>NW_004524602.1:3403444-3568754 GCF_000260255.1 Octodon degus
TAACTTTTCTGTTACCTTTATTTTTATTTCTTTTGGGTACTGGGAAGCACACTCAGGAACTCAGGACTTGTGCTTGCCAGATAAGTGCTGTATCAGTGAGCTATATCCCTGATTACTCTTTCATTTTTTTTTTTAATTTTATTTATTTGTGTGTGTGTGTGTGTGTGTGTGTGTGTGTGGCGCCAGCTCAGCCCACCAGGGGTCAGGGCTGGCTGGCATGTGGTGCTGGGGGATTGAACCGCGGTCCCTGTGTTCTGCCAAGCTTGTTCCAAGTAGGTGCTTTTGAGCCATCTCTCCAGCCCCCAGATTACTCTTTCATGTCACTTTAAGACTTCTATTTATAAGTTTGCTGCAAGCCTTGAGCCAATTCACCCTCATCCTGTAATGTTTTGGCTGTTTCCCAAAACCTGTACAATGCATTCTTTGTGAAGCCTTAACCAAGCCAGAAGTCTATAAGGGCAAAAAAATAAAAAAAAAAAAAGGAAAGAACACCCTGATAATCTATTTTGTGCCATCCACTGGCCTGAGGCTGCAGGTCTCTGGGTTCTAGGCACATCTCTGTCCCTAGCAGTCCTGCAGTGACTGAGTAACAGTGCAGACACATAGCAGGGAAGGTCAGCAGCTCCCTTCCTGGGGAGGGGGATGAAGAACAGGCCTTGCAGCCACTGTCAAGGCCAGGCTTCCCTCCTGCTCTCCCCTGACTTGCTCTCACTCACTGGGGCCCAGGTGGCTGGTTGTGAACATTGCCATCAAAATCCTAATGACCTTTGCTAGTCTCTCTGCAGCTTGGGGCCATCACGTAGGCAATGCAATGTGGTTGGTTGTGTGTGGGGCTTGCAGAGGGGCTGATTAAATGGAGCAGTTGTGTGAGGAGGGGTTCTTTGCCCCCTCCCTGCTCAGTGACATGGTTAGGGCTCAGCAGCAGCATCTTGGACCATATAGTGGCCTGGGGATGCAAACTAAGTGCTTGCGCAGGGAAACAGGGAGATAGAGCCTGGGGTTTTCTGGAACCAGCACATCAGCCCTGCGCTGCCCGGCATTGGAAAGAGCACACTTTTATCCCTTCTCCTGTCCTCCTCCTCCCTTCTCTTCTTCTACTTCTACTACTCCTAGACAGGGTCTCATTATATAGTTCATGCTGAACTTTGTCTCAGTTACTCTTCTCTTGTTGCTGGGACAAATACCCGACACCCCAAGTGAAGGAAGGAAAGGTTTATTTAGCTCACAGTTAATGGAGGTTTCACTCCATACTCAGCTGGCTCCAAGGCAGGGTGGCGCATTTCAGAGAGCAGGTTTTCATGGCAGGAGAAAACAGCAAAACAGCAAGAGCAAATGGGAAGAGTAGTGGCAACAATGGCTGCAGAGAGCAAGTCTCTCTCCCTTCAATTGCATTCAGGATATCTAACACAGGTTGGGTATAGTACTCACACCCATAATCCAAGCAACCCTTACACCCATAATCCCAGAAGCACGCACACCCATAATCCCAGTGGATCATGAGTTAACCACAAACTCTAGAAGTCTGCCCCATAACTGCATGAGGCTTTGGGGGGACTCCTAGACACAAATCATAACAAGCTTGAACTCACAATATAGTTGTCTGAGTCTTCTGCTCAGACAACTAGTGCCACTGTCTGAGCTGGAGGTGGTGACATGGAAGGCATGGTGGTAAGGTGTCCCGTTGGCTGGTGTCCCATTGAGACCTCAGCATGTTACTGTGGTCTTGTGGCTGGGGCCCTAGTGATGAATCTAAGCTGGGGTTGGTTTTGATTTTAGAAAACTGGTACTTGTTGAGCATTATAGAAAACACTGTGGAGTCAAATCTGCACAGTGTATAACATGGTAATTAGGGTTGGGGTCGCCAAGGGTTGCAGAAGACTGCTGGGCATGTGCCTTCCCCCATGTGACTGTGACCAGTGGACAGGATAAGATGACAGCCTCTGAGCTGGACCCCTCTGGGCCAATGTCCCACAGCACAGGGGAAGGGGAAGGTGTGGAGGCTTGGAGTGAAGCTGTGGCAGCTGCCAGGTGGTGCCACATCTGTCATTATTCCTGGCTCTCTCCAAGGCAGGTACAGGGGAAGCAAAGGAGTCAGATAAGCAAAGAAGTGCATCAAGATCTTCTGAGGAAAACACGCTGCGTTCTCTGTGGAAGTTGTCACCTTGGTGCTGCTGGTGAGCTGCTACTATCCCTGGACGGCATCACTGCAGCTGGAGGCCACTGGTGACACAGAGCAGGTTCTCTGCAGACTGCCTTTGTCAGAAAGCCCGTGCCAAGAGAGACACAGCCACACCCTTTGGGACAATGACAGCTGCTCTTGAGAAGTGATGATCATTTTTCTGTGAAAATGTACTCTGCATTTGCTGAAAGTGGCTTGACGCTATTGGAACCTTGGGTCAAGTGGCTATATAGGGTCAGTGCCTTCTGTCATCTGGGGTCTTTGAGTCATAAACACAACAGAGGGGTCAGAAGGACATGGCCTTGTATGTGTGTACAGACCTGTTGAGAGAGAATTCACAGATCATGCAACTCACACATTTAAAGTTTATTTATTTATTTATTCACTTATGTATTTGGTACTATGCAGCTTAGACTCGTAGTGATCCTCTTGTTTTCAGCCTCCCCAGTGCTGAGATTACAGGTGTGCACTACTACACCCGGACTTGGTTTCTGGCTCAGAGCACCCGGCACTGCATGTGAGACCGGGAATCGAACCCTGGTCCTGCATTTGCCAAAACAGACACTTAGTCTGCTGAGCTATCTCACTGACCTACATTTGAAATTTATAGTTGAATAGTTTTCATGTATTCACAGTCATCACCACCATCAATTTTAAGCCATTTTCATTCTTCTCACCCTGAATCCTTGTACCATGTATATGCCATTCCCAACACCTTAAGCAACCACCAACTCATTCTTGATCTCTCTCTCTGCAGTCCTGGGGATTGAACTCAAGGCCCTCAAAAAAGCTACATCCCAAGTCCACTTAGAATTTCTTTTTTTTTTTTTCTTTTGAGACATGTTCTCACTAAATTTCCCAGGCTGGGCTCAAGCTCATGATTCTCTTGGCTCAGCCTCCCAGGAACTGGGATTACAGGCTTGAATCACCATACCAAGATTTAGTGACTTTTACTGGTATTTTAAGTGTGTCTTTGTTTACCAGTGGATGAGAGTTACAGTCGTATTTCCTAGTCTAAAATCTGAGGCACAGGAGGAAATTTATAGTGGTGATGTCTTGTGATAGGAAAACAACATGCACGAAGAAATAACCTTACACTGAAACTCAAGCTTCTAGAAAAAGAGAAGCCAAGAAATTAGACAAGAGAGAAATAAAAGGAATAAGGATAGGAACAAGTGAAATTGTCATTATTTGCAGATGACAAAATAGTATACATAGAAGACTCCAAAAACTCAACCAAAAGACTTTTAGATTTAATAACCAAATTCAGTAGCACAGCTGGATACAAAGTCAACACTCAAAAATCAATAGCAAAAAAAAAAAAATCAATAGCATTCCTGTATACAAAGAATAAACTTAATGAGAGAGAAATTAGGGAAGCCACACCCTTCACAATAGCTTAAAAAAAAAAAAAAAAGAAAGAAATTCTTAGGAATCGATCTAACAAAGGAAGTAAAAGATCCATGCAGTGAAAATCACAGTACCCTGAAAAAGAGATTGAAGAGGATTTCAGAAAATGGAGAGATATTCCTTGCTTATGGACAGGAAGAACCAACATTGTGAAAATGGCCATGCTCCTAAAATTGTCATACATATTCAATGCAATCCTGATCAAAATACCATCATCATACCTCACAGATCTAGAGAAAACATTTTTAAAATTTATTTGAAAGCAGAAGAGATCAAGAATACCAAAAGCAATTCTGGCAACAAAGGCAAGGCAAGAGGCATCATAATCTCTGACTTGATACTACAAAGTTTTTTTTTAAATTTTATTTATTTGTGTGTGTGTGTGTGTGTGTGTGTGTGTGTGGCCAGCTCAGCCCACCAGGGGGCGGGGCTGGCTGGCATGTGGTACTGGGGGATTGAACTGCGGTCCCTGTGCTTAGCTAAGCTTGTTCTAAGTAGGTGCTTTAGACCACTGAGCCATCTCACCAGCCCCTTGATACTACAAAGTACTATGATCAAATCGGCATGGTACTGCCAAAAAACAGACCTAAGTGTCAGTGGTCTCAAATTAAAAGGTGCAGACACAACTACAAACACACTTGGCCACCTTATCTTTGATAAAGGGGCCAAACATGTTTACTGAGTGAAATATAGCATCTTTAATAAATGGTGCTGGAAAAATTGGTTCTCCACATGCTAAAGACTAAAACTAGACCCACATCTATCACCATCTAAGCTAAATTCAAAATGGATCAAAGAGCTAAATATTAAAACAGAGACACTAAATCTACTGCAAGAGAAAGTAGGTAGAAAACTTGAAGATATGGGTGTAGACAGAAAATTCATGAATGAAAACCCAGCTGCATGGGACATATTTCAAATGATCAGCAACTGGGATCTCATCTTAAGGGCTTTATTTACTTATTTATTTTGGTGGAACCAGGGATTGAACTCAAGCCCTTGTGCTTGCTAGGCAAGCACTTACTCTACCAAGCTACCTCTCCAGCCCCCTTAAATGGGTTTTAACTTCTTCTTTCTTTCTTTCTTTCTTTCTTTCTTTCTTTCTTTCTTTCTTTCTTTCTTTCTTTCTTTTCTTTTTTTTTGGTGGAACCAGGGATTGAACTTAGGCCCTTGTGCTTGCAAAGGAAGCACTTATTCTACTGAGCCATCTCTCTGGCCCTGGGATCTCATCTTATTGAAAAGTTTTTGTACATCAAAAGAAATCATCAGCAGAGTAAAAAGAAAACCCATGAATTGAGGAAAAAAACTTTAGCATCTGTTCCTCAGACAAAGGACTTCTATCTAGAGCATATAAAGAACTAAAAAGATCAGGCCCCCTAAATTCCAAAGACCCAATCAAAAGCTGGACATCTGAGGTGAATACACACTTCTCAGATGAAGAAATACAAATGGCAAATAAATAAATTTAAAAATGTTGGGGCCGGGGAGATGGCTCAGTGGAATAAGCGCTTCCCTGGCAAGCTCAAGAGCCTGAGTTCAATCCCTTGTTCTGCCAAAAAAAAAAAAAAAAAAAAAAAAAAAAAAAAAAAAAAAAAAAAAAAAGTTCCACAACACTGATCATTTGAGAAATGCAAATTAAAACAATACTGAGATTTCATCTCATTCAGGAAAGAATGGTTATCATCATGAAATCAACCCATAACAAATGCTAGTGATGCTGTGGGGAAAAAGAAACACTTCTCCAGGGTTGGTGGGAGTGTAGACTGGTACAACCGCTGTGGGAATCAGGGTGGGGATTCCTCAAAAAACTAAGTTTAGAGATGTCATTTGACCCAGCTCTTGCCCTTCTGAGTATTTCTCCAGAAGAACTAATAATACCACAAAAAGAATTAATAATACCGTACTATAGTGATATATATGCACCCATGTTTATAGCAGTGCAATTTATTTTTTTTTTTATTTTCTATTTTTGCAGTACTGGGGCAAACTCAGGGCCTTGTGCTTGCCAGGCAAGCACTTATGCTACTGAGCTATCTCCCCAACCCTATAGCAGTGCAATTTGTCTTGGCTAATTATAGAAACAACCCAAATGCCCATCAGCTGAGGAATAGCTGAAAATATGTGATGTTTTATATAATGGAGTATTATTCAGCTATAATAAAAGATAATTTGAGGCCTTTATAGGTAAATGAATGCAACTAGAGACCATACTCATAAGTGAAATAAATCAGACCCTCGTGTGTAAACATTGTATTGTTTCCCTAGTATAAGAACCTGAAAGAGTAAATAAAATCCAAAAGATACAATAGAGAGTGTGAAAGAGAAAGAAACTACTCAAAAGGAGAGAACAATTAGGATGGAGGAAAGGAGAAAAGAAACAAAGATGGAAGGGGAAAAATATAGACACACATACACAAGATAGCTAAGATAATTGTACTAATAATTTCTATTTGTTAATTGCAAGGAATATTTGATGCTTAATTTTTTTGATCAATTTTGCTTGTCTATATCAGGTAATATGAATAACTACTTTGAAGATAACAATATGTGATATTATAATGATTGTTGAGTTCCTGTTTTGTTTTGCAATTCTGTATTGGTTTTTAATGTTTTTTAAATTTTTAAATTTTCTTTAAAATACAAAAAACATTAATAAAGCCTGAGGCTTTGTGTAGACAGCTGCCAGGCAGTGATCCGTGTGCAATGTGTGTGTTTCCTGTTGCACACACTCTTGTCACTGGGCTTACGCATTGTGAGGTGATTGCACAATTCTCTAGCTGGGGCTGTCTCTCTAGGCAGTGCAGGGGAGTGTGAGGGGCTGCCGGGGCTGGGATGATGGATTTGGGGATCTGGACTGCTGGGAGGGGTCGAGGTCAAGGAAGAGGTAACACAGAGGGTTTGGTGGTGGCCAGATCTGCTGAGGTCTTGGAGTGAGTCAGTCGCATGGTTCTTTGGTGCGGTGGACCCTGCTGCCTTCTGAGGCAGACTCGATGAATCATGGCTCAGGTCAGGACCCCTAGCGAGGGAGGACGAGGAATTGGATTCTGAGGTTACATTCCTTCATTTTTTCAGTTCCTTATGAGACTGGGAGGCGAGGGCCTCCTGCCACCATTCTTCTTCCTCTGGCCTTGTCTGAGGCCATCTGCCCAGAGCCTGTTCTGTGGACACTTGTGTGCTGGGGGCGAGGAATCTCTGAATGTTCCATTGGGGGCTGCAGTTCACCCAGCCAGGAGGCTCTAGTCACACTGGGGACTGTCCCCACTCAGTGTTCCTGGGGCCACTACTCAGCAGCCAAGCACCATTCCGGCTTGAATCCCAGTTCTATTGCCAGGTAGCACTGTGACTTTGGCCATATATGAGGGGTGATTGAAAACATATGACTATTTAAATTTTAAAAAACTTATTACAGTAAAAACACATCACCAAGGATAAGTATATTCAGAGCAGGGAGGAGGACTTAGAGGCTTTCCTGGGAAGGGGTCTTGTAGTACAACACATTTTAAAAAATTTAAACATTCACCATATGTTTGAGTCACACCTTTGTAACCAGCCTGTCTGAGCCTCACTTTTCTGTAGCTGGGACAAAATACCCAACGTCCACAACCTAATGGAAGACAGGGTTATTTTGGCTCAGGGTTTCAGGGCTTTCTAGTCAGCTGGCTCTGAGGCAGACATGGTGAGGTAGAGGAAGCTCCTCACATCATGGTATCGGAGGAGAGGACGTCAGGGAAGGACCAGCAAGCAAGGGCCAGGTCCCTAAGTTTACACCTCCACTTCCTGCAAGGAGGCCTCACCTAGCGATGGATTAACTCATGGAAGAGGGCCGCACTCTCTCACAGTCCAGCCACCTCTACAGGAGCCTCTTGGTCTCATCAAGTTGCGAATCAAGACTGAGCACACACAGGGTCTTCCCTACATTCCCACATCCAGGCCTCTGCTTCTGCCCGGGGTGCTGGGTCCCATTGTTCCACAGCGATGTGGTGTTGGTGGAGCTTGGGAGGAAGCCCAGGTAAAACGGCAAGACAGGGGACCTGGGGACAAGAGGGAGACAGGCTGTGTCCTGCTCACTGTGACCCTGTCATGCTTCCAGTGCAGCCCAGTGAGGTTGGGACAGGACTCCAGGTGGAAACACTGTCCCCAGGGACCCGCCCATTGTGAACTTTTTCTCTCCTCTCCCTTAGGTAGTGTCACCCAGAGAGCTTTCCCTGAAGCCTGTCACCTGTTTCCACACAGCCTCGCCCTCTACCTGTCTCCCCCAGTGCCAGTCTGGCCTCGCCCACCTCCCCCTATCTGGACTCCTCTCCGGCCCCTCCTTTTCCCTGCTGCCTTCTGCCTGCATAGATTTCCTTAATTTGCACCTACCTCCCCCCAAAGCCAATGTGAGCTAGCTTGTCTTCCCAATCCGGGTGCCATCCAGGTCTCTGCACTCTTTGGCCAAATTCCAAGGACTCATGGCTGTGTGAGGCATGTGCAGCCCCGGGTCAAGGCCTTGTGATCCCTGGAACACTGCTGAGTAGCTGTTTGACAGAGGTGACTGTCACCTGCCGAGAAGTCATTGAGCTCCGGGCCATCCTCTGGGAAAGGCTGGCTGTGGTGAGTTCTATTCTGAGCCACGCAGGGCTCTTCCTGAGGCATGGAAACAAGTGGCAGAAAGCCCGCACGCTGTGTCAGTCACCCACACTCCTCGCCCTGCACTGAGCCAGCCCTGCTCAAAGCTCCTCAGTGTGCTGAGTGCAAGGGGCACAAGGACACAATCGCGCAGTCTCGGCGCTGCTCATGCCCTAGAGGCTGTGCCTGTCCTCTTCCAGGACTGGGTCCCTCGGCAGCCCTCTCCTGGCCCTCTTCTGCTCGCTCTTGCATTGCTCCTTCTTCTCTCCTTTGGAGCCTCATCTTCTCCCCGTCCTATCGACAGAGAAGGGGATCCCAAGAAGAAGCAGATTCAAATAGGAACCTGATGTGATTGATGACACAGACATGATTTTTTTTTGAACCGGTGATTGAGCTCAGGCCCTTGCACTTGCCAGGCAAGTGTTTATTCTACTGAGCCATCTCCCTGGCCCCGATTTTTTTTTTTTTTTTTACACAGGATCATGCTACGTAGTCCAGCCCACCTTTAACTTGCAGGGATCCTCCTGCCTCAGCCTCCCAAGTGCTGGGATCACAGGTGCGTATCAGCATGTTTGGCTTAGATGGACATGATTAAAATCTATTATCGGGGGCCTGGCCCTAGCTCAGTCCTTTAAGTGACTGCTTCCACAAAGCTGTCAGCCTCGGGTTGCTGGAGTTCAAATCTCACAACTCTCCCGCTGGCCAAAAGTGCCCTGAAGGCATTCGAGGAACTAAAATCTATTATCATCTGACTGAATGAGGGAGTGCAGCCTCAGCTGTCTCTGTGAGGTCCAAAGTGTCTTCCTGACGCTGCCTAGGAACTTGCTTAGTCAGCCCACAGTTGTGCAAGCCTTTCCTTGTACTGGGCTTGAACACAGGACCTTGCACTGAGATGCATTTTAGCATTTTTTATTGTTTGCTTTTAGGCAGGGTCTGGCTAAATTGTTCAGTTTGACCTTAGACTTTTAAACCTCTTGCTACAGTTTTTTCGAGAATCTGGTAGTAAGGGTGAAATCAGTCTCTTACTACATATTTTCTACTCTTCTGTTTCTTTGGTTGAACCCACACTGATACAAGTGCTACTTAAATTTTTTTCCCCCCAGTGGTTGGTATTGATATGCTAAGCAAGCCCTCTACCGCTGCCGAGCTGCACTCCAGCCTTACTTTTTAAATTTAATTTTAAGATAGGTCCTCAGGGCTGGAGAGATGGCTCAGTGGTCTAAAGCACCTACTTAGAACAAGCTTAGCAAAGCATCAGGGACCGCGGTTCAATCCCCCAGCACCACATGCCGGCCAGCCCCGCCCCCTGGTGGGCTGAGCTGGCCACACACACACTCTCTCTCTCTCTCTCTCTCTCTCTCTCTCTCTCTCTCTCTCTCTCAAATAAATAAAAAAAAAATTAAAAAAAAAAAGATAGGTCCTCAATAAATTACCCAGGCTTCAGGAGGACTGTTTAGGCTGGCAGAGCCCTTGCCCCAGCTGGGCCCCACTGAGGGAATGGCTGCCCCTTCCATGCCAGGTGAAGTGACCCATACTGCCTCCCAGGGCCACTGGCCCCCAGTCCCGACCTCCAAATTCTCTGTGCCACGCTGAGGTGGGTGGCATCGCCCTGTGCCTGGTGTGGCAGCTAGCGTGTGCTTAAGCCAGGGACACCCTCCTTCCCACAATCCAGGAGACACAGCCACACCAAAGCTTATTCTGGGTCCATCTCCTCCTTAAGGAGTCAGTGTGTTCTCTCGGAAAAATAATCTGATAGAAAAAGATGTCCTTTTTTTGGCTTGTTTTTCTTTTTATGAAGTAAAATAAAGAAAAAACCCAGAAAGATGTAGTTCAGTGGGTTTTGATACACTCTGAAGAAAGGACATTCCCAGAATTCCAGAAATTTTCTTGTGCCTCTTTTGATTAGCACTGCATGGGACAATCACTCCAAACCCCGTGTTAATCTTGCCACTCCTTGAAGTAAACACAGAACCCAGTGGCCTGTGCCCTTTTGTGCCTGTCTTCTTATACTCAACATGGAGTGCTCAGAAGATCTTAGATTTGTTTATCCTTTTCCTAACTATTCCACAATGAACAAATAGTACTGTGATTTTAAAAATTGCAGGTTGTTGTGGTGGTGCATACCTCTAATCACAGCACTCAGGAGGCTGAGACAGGAGGATGGCCTTGTGTTGGGGACCAGTATGGGCTACACAGTGACTTCAAGGCCAGCCTGAACTACACAGGGAGACCCTGTTTCAAAAAAACAATAATAACAATAATGACAATAGCAATACTTGCCAGTCATCAGATTTTCAGAGAATATAGGATATTTTTTGTTTGGCAAGCTGAAAAATCTTTTAAAGTCAGGGAGCTATGCAAAAAGTTTATAATCACACATATGTAAATAGCTGGGCCGCAAAGAAGGTGTTAGAGAAAGTTGGCAGAGTGGCTGTGACTCTCTCTTGGGCCCCTGCTGACCCCCAAATCCAGGCTGTCCCATCTCGAAGGATGTCTGCCAGTGCCTAGATGCCTCTGCCAGGAACAGTGAGAGGTCTCAGCACAGGTCGACGGCAAAGCGTCTCTGGACCTGCTTGGGCTGGACCTGGGGCCAGAGACTACGTGTCTCCGTGTCTCTGCTTGCAGAGATTCGAGGCTGGACATCGGGCCAGGTCTGGGAGGGGCCGTGAGCTCAGGAGGAGTGGCAAGGCTCACTTCCCCCTCAGCCTTGAGCCGGTGGTTATAAGCTTGGCCAAGGATCAGGCCAGTTGCACCCTGGCAGGGTCTGTTCTGCAGAGCTTGTGCTGTGGTAGTGGGCACAGTATGCTGGCTAAGGGGCTTGCCCAGCATTCAGTGCTGGCCAAAGGCTGCCAGGTCTTCCTGGGCACCAGTGGGCAGGGCCTGGCAAATTATCCCAAGATGTTCACTAGAGGCATGGCTGGCACCTCTACCCACAGTCCTCGGCCCTTCCATGAGATCCCTTCTCCAGGTGACAATGGCTGGCTAAACCTGTACCATTTCTGGAGAGAGAAAGGCACTTACCACATCCACTATCGCCACGTTCAGAATTTCCAGAAGTATGGCCCCATTTACAGGTGAGCCTGGGGGAGGGTGGAGGCAGCTGGGATGGGGCTGCATGGCCTGCTGTGGGCTCCACATCCCTCCTCTCTCCAACGCTGGTGGACAAGGATGGGTCCTCCCTGCTCCTGGCCCAGGGACCTCTGCCTTCTCCAGAGGGAATTATATGTTGGGGTGTGTGTGTGTGTGTGTGTGTGTGTGGTGTGTTCTGGGTCCTGTCCTTTGTTGCCCTTTGAGGTCCAGACTATTTTTTTATTTCTTTTACAGTTGTTTGGAGACAACGGAGCTCCAATCCCTACAACTGGGTTAGGAGAGGTGGCTCCTTATGTCTCTCTGGTCCTCTGTCCCCAGCATCCCTACGTACCCTGCTTTCTTCCCTTTTGCACTTTCCATTTCCCATTCCAAGTAGTACACTTCATTGGATTGTTTTTATTTTCAGAACCACTTTTCTCTGGGTTTTTGCCCTGTCCTTGAGTCTGAGGTTATCGTCCTTTTAGAGTAGGAAATGTGGGCTCCACATTAGAGTTAGACAGGGTCAGGCTAGGGTTAGCCACTACTAGCCAGGTTAATCAGTGTAAACCAGGGCTAAGTCAGGGCTGGAGCCTGAATCTATGTGCCGGCATATTAGGCTATAATTTATAGGTGAAGATAATTAGCTCCTGAATAAACACAAAGGAATTCAGAATACAACTTGCAAGGCTCTCCCCACACCACAAAGCTGTTTCTGTTCTTTTTTTCTTTTGTGTTTTTAAAATTTTTCTTTCAATACTAGAGATTGTAACTAGGGCCTTCACACTGAGCTACAACCCCAGCCCATTCCTATATTTTTGTTAGCAGAGAGAGTTTTGTTAAGTCACTAAATTACCCAGGCTGGATTCAGTCTTGGGATCTTCCTGCCTCAGCCTCCCAGAGTGCTGGGATTACAAGCATGCATCATCATACCTGGCTTGGGTTCCTATTATTTACAGTTATGTGGGTATTATTTGAGTACCACAACAGCTGAGTGTGTGGATAAACCAAGTGTTCAAGGGAATTCCTAAGCAGAACTGAGCCTGGCTGGGTATTTTCTCTTAGGCTCCTACTGGGCTGGCTCTCTTATCGAAGGCCTGTGGCTAAAGTCAGACCCTTTTGCCTCGGGCCAGGTTCCCAGAAGTGGAGCTGATGTAGTAACCCAAGGCCTTGAGGCCTTGGTTGGGGGCTGGAGGAATACAGAATTTTCTGGAGGGCATAAGCAAGCCAAGGCTAAAGCTTGTGACTCTCTGGTAAAAGCAGCACTCTGAGGTGGGGAGGGGAGAGTGAAGGAAGGAGGAGAAAGAGGGCACTCTTGGACCTGGATGGGCTCATTTTTTAATATTTTGCCTTAATATATATCCATTAAACTTCTTTGTAGCAAAAATGAAGTAGGGGGGCCGGGGAGATGGCTCAGTAGAATAAGCGCTTCCCTGGCAAGCGCAAGAGCCTGAGTTCAATCCCTGGTTCCACCAAAAAAAAAAAAGAAGAAGAAGGAGGCTTTTTCTTTTCTTTTCCTTTCTTGCCCTCCTCTCCCTTCTTCCCTCTTTCCTTCCCGCTTTCTCTTTTGTTTACATAGAAGTACATTACCTTATAGTTCTGGAGCTGGAAGTCAGGGGCTGGTGGCTTGGGCTGTCTTCATGGTCTCTCCCCTGGGCTGTGAGATGCCAGCGTGCCCTCCTTTCACAGGCAGACGCTGTGGGAGTCAGGACTCTTCCAGTTGCTCTTTGCCCTCACCTCTGTGCGGGGGGTCTGAGGCTTTATTGCTGGTTTAGTTCAACAGAGGTGAAGTACCCTGCAGGACTCCTGGGAATAGTGACCACTCCCACAGTGACATTTTGGCCTGGAGCGTCACTGCTGGGGGCCCTCTGTGGGGGGGCATGCACATGTGCTACGTATGGCCCAAGCTTCATGGGCTGGTGAGAGGCTGGGGTGCCCAGAGGCAGTGACATAGGAAGGACAGTGTGGAACAGGAGAGTCGACCGTCTGTGGGAGGCCAGGGGTGACAGCCGCTATCAGGAGGCTGTCACTCACAGGAGGCTTAGCAAAGGACTCATCTGTGTCATCACCTCCATCTAACCTCTTGGAATGCTGGAGGGTGTGGTCCACACCCAGAACGCTGTGGCCCCACAGGGCAGCTGTTGGGGTCGTCTCAGACCCTGTCCACAGCCCCTATCTGTCTCCCAGGGAGAAGCTCGGGAATGTGGAGTCAGTTTACATTATGGATCCTGAGGACGCAGCTCTGCTCTTCCAGTGTGAGGGGCCGCACCCCGAGCGCTATCTCATCCCGCCCTGGGTGGCTTACCACCAGTACTACCAGAGGCCCCTTGGTGTCCTGTTCAAGTGAGTGCCATGGTCTCCAGGTTGGAGGCCAACGTCAGGGAAGGAGAGAGGCTGGGGGAGGTGGGGGTTGAAGCCCTGTCTCCTCAGCCCATGAGAGCACAGGGGCAGGCACTGCACCATACCAGGGGCTCGGGCTTGGGCTCAGCCCTGGAAAGCTCTGGCAACTCCCAGCATTGGCCGGGCTGGGATCTGTGACCAAGGGCCTGTGTTCTCTCAGGAATTCAGAAGCCTGGAAGAAAGACCGTCTGGTCCTGAACCAGGAGGTGATGGCCCCGGAATCCATCAGGAACTTTGTGCCCTTGCTGGAGCCGGTGTCACAGGATTTTGTCCGGCTCCTACATAGGCGCATCCAGCAGCAGAACTCTGGGAAGTTCTCAGGGGACATCAGTGACGACCTGTTCCGCTTTGCCTTTGAGTGTAAGGGTCTTGTGCCAGCTGGCAGGGGTCTGGGGTTAAGGGACTCAGAGTTCATTCTCTTAGCTTGAGACCTAGCACGGTCCCTGCGGAAGTGGCAGGCCTGCCTTCTAGGGTGAGCTGCTGGACACATTTGCCACTATGGGCTCCCCATGGAGTAGTGGTGTCCCCTGCACCTGGCATGCATCCTGGGGTGGTGACTCTCAAAGCGGGGGTCCCCTTTGCCATCATCCCTCAAGAGTCAGAGGCTGGCTGAACCCTTCATTCTGCATGTTTCTCTCTTCTGAGATACAGAACTTTGAGATCTAGGGAGAGAGAGGAGGGTGTTGGAGGATGTGTAGGAGTTACCCAGGCAAGGTGAAGAAGGCAGGCAGCTGGGGCAGGGAGCATCATCTGCATATGGCTGGGTGGAGGTCATGTGGTCCCTGCGGGAGATTTTGGGCGCTCTAGGCTTGCTATAAAACTAACATTCAAATTGCTCACCTGGTAGGTGAAAAAAACTTGAGGTTGTTGTGGCATCTTAAGTGTAACCAGACACCTAAGAATTTAGACTTTCTTACAGTGAGGCTGGACAGGGTGGGCCTGGACCCACCTCCCTCTCCCTACCAAGGAGCACTTCCTCTCAGACTCCCATGTGCTCTACACGGGTGCTGAGTGGTGGCCGAAGAGCAGCTTTCTGCTTGCTGTAGAGGACTTTGCTCTTTGCATCTCAGTCTCTTTCCTAGAGGAAGCTGGGCTTGTGGAGAGTGCTGGGTATGGTGGCAAGGGGTACAGAGGCTCTGGGGTTCTGGGGTCAGGAGGGGCTGCTCAGTGTCTATGCCCCTGCCCCTGCAGCCATCACCAATGTCATATTTGGGGAGCGGATGGGGATGCTGGAGGAGGTCGTGGACGTCAAGGCCCAGCAGTTCATCAACGCCATCTACCAGATGTTCCACACCAGTGTGCCCATGCTCAACCTGCCCCCAGGCCTCTTCCGGCTCTTCAGGACAAAGACCTGGAGGGACCACGCAGCTGCATGGGATGTGATTTTCGATAAAGGTGAGGGCCAGGACCCTTCGTTGGTAGAGACTGGGGGAGGTCAGATGGAGAAGTTGGCTAGAAGGGGTGGAGTCAGGATCCCCTTTGTCCCTTCTACCCACACGACGTTGGGCAAGTCACTGTCTGTCTGCCCTTGCTCCATTTTCTGGAAAACAGGGTTGTATCACATATCCCACAAAGTTGTGATCAAGAATTATACAACATGAAGGGTTTGGTAGAGATTGAGTGCTGGGTAAAATAGTGACCCATAGGGCACCCCTGCTCCCCGAGATGGCCACGGCTTTCTTCTCTGCCGCCGCCGCCGCCACAGGGCCTTATGCCCCTGCGTCCTTTGTCCCACTCCACAGCCGACACATACACCAAGAGCTTCTTCTGGGACTTGAGACAGAAACGCGACTTTCAGAACAAATACCCTGGCATCCTTTATAGCCTCCTAAGCAGCAACAAGCTGCCCTTCCAGAACATTCAGGCCAACATCACCGAGATGTTGGCAGGAGGTGTGGACACGGTGAGTGGCAGTGGGCACATCCCGGGCCTCCCTGTGCCCGGATGCACTGTCTGGGCCCTGATGTTTAAGGAAGTCATGCCCAGGTGGGCTCTGCTTTCTTTCCCTGGACACTGATCCAGGAGGGAGAGGTCAAAGGGCAGCCACTGGGCAACAATGGCAGCTCTTCAGCCAGATTTTTTAGTGACTGTGGTAGGCTTTGTGTAGCCACATAGGGTCATGGCCCACGTCATTGGAACTCTGATTCTAGACCACTTATACTATGGAGGGCTGGCACTGTGCCCTCTTGGTTGCCCAGCTGCTCAGCATGGCAAGAAGGGTGACTCTGACCTAGTCCAAGAAAGGTAAAAGTGCGACATTCAGAAGTTATCTCTCTCCTGGATATTGCTTCTGCACTAGTATACAGTGGAAAAATCCTTAAGTTAAAACGTCGTAAATCAAGACTGCCTATATGTGTTTTGTTTTGTTTTTTTTCCTGTATGTGTTTTATATGACATGAAGATTCCAGAAAGAAGCAGAGACTCAAAAACAAGCAGGGCTTTGGGGCTAGGCGGTGAGGCCCAGTTTCCCTGTGGAGTCAGTTTTTTTTTTTTTTTTTAAAGTTGTTTATTTATTGCATACAGGATCTTGCTATGCAGCTCAGACTTATAGTGATCCTCCTGTCTCAGCCTCCCCAGTGCTAGGATTATAGGCACGTGCCACTACACCTGACACAGTGTGCCTGAGGTTCCAGGGCTGGCGTGGCATGGGGTACTGGGGATCAAACTTGGGACCTTGCGCTTGCCAGGAAGGCACCTAGCCATGGAACTATCTCCCCAGCCCCCCCCCCTTTTTTTTTCTTTGAGACAGGCTCTCACTGCGTAGTTCAGTCTGGCCTTGAAGTTGCTTTTCACTTAATACATTTACTGCTTGCCGAGGACACGGTGAAATATGTCACTGTCATCCTCTTTTCTTTTAGATGAGGAAATCAGGCCACAGACAGATTAAATAACTTGGCCAAAGCTGCACGCACGGCTAGTAACTTAGTTGACTACCTTATTAAATGGGTCCCTTCCTAGCACCTACCCAGCAGCAGGCCGGGGAGGTCCTGAGATAGACACACACTTCCAGTCAGTGTTTTGAAGAAGTGTGTGCTGGTTTCCTGTGTGGGGAGGGAATTCCAGGAAAGGGAGCTAGGGCGGGGGAAATTTCTGAGCCTCCAGGGCTGTATGCAGCCCTGTGTGGCCAGATAGCAGGTGTGTGCTCTGGGGGAGCACTAAAAGCCATTGGCAGGTACTGGGCGTTGGTGGGGCCTCCCTATGGCATCTGGAGGCGCTGGGAGCCAGGCAAGCTTTCACAGCTGAGAACAGAAATTGTTTTTTTTTAAGTTTTTTTTTTTCCCATAATTTTATTGAGAAAGAGAACAGAAATTGTATGGCTGTTTTTCATTGCTGCTACTCTTGGGAGGATGGAAAGGTGTCCAAGCCTCCTGGGAAGCCAGTGTGCTGACCATTTGGGCCCCAGCCGCAGGAGGGAGGCGCTCCCAGGTGGGGCCTCAGGTGAGGCCTCCTGTCACCACAGAGGAATCTGGGAGTGTGGGGGGAGGAATGTGGGAGTGTGGGGATTGAGGGCTACTGGTCATAATCCCTGAGCTATGTTGACCTTAGCCACTCTATCTCTGGAACTCCCACACACTATCCACAATCCAGACAGCAGTCCCATCTGCCTTCTGGCTTTGGGACCTATGAACCCCTCTCTAAGCTCTGTGGTCTGGCTGGGAGTTGGTGGTTCTTTGGAAGAGTTCAGGAGAAAGGGCAGCTGTGGGACAGATGACTCTCCTGGAGGTGGGAGTGGCTTTTAAAGGCACCAGGAGTCCTCTAGAAGGTCGAGGCACTGCTGGATGCTAATGTGCTATACCTGGGAGATGGATGGGTGCTGGAGACACAAGGGCTGGGGACAGGGACAGAGACAGTGAGATCACCTCCTACAGGATGTTCGCTTTTCGTATTCTGCTTTGCTTCTGCACTTGATAGCTTGCAAATGGAGGTGAAAGTCAGGGAGGGGGAGGTTCTTGGAGGGGAGCGTCCACCAGGGGCCTCAAGTACCCAAGAGACAGGCCCTGCTGGGCTCTATGCCCCTCTCTCCCTGCCAGACATCCATGACCCTGCAGTGGCACTTGTATGAGATGGCATGTAACCTCAACGTGCAGTCCAGGCTTCGGGCTGAGGTACAGGATGCCCGGGGCCAGGCCCAGGGGGACATGACCAAGATGCTGCAGCTGGTGCCACTTCTGAAGGCCAGCATTAAGGAGACCCTGAGGTGAGCCCCACAGCCAGCCTCCCTGCCCATTCCCCACGCTGGTTGGGGCTGAGGGAGGGGCCCAAGGAGGGGCTGTCAGGAATCAGATGGTCTGAAGAGACAGCTAGGAAGTGGAGGAGGAAAGAGCCTGGGCCTCCTCAGGTGCCCTGGGGGCTGTGGCTGGGCCGTGCCAGGGGCAGGACAGGATAGAACAGCCTGGGTCCCAGCCTCAGGGCCATCCGTTTCTGAAAGTCTTTTTCCCCCAGGCTGCACCCCATCTCCGTAACTCTGCAGAGATATCTTTCGTGTGACTTGGTTCTCCGTGATTATTTGATTCCAGCCAAGGTAGGAGCAGCTGAAGCTCTGGGTTCTGCCAGTCAGACAGAGGCAGCAGAGGGCAGACGAAGAAGGCTGCAGTTATGCCAGATGGTGGCTATGGGCTCTGTCCTGCTTTCTTTTGGGCCCTGGGGAGCTGGCTCTTAGTGGCAGTAGTGTGAGTTTGAAAGAAGAAAGGCAGGGGTGGGGGTGGGGACAGTGAGTAATGGCATAGCCAAGTTGCTGATGTTCACAGTTTGGAAGTGGATCTCACCATCTGCCCAGACCCACACGGGACTCACAAGGGGTAAGAGGACTCCTTGGTATCCCAGCCTTGTGTTTTCAGCCTCCCTCCTTTCCTGGAAGAGAGGCTCAGGGAGGCACAGGACCTGGCTCAAGGTCACACAGTGGGCAGAATGTTGATGTTCTGACCTGGGCACCTGGGCAGCCAGCTGGGGAGCAGGGCTGGGAGTAGGAGCACAGAAGCCTGGCAAAGCTCAGTGTCCTGCTGAGGCCTCTTGCCACCTTGTCCTCAGACACTGGTGCAGGTGGCCAACTATGCTATGGGCCGGGAACCCAGCTATTTCTCCAACCCCATCATTTTCAACCCATCCCGGTGGCTGGACAAGGACAAGAATACCACTCACTTCCGGTATCTGGGCTTTGGTTGGGGTGTGCGGCAGTGTCTGGGCCGGCGGATCGCAGAGCTGGAAATGACTATCTTCCTCATCTATGTGAGTGGGGTTTGGGGACACCAGAGCACACTAGATACCCTGGTCCTGGTGAAGTCACCAACCTGCCTCTTTCCATCTCTGTCCAGAGCCCAAAGGGTGCAGGGCTGGAGCACATGTAGCCTCAGTTCCCAGCTATTCCTCTCCTGGGCTGCCCCATGTGTCACCCATGGTGTCTCCAGGGCTATCATGAAATGGGTTGGGGTGGAGGGGTGTTATAGCCTAATTAAGGCCAAGGCCTACACCCAGGGAACAGGAGGACACTTGTGATTTAAATGAGGAGCTGGGGCTGCAGCCGTTGGGCTCCCTGAGGAGGTGGACAGGAAGTAGGTGAGCCCAGCCTGGGGGGATTGTCCTCCACACCCTCCCTGAGCCTACCCTCTTCCACAGGTGCTGGAGAACTTTAGGGTTCAACTGAAACAGTTCACTGATGTGGGTACCAAGTTCAACCTCATTCTCACGCCTGAGCAGCCCATCTACTTGACCTTCCTCCCCTTGAAAAAGGACACGGCCCAGGTGTGATTACAAAGGGTGGCTCTGACCCCTATAACCAGGCCACAGTCATGTGGGCAGATGGCCGAGTGGGTGCCACCAGGCCTCACATCTCTAATCCTGTGTCCCCACTCCTTCAGGGCAGGTGGTTCACCTCAGTATTCACCTGCCCCAGCTCAGCAGAGCCCTGACCTGCCCTCCCCTCCAGCCCACTTTTCCCTATCTCCCGTCCTGAAAAGAAAATAAATGGTTGAACTATGGGAATGTTTTTCTTTCCAATGGACCCTATGGTGCTTGTCACCCTCATGCAGATTGGGACATGCAAAAGCAAGCCTGATAGGATGCCCACCCACAGCAGCTCAGGCTGCTGGGGCTGAGGGAGGCTGCAAGGGGAGGGCTGGTTGCCCTGTGTAAAGCAGGTATCACGACAGGAGCTGGTGGGTCCCTTTGAGGACAGGTTACCTTGGGCTAGACCTGCCTCAACAGGGCACTGCTTTGTTGAACCCAGATGGTAGTCCTCTGTGGGACTGGAAGAATCCCAGGACAGGGACTGGCATGGCTTCCTCCACCTCCTGCCCCTGCCCCGGGTTTCCCCATGCTTCCTTGCCTGGCTCCCAGGAGACAAAACTGTGGTGTGTCCTGGACAGTAGACAGGAGCCCAGAGCAGTTTCTGGTGCACTATTTGGACTCTGTCCCTGTCCAGTGCCCTTAAATCCCTCTGATTTTCTCAACTATAGCCCAGAGCAGATGCCAGCCCCTTGCTGGCCCTTGGGCCTCCAGGTCTAAGTGCTGTAGGTAGCAGGTGACTTGTCCAGACTGGTACTGGTAGGCCAACCAGCTTGGCCTCTTCTACCACAGTTCTGCAAGGTCTGGTGGTCTCCCACAGCCTGTTTACTTTTCCCCACCACACACTCCTCCCCCCTCTTGTCTTTTTCTCTCTTTCTTGCTTCCTTTCTCTTCTTTGGATCTGAGTCATCTTTGGCTCAGAAATGTCAGCGCTGAAAAGAGAAAGACACCCAGCTCTGTGTGGGATAGATGAAGAAACTGGTTCAGAGAGACCCAGAGTTATCTGAGGTCACACTGCATGCTTCGGTCAGGGCCTCAGCCTGTTGTCTTTGTGAGGGCTCCTCCTCCTGGCCTCTGTCTGCTTTCCTGTCCATAGCCACATTTGGACACAGCCCTGGGAATGGGGTATTTCACACCATGATGCCCGGGAAGCCTTCAACCCTTTCTTTTCCCAAGAGACAGAAAAATCACTCAGGAGAAAGGATTTCAGGTGTGACAAATGTTGGGGGCAGGTGGGAGTCCTGGCCTCCCTCCCATCTCCTAAAAGGGTGGCTTCAGTTCTCCTGGAGGTTGGGAAGGGGTTTGTCTCCCTGGTCCTTCTTCTCATCAGCCTCCTGGTCCATTATAGCCTTGACTTTAGCTCTTGGGACTGCAAAAGGCAGTAAGACTGTGGCCAAGGGCTGAAGACCAAGTGGGGAATGGAAGGAGGCAGCAGGGCCTGGGTCATTTTGCCTCCAGAAAGAGAATGCTTGTTGAGCTTCAGTATTTAATAAAGTCATCTTTAGGGGCCAGGGTGAGACTGTCCAGTGCACAGGGAAAGAGGAGGCCTGCACAGGGCTCAGGTCTGCTGGGAGCTGGAGGTCTCTGCCTGGGTTTCTGCAGGCTGGCTGGCCTTGGGGTTAGAGTTGGGCAGTGAGACTTCCTGCTTTGAAGGCCTTTTGAGGTCGTTGGCATGGGTCGAGGCATTCTGTGGGAGGCAAGGTGGACATGTGTGTGTATTTCCATTCCCTGGAGTGACCTCTTCAAGGGCATCTTGCCCAGCTGGCCACACCTCTGGGATCCACCGCGCATAACTTATGGAAGATTCCTCAACCCATCTGAACACAGCAGATGACGCGTAATCTCTCCAAGAGACTGTGGGCCCAGAAGGGCTTGCAGATGGTCTCTGTGTGCTTGTCAGTCTGTGTGTCCTTGTAAGGCCCTTTCTAGGTGTGTGGAGACTCAGCCATAAGCAAAATACTGAGGGCCAAGGGCAGAAGTCAGGGCCTTTGGGACAGGGTGAGGTACATCAGCCTGTTTGCTCCTGGGAAACTGCCAAGATGGCGTCTACCTCAGCTGTGTGGGGGCAAAAGGGCAGACCGTAAGTGAGATGTTTAGGCACAATGCATTTAGCAAATGGAGGCTACACAGCCAGTCCTAGAATATAGGCAGTGACAGATAAAACATTCCAGATGTGCCTGTTTGCACACCCCCTCATCCATAGTTATCTCTTCCCAGACTTGCACAACCACCTGTGGAGGAAGGAGCTCCTGTTCTCCCAGATGGATAGGTAAAATGAGACCAAGTGACAGCTTCAGTTGGTAGCAGAGCAGGGACTGAGCTCAGGACTTCCGATCCTAGCCATGGGTCGGCCCTTCAACTTTTTCTCAAGCCCAATGACTTAGGAATGGGGTCCCAGTCCTACCACCTGCGTTCCAGGAATGGGGTCACTCACAGACTGATCTGTGATGAAGAGGTTTGAGTTTCGCCCAAAGCCATGTTCTTGTTCCTGCAGCCGTGTGGCCAAGTTTTGCTTCTCTCGGCCCCATCGTCGGGCTGAGTCCTCCAACTGCAGACATGGACAGGAGCAGTACAAGACCCAGAGGCCGCTGGGGCCCATCAGGATCTGGGCCTGCTTGCTGGGCAGAGAGCAGAGCTCCTGGCAGCCTGGTCCTGATACCCTTCCCAGGGACCTCAAGGGTGGGTGAGGGTGACAGAGAGAGATAAACTGCCAGACAGACGTGGAGGACCTTCTCTGAACCCTGATAATAGTCTGGTCACAGACTGAGTCTAACCAGGTCACACACTGAGCCCAGGTCTTATTGCACACCAAGACCTGACCCTGGTCACACTGAATCCTGGTCTTAATTCCATGCTGAGGGTTGGTCAAATAGCTCAGCGGATTAAAGTGCCTGCTTAGGCAGACACAGGGGCTGAGAGTTCGATCCCCAGGCCTTCCATGCTGGCCCCTCCCCTGGGGTGCACTGAGATGCGATTGAGACTGGGTGTGGTGGCATGCAGCTGTAATCCCAGCACTTGGGAGGCTGTAAACAGGAGGATCACTACTAGTCCTATCTACATAGTGAGACCCTGTACACCCTGTCCTAAATACAAAAAAAAAAAAAAAAAAAAAAGCTAGTTACATGCTGAACCCTGACTTTTGTCCTAGACAGAGCAGTGAGCCTTACCCACCTGACTTTCCAGGGACAAGATCCGGCTCTGAGCCTGCTCCAACTTGGCCATGAGGTTAAACTTGTCTGTGGTACTGGCAAGGAGATCCTGTGGGCAGAATAGAGCTTGTATTTGGCTCCATCTGGGGAAGGGACCCCAGGAATTCAGGCTGCCCCAAGGATGTGGAGGAGGAGCGACCAGTGGGTCTGAGTCCAACCAGCTCCTGGAAGCAGCACCTCCTTCCAGTGTTCTGAGTTTTCTTCACATTTGTTTCCTCTGCAGAGTTGGGGCACCACCCTGTTCTAATATAAAAGGCAGCAAAGAGCTCCCTATAATGTCCAAGAGGGAGTGGGGTGGGGAGTCTTTGTGCAGAATGAAGAGAATGGAAGCCAGGGCCCCACCTCGTTTTCCCTCGATGTCCACCATCAAGGGCTTTCAAGGGGAGCCCACCTCCTACAAGCCGTGTCCCATGCACCCCACCCCACCTGCTGTGATTCCAAGCAGCCTATCATTGGTTGTGTCCAGCACTGGGAACCTGGAGCAGCCTGGATAGAGGAGGGACACCCACCTGTGCGGGTAGGGTCTCTGTGTACTTGTAGTGGCCTGGGCCATCTGTCTTTCGCATCCTCTCTGCCAAGTCTCCACCTGCTCCCAACTCCCTGGGGTCCACCTGGGATGGGGAAAAGGGCTCTCCAGGCCTGCACCAATCCTGGGAAATTATCTGGAAGAACTCCATGAGGCCTGTGTGGGTTCAGCTGGGAGCCAGAGCTCAAGGGTCAGCTAGGGGCTCGCTTTCTCCTAGGATGATTAGCCTGAGCCAAAGTGAGGTTCCAATGCATGCATTCCCAGGAGTTCTAGGTGTATCAGTGAATCTGGGAAGCCCAGCTACAGGCCTGGATCTTCAACTTGGATTGCGCTGTGGGTGATTTGGGGCACCTGGTGACCAGTGCAGATGGGTCCAGGCCAAGCCATGGTGGTGGCTCTTACCGGCAGGGCCTGCTGCTGCAGGATGATTGGTGCTGATTGGTGGTGGTTCTTTTCCAGCTCGGCCCGCAGCCTTGAGTTTTCTGCCAGTAACATTGAGTAAAGGTCGACAGGCAAGGTCTCTCCTATGGAGCCCAGGTGGAGGCCAGAGGCTGAGGGCATGGAGAAGGCTGTGAACATGGCCACAGATGTTTGTGAGCTGACCCTGCCTCCACGTCCCTGCCCTGGTCATTTTGCTCCTTGCTTTGGAATTTGTTCCCACTCTTTCCTGCCTATCTAAACTGCCTCTGGCTGGCAGTTCCAGGGGCTATGGTTCACCTGAAAGGGGGCCATATTGGTTGGTTTACTTTGCAAATGAAACCTTTGAAGATTTGGGAAGATAGTGGAATCATTCAAAGGATCTGGTTAAAGAGTCAAGACTGCTACCCAAGGTGGCTCTCTGCTAGGGAAGCCTCTCTCTGTGGGCCTGTGTCCCTGCTGTGCTCCCAGCCTGCAGGCCTCTCCCTGGACAGTTGGCCTCTTTCCAGCCTCACACTAGTGTCTCCCTAGGGCTGCCCAGGGAGGAGGAAGCTTAGGGCTCTGGGGTAAGGGAACAGCACCGACCTGTGTCCTGGCCCACAGATGTGACTGAGTAGGTTCTCCTGCAGCTGGGGCTCCAGAGGACTAGGCCTCCCTCAAGAGCTGGGCAGGATCTGGGCAGCAGATCCCTGTCTGTCCAGAGTGGAGAGTGGACCCACCTACATGTGGCTTTCCCAGCGGCCTGCCGGAGGGCTTGTGCTCCTTCCTCTCCTGCCGCAGCCGGTCCTCCAGCACCCTCTCCATCTTCTCTATCACCTTTGAGTGGAGCACAAGGCTGGGCTGGGCAGGGGCCACCACACCTTCCCGTGTGCATTCTCCACCCTAGGTGAACCAGGCACCTGCCTTCTCCTGGTGCTGCACGGTATCCTCCAGTGCCTTCATCTTCTGTAGCTTGCCCTGGTACCTCCTCAACAGGGCAGCCTTTGGCTGCTGTGCCTGACACTGTACCAGCAGCTCCTTTTCTCGGTCATTCTTCTGCAAGGAGCAGAGAGGAGTGGAATGGAGTGGTGGGTGGAGAAGAATGGGTGCCTGAGGGAACCCAGGCCCCCTAGAATCTACTGCCAACCCCCTGGCCCCGATTCTCCCAACCCTGCCCACCCCTTCCTCAAATCCTTGCTCACCCGAATCAGCTCATTCTGCAGGTGCTGTACCTTGTCCCTCAGTTTCTTCGCATCCAGCTCATTTAGCAGCAGCTTCTGCCTCATGGACATTGCTAGGGTGGGCAGGGAGTTGGCTCATTGGGGTCTCTGTAGCTCCCCTCATCAGGGGAAGAGGGATCAGGTGCCCCCCAGCCCTGGGCTGGACACTCCTTTTTCTATCTGTGAGGACACAGCTGGGCAGGGACCATGTGACTCTCTGTAAGTGGTTGGGTGGGTGAGGTGTATGAGGACTCCCATCGGCCTGAATCCAGCTGCATAAACATCTGGGGAATCTCCCCACCCACCACCCTGTCTCCAACACAGACTCAGGGCCCCAGAAGGCATCTAGATTCGTATAATGGCCAGAGCTTTCTCACCCAGGTCCCGGGACTCATCAGCCTTGCTCTCGTCCACCTCCTGCTGGACCAGGCGATGCCTGAGCGCCTGGTTCTCCACCTCCAAGAGGCTGGCCTGTTTCCGTAGCAACAGGATGTCCTCTGCCATCCTCTGCATGGCCCGCCGGTAGTTGTTCATTTCCTGGGGGGCCCAGAGCCAGAGCTGAGCCCCTGACCCTTTGAGAGCCCCTGTCCTACATCTGCCCTCATGTTTGGGAGGTAGTGGACCACTCTCCAGGCTAAGCAGCAGCAGCAGCAGGAGCCTCAAAGTGGTGTCCCCAGGTCCCAGTAACTCCCTGGATGGACCACTTGAGCCCCATCCTCTCAGGTGTGTTAGGGCAACTACATAAATTGTTCTCTCTTTGTGGCCATAAGGATTCCAGTGATGGTAGCTTAGGGGGAAAACAAGGGCACAGACCACAGGGCCAACGCTCTGGGTTAGTGAACTGAAAGGATCGGGGTCACCAAATCTTGCTAAGTCATGGCCATTTCCAGCCATTTCCCTCTTGCTTTCTCCTCTTCCAATCCCTCTCTTTCCACAGTCACTGAGCCCAGAGAAAAAAACTCTTAGAAATCCCATTAGTTGCACTGAGAAGCTGACCCTCGTGCCAGCCCAGCAGTCAGGAAGGTCATAAAGGATTCAGGGAGACTCAGGGTCAAGGTCAGATGTAGATTGCTGGTCTGGAGCCAAGAAGCAAGAAGCAGTCAGTCGTTAGGTTAGTAACAGCAATACCAGCGTTCCTGAGCATTGACTATGGTCCAGGCTTCCTTCTGATTGTTTTATGAACCTCCCCTCATTAAGTCCTCACAGTGAAGCTATGGGGGTAGGTGCTCCCATCACCCCACCTTGACAGATGAAGAAACTTGAGAGAAAGGCCCAGAGAGGTGAGTAACCTGCTCAGTGACCAAAGCAGTAGGTGGCAGAGCTGGGCCTAAAACCCAGGCCTGTTTGTGCTCACGTGTTCTTACCTGCTGTGCAATCCTACCCTGATGTCCACCCACACAAAGAGACCTCAAAGTATGCCAAGTGGTGACCAAAGAGGCTACAAAAGCCAGAAACGTTCAGGTAGAGGAGGTGGCAGGACTAGGCGGGAAATGGTATGAGCAGGGACAGGCTTGCTTGGGGAGCTCAATGACCTACGAACTTTCTGATGAAGTGGAGTAGGGACTACCCTAGGGAGCAGAGCTCTGTCCCCAACCCCCCACTTGGGCTTCATACTGCCTGGGGAGGTGACCTGGATATCTGCCACTGCCTCCCACCTGTTGCGTGGCAGGCCACAGGGCTTCTAGGGGAGGAGCCCGAGACAGCAGGAGCCCAGCAGCCACCACTTGTCACCTGTCACTGTCGATGGCTCAGGCTGGACTCCCTCTAGCTGGTGGTGCCAATGTTGGGTCTATCTCACCCATTCCTGCCCCGGCCAAGGTCCAGGTCTTGGCTTCTCCCAATCTTCCCATCTGGCGTCCCCAGACAGTGCATTGGCTAGGGACGCTCAGCTCAGGGACCGCACAAAAGACAGTGGCTGGGATAGGCTGTGCGGATTTGGGACTTGGAGCGCCTCACAGTCCTGGGGTCTCTTTGAGGCTTAGAAGCGGCAGGTGAAGCCACTGCCTAGGCAGGGCTAATTCAGAGGTGCTGTTCTCATCCCTTCCATTTTCTCTCCTCTGCGCTCCTTGAACTCCTTGCTCCCTGCTCTGCTGTGGTGTGGGTCTTGATTTACAGAGTTGGGAGGCTCCACAGGCTCCCTGGAGAAGTCCATGATATTGTGACAAAGGAAATTTGTCTCTTCCTTTCCTTTCCTGCCAGCCCCTGAGTGTCAGCCTGGGCCAATGGCAGCAGCAGCCACAAGGGTTTCTTGCCTTCTAGTCTTCTCTACACATGCGCACACACGCTTGGTCAAGAAGTCGTGTTCAAGAGTGTTCACTGCAGCACAGCTTGTTATCTTTTATGTCAGGGCACGGTTGGTGTTTGCTCAACAGTCACAAAGAATGGCCTGGAATTAACTGTCAGGACCCAAGGACAGCCACAGTCTACCGGGCAATGAAGAGAGCAGAGAAAGGAAGATCCGCCAATAGCCAATGTGGACATGGATGTCCCAAGGAGTCAGCTGGGAAGGGGTTGCCAGCTGTGCTGCCCATGGGTCTGACTCATTCAGGGACTCTAAGACCACGCTGTTCCCAAACCCCTTCAACCTTGGGGTTGTGCTCCGTCATTACATCCCTTGACAGGGATGAGAGTGGAGACGCAGAGCAAGGATGAAAGTGACTCAGGGACATCTGGGCTCCTGACGAGGTGGGTATCTTTGCCTGGGTCTCTATACCTCCACAGCCCTGTCTACTGCCACTGTCCCACCTTGGCCCTGGCCTGCCCCCCTTAGTCTCTGTCCCTGTCAGCGCTCCAAGTACCTGGGAATCAGGGGTCTGTCCTTCCTCCTCAGTTGGCCCCACTCGCCTGGTGGAGTAGAGACCTTGGGAGACCACAGCCTGTAGGCAACAGCCCTGACCTCTCCCCACAGCTGGAGCTGGGCTGTCTCAGGGCCACACTGTGCGTCACAGCCTTGAGAGCATGCGGACACCATGCCCCAGATTTCGCCTGTGGCCCTGCTCCCCCCACCTGTGCCCTTCTGCTGGGGCTGCCTCATTCTCTGTGAGCACTGACTTCAGTGCCACTCTACCTGACGCTGAGCACCCAGCGTCATCCGCTGACACCACCAGTGCCAGGGTCTTGATCCTCACAGCCTGCCCAGATGAGATACTCTGGGGCCCCCAAGCTGTCACTAAGCCCTGGTGACCTTGGCCACAGCAACACCCCCTCTCTGGCTTAGGAGGGTGGCAGCTGTCCCCTGAGCCTCATCCAAGTGGTGGGAAGCCACAGCTCTGGGTTGCTGTGGGCAGGGGAGCACGAGGACAGGCTGGGACCTGGTTCTGGGTGCCTGGCCCCTACCTCCCTTCCCTGCCCCCATTTGAATTCTTTAACCATTCTTCAGAGAGCCCTGGGCATTGGGCACAGAGGTAATTAGGTGGTGGTGCCCACATTATAGGGTAAGGCTGTTCCCATGAAAGAGAAGGGCAGGGCTGTCCCAGAAGAGGTGGAGGGTGCCACTTGGCTCCTTTCTCCCAGGATAAGAGGCCCCTAAGTTAGCTCTGAGCCCCCTTACCCAAGTGAACATTCAACTATACCCACAGCCACTACCAACCACAGGGATCAGAAGGATGCTCAGGCCCTCCTTGTACTAATGGAGACACTGAAGCTGGAAGGGGTGTGTTCAAGATCCCCAAGCCTTCCTTATAAAGCCTATGGTAGAGCAGCGCAGTGAACACCTGGCCAGTCAGGATATGCTGAGGGCCACTGCATCTGGACCAAAGCCCTGATGTCCCTGCCCATGGTGCTCTTGCCTCCACACCAAGGTGGTGGCAGGAGTGTCCTTGCAGAGAGGGCTTAGAGGAGGTTCTTTCCCAGCCTGGAGGTGCTTGAAGGTTTCCTGAAGGTGGTGGCAACTGACGCTGACTCTTGGGTGAATGGGTTCTGTCTTGGGGTGGTGTGAGGGCTTCTAGGCAGAAGGGGAGAGAGCAGGTGACAGGGACAAAGTGAGTGAGATGCTGGAAGGCAGTGGGAGGGGAGGGAGGGCTGCAGGGGATGTGAGAAGCCCTGTCTGGCTGCCCAGTACCAGGATGGCATGGGGACAAAGGCCAAGAGCTATGTGCCAGGGGAGGCACAACAGGGCTGTGTCAGGTAGAGGCAGTGGGCACAGAGGGGGACAGGAGATTTGGGACCTGAGATATCATGGGATGGCAGACACAGGAGTCTCACAGCAAGTGAGAAGACAGGCTGAAAAGTGTGGTTGGGGCTTGGGAAGGACGTCATCTTCAGGGTCAGAGGTGAAGAGTGGGAGGAACCCCGAGAGGCAGAGGCCAAGGGGCAGCACAGGCTGGCAAAGCCAGGGCCACAGATGGCTTCCTAACAGAGGCTGGGGTGGCTGAGCCTGGGCATTGGTTTTGCTGGACTAGGCACACCCTTGCCTCCCTTTCCATTTTCTGGGCATTCTCCAGCTCCCTTGCTGGCCAGCCCAGGCCACATGCATGTCATTTGTCTTTATGGCCAGCAGAGGGCAGCCACCCCCCACAGAAGCCCCTCTTCAGCTCCTGATGCAAAAACCTGGCTGGGTCAGGTGGGGCAGTGCAAACCTGTAATCCCAGCACTGGAGAGGTTGAGGCAGGAGGACTGGCAAGAGTCTAAAGCCAGCCTGGGCTATACAATGAGATCCTGTTTCAAAAAAAATTTAAAAGGGTCTCCCTGAGCAGGTCCCAGCAGAGAGAGGCAGGTCTACCTCCTCCTGACACCACTGGGCTCCTGGCTCCTGGGATGCTAGCTGACATACATAGCCAACCCTTGTTGCAGTGGTGTTTGTTTTCCCCTCCCCCAGCCTCCCAGCTCTGTGCCTCCCTTATGGCTTCAACATACAGCCGCAGGGAGGGTTGGCAGAAGTCCCACTGCTCCTCCCGTCCCCTCATCAGGTCTGGGCTGGCCGCCTTGGGTACTTGCAGGAGGCAGCAGAGTGGCTCCCTGGAGAGGCCACGAGGTGGGACAAGCCCCGCATGCCCAGTCCTGAGCTCCCCTACCTCTGCATCCTGTGTCATCCCACAAAGAGTGGGACATGGGGAATAGCTCTCTCTGCTGGGCCTCAGCTGACATCCTGACTCACAGAACTGAGACAGCACAAAGAAGACAAAATGACTTTAGGCTGTACTGCCCAGAAGGTATTTGTTAGGCAGCAATACACAGGGGGACATTGTCCCTGGCATCTTGGATGAAAAGTTTTCTGTGCCCCCCCTGTGCCCACATCACACACTTCCACTTTGAAGTTGGTGGCAGCCAGTCCCACACAACTCAACCTCCTTGCACAACTGAGCTCTGGCCACTGCACCCATGGGCCCAGCCTCCCAGGCCTCTTCACAGGCTCACTGCTGTGGACAAGGGTCTGTTCCTGCTCCACGCAGCCTGGCACTCACGTCCCTGTGCCAAGTAAAGGCTGCTCTGCCTCTCTTAGGCAAAGCTGGGGGCGGTGCTGCTCCTGCCACGCTATAGACATGGAGCATGACAGAGGACTTTCCTGCTAATCCATTATCCAGTATTTTATGGGAATCAATCACAGCACTCAGGGGAGATGGCTCCCCCATCAATCACAGCACTTGGGGAGATGGCTCAGTTGAATAAGCACTTCCCTGGCAAGCTCAAGGGCCTGAGTTCAAGCCCTGGCTCCACAAAAAAAAAAAAAAAAAGAAAAAAGAAAAAATCACAGCACTCTTAAAATAAATGCAAATGTGTCACCACCAGGGGGCAGGCAAGGGAGGCCTGTGTGCTCCAATGGCAGTGTGGGACACTGAGGCACAAAGCCAGCCAGATGGGGCAGTAAAGGCAGGGACAGTGGGAGATGCCACACACTGAGACAGAGTGCAGGGCTCAGAGGTTTAGGTAGGGAGTGCCATTTGATATGGCCTTGGCCCTGGCACTTGGGGGTCCTCTCTCTGCTTGCCACCTACCTGCTGCTCAGCCCAGCTTCCCAAGCCTGTTCTGGACTCTGTATTGTGATAACTCTCCCTTTCACCTCCTACCGCAGCAAGGCTGACAGCAGGATCTACACCCCACGCTCAGCTCCACTAGAGTGGAGAGACCCTGGTCCCTAGAGAGCCACCAGTCTCAGGGTGGGGATCCGGAGAGGGGAGACATTGCTCACAAAGTATAAGAGGCAAGGAATGAAGATGGGGTCCCCTCCAGATGGGGTGGAACCAGGTGAGGCAGAAGCAGGATTTTCCTGGTCTGGGTGGGATTCGAGAGGGGAGGACACGGCATGCAGCACAGGCCGTGAAGCACTCAGGCTTGCACCACCAGAGAGTAGTGTGGGACTCGCCTGTGGGGCTTGGAGCCCTGCCTCTAACCAGAGGGCAATCAGAAGCCACCAAAGGTTCCAGCACCAGGGCCTGCCCATCCCAGCTGCTGCCCCTTGAATGCTTCACCTTGGAGGTTCAGGGCTCTGTGGCAGCCATGTGGCCTCCTGGGGAGGGGAGGGCTTGCCTCTTTGTTCAACTCAAGGTTACAGTAAAGAAACAAAGGCATAGATTTCCCCTTTCTCCTGTTCTCTTTCTCTCACCTCCTGCAGTGGCAGAGAGGGCTGCATCTAGAAAGCCTTTCCACTGGGCTGGGCTGGGCAAGCTGGGCTGGGCAGCCCGGCCTTGGCCTGCAGCTGACCCCCGCCCTGGTCTAATTGGGCCCTGCAGGAGCCAGGCCTGCTAATTGGGCCATGCCGGGACAATGTGGTGGGCAGCTGGTGGGGATGAGGCTTCCAGGGAGACGCAGGTGCCCCTCCCCCGTGTGTCACTCCCCCGCCCCTCCACCCCCCAGCATCCCTCCATCCTGCTTAACCTTTAAGGCTCAGCTCTGGGGCCTCCACTCCAGGAAGACCACAGGCAACCTAAGCCCAGCCATCAGTCACACTTCCTTCTAGTCCAACAGCACATTGGCCCAACTGGGAAGGACAGGCCTGTACCCTGGGGGCTGGGAAGGGTCTGTCCCTCCACAGAGTGACTCTGTTCACTCTCCCACAGAGACCCCTTCCCACTTGAAGGGATTTCCCCAGGGGCTGGCCTGGCTTCCCTCTCTGGGTTAGGGTGTAGGGTTGGGAATCTCTTAGAAAGTTTCTGTAATCTTGGACAACTAGGAAACAGGGCCTTTCCTCCCTACCTTCCTGTAGGCACTGGAAACACCTCTGCCAGTTGCCTGGCAACCACCCCTACACACCTGCTTGCTGAGAGCCCCATCTAATCCTGGAACGAGGGGCATGGGCGCACGCAGACTTACAGAATCACCATCAGCCAGGCCCAGGGTGGCCTTGGGGGCCAGAGGGGGTGGGGGCCCTGGCTCCCCCATCTTTGCTTCCAGCCGTCCTGATCCTCATCGTGGGTCCTCAGGGGCCGTTGCTACAACAAGTGCCTGCCTGGAGACCCAGCCCAGCCCTGATCAAGGAGGCAGGCAGGCAGGCAGGCAGGAAGGCTGTGGCCACCTCCCCTTTGTCTGGAGAGGTGGGGTGTCTGGGCTGGGCAGCTGGGCTCACTCTTTGGCCAGGGAAAAACTGCTGAGGAGGTGACAGGGCTGTGGCGGGCTGTGGGGACCCTTGAAGACTTGGGGCTTGAGTCCCCCTGCGTGGGTCTCAGGAACCCCACACTATCCTCCACTTCTCTCTCCCCTCCTCTTTCTTGCTCTTGTGTTCTCACTCTTGGTCTGCAATTATTGTCTTGTTTTTGAGACAGGGTCTCACTATGTATCCAACGTGCTGGGATTACAGGTGTGTTCAGTCTTCGCTTTTTCACGTCCTCCATCACGCCCCCTCTCTTCCCTTTCCCTCTTCTGCTGTTTTCCCTCTTCACCCCTCCCCTCTGTGCTGCCTTCCCCTCCCCCCCAGGCCAGGCTCCCTTTCCTCCTTGCAGCTGTGTGGAGCAGTTTGGGGGCCCCACCCGGCCCCTGGGGCCTCCAGGCTCTGCTTTCCTGAGGTCTGGACAAATTCCTTTCCCTTTAGTTCAGCGGAGACAGGGGTGGATGTTTTCAGAAGGAACTCTGGGAAGCAAAGGGAAAACAAACCCAAACCAGCCGGCCCACCCCCTAGAAATCCGGTGGCTGTGGTGGGGTCATGAACTGCCCTAGTCTGGTTGGGGGTGGGTGAGTCGTGTGTCAGGCAGTGCCTGTCTGCCTGTCTGTCCAGGGGCGGCTGCATTTGAACCCAGCAAGGTTCCAGCCCAGAGCCAGGTTTGCTTGCAGAAGTGGTGACTCGGGGCCTGCATGCGTGGGTGCCAGGCAGGGTTCTCTGGGGTCTGGGTGGTGGCACTGGTGCAGTCTGGGCTGGACAGCCAAAGACAGCACCTGCGCCTGTTTCTGCCTCTCCTGGGCTCTGGCCTCTGTCGGTGCTGCAGGGGGCCTTTGTCTTCTCACTTTTTGTTTTATGAGACAAGATCTCTCTGTGTAGTCCAGGCTGGTTTTGAGCTCACTACCTAGCCCAGACTACCCTTGAACTCATGGTGAACTTCCTCCTTCAGCCTCTGAAGTGCTAGAATCACAGGCGTGTGCCACCATGTCTGGCTTCAAGGTCACCGGGATTTCTGCCCCCGTGTGATGGGACAGGCAGTTGGACTGGACCATCGCGTCCTCTCTGCAGCTGCAGATGGCCTGGTGAAATGGAGATCAGCTGTATGACTCTGGACAATCACTCAACCTCTCTGTGCCTCTGTTTCTTCCTCTGTGCTCACCTTATGGAGCACTTTGTAAGGCTGCGTGTGTGGGACTCAGGGCAGTGCCTGGCCCTACTCACTCCAGGGGCAGCATCCGGGTGGCTCTGAAGGTCCTAACCTGGGGAGTGGCAACCAGGCTTGGGGTGGTAGCTAGATGCAGGCTCTAATGTGGTCTAGACCTTTCCCTGCAGGGATGTAGGTTTAGCTTCTTGTTCCCTTCCCAAAAGTCCTAGGCCCTAAGTCTGTGGGCCCGACAGGTGCCCTTCCCTGTAGATGCCCCCATCCTCCTGAACCCACTGAGCTGCCAATCGATAGAATCTGTTCGGTCCTCTGGCGTGACATGAATTTTTCATCAAAGGCCTGTAGACTTTGGGAAACACACAATTAGGACCCTATCAATAATGCATCACACGGTGACTTGGTCCCACCCAGTGGGACCCAGACAAGACTGCATTCCAGCTTGCACCGCCAACAGGGAGAAGGGGTGCTGAGGGGACCCTGGGGTGGGTCTGGACAAACAGGGAGAAGGATGGGAGCTGTACCCTTGAGTGGCTTGGGCCCCAGGGGTTCATCTAGAATACATGTGCTAAGCCCCGCCCCCATGCCTTGCCCACCCCTTACAGCAGAGGGTTCCTGTGGTTCCTATGCCAGGTTGGGACTTTTTTCTTCTTCTAGGGGTTGGCAGGAAGCCAGGCCAGTTCCAGGCCCTGCAGGGGAGAGGAGGGGAGAGAGCAGAGACCCCAGAGGTGATGGAGGCTTTGGGTACCAGTCCTTCCCATGTGGCCATCAAGGTACCTGTGGTACCCTTCCTCAGCCACAGTCCCCCACCTGCAGCTCCTCCCAGACCACCACAGAAGGCCTGGTTGGTGGTGAGCTGTACCTGTGCTGCGCATGACAGCAGAGCCCAGATTCCCAGTTCCCCAGAGCCACAGCCACAGGCCAGTGCAGAAAGCAAGTCTGCTGGAGCACGAAGGGTCTTGGGAAACTTCTGCAGGCTGGGATGTTGGTTACCAAAACCCTTTGCATGGGGACAGCCCAGGGAGCTGCTACCTGCATCAGCTTTCATTTGCCCCAGTGTCCTCACACACCCCACAGTTGTCTGAGTCTCCGCCCCTGTACTGCCCTTGACGCATGTTGCTCCAAGGAAACAGACTTGGGAGTGGTTCCTGAGCGGCTCGCCAAGACTGTGACTCAAATGCGTCCCTGTTCCAGCAGTGGGGACCACCAGACCTCAAAAGCCTGGGAGCCCAGCTTCTCTCACCGAGGCCAGCTTTGGCTTCAGGGGTCTTGGATGAAGGGGATGCCTCAGCGTGGTGAGACTGGGCACCCTGTTGCTGCTCTGGGGCCCATGGAGGAGGAGGTGGGACCCACACACGCCTGACGGATGCAGGAAAAGAACAGATGGCGCCAACAAGTGCAAATTAATTGAGCGCAGCCAGTGTACCAGGCGCTGGGAACAGGCAGTTGACAGGTTGGGAAGGCGGGGGCCAGGGCAGGGAGCAGAGAAGCCGTAATGAGCACTTATCGATGTCTCACTGGCTCTGCAACCGGGTGCGGTTATTGACAAAGCCTGTCTATAAATCTCCCAGCCTCATCCAGAAGCCTTAATTACAGGCCCTCATTACCCTTCACACCTCTTGGTGTGGGGGACCCTCCTGGGCTGGGCTGTGACAGAAGGCTGAGCCCCTTCAAGAAGAGGGGGAACATTCATAGCCAGTGACTGCTCCGAGGACAAGCAGAGCAGGAACTTTGGAGCCAGAGGGCTCTGGGTTTAGGTCCCAGTCTTGCCAGTTACTGCTGGCTATGATGAGCGCTCTGCCTCTCTGTGCCTCAGTTTTCTCCTCTATACAATGGGGCGAAGGCTGTGAGAAGATAAAAGGAGCGACATCTGTGGAAGGCGTGTGAATATGGTGCTGACAGGCATTGACCCCCCTTCTCCACATTGTTCCCTAGCATCGCACAAGGCTGCTGTCTGACCACAGAATCCACCAAACTGCTCTATTCCTGGCTAGCAGGATGCTGCTACTGCTTTACAGTGACAGTTTTAACTTTGTGTCACCTCCCCTGCCTTCTATATGTCCATGACCAGGATCCTTGTTCACTAAGCCGCCCCCCCTCAACATCCAGTTCCTCAAACCTGGAAACACCCGCCCCTGCTGCAATCAATCCCCTAGTCTTTCCCAATCCCACCTCAGGGCTACCTCCTGCCTGGGTCTTGTCCTCTTCTCCAGTGATGAGAATCCAGGGCCCAGCCCCTTACAAGCACAGGCAGCCATGGGGGACGTGGCTTCATGGGGCCAGCTCCCCTGACCTGGCTCTTCTGGGATGGCCCCACCCCTGCCCCATTACTCAAGTCCTGATGAGACTGCTGCCCATACTCAGCACACCCAGCCCACCCAGCCCTGCCTCCCTCCCAGGTTCAGGTGCCCCCTGCTACAGTGGGTGGCACATAGCAGAGTGTGCAGCGGCTAGAACCCAGCCACAGTGTATGGGTGGATTCCCCAAGAGAACAGCTGGTGGATGGCCGTCCCACAGCAGGGTCTTGGATGGGAGAGATAGAACTGGCCCCCAGGCCCTGCTCAAGGGCTCCATGGGGTTCCCATAGCTCATGGGTGATGGTTGGCATCTCCTGAGGTTCCTGGACATGCTGGGTGGAGCACGCTTTCCTCTTGTCTACACCACCCAGCTCCAGTGGGTGTAGATGTACTGAGACCCACCGTGTATCAGGCAGATGGCTGTTCATTTGGGGTTCAGGCAAGGACTTGGGGTATAGGGCTCAGTGGCCCCAGACCCGTCAGGGCTTGGGGCTCAGGCTGCAGGTCACAGAGCCACGGAAGTGTTCAGAGCAGGGGCAGTGTCTCTGGAGCTGCACTAGGGAGGCCAGCCAGCTCCAGATGGGCTGGCGTTCCTGTCATGACAAGAGGGTACTGTAGTGGGGTCCCCACCAAGCCTGCCGAGGAGGAACCAGATGCTTCCAGTCTCCCATGCTGGCCCTCCCAGGGTCTTCCCAAACCCAAGCCACCATCAGTCCCATTCCCAAGGCCCAAGGGGCCAGGCAGATTTGCATATCTGAGATTAAAAAAAAAAAGTCTGTGCAGAGGCTTAGGGCCATTGGGGCTGGGAGCCCCCTTTTGTCTATTTGAGTAAAAGCTGGCTAAAGGCAGAAGGATAATTAGTCCCCTGTGGGCTGTGCGCCCCCTCCTTGAAGATTTAAAGGCACAGCCAGCACTACCCAACCCCCTCTCTTCACTGAGCCTGTGGGAGCCGATGAAGGGGCATTTTATCTGATTAAACTGGGAGTGAACTGGCTGCTCTGTATTATCTGTGGACTCGATTGGATATTTAGCGCTAAGTGTGTACGCCTGCCTTGGGTGTGTGTCGGGTTTTTCTAGTCTGTGGCAGGAGGAAATTGGATTGCACTGGAAAGCATTTAATCTGAGCTCAGGGCCACCCTACCCAAGTCACAGAGCTGGGGTGGCACTGGAGGGACAATTTGCTCTCAGCCCCAGACAAGAGGGGCTCTCTCCCAGGACCCCCTCTGTTAGCATATCCTGTTTCTGGTGCCCCTGGGGTGCAAGCCTTCTATGGGGTGGAGAGTTGCCCTCATGCCCAAGGGTCTCTGTGGAATCTGAGAGATCTCTGAGGTCCTGCATAAGGTCCTTCTGCCATGGTAGAAGGACAGAGCCTATTTAATAGTCTGCCCCTTCAGCCCAACTTGTAACTGAATTATTTGGAGCATAGACATCTGATGCGTGGGCCCTCAATCATACTCTCAAATGCCCAGGTGGGCCTGGGAAGGGGCCGGTAGCTTACAGAGCTGTCTCAGGAAACTGAGGCAGCCCTGTCCCCCAGGTGGGCTGGGAGGATGGTACATCAGGCTTCCCAGGTGCCTGCCCTCTGAGTCACTGAGCTCTGCCCAGCTGGAGACCATGGCTGGTTGCTCAGAGGGGGCCCTGAGTGGTGGTGGAAGTGGAGTGGTCTTTTCCCCACTCTCAAAGTGGAGCTGATAACTGTACAAGATGTGATTGAAAAATAAGGTAAATGTTTAAAAAATGATTACAATTAAAGACCCATGACCATTCACCCCCCTCTTTCTCTCCACTGCTTTAGACATACGTGTCCCAGGGTTTTGGCTACTTTCTGAAGCAGTTCTGAAAGTTCAGTTTTGCATAGGTCTTTAGTTGTGTCATCAGTTCTGCCTGCCTCAGTGACCTAAAATCTACACAAAACATTTCCTTTTCATGGTCATTTTGACTTTGGGGGAGAGCTACAAGTCCAGTAGTGCCAGATCTCTCGGACAAGGCAATGAAGAAGTGATTTTTTTTTTTTTTAAATGGAACTGGGGATTGAACTGAGGCACTTGCGCTTGCCAGGCAAGCGTACTTATTCTACTGGGCTGTCTCCACGGCCCCAGAAGTGATGTTTTTATGAGCCTGCCTTTCCACAGGGCGGCACTCAGTAGCAGTATTCCCTGCTTTTTCGATCATACCTTTTATGTTCCGTCAGCTATGATACCACACTTAAATGAAATTATGTTGAATGTTCTAGGTACAGAGTGAGCCAGGGCTCACTAAACAATGCGGGCTTTGCTCAGCATCATTACCAGGCGGCTCAGGTCGGCAGCTAGCCGTTCACAGGAGACCTGCTCTGTGGCCCAGGCTGGCACTACCACTTGGTGATTCAAGCCCTCAGCAATGATAACCTTTGCCTCGTTGCCCCCTTATTTATGGAGCGCACCTTGCTCTGGCCTTGCCTACCTCCCACGGACCAGTGGTTAATCAAGTGCTGAACAGAGACACCTGGGACACCAGCGCCTTCTAATTCCCCAGTTTTGAAGGATCCAAGAGTGTGTTAGGATTGAGCCCCCCCAGAGGGGACAGCCTTCCCCTGGGCCCAAAGCACTGCCACCTGAACCCATGGGAGGGACAGGGAAACTTTCCTCTACTTGACAGTGAGGACACTGTGGATTAGAGATGCATTGTCCAAGGTTGTACTGCTCTTGGGTGTTGGAGGGCAGAGGCGGCCAGGCAGGCCCACTTGGCGGGGAGCCCTTGCCAGTTTCTCTCCCTTGATCCCTTCTTGGCTCCCTTAGTTCAGCTCACACTGCGGCCGGGTCCTGGCCCTTCCGTGGCTGGAGGTGGGTGATGCCCTTTCTTACGTCCTCCTCAGCCCCCTTGGCCTCTGCAGGCCCCTCCCATTGTTGCCGGCAGCTGAGTTAGATAGAAATATTATAGGCAGACAGACGGGGCCAGGCCCTCGAAGGAGAGGGCACAAAAGATGAGATGACTTCCAACTGTGGGAGGGGCAGATGCTCTTGCTGTGAGCCAGAGCTAAAGACCTAAAGGCCAAACAAATGCTAAAAGAGTAGCACCTGGGATTGATATTCTAAATAGGTATCGATCAGGTGGAAAGACCGAAGAGAGTCACTAGCCCAACCCCCAACGGCAAGAGACCTTGTCCCGTATTCAGGCCCGCTTACTCCGTGACTCGCTTCCCCATTTGGTCCTGGGTCTAATCAATTTTACCTGAGCAATGGTGCTTGTAGTCTCATTGGTTGACCATAGTTTTGTCCCGCCCCACATCCACCGAAGTGAGTTCCCATTCTCTCCACCTTAGCCCCACATGGTTTTACACTATAAAAAGTCCCTGGAAGAGAGAGCTTCCTGGGGAACTACCTGCTCGGGACCCCCTTCTGTCCCTCTGTTGGACAGGAGCTTTCTCTAAATATATTCTGCTCATAATCTCCGTTTGTTCCTAAAATTCATTCGGTTTTAGAGAACATGAACTTGTGCAGGTCAGATCATTATTTTTCCCTATGTCATTTGGAGGTTCTCTGTGTCGTTTGGAGGTCACCCACCCAAGACCAGTTTTTCTCCCTGTACCACCATGAGGCTGGGGCTTTTTCCAAGACACAGGACTCCCCCTGCCCAGGACCAACTCTTAAGTGGCTTCCTCAGTTACACCTAGGTCTAAAGCTGCATGCCTTGAAAATGACCCTGAGAGTGGTCTGAGATGTGGAGTTTGGGCCCTGGGTCCCTCAATCTGACCAGATGGGAAGAGACTAGAGTCCTGGTTCTGGGCTTGTGCTTCTGACCTCTGGGGACCAGCTTTTTTAGCGGCCCTGACTCCCCACCTGTTCTAGGGCTGGCGCTGGGGTGGGGGATGCTGAGCTGTCTGGGTTGTGGGGGGAGGGGAGCTGGCCAGCAGGGGAGCTGGCCCAGCTTCTTGCACACACCGGGAAACAATAAATTGACAAACACTTAATCTCTCTGCAAACTGAAACGGAGTCGTAAATATCTGCTGCGTCCTAGCCGCTGAGTTATGAGTCTCGTTTATTAATCTCTTCATTCTCTGGTGACGGATGGAGGAGGAGAAAGACTCTCGCAGGGGAGGCAAGGCTGGGGGAGGGGACCGCGAATCTGGGGCAGCCCCTCAGAGAAGGGGTCAGAGAGAAAGGGCGAGACCTCAGGGCTTGTGCTTCCTCTCTGTTCAGTCTTGGCCTCGAAGTACCTCGTGAATGCGGAGACTGTTAATCAGGCTCCTGCAAAGTGGCCAGACCTGTACACTTTCCAACACTCTACCTTCCCCTCTCCTGTTAATCCTCCCCACAGCCTCAAGAGCTGGGCACGGGGACAGAATTCCCTCCCTGTTACACTGAGTGCATGGGATCAGAGAGGCGCAGTGCTTTCTCTAAGGTCACACAGCTCTGGAGTGATAGAAATGGAGCTTGTACCTGCTAGAGCCACACAGAGAGGGGAAGGGTCTGTCTGTAGGGAAGTCACAGGCCTGTGCAGGTGATATGAACCTCTTTTTTTCCTGCCCAGCTTTCTCCTTCCCTCTCTCCCTGCTTCAAATGCTTAGTAAGCACCATATGTGTGTGTGTGCATGTGTACCAGAGGAGGAAAAGGACAGAGACAGAGGAAGACCAGGAAAGGAAGCAAGCTGGCAGGGTTATTTTTAGAGCCCCTTCCAGGGACCAACTGAAAGGGCTTGGGGCTTCAGGGGTGCAGTGGGGGGTGGCAGGCCAAGTGAGGGTCAGGGCCCTTTGTGGGTGTGCAGTGCGCATGTGTGGCAGGAGGGTCTTGGGCCACCCAGTAGAGCACCAACCTCCTCAGTGACAGAGGCAGGATCTGGGGACCCGAGAGAGGAAGGGGCGTGCAAAGTCACTAGAGAACCAGGAGAGGCTGTGAGTACTGGGCACAGGGGCCCCCTGCCCTTGAGCACCATAGGGCAGGAGCAGGGAGGCCACGCAGGGGCCACAGCAAACAGGTCATGCTGCTCTCCTGGGTGACTGGTGGGACAACCAAAGCACAGGGAGTTGGGGTGGGACACCTGTCCACTGGAGTGCCCAGGATATTGGGCCTCTGGCTTCAGTTGTCTCTCATCTTTAGGCAGAGTTACATGGGGCAGGAGGAATCCTCTGGGGTCCAGCAGGCTCAGGAAAGGGAAGGAAACAAAGCTGGAGCTGGGGGCAGGGCTGGCAGAGGAGGAGAGGCACTTTCACAGAGAGAAGGAAAAGAAATGAGTTATTCCAGTGTGGGGAAGCTGGCAAAACTCCGCTGAATGTTTAAACAATCCTGTCAATTATTCATCTCCCGGCATGAGGGCCGCTGGTCTGCTGCAGAGCTCCTCTGAACAGGGGAGGAAGGAAGGGGAAGAAGGAAGGGAGGGAAGGAGAGAGAGAGAGAGAGAGAGAGATGGAAGAGAGGTATGCATGTACACGTGTGTGACAACCCCATGCTTGGGTTTCTGGGGTGGAAGCAAGACTGAAGCAGTTTCTTGAACAGCCCCTGAGCACCTGTGCCTCAGTTTGTCCAGAGCACAGCCCACATTCTTCTCCAGGGAGCCTCACTCCCAACTTCAGGGGCCTTAATGTGCCTTGAGTCTATGCTGGACCACTAGTCCTCTAGGGGACATGGCAGCTGCTGCCTCCTGGGGACTGTCCAGGATCATCCTGCCTCCCTCTTCCCAGAAGGCAGGGGGGTCTGGTTTTCTCCATGCCTGGAGCCATGAGGAACCGGGGAACATAGGTGGGAGGGGGACACCTCCTAGGCCTCTGTGGGTGGAGCCCCTCAGCTCACCTGCGGAACATTGGTGTAGGAAGACAGAAGTGGCTGGGGCTCAGCGTGTGCAGGGGAGAAAGGGGTGTTGGAGAGCTGCCACATTTAGAATGACCCTCAAAGTCCCCCTTCACATCTCATCAAGGCAGACATCCTGAGCTGCTCAGAAGGGAGGCACATGTCCCTTAGTTCCTGGAGCCTGGCGCACACACTGGACCTTAGCATGCCTTCCCTGGGCCAGAGCCTTGACCCGCAGGATAAAATGACACTCAAAGGGGCTGTGGCAAGGCCCGGTGTCAGGAGACAGGAAGAAATGGCTGAGTTTGGCAGGGGGCCCAGGTTAGGCTGGTGGGCTGTGGCTGCAGAAGGGAAAGATCTGGGGGTCTTGGCACCGAAAGGCATAGATGCACCCCGCTGTTATCCTGCAAAGAGCTCCATTTTCCACAAAATGTTCTTTTCCTGCTAGGCCAAAGTGGGCTCTAGAGGGAGGTAGGGATACGTGGCTCAGAAGGCATTGCGTGTGTAGACACAGACCAGTACTGGGGGTGGTCGGGAGACACTACGGGCCGTGGCCAGGAGCTGAGAGCGCCTGGGCTCACTCTTGGTTACTACCCATCCCCGCGTGTCTCTGCGCGGCTTCTCCCACAAGCTCCACCACCACTTCAGAGACATGTCTAGGACCCCCAGGCTTGTGGCAGGGTCACTGCTGCCCAGATGGGTCTTGGCTTCTCAGGACCTTTCCCTGATCTGTAAATTTGTCTATGGCTCACACAGCTCTGAACTCTCACTCTGCCCCACAGTTGCAGCCTCCTGCGCTATTACGTGACTTCTGTGCTCCCTGGCCACGTTCTGTTGCTTGTCACTCTGCCTCTTGGTTGCAGGAGTCCAGGCATCGCTATGTAATTTTGCTTGGTTGCTATGGCATGGTGATCTGTGGTTGTGCGACTACCTGTGATCATCTCGGAGCTGTCGATCGTTGCTACCTGCCTACACGCTAAAGCTGTAACGGGCTGCGCTGGCCCCGCAGGAGGATGCGTGTGTGTGTGTGTGTGTGTGTGTGTGTCTTGGTCCTGCTCTGGTCCTTTTGGGCTCTGGCCCGCAGATAGGAGCTGATGTCCAGCAGCCAGTGAGGGCACAGTGTCTGGTGGGACAGCCAGCATGGTACATATGAGTGTGAGAGGCACAGAAAGAGGAGGTAGGAGTCCAACTGGGGTAGGAAAGAAAACAAAGAATGGACCCGAGAGTCAGGAACCAGGAGGGGAGGAAGGGATGGAGATTGGCAAGGATGGGGGAGGTGTCAGAGGGATCTGATAGTGATAGTGAGCAGGGCTCTGGAGCCTTCTGGGGCTTCCTGGGATGGACTCAAAGCAGCACGGGAGGGGGAGGTTGGGAAACCCTGAGGAGGTGTCTCTATACCACCACCTCACGGCTACCACTGGGAGGGGGGAAGGCCACAGTGGATTCTCATGAGGTCTGTTCTGATGCCCTCTCTGTCCAGCCAGGGGTTTTGTGACATTGTCTTTTTTTTTTTTTTTTTTTAGGGAAGTACCTACAAGATGTTCAGGGTCTCACTACTAGATCGGACTCATAGTGATCCTCCTGTTTTCAGCCTCCCAAGAGCTGGGATTACAGACATGTGCCACTATACCCAGTCTCAATCACATCTTAGATTGCTCCAGGGGCGGGGCGGGCACGGCAGGCCCAGAGATTGAACCCCTGGCCCTTGTGCCTGCTTGCAGGCACTTGAATCGGCTGAGCTATTTGGCTGGCCCTGTGACATTGTCTAACAAGCTTTTGACAAAATGTGTGTGTGTGTATGGGAGAGCCCCAGGGCCTTACAGCCCAGAGAGGGGACAACACTGTGTGCATTAGTTCAGGGCTGGGTGGCAACAGCTTGGGGGACACAACTCAACAATGAACCAGCAGCCATTCTTTGGAGCCTCTCCAGATGTCCAGCAAGAGAGAGGAGGAACTGGGGATCGTCCTCTGGAAGCATGGCCCTCCATGGAGTGCCAGGGTGACACTCGGGGTGGACAAGCTGGGGACCTCACCATGGGACCCAAATTACTCTGTAGAGATGGAGCAGCCTGAGCCCCTCTCTATGCCTTGATCCTCCCAGAATTCTATCCTGGCCCCTGAGGCCACCTGTCCTCTCTCCCAGTCTGTCTATTCTTGCTCAAAGACAGGCCCTGCCCATGGCCAACCTTGACATCCTGGCTGCCATCTGGCCAGCTCTCGTCTAGGTTAATCTTTAAGAGAACATCAAGACTAGCGGTGCACTGCCCGTGTGTGATCACACCATTCTTCCAGATACTTTGAAGATGTGTCTGCACTGCCCACCCATCACATCCATCCTGGGTCTCCAGGCCTCTTCCTCCCCACCTCTATTTTTCCCTCCTTCATGCTCCCACTATTAGTCTCATCACACTTGATAAGCGTAGCGTGACTCATGCTAACCCACTGCCCCCAGCCAATCCATGGTACTGAGTTGTTTGTACCTGTTGTCTCCTGCATAATCTAGGCCCTCAGACCTATGGCCTCATATGGACCCTGGATTCTTCGCTCAGCAGATACCAGACCCAGGAACCCAGCCAGAGGGAGCTTTAGAAGTGCTGAGGCTGAGTGCTGTGGCTTGGACAGAAAACGGTGGAACCACTCAGTGAAGATATTCCCGGGCCCACCCAGTGGGAGTCATCCTTGCTATATGTGTGATAGTGTTTGTCCCAGAAGGGTGCAGAGGTACATAGGTGGATGAGGAGGTGGCGAGGGGCAGGGGTAGAGCCCAGAACAAGGAGGACCTGGGTGTCCTTTGGGCTGGTGGCCTTGTCTGTGGCAGTTTCAGATCATCTCTGAAGTACTTCCCATGACCCAGCGGACCCAGCCCTGAGGGGTCTGAGACAGTATAGGCAGGGACTTGCCTCCAAAGAAGTCACATGAGAGTCCGTAGCTGAGTATGCTGGTACACACACACACACATACACCCAACGCCTGGGGGGCTGAGGCAGGAGGATTGCCTGGCGTTTGAAGCCAGCATGGGCTACACAGTGAGTTTAAGTCTAGACTGAACTACACATGACACCCTGTTGCAAAAAACCAAAAACCAAACAAACAAAAAACCCTAAGAAAATACCCAGGTGTGGTGGCACATGCTTGTAATCCCAGCACTAGGGAGGCTGAGGCAGGAGGATTGTTTCGAGTTCAAGACAAGTCTGGGATACAAAGTGAGCTCAAGACCAGCCTGAACTGCATAGCAAGACCTTGTCTCAAAAAAACAATGAAACGAAACAAAACAAAATCCTAAGAAAAATTTTTAAAAAGGACTCCTGCTTTCCATCATGTTCAGAGTGCCCCCATCTCACACCCATCCCCTAGGTGGCTCCTGAGCTGCCTTCCCCAAGGCTCTTGGGGCTACTGGAATGTAGGGAGGCACTCACTGCGTCATGTAATGTGGTCTCTGGTGCCTGGGGCTCCTCTGATTCCCGAGAAGTGGACACACTGGAGTCTGGTGAGCTCACAGTGGACTTGGACCAGGATTCACGGATGGTAGCCAGCTTCTCCTCTAGGATTTTGGGGTCCAGGGTGGGCAGTGTCTTGCTGTTGATGGGTGTCAAGAAGTTTTTTGGCCTCTGAGGAGATGCAGAGAAACTTCAGTTGGATCCTTTCTCTGTGCCTCCCACCCTCGTGGCTCAGCATACCTGGTCTCTGTCTGTCTTTTGCCACCACCCCTGCCAGCCTTTAGCTTGTTTGCTGGGCTCTGGCCACCCTGTCCTGCTGTTACTCTGCCAAGCCAAAGTCTTCCCAGCCTCAGGGCCCTTGTACCTGCTGCTCTCTGTGTGGAAGGCCTCATGGAACTTACGTGCCATCCTCATTGTTCAGAACTCAGCCCAGATACCATCTTCTCTGAGAAGCCCTGGCTGTGGAGGTGTAGACCCCCACTCTGCCCAACCTAACCCCACTTTCAGAGCGCTCTATTCATAGCACCCCATTTTACAGTGCTCACAGAACTTACTCTACAGGAAAATTAACTTACAAAAAGTGGGCTTAGTTGTGAACTGCCTGCTCTCTCCCATCCCTGCAATACTCAGACTATGATGTAGTTCTGTGTAAGCAAGCACAATTTTTACCTCCTGGCTCATGGTAGCTGCTCAACAAACATATATGGGCGCCTAACAAGTTTGCCACCCAGGGCCCCCTCCTCAGGATAGTAACACCTTCCAAAATCCTTTGCTTTCTGGGTGAGGAATATAGCTCAGCAGCATAAGCACCTGCCTGGCAAGTGCAAAGTCCTGACTTTGATCCCCAATACCAGCAAAGCAAGCAAACAAACCAGAAATAAACCCACCCCTCAAATACTTTGCTCTGTGGGCACACTTGTCTGCATAAACTTGTTTCCTTTCATCTTCCCTCATCCTCCAATCTTGTTCCAAAATCTGATCCTACTCAGATCCCTCCTCCCCAGGAAGCCTTCATGCCTCAGCCTAGAGTTATTTGCAGTTTTTCTCTGTTCTTGCAGTTTAGCAACTGGATATCTGTATTTTCACAATGCTCTTTAATCCCAGACTTGCTTGCTATTTTTTTAAAAAAAACTTTAAGTTTCTGGGGTTTAGGGACATACCCATGCTCCCTTTGGAGAGAGATGTCTATAAAGTTTGCTTGAAATCCATGGTTAGTTCTAAAATCTGCCCACTGTTTGAAAAACCATGCATTTGTAGGGCTCTCAAAGGTGACTGACTCAGTGCCACCTCCCTCCCATCAGCTGTTGGAACCCTCCCTTGGTCACCTAGCACACATGTTCTCCCACATCTAGAGTGCTATGCTAGATCAAGGACAGCAATGGAGGGGCCGGGGAGATGGTTCAGTGGAATAAGCACTTCCCTGGCAAGAGCAAGGGCCTGAGTTCGATCCCTGGTTCCGCCAAAACAAAACAAAAAGGACAGCCATGGACATGGTGACAACTGGGACGGTGTGATCAGGGTTAGAGGTACCTCAGTGTTCAACCCTGACCTACCAGAGATCGAATGAGGACAGTGGCTTCCTCTCTAGGTGGACACTTATCTACACACATGAACACGATGACTTGGGAGGGCAAAAGCTCCACATTTTACCACTGAGATCCTCTAAATAATCCCATCATGTGCTCTGCAATTTGGTGTGCAGAAATGCATGAACATGGAGTTTGTTCAGGCTTGAGTCAGTAGATTAAGGGACAGGTGTACAAGAGTGTGGAATCAGCCAGCCCAAGAGGGGTCCCACATGGAGATGGAGACACAGCAAAGGGAAGACAGCTATGAAAAGACTCTGGGAAGGGAAGGGGAAGGCCTGGGTATCCAAGGCTGACTCCAGTAGGCTGGCTACTGCACTGGAGTGCACGACTCTGGGTGCATTCTGTTCAAGTGTGCAGGGCCTTGCTCCTTTTGGTAGCTGCAGGTTGGAGGGTGCAGGATTTATTCAGAGGCTTCCAAGACTTTCTATCTCATACATCTAGTTCAGCACCTGCACCATACAAGTTGGGTTTCCTGTGTGTTTTAGGTAGGAAGCAGTACCACATCTGCCTCCCACTCAGAACTGCTGTATTCCAGACTGGGACACAGAGACAGCTATGATATGCATATTGGATGGATGGATGGTTGTATGCATGCATGCATGGATGGGTAAAGGAATGAAGGAAAAAAACAAGCCAGGGTAAAGGTTGCCTCCTCATTGACCAGGTGGCCCCCAAGGCCAGGGCGAGATGCTGATTCAGGACCTGTAATGACATTTCTCCTCATTTCCAGGCAGAGAGCCAATCTCGATGCCCTGGATTTCATAGACTGCCATCTAATTCAGTTAGGGGAGGAAGTAGAAGTAATGAAATCACGGGAGGCCTCCAGAGGTGCCCCCATCAGTTCTGAAAGCAAGGACAATTGTCTAGGGAGCCCCCTCCCCCACAGTCAGGCCCCCTGATGTCCACTCCACATGGCCTCAGCCATTCAGTGACCCAGAGCCAATGTTTATGGAGCTTCTGGTCAGAGTTCAAAAGAACTTGTCAAGTTCTTTTTTTGTAGAATCCATTAAATTTTATCACAAAGCTGAATTAAAAATGAGACCAGCCCTTCAGTGCAAACTAGTGCCTGCAACCCAATCGGTTTCTGGAGGGTAGGGGGTACCTGAGGCAGCAAGAAGGGGAGTCAGAGTGTCCATGGCTTCACATTGTCCGGACCCAGTATCTTCCTGCAGACCTTGAGGCTCAGGGGCCCTGCTGTGTCCTTCCCTCATCGCCAGCCCTGGCCTGGTTTCCTTGGTGCTGTTACCTCCCACCTCAAGGGTCTCCTGTGCACATACCCAGCCTTCATCGCATTCAGCTTTGCCAGGGTCTGTCCTGGCTTGGGCTTTAGAGGTGAGCTGGGTGGGTGAGTTTTCTGGAAGTAGCTTTACACTTCCAGGCAGTGTAGGTCCTGCAGGGGAGGCCAGAGGCAGTTGCTTTCATCATGTGAGGTTCGGGGACCAGGTGGAGCATTGCACCACCTCCCACAGCACCCAGGTTCTCTCAACAGTTCCTTTTCTTTAGAGCTGGCATCACCTCTTCTGCCTCCACAGCTTCAATGTGCACATGTTTGGGGAAGGAGCAGACCTGAGACCACAGGGAGGAGCCAGGCTGCTGGAGGGTGAGGAGACAGGGAGCCCTGGGATGAACCCTTCCAGGTAAGGCCCATTCATGCCTTTCTGCTCCCTTCTTCAGTGCGGTTGAGAGCAGTGCTGTTAGCCCACCCCACAAACTTGTTTACTTGCTTGTCTATTTGGCAGACTCCACCTCACTTGCTGGGGCAGCTTGGGGCTGACAAGTGGCCCCTGGCTCTGTAACTCCGTGGCTGCAGTACATCCTGCTTCATTAGGGCACTAATTGGAGGCTGACTTTGAAAGCTCAAAGCCATGCACAGCCATGCACTCACTCGGACTCATTGCCCCTATCGCTGCGCTGCTCCATGTGCGGCTGCAGCTGCTCCACCCCCTCCTCCCCACGTGAGTACCGAGGTAGGGAGAAGATGCCCCTTCCCCAGCCTCCTGGCTCTCGCCGCCGGCCGAGACGGACAGACGGGGCCAATGGCATGCTAGGCTGGAAGCTTCTTAGGTCACCTGTCTCCCCGCTCCTGCTAGCATCCTCTGCCTACCTCCTTCCTCTTTTATCCCCTAGATCCCTGGTCATACAAAATGCAACAGCTTCAGCCTGCGGGGCAATTAGGAAGTGGCCAGGCCACAGATGCTGTCCTTGGTGCTGAAAGTGCCCGCCTTCCGGCCAGCCCGCCTCTCGCCCCGCCCCGAGCCTCCCAGCTGAAGAGCACAAGCTTTTAATTGAATTAGCTGGCCCTGAACCCTCCCCAGGGAGCCCGGAGCGGAAACTGACAAATTCTGTTTAACAAAGACATTTGTCCCTCGCCCTGCCGGCTTTGGGTTCTGTACTCCTGTATCCCGTTCATTAGGTATCTAACAAAGTGCGTCCCAAGAAATCTGCTTCCAATCGCTAGTAATTCAGGAGGCCTGATGCAATTTTCTCCCTGATAAGGGTGTCTCGCCCGCTGGCAAGCTCCGTAATGAGCCCTGTGCAGCGGCTCCCTGATCAGTCATTGCTTTGTCATTTCCTGTGGCCACAGTGGTAGGTTCTTATCTCTTCCGTGGTAGGCGAGGCTCAGACAATGGGATCCCTCAAGAGGACTATGCCCTCCCCTGCATACTGCAAGCTCATTTATGGCATCTTGCACGGTCTTACAGCTGTGGTGAGCCTGTCTCCCAGCAAGAAGGGCCCAAGTGTTAATTTTCCATGGGAACATCATTTATTTCCTAGGAAAACATGTCAGAGGGTTAATCCAAAAGCAAGGTATAGGGTCAGGGGAGGGCACCACTGATAAAAGTTTTTGTCAGGGGTTTTAGGATTAAGCAGAGCCTTGGGTGTAGCTCTGTGGATGTGCTATGAACTCTTGTTAGCCTGAAACAGGCTCTTTCTGTATTTAATCTTTATTTTCCTTTAGAGTCCCCTGAGTCATATCTAGAGAGACCTTTACAATCTATAGGTCAGATCACATCCTACTGGGGCTTAAGTACCTTCCTTAGCTTCCCATCACTTTTTGGCCAAGTCCAAATCCTACATCCTGGCACTCAGGTCCTCCACAAGCTGGTACCATCTAAGTTTCTAGTCTCACTGACTGCCAGAGCCCCCAAATGTCCAGGGACTCCAGACACTGCCTTGTCACCACCGTGTTGCATGTGCCTTTTTGCTGGATGCACCTTCGCCAGTCAACTTCCAAGCCACAAGAAGGCAGTGCTCAGACCATGCCTCTATGTGGAGGTCAGTGCACCTGCCTCCACTAAGACCCTGTGGCAAGATGGATGGTGACAATGTCGGAGCACAGACAAGAACAGCTTAGGGATCGGTCATTAACCACCTGTCAGTGGTTGATGACCTGGTTGGCTACAGGCAGGTAAGTCTATGCTAGGGGTAGTCTGGATTTGAGATGAAGACAATCCCAAGGGCATCCACCACCTTCTGAGAAATCTGATCTGCATGCTTCTGCTGCTTCTGCCCCCTGTCTCTCTTCTTTCCCTTTCCCTTCTTCAATCTCACAGTGACTCATTGGTCTCATAAGGAAAGCAGAGCAGGCTGAGCCCAAATGTTTCATATCTCAACCATTCCAGCATTTGGACCTTACTGTGTGGTCTCTGGAGGTGAGTTGCAGGCTCACAGGCCCAGGCAGCACAGGCTCCTGTGAGGGATGTGGGCGAGATGAGCCCGTAGCAGGCCTATGGAATTCCTATCAAGTGGAAGCAGCATAGCTTCTAGAAGCAGGCCTCCATTCCTCCATCTTCTGCATAGCCCCCAGCTCAGGGCAGGCTGCTACCCTGGGAACTTCAGTCCATCTGGCCTCTGGAGGGATCACTGGCTGTCTCTTTCCAGTTTCTTCATTCTCTGAAAAATTTCTGGAGATCACACGTGGGGCTGGGGATATTTATCTTCAGCACTTGACAAGAGTTCCTGATGTCCTTATGGATGCAAAGCTGGTAGGTAGGTGGCTGTCAGGAGGGGCAGGCGCTGAGTGATGGATTAGCGGGGCTCCAGTGTCCCCTCCCTCAAGAGACTGCCCTCATCCCTGATGAGTTCAGCACATTTGCCAGCAATTTATTATTTTGTTTTGGGGGCAGTACTGGAGATTGAACTCAGGGATTTCTGCATGCTGGGCAAGCACTGTACCCTTGACAAACTGTATTAAAAATGAGCAGTGGTGGGACAACATGCTGGGCACTGACCCATGCACCCCCATTCTATTTCCACTATATCCCTGGCTGTGTGGCATGACCACCCCTTTTAGGGACCAAGAAAGTGGAACTCAGAGTTACAAAGGTGCTTCAGGAGATACAGAATTCAAGCCCAGGTCTTGGCTTGTACACTGAGCATTGCAGCACTGGAAGTGTCCTGACTATATTGCAGGTGACCTGGAGTTCAGAGGGGTGTTCAGGTGGGACCCTGAGTGTGCTACGTGACATACTCAGGGTCCGGATTGACCTCAGCCTTTGAAGATGGGCCAGGATGATAAAGGTGAAGTCCTACAGGGAAGAGAAATCCTGTTGGAGTTCAAAAATGCAGGAGTAGAGGTGCAAGGTGAGGACATGCAGCCTTCCTGACATGCCAGAGCTAGACTCCTGCCTCAGTGCACTCTCACCACCTCAGCAAGGATTGACAACAAACTACAGCCTCTGGCTGCCCCAAAGCAAGAGCTTGTTTAGAGAGAGGGGGCAATGGTCCTGTACTCTCCACCAGTTTTGATGGAGTCCTACCCCTTCTGGGGATGCTTTAAGAGGATTGTTGTCAAAAGGAGACAACTAAGAGGATGAGCATCAGAACACAAGTACAAGAAAAGGCACCGGGGGATGGACCTGGGTCAAGCTGAGGAGGACACAGAAGCTTGCAAATGTCAGCAGGGTTGGCATAAGTGTAGGAGCTGACCTCCCTGGGGATATCAGCAAAGAGAAGCCACAGCAAAGTGAGGGCCACTACATGGAGACAGGAAGGAAGGGGCTTCCAAGGGCACTGAGAGAGGTTGGTGAAGCTTTCCCAGGAGGTAGTGAGTTCCCTGTCATGAGAAGCAAGCAAGTAAAGCAAGGCCCTGTGTATGTGCTGACTAGTGTGTCTGACTATTTCTCAGGTGGGGTGCATGGGAGGAGTTTTATGATATCCAAGAGACTATGGAAATCATTATTGTCTTTAAGATAAGGAGCACTGCCTGGAGGAGTTTCACAGTTCAGGCACTGTGAAAAGCAGGTAGGAACTCTATAAAGTGGGACACCGAGCCCTGTCACACACGGTAGATGTGTGATGCAAAGCCAAGTCTGGCCTTTCTCACACACACCTCACCTCAGTTTCCTTTGGGTTGGATGAGAGATGTCTCAAGCGGACCTAGAGCCTAAGATGGAGTGGACAGGGGCACTTGTGAGCTAGGGAGGGGCAGCTTGCACTCGATGTGGGCGGCTTTCAAAAAATTCACCAAGAGCCGTCAAAAGCCAACATGATTTTGCCTGTTCTCCACCCTCCTCTCCTCCTTCTACTAGAGAGTCTCTTGGCCCTACTCTGGACTGGTCCCAGAGAGAGCTTTGTAGAGGAGCAGAGTGCCCCCAGCCTGGAGAGGAGGTCAGACCAGACTGAGACAGTGGCCGTCTCACAGGGGACAGTAGGGGCCATCACCTCCTCTCCTCATATGCACCCTCCTGTGCCCAAATCCAAGGAAGCCAGTACGGTTCAAGTTTTCCCGGTGCTTCCTGGGCTGAGGGCATCAAAGAGGCCATATCCTGCTCAACGCTCTTCACCCTCCCTGGCTGAAGCATGGAATCCAAAGTCTCCACAGGGGGAGTTGTGCTGACCCCTCAGATGTCCTCCCAGGACTTTCTCACCTACAGGGAGCTGCATCTCTAGGCAGGGCCAGGCACTGACCCAGTAAGTACCTACTGTGTGCCTGTCAGCTCCATACCACAGGGTCAGCCCACTCAGTACTTCAAAGAAGCTAGCTGCAGGCTGGAGGGCACCCAGGGTGCTGTGGGACCTGACGCCGGTTCATTAAAAAGAGCCAGTCTGCTTAGCCTGGAGAAGCAGAGCTCCCAGGGCAAAGCACAGCCCACTCTTCAAAGAGAAGGAGCCTGATCAGAAGGGAAGGTGGAGACCAAGATCAACTCCTGTGTGTGCGCTGAGCAGCCAGAGGCTCATGGATTTGACCTAGGGTCTCCTAGGTCAGACCCTCTGGCCTCTGGCCGTGCAATGTGGAGTTTTCCGTGTGTGTGTGTGTGTGTGTGTGTGTGTGCATAGATGTGTGTGCTTTTGATTTTTATGCATCTGTGTATGCATCTTCATGCTCTCACCTACACACCAAATGCCAGCTTAAAGCAGATCAGTCAGCAAATGTCCAAGAAGAAGCGGCATTGGACAGTATAGGTGAAGAGACCGGTCCTGGCTTCTCTGCTGGCTGCTCTGTCCATGCACGTGCTTGCTGACTGGTGCTGTGATGTGCACAGGCTGGACAGGGACACGCTGCAACCCCCAGGGCAGAGCCTGGAGCCTGGATGGAGGGAGGAGGAGGGCACAGCTTGCACTCAATGTAAGGTGAATATTGTGGAGGTAGTGAGCTTCCTGTAGCTGCACAACAGGGGGCGAGGCCAGGAGGACCTCTTGGGGTGGGCGTGGCCAAGCACCTGCCTGTCTAGGTGTCTTGTGGAAGAAAGCCCTGCAGTCTCTATTTAGAAACTGCACCACGTTCTGGTTCCAGGAGCTGACAGTTGTGATGTGGAGATGGTGGATGTGAAAGGCTGCGCCCACCAATGTCTAAGAAACTAGGACAGAAGGAGGCTGTGCCAGGCCTGTGCACACATAGCCCCTCTCCCAAAGCATTTCCTCTCCAGAGCCCCTTGGAGCATTGCTTTGACTTGGCCTTGCCAGTCATGGGGATCAGGGGACCCTGTAGCTAGAGTGTCCACAGGACCCTGACAGCTCCAGGACCCAGGCTCCAGGCTGTGGCTCCTGGCATTTTAGGCAGTGTTTGTTGTAAAGGGAGGAAGACTGAATGGAAGAACTCTGGTCCTTACTCTGCGCTGCCTCCCTACAGCTGCAAGGCAGAGGTGGAAGCCGAGCTCCTCCCTCCAGGAAGGGGCAGGTGGTGAGGCACGTGGGGCAACAGTGTGGGAGGGCCGGGCTCTTTGTTACAGCAGCTTAGCCTGTGCCATGTCTCAGGGAGTCCAAATAGCCTCTGCAAAGACTCCCTCAAATGTTGCCGCCTTATTGTTAGCTGGATCTTGCATGAATGTACTGTTCGTTGTCTGTCCCGCACTCCCTGCTCTCTATCCATGCAAGCTTCATAAAGGAAGGGCTGGGTTTGTTGTTTGTTTTAGCAGGTTGTTTTTGGTCTTGCTCAGTGTAATATTCCTAGAGCCCAGCAAAGTTCAGCTGCACAGCAGGTGATGCATACTTGTGTGGTTGACAGAGGACAGTGATAGCTGGTGGCAGCGGTGACAGGTAGAGGTGGGGATGGAAGTGTGGGCTTGAGACTTATCTGTAGGGCCACCTGGCTCCAGCATCAAATCTCAACACTCTCCTGCCACCCTTAGGGAGAAGTTGACAAAAGAGCTCAAATGCTAGCAGAGGTCAAGGTGACCTTGACCTGAAGGTTACCTTGAGGCAGTTGGGTTCTGTGGCCACTGGCCCCTCTTCCCATGTCAGCATGCTGGGCAAAATGGATTGCTGCTGGGTGTGCAAGAGCCTTCTAGGAGCTCACCCCTGCCAGCGCTTCAACCCAGGCCTATAAATTGATCTGCAGCATGTTTTGATCCGAGTGATTCAGTTATTGGCCAATTCCTAGATCGAGAGGCAGTTAAGCTGCAGAGAGATTTAGCTTGTGTGTGCACCCGCGTGGTTGTGTAAACTGCCTGTCAATTTACACGCGTACATGAGCTTGCATATGTGCACCCTGCAGAGGTGCATGGACATCTGTATGTGACTGTACGTGCGTAGATGTTCAAATGTGACTGCGTGTATATGGGTGGAATCTGTGTGTGTGCATTCTTGGCTGCTGGACCTGAATTTCTCCTAGGACTGTTTTCCTGGTACACACCCAGTCTTGATCTCTTTTCTTTTCCTTTCTTCTTGGAAATCCATTACGAAAAGGATTTTTTTTTTTTTAAACCCACCTCCAGGGGGAGGGGGGCTGAGGGAAGGGGAAGCTAAAATCACAAGGCCCAGATCAAAACACTCAGCAGCTAAATGAATTCGGCAGCATTTTCCCGCATGACTTGGAGGGATAATTTAGTGAGGCTGCCAGCTGGAAGGAAAGGGATTAATTCTGCACTTAGCACAGCTCCAGTGAATAATTCATCACTGGAGACCTTTGTGCCAGCCTCTGGGCCATCAGGCCAGCATCCTGCCCACCTGCCTGTTGCCTGCCTGGGCCCCCGAGTCCCTTGACCAGGGCACCTGACGCTCCCTTCAGCTCCAGGATACCTATGCCTGGGACAGAGGCAGAAGGCAGAAGGAGGCAAGTAAGGGGTACTGGCAGATTCCAGACCCTGAGAAAGGCCCTGGAGGGCTTAGCTTCTCCCTGGAAAGTTTGTGACATTTTTCATCAAGGACCCAACAGTCCTCTTTCCTGGGATCTTGGTTTTTATTGTGACCTCCCCTTTCGGTGCCTTCTTGTAGCTGTGCCTGGTTTGGTGACAGGGTCGCTGTCAGAGCCTTTAAGGAGCTCTGTCCCATCTGGGAGCTACCTAGGCACCAAAGAAGCCTGCCTGGATGGAGAGCACGATGCTAAGCACCCACAGCAGGGAGAGGCTTGGTGGGTGATGCTTCAGGTTGGTACTTTCCAGAGAGAGCCCTTGACCCCATGATGAAGCTCCCCATGTCCTTCCCAAGTAAGGTCCCTCCCTAATCCTGGACCTGTAGCACTGTGAGCTGTCACGTGTGGGACTATGTCATGTCATGTAATGTTGCTGACCTTAAGGCTGGGAGATTACCCAGTAGCCTGATCTCATCTCAGCGGCCTCTTTAAAACCAGTTGTTTCCTTGGATGCTGATGGAAGAAGTCAGAATTTTCAAGCCAGGATAGACTGGATATGCCTGCTGGCATGAGGTGGAGGGGTGGGGTGAGAAGGACTGTGTGTGGGGTGGGGAGCTGGATCTGGGGTGTGGGGCCACGCTGCACAGAGCCAGATCTTGCCAGCAGCCCCGATGAACTTGGAATCAACCTCTTCCCTGAGATCTTTGGGAAGGAAGGGAACTTGCCAGTCTGTGGTGCCCAACTACTTTCCTGTGACAGAACTGTCAATGAGTATGCAGGTGCTACTTGAAGCCAACTTGTCCTAGTTCATATTTGCAGGAAATGGGCCCCGTGGAAATAGGCCCAGCCTGGGCTGGACCAAGGCCAGACCCCTGCTCTAGGCGGTCCTCTGCTCTCACTCTCCTCATCCTAATCCCAGCTTTTTCTCTGGCTTTCTGGAGCCTCAAGTCACCTACAGACATCCAAAGCAGCATCTCTATCCAAATCAGTGGTCATAAGGCCCAGGCTCCAGTCTCCAACCACAGCCAGCAGTCATGAAAGTGGCCGGAACCCAACGGAGGGTCATGGAGCCGGCATGTGTCTTCTGTGACCTTCCAGCCCACAGCCTTACCTCAGAGGAAAGCAGCTGCAAGGAGACGTCCACTGTGGGTGCCTCACCACTGATGGTTTTCAGGGTGGTGTCCTGCGGAAGGAGGGAGCAGTCAGACCGAGCTGGCCAGGGTAGCTTCCAGACTCTGCTCCACCCACAGGAAGTGCTGGGAGATGGAGGCGTGGCCAGGGGGGGTGGAAGGAGGTGAGAGCCAGCCTCTGCCTCTGTTGCCCTCCCTGCTTCCTTGCCATTGCCTTTCTCAACTCCCCTAGAGCCCTGACTGGCAGCTCTGGGCTCATTTCCAGGCATTTATTTATTGAGAGCTCTTATGTCTGGAGGTCAGGAGTACTTTAGGGGAAAAGAAATAGAAACAGACATAGAGAATAGTAACAGAATAGCCATAGGAATAGATAATAAGAATGGGAATGATATTCACTGTTACTGAGGAGCTATTCAAAATGCCTTCTAGACATATATTTTTCCTAACAAAATCTCAAGGCAACCATATGAGAAAAGTTTTGTTACTGTGAGCCCATTTTATAGACTTGGAAACTGAGGCAGTGAGGCTTTAAATAATTTTCCTACAGTCATGTGCCCTGGTAGGTGGTGGAATCAGAATTTGGGCCCAGAAGTCCCAAAGAGTTCTGAGAGCCTGAGTTCTTGACTCTTGTCACACACAGAGGCTGTCCCTGGGCATGTTGTTTCCGTTTTACAGATGAGGACTGAGATTCAAAGAGGTTAAGTCATGTACTCCCGAGAGGACTGGGTAGGCTGAAATTTGAACCCAGGTCTGGTTCGAGATCTTAGCTCTGTCAGCTTTCATGGGGCCTCTGGGCTGCTTCTCTGGCCCTGTTCTTCAGCCCCAGAAGCAAGACTGACTCTGGTGTTGGGGACCTCTTGAACTACAGAGGTGGGCTCACCTGGCAGGTGCCCTGATCTGAACTGCTGAGGGAGCCACATTCTTGAAGATGGAGCAGGCTCAGTGGAGGGGTAGGGTGGGGACACTGGGGGTCGGACAGGGGACTCACGGTGATGGGAAGCCGCTTGACATGCAGCCCATTCAAATCTTTCCCTGTGAGCATCTTGCGGTAGAGCTGGCTCTTCAGTGGCAGCACGGAGATGCCCAGGGGCTGGCTGAGGGTCCACGGTGTGTTGCCATGTGCTGCAGGGAAGGAGCAGCTGGGCTGGGGCCGGGGACCCCTGGGGTCCTCAGGTGCCAGCCTCAGGTCCCACCTGGGCCCAGCTCTGACACGGAGCCTAGCTCCACCCCACCACCCATCTGCTTCCTGCCTCCTGGCTTGTGCCTGCATACCCATCCTCCTTCTCCATCTTCAGGGCTTCAGGAATCTAACCAGGTTCTGCATCTTTGAATATTTGTATGATCACCTTAGTCTCTGTCATTTGGGGGATCTGATCTTAGGCTGTGCCGGTGAGGCCTGACCTGTGTTCTCCGAATCCGATCTTCCCACCCCTCCTTTGTGCTCTGGGAGCTGAAAACTCAGCGGCTCCTCCCGCCCCTCCTCACTGATGGCTGCTGTGAAAGCAGGTGGTGTAGAATAGAAGCAGGTGTACTGGCCGGTGCCCTGTGGCTTCCCCATGGACAAGAGGCCAGGCAGGCCCTCCTATCTTCATCTGCCCGCCTGGGAGCCTGCCTTGGCACCTGGGAGCCTGTAACCTATTGCCACAGGAGGCAGAAGCAGGAAGGTGCAAACACCACTTCCCTGGTGAGTGGCAACCCCTGCATGGCAGCACAGGGCACTGACCTGAAGAGGAGGGGTAGTACTCCAGCACCAGGGCTGTGTCGTCTGAGAAGTTGGTGGCACCATCTCGGCCTTGGAAGAGGAAAGACTGGTTCCACACCGGCAGGTCTGGGGGCCCTCCAGGCTTGGACAGCTGGAAGGAGAGTTGGCAGCAGGTGTGGGGCCACAGACCTCCCAACACCAGGCATCTGTGCATCTATATCTATGTGCACTTTGTCCCAATTGGAAAAGCAACACACACTGAATATCTTTAGAAAACTCAGAAAGTAGGATGGAGAGCGAAACCCTTCTAATCTTACACCAAAGACAAACACTCACAAAACAGTGTTTCTAGATTGCTCTGTGCACGTTTTGCATATAGTTGTCATTCTAGCAGCCTGCATTTTTCATTTCCCACCAAAACCTAAGTATATCCAGAGGTACAAGAAGCTCCTATTGCCCATGACTATAGTAACTCCAGGATCTCCTGTCAGATCCCAGTGCCCTAGTTTCTCTCTCCCATCTCATTTTTTTCCTGCAATAACACTTTACTACACGCCTTACCTCTGTGTCCCAATACCTTAAGAACCGTTGGGTTAAAGGATATGGTACATATTGTAAGCCACTTGGCTGGTGGCATTTTTCCTAGGTATTAGGCCAATGTTTGCAGCTGGTGGTACCATTAATGTGACATTAGATCTGTCCTTTCTGTCACAGCCCCCCTCTGTTCCATATGTATTGTTCAGGCTCTCAGAAAAGCCACAACAGGCTTGCAGATGCCAGGGACTTAGTCTGTGTGGTGGGGGGCATTGGGTACCCTTGAGACTTGGTGGCACACTGATTCAACACTTGGGCATACGCTTGGGGGTGACAAAGATGATGCAATGACAACATTCACTACAGAGGCTACAGGAGATGTTTCTAGGAGTGGTCAGAAGAGTTGCCTTGAAGGAAGCAGGATTAGAGGACGTCTCTGAAGGAAGATCTGGCAGGGTGAAGGCAGGGAGAAAGTGCTGGGTGGGAAAATGGCACAAGTGACAAAAGGTGGAGTTGGCACCAAGCGTGATGTTTGTGGAGGGTGCCTGGAATGAGGAGCGTCCCTGAGGAAACCCCGCATCTGCAGAGGCTACGAGGTGGGGAGATGAGGGCTGGGTGTCAGCTTGCAGCAGGGGGCTCTACACGGCCTCAGCATACACCCTTCACATGGCTGGCTCGTCCATGTGCCCGTCAGGGGCTGTCAGCAACAGGGACAGCTGCCCCTACCTCCCGTGGCCCTGCGGGAGTCAGTCGTCACTGGTAAAGGTCAGCACAAATGTGCTGTGCACTCCAGGAGTTATGGATGCAAGAACAAGGACCGTCAGCACAGAACCACTCCCCCATGGTGGCAGCATCCTGACGCCTGTCACACTAATGTGCCTGCTGCAGAACTCAGAGGCTCAGCTGTGCCTGCCCCCATCCCCAGGGAGATGGGTTGTGGTCAATGTGGGCCAGGGGGCTCCTGAACACTGGAATAGTGGCAGGGGTAAAAGGTGTGTCCCAGACACACAAGTCTGGTCCTAGGTTCTGTGGAGCAAGGGAGTGATCTTTCAGGACTGGTCCCCAGATCATGTCTCCCTGGGTGCCAGAGTGGCATCCATATGGGCTGGGCCAGATGCCAGGCACAGGGGCACCAGGAAGGACCTGTGACTCAGTTCCCTGCTGCCCTGTTGCTTGCTCTCAGCCTAGAGCAGGAATTAATGGATGCAAGCTGTCTGCTCTGGGGCCTATTAATATGTCTAAATGGAGCCTAGAAAGCAAGAGGTAGTGAGTGTGGCTGCCTGCCCAGTAAGAGAGAAAGTCCCTTCAGAGTGGCTTTCCAGAGTAAGTCCCCCTGGAAAGACCCTCTCAGACCTATATCTGGCAGGGAGGGTCAGTCCCCTCCCCACCCCCACACAGGACTTAAGGCCAAATACCTGCGGTCTGATGTCAGGGCTCTGCCGAAGGTATTGGTGCTGATGTGTATGCCGGTGTGGGTAGGGTGGGGGTAGACAATGCTACAGATGCTAATGGGACAGGCCATGGCAGGCTGTGGAATTAAGGGATGTGATTAACCCTCAGCTGTGATCTTCAGAAAAGCCATTAACCCCCGGCCACAGAGACAGCCTTGTCATCCCTGGGGACAGAGCCTTCATTCCATGGGCACACCACACCTCCTCCTGTGCCCCTGGGCCACCCACACATGCAGCCACCCTGCCTGCTGTGCTTGGGGACAGCAGAGGCATCAGGGAAGAGTAGCTGTTGGCAGCTGGGCCTGGAGTGGTGCTTCAGGGAGCCAGGACCTTTTGGCTCTGGGCCTGGTTCTCCCTCAGCCTTGCTGTGTGACCTCTCTTCTCTCTTGGACCTGGGTTTCTCATTGTCCAATAGGAAGACACATTGTGTGCCATACCTGGAAAACCAGTTGTGAGGTTGAAAGGCGCGATAGATATTTTACTATGAAGGTACAAATTCAATTCTGCAAATGCTGCCTGAGGGCTTCTCCACGACAGCCATCTGTAGGGTGCTACAGGGAATACAGGGAGTTAGTGCCAGATCTGTCCTCACTGTCTTGTAGCAGGGGCAGCTGGGATGTCTGAAGAGAATGCCTTACTCTGAGCTGGAGCAGAGAGGGTCTGAGGGATGAGACCAAAGCAAGGATGAGCAAGGCCATTTTGGGCTGAGGGAACAGCAGGGCAAAGGCTAGACATGAGAGAGAACATGAGGATATGACAGCAAGACCTCTAGCCAGTCTGGGGACTGTCCATATGACTTGGAGCAGGGGGTCAGGGGCCTGAACCTGGGCAGAACATGGCTTACCTATTTCTCAGGAGTCTGTGGGGACAGAAAGAGCCCCCATCAGAGCTTGGGGACAAACTGGCTGTGGGCTGAGACAGGAAGAGGAGGTAGTAGACACAACAGGCTCCTAGGGGACCACAGAGCAGAGTGTTGGGTTCAACCCTACCATACTCCTTACTCATTAGTGTCTGATCATCAGTGATTGGCTCAGGGAGTACACATGAGCCTATGCTGGCCAATGAGATGAGAGGGGAGGGCACACATGAACTCTGAGCTCATGGCTACTGACAGGTGGCCTCCCAGGTAGGGCTCTGCCCATCCCCCACTTTCTGCTCCTGCTGTCACTCCTGGCACCTGGGCACCTCTGTACAGGCTGTCAGTGAATTCCCAAACTGGCCTAGCTTTCTTGATGCTGGGTGACCTTCAACAAGTGTCCTACCACTGGACCTCTGGCATTGGGGGGAAGTCTCTGTGGTGAGGGGGCACTTCCCCAGCTGGGGCCAGTTAGGCAGCAAAGGCAAAGAGGATAGGAGGGGGTCCCCTCATTAAAGCAGGCAGAGCCTCCTGCCCCCTGGGACAGCCTGCTGATTGGTTCATAATTTTCTGGGCAAATGCAGGGGCATGTGTGAGATAACTCTGGGGAAATCAGGCCAAGGATTGGTTTGGGTTTGAAGCTTCTGTCCCCAGAGTCCCCCTTTGTCCCGCCCCTCCTCACCGCCATCACTCTTGCCTGTGCCTGAGCCTTCTTCTAAAGGCTTTGTCTTTAAATGAAGGCTGGGACTCCAAAGGGGTATCTCATTCTAGCTTTCCAGTGCCAGGCACAAGCCCTGGTGGGTAGACAGCAGGAGGGTCTTCCCAGAACCCCCCTGTCCTCCAAGGTCCCTAGAACTGTGAGAACCATCACGTAGGGGAAGATCTCACTGAAGTGTGGATGTGGGAAGAGATCAATCCGGACCTAGCCATGACCTGTTGACCCCCTCCGGATCTTCAAACACTGCCCCTATGTTCAATGCCACTCACTACAAACCATGCTCTTTCTGTCCTTGACTGCCCGGACCAACTCTCCCCCTCCCAAAAAAGCATGACCATTCTCCCTAGCCAACCATGCTTCTTGTCTTCTGATTAATTAAAAAAAAAATTTATTGCAGTGAAATAACGTACCATGAAATTTACCATCACGTTTTTTTTTTTTTTTTAAATTTATTTATTTGTGTGTGTGTGTGTATGTGGCCAGCTCAGCCCACCAGGGGGCTGGGCTGGCTGGCATGTGGTGCTGGGGGATTGAACCGCAGTCCCTGTGCTTTGCTAAGCTTGTTCTAAGTAGGTGCTTTAGACCACTGAGCCATCTCACCAGCCCCATCACGGTTATTTTAAACGCACAGTTCAGCACTGTTAATACATTCCTATTATTGTGCAGCCACCAAAAACATTTCTACAACTTTCTCATCGCCCAAACAGAGACTCTGGGTTCATTACACAGCAACTCCCCATCCCCCAGGAACAATACTCTGCTTTCTGCCTCCATGAATACACTGATTCTCTGTCCCCCTGCATGTGGTCAGACAGTATTTGTCCTCTACTATCTCTTCTTCTCTAGTTTTGGCAGCTCTGAAGTCCCTGTTGGCTATTAGGTTGTATATGACCTGGGATGATATTTAACATCCTATGTGTGGGTATCCTGTCATTACCAGGGACAAAACTGGTCCTGGATACACAGCAGGATGGGGTAAACTTGTTTCCAAGTCAGGTAAACCTCTGGTTCACACAGGTGGATGGGTAAGGGTTAGGGTGAGTCACTAGATCTGTGAGCTGGTGACAAGGTGACTGGTGAGGGGCCTTACCTGTGGGCACCCATCCTGGCTGACCTGAGGCATGTCGAAGTTCAGCACTGATGAGACAGGGAAGGAGAGTGTGGTGATGGGCAGCCTCCTGGAGGCTGGGTCCCGCCTTGCCTGGGTGGCCCTGGGGAGGCAAGTAGACAGGGAGGGGTTGGTACTCACCATCCTGTGCCCAGCTGGCACCTATGGCTTCCTTGGGGACTCTGGACTAGTGTGAGAATGGGAGAGGGCACTGAGCACCTGGTGTGGGCTAGACCTTGGCATAGTAGGTGGACCTGGTTCTGTGGCTGCTAACACGCGTCAGGAGGGATCATCTGGATGGGGTGCAGCTCCCAGGGTCCCTTATCTGGGACTTGCTGTGGCCTTGGCCATGTCCGAACAGCTCAGCTTGCCCACTTTTAAAATGATTCCACTTTTGAGAGACCCCCTCAGAGTAACTTTCCTGTCCTACCTTATGGGAATCCTGGCTCAGGCATGGAGAAACGTGTGTGTGTGTGTGTGTGCGAGCGCGCGCGCGCACTGGGCTCCCTGGGCTGTGTATCAGGACACCAGTCATCTCTTTCTTCCAACAATAAAGGGTGCCTGATAGGTCATTAAATCCCCCAGGGATGCAGGTGAGCCAGAGTCCTCTTGGGCCAACATGGAATATGACAGGGGGAGACAGTGGTGTGTGTCTCTGGAGCATGTGTTCACTAGGGGACTTCCCACTGTGGCCTGGGATGGTCAGCATAGCAGAAATCCCTGCATGGGGGCTGGGGAGATAGCTCAGTAGACTAAGCACTTGCCTGGAAAGCACAAGGGCCTGAGTTCAATCCCTGGCTCCGCAAAAAAAAAAAAAAAAAAAAAAAAAAAAAAAAATCCCTATGTGAGGACAGTGATCCAATGAACTCCAAAGGAAGTCAGGGGTGTGTGAAGACAAACAGGGGCCAAGGAGACCTCCAGGAGATGAGGGAAGGGACTTTTACATGGAATTCCGAGATGGCCTTAGGCTGTGTCCTCTGGGGACAGCCACCAGCTGGCAGCTGTAACCCTAAAGTAGATCAGGGGAGGGGACTGTGGAGGTGATGCTGAGATGGGAGGCAGGTTTGGAGGAGCAGTGGCTCCTGGGCAGGGAGGGGCCTGCAGCCTCCTCCACCCAGCTCTCCAAGCCTGTGTGCCCCATCTCATCCCCTCACCATCTCTGGCCTGCAGTGGGAAGCTCATGGGGCCTCCACTGGGATTTAGGGAACTTTGAAGGATCTTGGGGCCAGGGCAGGCTTCCAGGGCTCCTGAAATTAGTCCTCTATCCTTTGTGCTCCATCTCCTCCCTCCTGGCCCACACCCAGCTGGGACCCACTCACTTAAACTCACTGAGGCTGGGAACCACCCGGGCAATCACCACCATGGGTTTGGAGTTGTTGATCAGGGGCTCATTGACTCCCCCAAGAAAGACCTGGAGAAGAAAAGAGGCAAGTGAGGCCCACGTGGACATGGCATCCAGGGTATAGCCCACCCATCATCTTCATTTTCCAGTGAGGCCATCCCCACTGCCAACCTCCACACTGCTCTTCCCTGCTCTGACTGCACTTGGTCTGTGCTCTACTCTCTGTCTGGGGCCTGTGTCCCTGAGTGCCTTGGGGGCACTGATAGGTCTCAATAGGTACCCTCAAGCAACAGCTGCCTCTGGGGACAAGCTCTGAGGAAAGAGCCAGGCTGGGAGCACGGGGTCTTGGGGCAGGATAAGGTTGGGTGAGGCACTCTGCCTCCCCTACATTTCTGTCCATCAAAGAGCACATAAAGCCGGTTCTAGGTTTTTCTGGATCTCCACTTAAAATTTTGTGAGAGAACACTCTATAAACTGAGGACATCAAGTCCAGGTCTGGTCTCTCCAATCATATTGAGCTTTCTGAGATCAGAGGTCACAGTCACCCCCCCCCCCCGCCATCACTCTGGTGCCTGCTTTTGCCCATTTGGAAAAGAATCCTCAGCACTGGCACCTCTAGAATCCTCTCTGCCTCATACCCCCAATGACTTCAGTCATCTGTCACCCTCTGAGTATCCATGTATCCTAAGCCCAACTGCCATCTTCTCTCAGGGCTCCCAGTGGCAGGCAGCAAAGAGGCCATGTCCCCAGGGATTGGTGGTGACCAGAAGTATTGCCCTAATACTGTCACCTGCTCAGCCCAGCCAGGCCAGAGGGAGAAGACAGGGGTTGTGGCCCTGCATTCTTCCTCTGCCACCCCAGAAGCTTCTGACCCAGCTCCCCACCCATCCCCTCTTCACCTCCATTTGTATAGGCTTACCATGTTAAAAGAGAAGTGTGAACCCCAGGGCTGGAGAGAGGCAACAGCAATGGCCTCAGGGAGGCCTGGGAGCTGAGGTCTTGGGGGTGGGGGTACTTAGGAGAAGAACATAAAGGGAAGAGGCTCTGGGAATGGTGAGGAACCATGCCTAGGACAAAACTGGGGGCAGGAAGAGGCCTCACCAGGTCCCTTTCAGCTGGTCACCTGGCATGTGTTTGCTCCAGTCTGGACCACTGTTTCCCAGCTCTTATGCTGAGGGTTTGGGCCAGTCCTTGGGGGCCTTCTAGCTCTGGCCTTCCATGGAAGGAGAGGGCACAGGGAGAGGTTCATGCTGGATCTGTTCCCTGTGTTCCTTCCCCTCAGCACCACGTGGGGGCCCTCTGCCATGATCCCACTTGGCGGGTGTGAGCTAATCAGTGTGTGACAGTTCCCAGGACCTCCCAAGGGATCTCTGAGGATGGCATCCCTGGAGGGCTGTCAGGCCCCATTGCTGACAAGGACTCCAGTAGGTATAAGGTGGGGGGCTAAAATGAGGGCCATTTCACACCTATTCTGTGCTGGCTTGCTCAGGTGTAGGTGACACAGCTACCTAAGCACACCTGTTCACAATGGGGGAGAGACAAACAAGTCCTATCCCTGCACATGTGGCTAAAGCACAGTGCCTGTCCTGCCATGCTCACAGTGTTTGGAAGAGAAGGGGTCAGATCAGCCACACTGGATAGGGAGCCTGGGGCCCTATCCAGGGAGGTCATCTCCAGACCATGCTGGGTGTGACCTGTCATCCACAGGCAGTGTGAAGGCTGCAGAGAAGGGGAGACGGGCCAGGTCCCTGCACCATGTCTGCCTTAAACATCAACTGTTCCTCACTTGTGAGGGCACTGGAAGGCCTGGGATGAAAGGTTTATGGGGACTGGGATGGAGGTTGGGCCTGAGCTAGACCCAGGCCTGGCCTGGCTAATGGAAGAGGCCTGTGAATGGTTTTTGAATGAATGAATAAGCTCCCTCTACCTAATGGGCAGACTAGCCAAACCTCAAGAAGAGTTGGGGATGCCTTGAGTTTTTGCATGGGGAACTTGGGTCAGGGGTCTCTGTGCCAGGAGGAAGGAAAGGATTGAAATCAGCTAGCAGCTGTAGCCCCAAGCAGGAAGTTCAGGGCTCTCTCCACTTTGGTAAAATGCAGGGAGTGCTGAGACTATGGGAGGCCCTGGTCCTGGAGGGACCTTCAGGGCTCCCCCTGCAGCACAGCGCATGTCTGTAGCAGAGGGCAGCAAGGGGCATCTGTCCTCCCACATCACAGCTGTCCTCTCCAACTACTCTGGATATTTTGGAAACATTTGGCCTCTATGTCTTGATCTCTTCCTTGGTTGCCCCTGCTCCAAACTCTCAGGCCAGCCAGAGGTTGCTGCAGGCAGGGCCTGAGCATCTTCCCACACCAAGGACAACCCATAAGCCCCAGCCCTGGTACCTCCAAAGCCGTGTGGTCACTGCCAATGTAGCGGGGGATGAAGCTGCTTTTCCGAACAATGGTTGCGTACAGCTGCGTGTTGGCAGTGGCTTTGTTGCTGACCTCAGACTGTATGGGATAGGGACAGTGTGGGGGAAGAAGATGCACAAGAAAGGGCATGTCTGAGGAACAGAGCTTGGCCATAAATCCAGCCCTCTGCAGCCATCACTTGGCATTGCTCCACCGGGGCTCTGAATGATAATTAAAGCTCATGGTCCCCATGAGCCCTTCCAAGGAGATCAATACAATAAATCTCCCTTGTCCATCTGAATATTTCATCACCCTTTCGAGGGCCACCCAGGCCTGTTGTCTGGGTGAGAGGTGATAACAAGGCTAGGTTGTTAAGGGAGAGAGGGGTGGGGCCTGGCAGATGCTCCCAGAACTGCAGTCTCTATGCATCACACATCTCCAGGCCTTTATTTCCTGCCTGTACCTGGGGCCTCTTCCTAGAGCCTTGGGGTCCCTTGTGTCCTAGGGGAATTAGAGGCCCCTGGGGCTCTGGTCTGAGAGTTGCTCAATGGGAAGGTCAGTGCTGCAACCTGGAAGGGGGTGGGTGAGGAGGAAATGACTGGAACTGAGCCGCTTCTATAAGCTAGGACCTCTCTGTAGAACCCTCCAGATGACCTGGCCAGGAGGGTCCTGTGGCACCTTTGCTGATGAGAGATGGGGGCCTGGCACTAAGTGGCCCCCTGTGAGCATCCAGCTGGTGAGTGGCAGGCATGGGACAGGAACCCAGAGAATCTCCTCTTATAGTTTTTTACTCCAGAAAACTCCAGGGGTCTGCAGTTCCTGAGTGGGGAGGGGACACGGGTGTTGCCACTCATCTGTGGCCCATGCGTGGCACATAGTAGGTGCTCAATTAGTGCTTGAGCAGTAAGAGACTGAGACTTCTTCTTCACCAATGAGTGCTCAGCAGGGAGCAGAGGAACTAACCTGGGTCAAGGACCCAGAGGCTATCTGCTCCAGTGGGAGCTGTCCCTGAGAGCTGCATCCCAGGGAAAGCTTAACCCCTGGTCTTCTTCCTGCTAACATGGAAGGTGGTGGTGGCACAGAAAGAGCTGGAGTGGGGGCCAGCATGACCTGAGCTTACTGTCAGCCACCACTCAGAGGGCTACTCCCCCAGAGCAGCAGTCCCATGAATCAAATGTGATTGATGTTGAGGATTAGGGATGTGTGTGAAGCATGTAGCTCAGGCCTGAAACACAGTACAGACTTTGAAAGTACTCTTTAATTGGTGTATTTATTTAATGTGTTTTATGTAAATTGGGTTGCTTTATGAAGATGAATGGGGAAAATTACAAATTCCTTTCTGTTTTGTATTGTTTTTATGAGACAAAGTTTCACTGTGTAGTTCAGGATGGTGTTGAACACAGTATGTAGCCCACACTCACCTCAAACTCACTGTGATTCTCTGGGCTTAGCTTCCTCGAGTGCTGGGATTATAGGTGTGTACCACCACACCCAGTATAGAGAATTCCAAATTCCTGTGAACATCATTCCTATCAGGGGCTATGAATCCTATGTAATTCTGGACTTGTCTGGCTATGGGGTAGGTGTGGGTTGGCAAACTTGCTCTTGGATAACTGGGGGGGGTAATCAAAGTGCTCCTTACTAATACTTCCATTTGACCAGAGATTATGCCCAAACCCAGGGCTTTGACTCACCTTCCCCAGCTCAAAGTGATAGGGGTGGAAGACACGCAAGTACTTGACAGGAATCTTGTAAGACAAGAGCTCCTCTTTCTTTTTGTCATCCACCACCTGGAGGACCATATCTGGAAAGAGGAAAGGAACACAGGGTTAGGAAAGGAACAGGCATCTTCTCTCCCAGCAAGTAGAGGCAGTGAGAGGTGAGAGGCATTGCTGAGCACAGGGGCACAGGCCACTGCATGGACACACATCTGCACTGCAAGGCTCCGTGTAAGGTGCCATTAGGACCCCAAATGTGTTTTTCTTCCAGAGACAAGAAACTCCCATGGGCCGGGGAGATGGCTCAGTGGAATAAGTGCTTCCCTGGCAAGCACAAGGACCTGAGTTCAATCCCTGGTTCCTCAACAAAAAAAAAAAAAAAAGAAACTCCCAGCCCTGAGGTGCAACACAGAGCTGAGCCCTGACCCCAGAGGTGATAAGCACATGTGCACCCAGACAGAATTGAACAGGGACAGGTCCCTGCTGTTAGCCAAAAACACTCCTAGCTTCTCAGTCAGGATTATCTTCCCATGGTACAGTTGGGAAGGTAGAGGCTCAGTTAGGAAAAGGGATCTGCCCAAGAAATCCTCCAAATGCAGCTGTCAGCCAAGGTTTACTCCAAAACTAGTCTCAATGCCAGGGATAACTTTCCCAAAAGACCACCTTTTGGCATCCAATGGCATGAACATTAAGGTGAACTCCAATGTCCTGAACATAATCATGTAGTCCCACTTAGTGAGCACCTGCTCTGTGTCAGCCATGAGGATGACATTCTTTAGCTATACTCACTAGAGTGGGTGCCACCATCTCTGTTTGTGTGACATAGGCAGGGAGCACAGAGGGATTATAAAACTGGGCTAACACCACACTGCTAAGAAATGGATGATGAGAGAGACCAGGTTTGGTTGCCTTTGAGGCAACTTTCTATTGTTGAAAAATCTAATTTGAGAAGGAAGAGACAGAGAAGGAGGAAAGGAAAGATGGATAGAGGACGGTGGGAGATGGGAGAAGGAGGAAAAAGATCTAGAGGATGGGGAGGGAAGATGGGGAAGGGAGCTTGTGCCTGCAGAAGACCCTTGGGAGTCCCTCCTCTGCAGAGGACCACATTTTCAGCACCACGAACAGCAGCTGACCCAGAGCCCCATGACCCAAAGAAGCCTAGGGCTGACTGCAATCCTGGCAGCAGCTGGGCACCTTAGAGCTGAGGAGCTGTTTGGAGGCGTGGGTGGAGAAGGAAGTGGGGGGACTTTACTAACATTCCTCCTCTCTTGTCTCCCTACAGCCACCCTGAACTCACAGAGAGGGAAAGATACTTGCCAAGATCCAGCTATGGGGTCCATGCTCAAAGGGAAGAGTAGAAAGGGACACCAAAGGTCTTGAGACTGACTTTTATTTTATTTTGTTTTTTATTTTTTTGCAGTACTGGGGGTTGAACTCAGGATCCTACGCTTGCCAGGCAAGTGCTTATTCTATTGAGCTATCTCCCCAGGCCCGAGATTGACTTTTAGAAAGTAGAGTAAGGCAAAGGATTTGAATTATGGGGGCCAGTGAGACAGTTCAGCAGACTAAAGGGCCTGCTTAAGCAAGCTTAGGCAAATGCAGGGACTGAGGTTAGATTCCCGGCTCCACATGCTGCACCATCCTTGCCCCCAGGGCAGGCTGAGCTGGCCAGAGTCAGGGCATAGTGGTGCATGTCTGTAAGGGGAGGCTGAAAGCAGGAGGATCACTATGAGTCTGAGCTGTGTAATGAGACCCAGTAATAACCAAATACATTTTTTTAAAAAAAATTGTATTATTCAGACCTGGGCTCTAAGACTAAGACTAATGTGTTCTGTGACACTTAATTCTCTGAACTTCATGTACCTGCTTTGCAAAATGTTAATACTTTAAGCAAACCAACCAAAGAAGAAAGAAACTCTGTCTCCCTCCTAGGATTGCTGTGGGAGGAGAGTGTGTTTGAAGCTATTCAATTCTGTGAAACACTACTGTGTCCGTCACTGTTTCCCTCTTTGTTACTAATCCACAGCTCTCGGTACACTCAGCCAACACTGAGCAGACACAAGAAAACCAGCTGGGGTCCTGTGCTCCTGGCCACGGCTCCAGTAGCTATGAGGCTGCAGCCGTGCAGGTCCACTCACCATGGGCCCAGGCCAAATGTGATTGGGATTTGCTGAGGCCGAGCAGGAGGACACTGCCTCGTGTTCCCCCCACCCCCAGCAGTGAGCTGTAACGGGGGGATGCTGGCCATCCCTCCTGCTCCTGTCTGCACATTGCACACACGCTTCATCAGCTTCCTCTCTGGGCACTGTGCCCTTCCGGCCCCCTGCTTCTCCCTTTGTGCAGCCAACAAGCCATTTCTGCTGCCTCCTGCTTTGGCCCTGACCCAGGGTCTGCAGCCCCCCTTTGCTTTTCATTAACACATCCTCATGCTACTTCCCACCTTCCCCCGCCTCTTGGTCTGGCCACCCCCTGCCCCCGCCCCCCCTGCACAGACATCACCACAGCAACTGGTTCCCACCAACTACTCAGATTGCAGAGGTGTTTGCCAATTCCCCCTGCCTGCCCATGCGGCCTCCCAATGCTCCCACCTCTCCCACAGTTGTCGGCTCTTCTCTGTGCTGCACAGATGGGCCTCTGGAGCTACTGACTTCATCCCAGCCTTTTCTCCTCACCCCAGATGTCTACAGCCCAGGCTAAGGTCCATCCCAGGTCTGCCCCAGCCCCTAACTTCCTGCACACACACACACAACACACACACACTCACACACACAGGTAATGCCACACGCACACCACCATCCAGATATGGTGCGTCCATGCTGTCATGGTTTGGGATTCTTGCAAGGGGAACAGTATAATACAGAACACATATTATAATGGTATTTCATAATGAATTACCCAAGAATCATACACAAGAAGTGCAGGAAATCTGTCCACACACATAAACACTAAAGACTCCAGCTGAGGGCCTAGATCCTAATACCCTGCATGAGTCCAGATGAAAACCTAGAGCTCATAACAGTGCCTCCCACAAGTCCAGCTGGAGGCCTAGAGCCCACAACAAAGTCTCATGCAGATCTACCTCACAGACCTTGCTGGAAAGATCCAGAGGTCAGTCTGGATCTAGGAGGTCTGTTCCAGTGGAATGACATACTTGCAATAGCAGGCTGAGGGAGCTGAGCTGGAGCTAGAAAACAATGCTCAAGGTAAGCACCGGAGCTCCCCCAAAGGGACCCCAGCTATCTGCAGCAACGGTGAGGTCCTGAGCTCCTCCAGTGATGTATAAAGCTGAGTTCCCATCAGGAAAGCCAACACGACAAGCTTCTCCAAGAGGCTGGGGAGTGCACCATCTTCCCCTCTGGAGCCTGGAAGTCATGCTCAGGATGAGGAAGAAGCTCCCCCAAAGTTCATGAGGAAAGCCAGCATGACAAGGTCCTCCAGCAGAACAGCCCAAGGGAACTAGCAGCTCGCAACAGCTCCAACAGCTTCTCCAAACAGCATCCCTAACAGCATTCTGGCAGCTTCTCTGTTCCGCCTTTATGCTGCTGGCAACAATCCTCAGGTGCGCCTCCTGCACCCAGCACCATGCTAGTTTAATTCAGCTGGGTATAATAAGTTGACCACCAGGTCGAAATCCACTACACATGCACACATAGCTGCAGCCAGACACACCAATGCACACATACAAGACACATAGACATAGGTGCCTATTGGCACAGAGAAAGCATGCACCCACACATATACAGTAATGTTTACATGAACTAGCATGCAGGCATTCACACACACACACACACACACACACACACACACACACACACAGAGCAGCCGCCCTATGAATCCTATGTCAATCTGTCCTCCTTATTGGTACTTTCTCAAACCATCTCCACAGCCCCACCTTTACAGCCAGGAAAACCAATTCTCTGCTTTGACCCAGAACTGGACTACTCCTCTTTATAGAGCCCTCCCTCCCTCCCGTTCCCTCTCCCTCTCAGTTTCTGGCAGCTGGTTTGCTCTTTGTGAAGGGAACAATGGGTTCTGTTCCTACAAGATTCCAGAGAGAAAGGAGAAGCCTGTCCCTTCTGGGAGCACACCTGTAGGGAGACAGCCGAGGGAGTTCTCACTTGATGAGACCAGAGACCTGCCTGCACTCCTGGTTTGGGCTACCAGCACCAGAGGGAGTGCCCTATAACTGCCCTGGCTCCAGCAAGGCAGTCCTCCTGGGTGCCAGCCTCTTCTCTCCCCTGACAGTGGGCATCAGGGAGGCCCACAGTGTGGAACACAGTGGTGTGCATCCAGAAGGCTCTTAGAGGCTCCTTCTGAAACTCCAGAGGTTTAAGCAAGGCTTCCAGGGAAATCAAGACAACCACAGCTGTGCATGGTGGTGCCTGTCTACTAGGAGGCTGAGGCTCGAAGACCGAAAGTTCAAGGCCAGCCTGGGCAATTTGTGGAGACTGTTTAAACATTTAAAAAATTGTAAGAGGTGTGTTTCATCCCCATTACTGAAACAAACCAGGACAACCCACTAAGACGCAAATGGAAGCAACTAGAACCCTGGACTGCTGGTGAGAAGACACAATGCTGAGTCCTGGGCCCTCTGCTGAGAACTTGTTCCTCAGTCAGTTATTAAATTCCCGGAAGCAGAGTCCTCCTGTATGCAATAGGAGTGGCGTGGCTCCTCCCGGGAGGAGGTGATACCAATGACAAATGTAGGGGACATGCCAGGAAGCCATTTCAGGGGAGAGGGCCGTAATAACAACCATGAAAATAATAACATTGGCCATAAAAAAAGATAAGCATGCATTATCTGGCAAATTCATTTATGTGGAACAAGTCATTTTTGGAGCAGGCGGAGACATGAGGCGTGACGGTATTATGATTTGTTTTTTGAGTGCTTTTAACTGTATGGGGGGTGGGGGTAAGGGCTGTTCAGGTGGCTTCCAGCTGAGCAGAGAGGAGGCTGCTAGTGCCTCGCAGCACCTCGTGCCCACACTCCAGCCCCCAACCCAAGCCTCACCTTGCTGCCCCACCTCCTCCACAGGGATCTCCACTTGCACTGTGTCTCCCCAGATGGGGTTTCGGGTGGGCTCTGAAGTCACAGAGGTGACCGTCTTGGAGCTCTCCTTGTTGTCTTCCTCAGATGTGGTTTTCCTAGGGAGAGAGAAGTAGGTGGAGTAGGAAAGAGGAATCTTTCCTACTCCACCATCCATAAATCTGAGTGACACTCATGTCATCCCTGACTCAGGAGACACCAGGCCTCTCCCCTCAGCTGTCCTGCCTGGCTGGTGACCACACTGTCTTGCTGGCCACAGCTGAGGTTTTGTTGGCCCAGGTCCAGGGTGGGGGTGGGTAGATGTCATATCTGTCTGACACTCTGCCCCTCACTGGGGCAGAGTGAGGGGCTCCCAGCAGAGGCCTGTATGTGTGGGCCTCCTCCTGACCTGGCCCCTCCTCCAGGCTTGGTGTCTGGGAGGAAGCTTCAGACAGTGTGGATGAATGAGTTTGCGATGCCCACCCAGCTGGCTGTCCAGGCCTCTTGGTCCTCAATTTCCTAAACATCCAGCCCAGCTACTCCAACTGGGCCCCTTTCAGTGAAGCACACTGCTCTCCTGAGGTGTTCACCAGGTGCGAGGCCTCTGACTGGGCACTCATAGCTGGGCACAAGGGCAGAAGTGAGTGAGTGAATGAATGCTCACAGGTGAGATGGGAGCCTGGCCCTCAGCACCCCTGTATAGCCTGCGGGAACCTGGGGTATGTGTCCCCAAATCCAGAGCCACCAGGCAACTCAGTGCAAACTAATACTGCTCATGTTGCAGGATATCCTATTGGGCTGCAAGTGGTGCTGCCACCTAACTTGGAGTCATCCTGGCACACTGGCAAAGGAGCTGTGCATGCATGGTGACCAGGTGCAATGCAGGGACAGCAGCTCCACCAGCCTTTACCTGAACCCAAAAGCCCCCAGATGAGTGTAGTATGAACCAGCCAGCTTGGAAACCCAGTACAATCTTTCCAGTGCTTCAGCTATACCAGCCTGCACCCTTCCCTTTCAGCCCAGCAGTGCCCTTCTCTGGAATGTCCTGGGCCTCATCACTGCCTCTGACTCCTGTAGCCTGGCTCCTAACCAGTTTTTGGAGAGTTTCATCGCCAAGCTCTGGGGGTCCAAGTAGATCCTCTTCTCTGCTTTGCCTGAAGAGGCTGTACTATATGATGAGTCTATGGGCATCCTGCAGCCACAGTGCCTGGGTGCCAAGTCCTGCTCTGCTGCTACTGGCTGTTTGACTCTAGGCAAGGCGCACAGCCTCCTTGGGCATTGGTTCCTTTATATGGAATGTGGGGTGGTCATGGTACCCACCCTGCTGGGTTGTGGTGGGAATGAAATGAACACGTAGTGGCTGGCACATCAGTAAGCACAGGCGATGCTACTAATAATTATTATTAACTTGTGAGTATAAATGAATCCCTTGTTATTGACCCATTGTCTGAAGATCTTGGCCTCAGTAGCCCTCCCATGACTGGCCCCTTTGCTCCTGGCCTGGTTTCTTTCTAGGATGACCCCCAATTCTGGGTCTGAGATGGGGGTCTCCAGCTGCCATGGCTGAGGTGTGGAGCAGGGGCTCTGGAGGTAGAGGCTGATTTTTTACCTCCCGGCACCTGGCCTCCCAGCTGAGCCTCAGCACCTTCTCTGTAGGAGGCTGGTTGTGGACATCATCACAAGGGAAGAAAGCCTGTGGTGCCTAGGAAGTGGGAGTGCATCTGTGTGATCTCCCTGGGTGGCACAAGTCAACCTGGGCTTTCCCCAAAGGGAAGAAAGCAAGCACTGAGGGGCTAGGGTTGAAAAGGTGCATGTCCTAGAGAGCCTGAGCCCCTGGGCCCATGTCCTTCAGGCCCTGCAGACTTGAGTGTGCTCCTGACACCTGAAGATGGCCATCTGGGCCAGTGGTAGGGGCTGTGAGCCTGGAGAGGGGGCCACATGAGACCTGGCAGGGCACCGGGGCTCAGCCCCACCATCTGCCCCCACTTCCTGGTTCTGTGACCTTGAATATAGGTGCAACACACCCTCCTCATGCCAGCCCGAGCCTCCTGCCAGACCCACCACTCTGTCCTCACAGTGGCAGTGCACCATGGTGGTGTCTTGGCCTTGCTGCCAGGGACCTGTATGTGGCAGCAGCAGACAGGTAGAAGTGCCAGGAACATAAGGAGGAAGGCAGCCATCTATGCCCGAAATGCCCCCAACCCACTCCTGTGTGGGCTCATCTTGGTGGGATCTTTTCTTTTCTTTTCTTTTTTCTTTTCTTTTTCCTTTCCTTTTCTTTTCTTTTCTTTTCTTTTCTTTTCTTTTCTTTTCTTTTCTTTTCTTTTCTTTTCTTTTCTTTTCTTTTCTTTCTTTCTTTCTTTCTTTCTTTCTTTCTTTCTTTCTTTCTTTTTTTTTGCAGAACCGGGATTGAACTCAGACCCTTGTGCTTGCCAGGCAAGTGCTTATTCTACTGAGCCAGCTCCCTGGCCCCTTGGTGGGATCTTCAAGCGGCTCTGTGTGCCCAGAGAAGACAGTACCCAAGGCGTGAAGCCACAGCCATGCAGGGACAGGATTCAGGCTGGACCCTGAGCAGGACTTGCCAGCCTATCAATGCCTTCCTGATGTCTGTGCCCCATCCCCTCCCCTTCTCCATATGACTCTGTGTGTGTGTGTGTGTGTGTGTGTGTGTGTGTGCCTGGGCTGGCACGGGATGAATTCCAGGTGCCAAGAGAGGGGAAGAGCTATGTGTCCAGACCAAGGACTAATTCCCGCAGGCCTACGAAGAGTTAAGTCTCCTCATTCCCGGCCCTGACACTCAGGGGTCTGCAGGGCCGGGTGAGGGAGATGGAGCTGGGTGGGAGGGGGAGGCTCCAGGGATGGGAGGCTTTTAGCAGGTGGAGGAAGCTGTCAGGGCAATGGCTTTTCCTGGCACTGCAGATTCCTTTCCTAGATGCGCTTCCAGCAGAGAGCAAGGGGGCCTCTGATCACTCAGGGAATAGGCAGGGGACCTGGCCAGTCCCCTCCCCCACCAGCTGGGAATAGGGCTGAGTTCTATCCCCCCCAGGGCATGTGCAAGACCTCATCCCTGCAGACTGTCTGCAAGGACAGAGAGGCCCCATCCCTGCCCCCAAAGCTCTGTCCTGGCTTTGCAGCCTGGCGCCAGGCAGACAGGGGCAGGAGGTGCTGACGGTGGTGCCTGCTGTCTCAGGGCTCAGACTTAATCCAGCTGCAGTAGGCTGGGACTGAGTGTGGCGTCAGAGGTAGAGGGTGTGTATCCTGGGCCCCAGCTGCTGGCTGGGGAGAATGTAACCCAAGGGCTGGTGTGTGTGTGTGTGTGTGTGTGTGTGTGTGTGACAAACGCCAGGCCCAAGCCTCTAGTCCTTGGGTCTGCACCCCAGCAGGGGAGAGAGGCCAGGTGCAAGGGCAGCTGGGAGGGAGTGGGAAGGAAAATAACTCAACTTTGCTTCCGCACACACAGTCGCAGTCACAGCTGAGAGAAAGTGGGTTGTCTGGTTCCCTGCGGCTATGGCTGAGAGTGGAGAGGAGTGGAGGAAAAGCACAGGATACTGATGGAGCCTGCAGAGGACACATACTGCCCTTGGAGGGTTCTGGGCCACATCAGACACTGTGCAGCCTTTGGCCCTTTACACCTGAGTCTGCCCCCACCTATGCCATAGCTTCCCTTGGCTTCCCCCTCTCCTCAGCCCATCAAAGTACAAATGAGAGTCACGGTCTTCCCTCCTTCCAAAGCAGAGGTTTGGAAGCCCAGGAGACAGGTGACCTAGTTTATGCTGGGTGCCAATCTCAGGAAAGGCTCTAGGAAGCCAACAGAAAGGGAAGGGTCACAATCCAAGTTTGGGCTACAGAGCAAACTACAGGGTCCTGGTGGGGAGGCTCCCAGGAGAATGGGAAAGACCAAGGGAATTTCCCATAAGCCCCTGGGTAGGAAGCAGCCAGACAGTACTGAGCCAGTTGACAAAGGCATACCCTTAGATGGATGGGCAACAGACATGCGCTCTTGTGTCCCTTTGATGTGGTTCGCCATGGCCCAGCAACTTGGAAGAAGGTTGGAAGAACAGGTTCAGGCTGAGTCCTTTTGATATAGAGGAATGAAATTCCCAACCAGAAAGTTATCTGGCTGAGTTTGTATTCCCTAAAACCGAAGAATTAATTTTAGGAACAAATGGAGATTAAGAGCAGAATATTTGTTGGACAAAAGAAAGCTTCTGTCCCAGAGAAGGACAGAAGTGGGACCTGAGCTGGTTGCTCAAGAAGCTGTCTCTTGCAGGGATTTTTATACAGTAAAACCATGTGGTGAGGTGGGTCTAACATGGAGAACATGGAAACTTGCTTAGGTGAGCATGAAGTGGGACAAAACTATGGTCAACCAATAAGATTAGGCACCATTGCTCAGGTAAAATTGATTAAATCCAGGACCTAAGGGAGAAGCAAGTCACATAGCAAGCAAGCATGAATATAGAACAGGACTTTATCGAGTATGTGGTAGCAGTTGGACTTTATCCAGTATCTGGTAACAGCTTCTTGAGCAACCAGCTCAGGTCCCACTTCTGGCTTCCTCAAGGTGATGATCAATCCCCGATGCTTATCTTTAGGGAAATAAGCACTTATTTGATCTTTCGTCTTTAGGTCTTGCCCACAGCAGGGGCATCCATCCTCTTACAGTTGCAAGGAACCTTTTTTTTTTTTTTTTTTTTTTTTTTTTGGCAGTACTAGGGATTGAACTCAGGACCTTGTGCTTGCCAGGCAGGTGCTTATGCCACTGAGCTATCTCGCCAGCCCAGTTACAAGGTATCTTGTCTTCCGTGCTATCTCCTTTGAGGGCCTAGCCGTGTCTTACTGCCTATAATATTTCTATCTAATCCAGCAGCCTACAACACTTTGAGCTAACTGTCCTGAGAAGGTCAGGCTGTTTCCCTCTTTCACATTCTCTATGCCTGGCTCTGAGCCACAACAGCCTCCCCTCCAGAGTCCATGAGGAGCTAGGCTCCCTCCTTGGAAGACACCCAAAACTTAGTGACCTCTTGCCTGATCCCAGAGCCCAGCCTTAGGCATCAAGGACAGGAATTGGGGAGGTGGCCTCTGCAGAGGGCCATCAAAGTGTGGTCAGAGGCTAAATTCCTATGTCTGAGCCCACCAGGCTGCCTGGGGAGGGAGGGCTCCTGGGAGGAGCCCAGGCTCACAGAGATGTGGAGGACAGAGACTGAGACTGGGGCAGGCTGGCCTCCTGGACAGTCATAATCACGGGAGGGAGGGAAGGAGGGATGGGCTAGCTCATCCAGTTTCCGTGGGCTGCCTTAGCCTGGCAAGTTCCCTCCCTAACCCTCTTCTTTCCATGCCACCTGCAGTGTTGTGGAGGTCAAGCAGACAGGAGGGCGAAGCCTCCCACTCTGTGCTTGGTCAAGCCTCTGGGATGCTGGGCAAGAAGTATGCAGAGGCTGTTCCAACAGGAGAGGGGCTGAGGTCTGAGGCAGAGAGGGCCTTGCCTGGAGCCTCCTTCTTACCCTTTTTCCATTCCTCCAGATGCAGCCTATCATCCAGGCCCCCACAGCAAGGTCCCAAAGAAGAGTGGCTGATCGCCCTGGGCCTGAGTCTCTGGAGGACCCACTCATGGCATGAGCTGGGCATTATTCTCAGCAAAGCAGTGGGCTCATTCTGGATTCTACTTATTAACTGCACTCTAATGAACCATCTCTAATTGCTGATGATGCTACAAGCCTGCAGGGGACCTCAATTTATAGACTAACTGACTCAGGACACATGTAAGCTGGAGATTAGCATCTATGGTCAGCGCAGTCATGTCTTCAGGGGCCAGGGCCCCTGCTTGGCAGGACGGTGCTCCACTCTGGAAATAAGAAGGGGCACATTCCAGGGAGTTCTGAGATTCTAAGGATCTCTGAGATTCCAAAGAATTCTCAGTCAAGGCCAAGATCTCTGAAAAACAGGATTGCTTTATCTCTAAACACATTGCATCTGGGTGGCCCAAGTGTTCCCAGAGGACCCCTTCATGGGCAGCATGAACCCCTCACCACACCCTCAGTATTCAGGGAGCCAGGTGAGCCAGAGGAGCCCCCCCAGGTGACCCAGGAGAGAACCCTGCGAAGTGAGACTCAAGGCCCCTATACGTTGGGGATTTTTTTTTTTTTTAATCAAATCTGCCTTTTCCTGGAAGAGGATTTTCTTGTTTTTCATAGATATTTCTTTCTTTACTTGAGGCTGGGGCAGGGCAGAGCAGGGCTTTGCCCTGGTCTATCCTGTGTCACAGCTGGTGAAGGTCGCAGAGTAAGAGGAAGGAGGGACCCCTGGGGGGTCAACTCTGAATCTCATGGGGTAGTGTGACAGTGCCTTCATAAGACAAGGCCTGGGTGAGACGACATGGAGCTTCTGGTGGTCCTCAGATGTGTCTGTCACTCTGAACACTGACTGTCCCAAGTGAGTGACAGAGGAAGGAAAGTGTCTTCTTTCTGCTCTCCCAGGGTTGGCTCCTTGGTCCTCACCTTTCCCATCATGACATGCATAGATTCTCCCATTTCCTGGGCCAGTCATGTTAGTGCTTGGGCTCCTGGATCATGGGTTCAAGTCCTGGCTTCTGGCTCTGCTATTACCCACGAGAGACTCATCCCTTAGACATCTTTGACCTCAGCTCTTCCCTGGCTATGTTGTACTGTGTATCTCACAGGCTCCTCATAGACAGCAGAGCCAGAGGAGGGGATAAGAAATTCAGCTGGGGGAGGCTGAGCCTCCAAGGGGCACATGCTGGAAGGTGGGCCTATGGGGTTCAGCAGAGGCTTGGACAGGACAGGGCCTTCAGATGTGGGTAGAAGGGAACCCAGGGGAGGGAAAGTAGAGATGCAGAGGACAGGCAGGGGTGGAGCTGGGAGGGACAACACTGCCAGGCCTGGAGAGGAAGAGGAACCCACAGACATTGTCCTGAGGCAGGGGAGCAAGTCAGGAGAGGCTGTTCCGGAAGTGAGAAGAAACATCCTCCATCAGGGGACATGCTAGCTGGGTGTGCTGCCACATGCCTTTTATCCTATCACTTGGCAGGCCGAGGCAGGAGGATTGTGAGCTCAAGATCAGCCCGGACTACATAGTGAGAACTTGTCTCAAAATTTTAGAAAAGAGGAGGAAGAGATATGCTGTTATGGTTTGTATCAAGACAGTATCCCAAGGGCTGGCCAGTAAACTAAGTGGACTAAAGCACCTGTTTAGGCAGGGCAGGGACCAGTGTTCGATCCCAGCATGCCATGCCGGCCCCAACCCTGTGGCTCACTGAGATGGTGACTGAGACCGGGTGTGGTGACATGCACCTGTAATCCCAGCACTTGGGAGGCTGAAAACAGGAGGATCACTATGAGTCTGATCTGTGTAGTAAGACCCTATAGACCCTGTACTAAATACATTTAAAAAAAAAAAAAAAAAAAGAATGTCTTCCAAAGGCCATGCACACTCATTTGTAGGCAGGGCTTTTGGAAGGTATCTAATCATGGGGTGATGATATATGGTTGACTTGAGGAAGTGGACTCTGGAAGCATGGCCCGGAAGGGTTTGTCTCCCTCTCTGGCTCCTCCCTTCTCTCTACTTCCTATACAACCAGGCTGTGAGCAGCTTTTCCTTCACCCAGACCCTTCCACAACGCCATTCTGCCATCTCCTCTGTGCTGCAGGGGTAGGTACTGTGTCTCAGCCTCAGGGACTAAGACAGGCTGTGTAAGTAGTGAGGGCACACAGCCACGGGAGGCTCCAAGGGAAAGACAGGAGGGGTCACCGCGGAGACCCAACTGGGCAGCGCTGTCTGGTCTGCACTGGTGGATTTCATACAGAAATCTGGATTTTTAAAATTTTATTTTACTTTATTTTTTGCTGGGTGGGGGGTGGCTCAGTAGAATAAGTGCTGCTCTGGCAAGTGCAAGGGCCTGAGTTCAATCCCTGGTTCTGCAAAAAATAAAATAAAAATAAATAGAAATCTGGGTTTTTATCTTCTCTCAAACAGCATAGGTAAGCCAAGCCCACTTCCTCCAGGTCAGAAATCAGGAGGAGGAGCTTGGGGACTACTCCTTCTCAGGAGCCAGGTGGTTTGGTTTTGTCAGTGTTTTTTATTCTGGGTGAAACTGTGGTGAACACCAGGGCAGGAGAGCTGAATTGGGCTCCAGGGCCCAGCCTCTGCCCAGTGGCCTACCTTGCCTTCCCCAGGTACTGGCTGTGTGGCATCTGCCCCCAAAGCCCACAGGGAACAGGCCAGGACAGAGGGAAGTCAGGCCAAGCCTAGAGGAGGACCAAGCTCCTGATGGCTGTTCTTAACATCTGGGGAGGGAGGTGCAGGACCCCTGGCTGCTGCTCTCTGCAAGCTCAGGAATAAGCAGCCTGTGCAGAACACACCAGGGTACCTGAAGGCCCAAGCTTGCCTTCACCCAGGCATACTTGCTTCCCTTGGGCAGCACTGTCCCCCAGGAGCATCCCAGGAGTCCTAAGCCTTTGGGAAGTACTCGTGCTTTGGTGTCTGACTGTGTGTGGGGTTCTGGTGTGAGAAGACCTTAGGGGCCCTGGGTAGAGGTCATGGAGGATATCTGGAAAGAGATCTTGTAGCTTCGGTCCAGCTTGGGCATCTTAGTCTGGCCCTGCCTTAACCATAGATGCTAGCTGTGTTTATAGTCTGGGTTGCAGGGAAGTTCTCACTGAAAAAAAATGTGAAGGCTCTGAGACCTGAGAGGCCAAAGCCACTGGGAGTAGGTACAGGCAGGGAATCAGGCCAAAGGGTAGGAGCCTGCAGAGCCTCTAGAGTCCTAGGTCCCACCCAGGATCTGCTCCAAGCTCATCTCTTGCCTGACTCTGTCTCTTCTCCCAACTGTTGTCTTTTCCCAGGGCATCCTGCTAGGATAGAGAAGAAGTTTGGCCTCCTCTGAAGCCAGGGGTCAGATAAGAAGGATCCTCTCCATCTGTTCCTCCCTATTGACCAGCCATGTGACCCCTCAATGGTCCTTTCAGTCCCCTGGGCCTGGAACTCCAGCACCAGCACTGCTTGGTGAGGCCAGAAGGCACAGAGACCTGGGCTCTGTGTGAGCTTAGAATGGGCCAGTGGGCAGAGCGGGTAGCTTTATTCCTCCTGAACCTGTCCCATGAGCAATGGGACTTTAGTTAGTCATACTGAGCCTGATCCTCCTACAGCTGGGACGAAGGTTGCCTGTGAGTCATGCCCGCCTTTACCCCCTCTGCTCAGGTCCCTGCCTCTGGGGCAACTGTCGAAAGCCAAAGGCACACAAGGAGGATGGGGAGTGCAGAAGGGGGTGGTGCTGCAGAGTGGTCCCTGGAAGTCTAGGTTAGGGCCTTAATGCCGACTGTCTCCTTCTAAGAGGGGAAACTGCTGCGTGAAAGATCAGTGTAGCAGTGAGATAGCAAGAACTTTTGGAGTCTTTGGGTGCAGACTGGTCCTGTGACCATGGGCAATCATGGAAATGTTCCTAACCTCGGGAACCTCATCCGTAAATGGGAACAGTATTACATCTAGCTCATAGGACTGGGTGACAATTAAAGTATCTGAAACACACACACACACACACACACACACACACACACATCTGGAGCATTTGTCAGCTCTGTGTATGGAAGGCACTTCTTTAACCACATGTGAGGCCCGGGCAGGGATCCACAGGTGCTCTGAGCATGGCCTCCCTTCTGCCCTGCCGAGGCCAGTTGGTGCATGCATGAAGGAGCCTCCCCCCTGGGCTCTGGCTCTGTCCCACTCAGTAGCCCTGGGCAGCGGGCGGCCAAAGCATTGGCTGCCAACCATGGCAGCCTTCACCAGTCCTGGGCCAATGGTCAGAACCACAGGCTGCCTCCTGGCCAGTGCCTTCCCTCTCATCCTGCCCACTGGGGCACCCCACCTCCACTACCTCTGCCAGTGCCAGTTTCTGGTCCATTCTGTGCTCTAACTGGCAGGTCTGTCTATGCCAGGTGAGGAGGCAGGTACTGGACTCTGGTCAGAACCCAGGGCCTTAGGTCGGGCTGTAACCAGTCAAGAGAGACCCTGGACCCAGGCGCCGACCCAGCAGGTATGGGCATAGAGTCTTTCTTGGGTAGCACAGCACAGCTGGGTTCTGAAGAACTGAGACCATGACCCAGGTCAGAACACAGCACCACACAGATCTGTACTATAGTGGAAATATGGAGAAACTGAGTCTCAGAGAGGGGTAGGGGTTGGCTGGAGGTCACAGCAGGAGGCAGGGGCTTCTAGATCCCAGCCTCGCCTCTGCCCACTGCCCTTGGCTTTCTCCTGTTCAGTCTCACATGTCCACTGCAGGCACTGGCAAGGCATTCTTCTCCTTCCCAGCAGGCTTTGCACCTGTGGCATCTCCTGCCCAGCTATCTGGTCTCTGTAGCCCTTCCAAGGGCTACAAAGGAGTCCCAGGAGGTCACCAGCCACTGAGAAGTGAGGTAACTCTCCACAAATGGCACCCATGAGCTAGATACACAGCTGCATCAATGCATTCAGCAGTGATTTATTGCCAGCTTCCTGTTTCCACTTTTGTAATTCATACTGGAGAAGTAATAGTGAGCAAAATGAACCTGGTGGATGCTCATGGAATGCATGGGACTGGGAGATCAGGAAAGGCTTCCTGGAGGAGGTGATGATGCAGGGGAGGCTGAAGAAGGGACCAGATTATGCTCTGAGGAGGGGAATGCAAAGGCCTGGGGTGGGAGGGGACAGAGCTTCCCAGAGAACTGAGAGATGCCCCATATGGCTAGAACAGAGAGGAAATTGGGGACAACCAGCAAGCCCCAACCACTCTGGGCCTGGAATCTTCCTTATCCTGGGAGCTGTCCTCGAAGAGGGTGAGTGTAGACAGATCAAGAGCTGCTGGGAAAATGTGCAGTGGGCAGAGGAGCTGGTGGAGAGAAGCAGCCTACTCCAGGAGGCAAGAGGGACAGGGGCACCTGGTGATAGATTGGACGGGGGCAGGAGGGAGAGGGGTAGAGAAAGAGTGGGGTAGAAACCTGAGGAGGCACAGTTAGTGCCAGAGAAGAGAGAGAGAGGTGTGGCTGGGGAGGGAAGCAAGGAGAAGAGACTGAGTGGCACAGGGGCAAGGCCACTGGGCGATACCGTGGGGCGCAGTGCCAGCAGCACACCAGTGAGCACTGTGGCCACTGGAAGCCCAGAGAAAGTTGTTCGCATGGAGAAGTGGGGTTGGAGCGGATGCAGAACAGCGGACAGACACAGGCAGGGTTAAGGTTGTGCCCAGGGCTGCTGTATAACTAGAGGAGGCGCCCTGTGACCACGCAAACCCAGACCAGTGCCACAGAGGGGTGGGGTGGCTACACCTCAGGCCCCAGCTTTGGGCCTGCAGCTCTCCCGTCTCTGCTCATGCACTGATGGCATGAAAGGCTTTGGGGCACTGTCCTCCTGGACTTCACTCCCTCCCAGCACCCTAACTGTTGGTCCACCTGCCAGGGAGGTGGCAAAGCCCTTCTCAGGCTGGGACAACACAGGCTGGCAGAGAGCAGGAAGCCAAACCAGGAAACTATGCATAGAGCACCAGAAAGCAGGGGTCCAGGGAGATTGCTCAGTGGAATAAGTGTTTCCCTGGCAAGTACAAGGGCCTGAGCTCAATCCCTGGTTCCATTAAAAAAAAAAAAAAATTAGAAAGCAAGGCCACTGAAAGGCGGGGAAATGCTTAGAGAGACCACAAAACGTTGTACCTTCCCCCCCAGCTCCACTGAAGCATGACTGGCATTTATATTTTCAAATGCACACCGTATCTAATGTGGATTACCCCATGATCAGGGTAGTGAACACAACCATCGCTCTAACAGTTATCCTTTCTGTGTGTGTCAGAGGAGACCCGTAGGCTAACCCTCACCAAATCCCACCTGTGCAGCAGTTTTATCAGCTACAGTCACCATGCTGCACATGAGAATCCCTGAATTTACTCGTTTGTTTCCCTGGAAATTCACACCCTTTGACAAATCTCTCCTTATTTCCTCATCCTCCAGCCCTACCCCTCTCCTCTCCACTCCTATGGATTCAACGACTATCACACATTAAGTGAGATTGTGCATTATTTTATTTTATTTATTTTCCTGTATTTTAGGGAAAGCTTACGGGGTGTTCAGGGTCTCACTACTAGATTGGACTCAGTGATTCTCCTGTCTACAGCCTCCCAAGAGCTGGGATTACAGGCACACGCCCAGTCTCAATCAACATCTCAGTGCGCCCTGGGGGTGGGGGAGGCATGGCTGGCCCACTGTTTTTTTTTTTTTTTTTTTTATTTAAATGTATTTGGTTGTTGCAGGCTTTCACTACACAGCTTGGGCTCGTAGTGATCCTTCTGCTTTCAGCCTCCCCAGCACTGAGATTACAGGTATGCGCCACCACGCCCCGACTCTGGCCAGCTCAGCGCACCCTGTGCTTGCCGAAGCGGGCACTTTAGTCCACTGAGCTGTCTCATTGGGCCCAAGTGCACTAATTTTGTCTTTTTGGGTCTGGCTTATTTCATGGAACAGAATGTCTTCCATGCATGTTGTCACAAATGGCAAAATTATTTATTTAGTTATTTATTTAATTTATTTATTTTTGTGGCACTGGGAATTCAACCTAGGCCCTTAGCATCAGCTGAGCTACATAGTCAGTTCATTTGTTTATTTGTTTATTTAGAGACAGGGTCTCACTGAATGACCCAGCCTAGGCTTAAACTTTCAGTCCTCCTGCCTCAGCCTCCCAGAGTTACAGGGTTATGTACACTTGCAATCATGCCCAGCTAAGACTTTTTTTTTTTTTTTTGTGGCTGAAATCTTTATGTGTACATCTCTGTCTCTATTTCTATATTGCTAATGCTCTGTCTCTATCTCTATATGTCTACATACACATATCTGTGTCTCTCTGTCTCTATCTCTATCTCTATATACCTACATATCTATGTCTGTATCTGTATATTTATATCTCTAAATCTGTATCATCTACATCTCACTGGCAGATGGGTGGAGGCCAGGCAATTCCATACCTTGGCTTTTGTGAATAATCCTGTAGTGAACACAGGGAGGCAGAGAGTCCTCAAGACACTATTTCATTTCATTTGGCTCTATGTCCAAATATGGGATGGAGGGGATTGTATAGCAGTTTTAGCTTTTTGAGAAACCCTCATCCCATTTTGCAGCACGCCTGTACCGTCTACACCCCGGATAGCAGAGGCAGCAGGCAGGATTCCCTTTACCCAGACCCTTGCCAACAAACCAACAATTGCTGCGACTGTTTTGATACCAGCCCTCCTTTCAGGTGTGCGGTGTTCTTGCTTCCTAGTTTTCACTTGCTTCTCTTTGATGCTGAGTGACGTGAGTGGCCTTTCTTTCTCCTTGCTTGCTTGCTTTTTTCTTTCTTTCTTTCTTTCTTTCTTTCTTTCTTTCTTTCTTTCTTTCTTTCTTTCTTTCTTCTTTCTTTCTTTTTCCTTCCTTCCTTCCTTCCTTCCTTCCTTCCTTCCTTCCTTCCTTCCTTTTTTGTATTTAGGACAGGGTGTACAGGGTCTCACTACATAGATCAGACTCATAGTAATCCTCCTGTTTACAGCCTCCCAAGCGCTGGGATTACAGGTGCGTGCACCACCACACCCAGTTTCCCAGTTTCAGTTGTCATCTCAGCATGACCCTGGGGCAGGGCCAGCATGGCAGGCCAGGGAATCGAACTCCTGGCCCCTGTGTCTGCCTAAGCAGGCACTTTAATCTGCCGAACTATTTGGCCAGTCTTTTCTTTTCTTTTCTTTCTTTCTATGCAGGGGATCGAGCTCACAATCTTATTCTTGTCAGGCAGGTGTGTAAACCATTCAGCTATCTCCCCAGCCCATGTGAGGGGCTTTTCATGTACCTCAGTCATTTCTCTTTTGTTTGTGTTTTTTATGTGGTACCAGGGATCAAACTCAGGACCTTGCCCTTTCCAGGCAGGCGCTTATGCCGCTGAGCTATCTCCCTGGCGCCATTTCTATCTTGTTTGGAAAAATAATCTACTCAAGTTCCTTTGCCCATTTCTTAACCAGGTTTTTCTGCCACTGAGTTGTGCAGGTCTGGCCTATATTTTAACTCCTTATTTAGCTCCACATACCTCTTCTCATGATTTGCGTGTATCTTCCCCCCAAGTTGTTTTTCCACTTGATTTAATGTTGTCCCTGCTCTGTAGACCTTTCTACCTGTAGCTCTACTTTTTAATTCTCATTTTTAGGCTTGTACTTCAGGCGTCCAACCCGAAGAAATCATTGCCAAGACCAAAGTAAGGAACTTTTCCCACCCCATTTTCTTCTAGGAGTTTGACAGTTTCAGATTTTATGTTTAAGTATTTTTGTGTTTTAAAAAAGCATTGATGGGGCCGGGGAGATGGCTCAGTGGAATAAGCGCTTCCCTGGCAAGCGCAATGGCCTGAGTTCAATCCCCGGTTCTGCCAAAAAAAAAAGAATAAATAAAAAGCATTGATATATTCATTACGAAAGTGAAAGCTTGACTGGACTTTCTCCTCCTTGGTGGCTGCTTTGTCACTGCGTTGTAACAAAACAGAGAGCATCAACTTCTTTTCCTGTGCTTGGAGGCTGTGGAGGTCCTGTCTTCACTCGGGGGTTCCCACCTGCCTGGAGCGGGAGAGCCCTAAAAACCTCCCTCAGGTCCCGACAGCTGGGCCCCTCTTGGAAGCCCTCCCTCCTCTAATTTGCATCTCATTAGCACCACCTGGAGCTGGTGGCCCTGGGACACAGTCTGCAGCCTGGACCAGGCCTGGTTCTCAGCTTTGCGCTCTGCCTCCCACCCCCACCCCATCCCACATGCCACAGGGATGTGCAGACAGACTGGGGCTTGCCCCATGCTCCACACCCCCACCTGATTAGTTGTCGCCTAGGCTCCCAGCAGCGCGTTCCCATGGCAACGGGGTGATGGTGCAGGGTTGTAATGCCTGCTGAGGAGCAGTGGGGCCACCCTGCTCCTCACCCCTCCACCACCCAGACTGGATTGTTGACAAGCAGGGCTTCAATCTCCAGAGATGATCAGTGATAATTGGTTTATGGAAATTGTAGAGGGGTGCTGGCCGGCAAGCTCCCAGCTAGGAGCCAGCCTCTGCTCCCTGCCACCTGTCCCTCTCCGTGATGGTGGAGCTGGGGGAGGGGAGGGCTTAGGAGCCAGGCTGTGCACATGAAGCTCTGGGTCACCTGTTGGTCCTCAGCACAGTATCTCTCCCTCTTCCCCATGGTCATCCTAACCCCTTGAGCCTTGGTCCCAAGGCTGGGCTCAGTCCAAGGCTGGGTGCACTGCTGGAGAAGTGGGGGATGAACCTTGGGACCCTGAGAGAGAACTACTGTTCAGGGACAGAAGAGGAGCATACACGCCACATTTCTATAAAGTCAGGCCAGTGTTGCCACTGCCATGGGACTCCAGAGGAACCAGTGCTCAGCTCTGGGGACTGCCTGGAGGAGGGGGAGCCCTGGACAAGGCTTTGGGGGTGTGGGTTTGGTGGGTGCTGGAAGGGGAGCAGGCACCCACAAAGGCAGGAGCTGAATGCTGCTGGCTTGGAGGAGGAGGGAAGTTGGGTGGGGATTAGAGCGGGACCTGCAGGGCTGAGCCAGGGTAGTGAGGCAGTGAGATGGGCAGTAGACACGGTATGGAGGCCTCATATCTGCTGCATGCTGGGGCTGCAGGGAGGGAGCCGTGAAAGGACCAGGGGCCCTGAGATGGAAAGCACTGGGGAGCGGTGAGGGCCTCCAGCCACTTGGGCATGGTGGGATAGGGCACCAGAGGCCAGAGGCCACTCCAGTCTTCTCTGACCATCGCCTCCCACTGAGCCCACCCAAGACCCCTGTGGGCTGTAGCCAAGACCTGTCCAGACACATGTGCAACCAAGAGATGGCCTCCTGGCCCCTTGGTACCTTTCCTCCCCATCTGCAGAGCCACAGCCCCAGTGTGACTTTTTTGGTTGGATCAGTCGCAGTGCTGAACCGCTGAGGACCCTTTCCAAATACCCATCCCCTGGTTTCTGCTCACAGTGCCAACACCACCCCTGTCCCCACTCCCCACTACTCACACCACCACGTAGGGAAATGGCTCGGAGCCATCTGCGCATGTAGGGAGGTTGGTAGCCCCATGCAGAGTGACCATAATGGTCTCCTTGTTGGAGGGAGACAGGTGGCTGATGTCAGGCAGTATGCTCTGGGGGACACTCAGGCCATCTTCCGGGCCCTCAGTGACCTGCAGGGAGAGTGGGGCTGAATGGCTTTTTCCTCTAACCTCTATCCCCCTGTCCCTGCACAATTCCTCCCCAGGTCTCTGTCACCTTGGCCACACATTGCAGCACCGTCACCCTTGAAGCTGTTCTCTCCATGCCTCTATCCCATACCCCATGTGTCCCTCAGTGCCACCTCTAAGCCTCAATGCTTCTCATGTCCCAGTGGTTGGTCACCCTCACTGGGGGTCTGTCACATGCACAGTACTTTGCAGTTTGCAAAGCACATCACCAAAGATGGGGATGGAGGGGGCTGTCAGGTAGAGACTGGTGGTGACAGGAATGTGTCCCCCCTCACGTGTCCATCTACCTTCTACTCAGAGGACCTGTACAGAAGGAAGTGGGGTCCTGGTCCCCTCCCAGTGTTGCCTGGCTCTGACTCCACTCCTTGCCTGGAGTGACCCTTGCTGGACCACCCATGGCAGGAGGCTGCCTGCCCTTTGCCCTTCTGGTTTGATGACCTGATGAGGGGCCACAGTCTTCTTAGGGCCGTGGATGTTGGCTACTGAGGGGCATCGTCAGTACAGCTGGGTCCCCTGCTCTGTCTCTCCCCACAGTGGGACTTGAGCCACTGTGCTCTGAGAGTGAGTTTCCCCAGTGGACACGAGGGTTTGGAGTAGTCTGTCTCGACCCAACCCTCTCCCAACTTGCTATGGGGATCTGGACACAGGGCCCTCTCCCGGATCCAGTAAGCCTTGGGCACAGGAAGACAAGGACCAAACACTCAGAGGCTCAGCCCTGAGGACCTCCAGGGATGTGACCTCATTCAGTTCTCAGGAAAGTGAGTGCAAGGATCTCCTAGGAGCCACGCACCCCTCAACAGCTCCTCTGAAGTTTCTTGGCGACCCAGAGCCAGCACCCCAAAGGCTACCCCTTGACTCCTCTCTGACACACTACTTGCTGTCACCCCACTCTGTGATGGCCGCTTCACTCTTCTGGTCATTCTAAGTCCCAACCTTGGAGTCCCTGATTGCTGTCTCATCTCCTAACTTCCTGTTGGGTCATCACTACTGCCTCCCAGCATTTGTCCTACTGGATCCTCTGACTGAACTGTTCTTTCCAGATGTCACTGGGAAGGAGGGGAATGTCATCCCCTCATCCCTGTGGCTTATTTCTTTGTTTCTTTTGGCTTTGCCATGTAAGTCCTTGTCTAACAAGATGCCTCATTAGGAGGTGAGAACATGCCTCACCCCAGGCCCGGTGAGGCTGTCACCATCTGTAGTAGTTTTGATGAGTGTCCCCTTCCCCATTCTTCTGCCAGGTCAGGTGGGAAGACAGAGGGAACCCCTGGTGTGGGACAAGCACAGACAATGCCTCCCCCTTAGTCTGACCACTTCCTCCCTGGCTTTCCCACGACTCCCTGCAGGTTGCTCTCCTGGTTTGGTGGTTGGGGACCAAGACCAGTAGCCTGTGGAGCAAGAGTTATAGGCTGCATCTGGCTCTGCCAGTTCTCTTTGCCACCTTTCTGGGCCTCTGTCTCTCCCTGCAAAACCTGGACTCACTTGCAACTCTGCCTGCCCAGCAGCACGCAGGAGTGCCCATGGCTCCTGCAGGTGGCCTGGAGAGGGGACTCATCTCCCTTACACCCTGACCTTGACTACCTCCATTGCTGTGAGTACATGAGGCCTATTGTGAGCTCTCTGATTGTCACAGAGGTGAAGACCCAGAAGCACCGAGGCCATCTCGGCACCCTGCATCCCAGCCAGGTTACTGTGCCACCCCTTCCCTAACCTCAGTGTCTAGAGCACAGCCTTCCAGGAATGCAGCCTGAAGGGACAGTTTGGAGAATGACTCGTACTTCCCTCAGACATGAGGCCAGCTGGCAGGCTGGTGTCTCCTGGCAAGGCCTGCAGGTCTGTGCCCACTGTACCCACTGGGCAGGCTGAGATAGGGCCAGGGAGGCCTAGGCCAAGGAGGACGTCTGTGGTGGGGACTGCGGGCCAGGCTCCCAGGCTCTCTCCTTGCTTAAAGCTCCCTACCTCCACAGGCCTCCTCAGGGGTCCTGCATCAGGACAGCATCCTCTGCCTGGCCCCTACCCTGGCCAGCACTGAGTGATGTACTCGTGGTGACTCACACATGGCAGAGTGAATCTGGCTACTGATGAAATACCCCTCAATCTCAGATTGCACAAACCCAGCAGACAGTGGGCTGAGCCCCAGGGATGAAATTCATTTCCTCTGAAAGTTCCGACTAGCTGGGTGTGGAGCTGGGACTCCCAATGGCTTCTCAGGCCTGCTCTGAACTCTCACACCAAATGCTACTAGGGGCAGAAGTCAGCAAGTCACTCTTCCAGGCCACAGTGCCCACAGATGGCATGGCTAGGTCAGCACTGAAGCCCACCAGTACCCAAATATGGCACCCGGCACCCTGCTCAGTCTGGCACAGGGCAGGCTCGGAAGCTGCTAATTTGGGTGACTTGCCCATTCAGACAGGTGGATTTGCTGTCAGAAAGCCAGGAGCAGCAGCTGCTCTCCTAGAGGAGCTGGGATTGCCTATCTGTCACACAGGATATTTGGTATTAGACTCCAGCGCCTTGAGCTAGTGTGTGACTGAGCAGGTAGGGCCAGGGCTGAGGCAAGAACCAGAAGCTGCTGGCTACACAGTCTTGGGGCCTCTGCTCTGCCCTCTGCGTGTGCCTTTGGACGTGGGGCTCATCCACTGGGCTACAAAGTCTACCATGCAGGCCTACGACCTGGAGATCCATTAACAGTGGCAGAATTTGTGGCATCTGGGGCAGGAGAGACCTCCTTGAGAGATGACAGAGGGGGCTGGGGAGATGGCTCAGTAGAATAGGCACTTGCCTGGCAAGCGCAAGGGCCTGAGTCCAATCTCCGGTTCCAGAAAAAAAAAAAATAAAGAAAAAAATAAAGAAAAGAAAAGAAAAGAAAGATGACAGAGCTGGCAGCGTGGCTCAGTGGTAGAGCAGGTGCCAAGCGTGTACACGGGGAAAAAAGATATGAAATGCAAATCATAAAGAGAATCAATAGGCTTGACTGTTTGATTACATTTTAAAAAATCCATACTAATTTTTATAATGGCCCAATTTCACCATAATATGAGAGAGGGAGAGAGGGAGAGAGATGAGTGGGGGAGGAAAGTTGCAACAGATAAAAAGAATTAACATTAACATCCTTAATTCAAAGAGCACTGACATTTATAAACATAACTCAATAAAAAGACAGGGCTGAGATTTACAGAGGAAGAAATATGACTATATGGTACCGTATAAATTATGAATGTCTTTTTACAGAGAATTCTGCTTAGCTATTAAAATATTTCCACAGCTACAAATCCAATGGATCTGGCTCCTCTTCAGGGCCCTCCACACTCCCTGGGTCCCAGAATCTGCTGCTGCTTAGGGATCCCATCTGGCCAGCACGGTCCCAGTGCTGAATGTGTGACAGTGCAGGAGAAGGTGTAAGCAGGAGGGTGGGATCTGGGCAGAGAACATGAGGGTGCAGGGACATCTGAGCCGAGGGTAGGAAAGCTGGAAACCACACTGGCTCTGGGCACCCCGAGATCTTTGGCTTATTTGACCTAAGAGTGTAGCTGCAACCAGGTGTTCTCAGGGAGCACATACCTGTGTGCCTTAGGTCTTGGCTCTTCCTGCCATCCCTGTGGGTGACACTGTCACAGCTTGGCATTGCCAGTTAGCACAAGGCAAGGAAGCTCCTATGCTGAACTATTGGCGTGTCACTGCACTGAATCTAGCCCCCTCTTGCAGGCCCTGTTCCTCTGCCAAAGCTTTTTATTAAGCACCTACCAAAAAACCAAACAACAAAATCCTTTCTTTCTAGGGTTCCAGGACCTGAGTCCCAGCAGGCAACCTGATCATGGGACTGGCAGGGCAGGTGCTTGGCGGGCATGGGGGCCACTGTCATGGCTGCTAAAGGGGATGAGCCACTTTGGAGGGCTCTCTGAGCCCCAAATCTGGGGGCAGAACCCACCAGGGAAGGGCAGTCCTAGTCAACACTGTGAAAACTACATTTCAGTTCCCACAGGGCTCAAGGAAGATCTGAGACCACCCTGCTCCCCATTTCACAGCTGTAGAAACAGACCCACAAAAGGAATATTTTTGTCACAATTTAGGAGCAAGCAAAACAAAGGACTATCCAGGAGGGATGGGCTCATATGGGTGCCTGGTCTGTGTACCCAGTCTCACCTTGCTCTTTTTCCACCCCATCATCTCTGGGCAGGTGCATCCAGCCTATCAAGCTCCAAGATCAGTATGTGGTGGGAGAGGGTGACCAGGCGTCAGTCCTGCGCCAACAGCTGGCCTGGGCACCTCAGTGTCAATGTGGTCTCAGGACTGCCATACAAGAACACGGGGCTCAGAAAAGCCAGGGAAAAAGGGAGTGTGGGCAGGTGGCAGCGTCTGGATCTTTCTCAGCAAGGAGAGGTTCTGTGGGTGCAGGGGTCTGGTGGGATCTGGGCCATGCCAGTTGGGCAGGGGGCTGAGCACCCCTAGGAAGGTGAGAGAGCTTGGCCTCCTTCTTCCTGGACCTGGAAACACAGTGAGCTTTTCTACCTAGCTGGGTCACCAGGCAACACTGTGTGACATCGTAGCTGAAGTCACACGGGCCCCTGTGCAGGAACAGAGGGTGGAATCAAGCCTTTTTCTGTCTCCCTGGAGCTGCTGCCTGTCACCTGGTATCCTCTCCACCCACTCCAGCCTTGGTACCAAGCTCCCACTGTGTGCCCAGCCCCACCCTGCTCCCTCTCCTGCAGAGAGGGTCCACCATTGCCCTCAACTACTTCTGCTAAAGATGTACAGCCATGCTGGCTCTCTGGGTACCTATGGTCTTCCTCATGTTTAAGAATACAAACACAGGGGCCGGGGAGATGGCTCAGTGGAATAAGCGCTTCCCCGGCAAACGCAAGGGCCTGAGTTCAATCCCCGGTTCCTCCAAAAAAAAAAAAAAAAAAAAGAATACAAACACACTACTCAAGAGGGTGGTTTCTTCTTGGAGGGCAGGTTGGAAGATTGGGGAGAGATTGGTGAGTGGATATGTAAATAAATACATCACTAATGATGCTCTGCTTTTTGGGTTGGGTGGTTAGTTCATGGGAGTTTGTCACAGAGCAGTCCCTCTTATTGTGTCTTTTGATTGATAGTCACCCAGAGTCAACTATGGTGATGAGGTTTATATCTGGATGTATCTCTAGAGCCTCATATGCTCATAAGTACAGCTTTTGGTGGATGGTGGGAGTAGGGGAGCTTATAGCTGGCTTGATGTTAGAAGGTGGGGCCTCATGGGAAGAGGTGGGTCAATAAGGGCGTGGCCTGGATGGGCTCATCGCCCTCCCTGGCCCTACCCTTATCTCTCTGCTTCTTGTCCTCCATGCTGAGTGGCTCTCCTCTGCCAGGTCCCTCTACCATGAGACTCTTTGGGGTTTTTTGGAGACAGGGTTTTACTGTGTAGTACAAGTAGTCCTTGAACTCACCGAGGGTTTTTTGGTCTCATTTGAGACAGCATCTTGCTATAAAGTTCAGGCTGGTCTTGAGCTCATTTTATAGCCCAGGCTAGTCTTGATCTTTCAAAATTCCTCCTGCCTCAGTCTCCCAAGTTCTGGGATTAAAAATGTGCACCACCACTACACACAGCAGTCATGAAAGTTCTGCTTGGAGCCAGCCAACTATACAAAGGCTGAGACTGCTAAAACAAGCCAAATAACCTTATTCTCCTTTAGGTTGCGTATATTGGGGTATTTTGTCCTAGCAATGAGGAAAGTAACTAAGGTGTACAACCTGAAAATAGTAAATGGCCAAGCCCAGAAATAACAATTGTTGCGTTTTAAATAAATCTAAATTTTAATATAACATATTGTTATGATGATTCTATTTTATTAATAGTTATTGTTAATTTCTTGAGAACTTGTTTGGAGGTTCTAGCAGGGGAGCGCAGTTACTCATATACCCTTGACCGAAGAATGGTCCTCCTCTATCGGGGGTGGTCATCCTCTTCAACCGAGTGCGCAGCTTTGGGAGGGACGCACATGGATTGTTGAGGGAGGAAGGGGACACATGCCTAGTCGGCCAGATCCAACCCTGGTGGTCAGTGGGGTGACAGATGTCACAGCAAGATCACCCCCACATCCGTTAATTTCTAACTGTGCCTAACTTGTACATTAAAATTTTTCCACAGGTGTGGATATGTAAGAAAAATTACGGTAGGGTTTGGTACAATCAGCAGTTTCAGGTGCCCTGGGGGGTCTTGGAACAGCCCCAGTAGGTCAGGGACACAGCTGCATCATTCAAAATAAGTTGTAATTAAAGAGGGCTGTGTATGGGGCAAGAACAGTCCTAGGGCATGCAGCAAAGGTGGAAGAAATGATTGCAAAGAAACAAGTCCTCCATTAAATTCTAGTGGCATGCGGGGTAGAGTGGGAGGATGAGGACAACGAGGTGGGGGGCTGCTCCACAGGGAGGGGACAAGTGGGCTGAGCTAGAAAAGGACAGCAGGGAGCCAGCCAGGCCTGAGTTCTCCTAGGGCCTCTAGAAAGCCAACTGCAGTTAAGGGGGACCCGTGCCCAGACTGTGCAAACACTCTAGTCCCCACAAAGTGCTTCCGCACCAGGTAGCCCGTCTTTCTGCAGCTCAGGTTCTGTCCTGTTGCACCCTCTGATTCCCAGGATGCTGGGCTGCCCCCAGCTGCCCTGCCTGGCACCTGAGTTTCCTGCCCTGGAGGAGGTCAATGCATCTGGGTGCTGGTTCCTAGCTGCCTGGCTCCAAGATGCAGGTGCCCTGCATATACAGCAGCCACCAGCAGCCACACTCTCCCTGCCTCTTTCCTGTATCCATCTCCTTGGACAGAAGAGCCTGGAGATGCTGGCTCCAGTGTCTCTGCTGTCCTCCCCTACCGCAGTGAGTAGGCCTTGTGCCCCAGCCCCTCTGTCTTCCCTGCCCTTCGAAAGGTGCCTGATCTTCAGGTGTTCTTTTTGTTTAATTTTAATATTTTTTTGCCATAATTTTATTGATAAACAAATAGCAATGAGACAGTTTCAAATCAAATCGGTAGGACAGTTTCAATAATTAACACACTGCATACATTCTTCTTAGTGGTTAATTGCTGTACAAGATCTCCAGGTGTTCTGAGGAACTTTTGCTGCCCTCCCTGCAAAGAGCCCAGCCCCAAACTCTGATGAGTCAGTGTGATCTCAGAGACTGATGAATCTCATAGCTAACTGGTAACCCTGATCCTACCAGCACTCCCAGGAGGGAGCACTGAGGTTAAATACACCATTAGGGAGCCCAGCTGAGGCAGAGGCAAGGCCCTGCAGCCAGATCCCAAGGAGGGAGAGCTTTTGATTCCTTCTTGGGTTTGCCCTGGGCCCCTTTGGCAGCAAGATGATGCTTGCATGGACATAGTGGGCTTTGTCTCTCTTGCCAAGCCTGGGCCTGGATCCCAAGAAGGAGGCAGGCCTGGAGGCCTACAGCTCAATCAGCAAGTCTCAGGGAGACATCTCTCCCAGAGCTCCCTGGCTCGGCCTTCCCTTGCCCCTTGGTCATGTCCTTGCCCCCCCCCACTGCACTCCATTTCTTTCTCCCTTCTCTGGGTGACTAAGTAGGGTGAGATAGAAGACACAGGCTCTAGGCCCTACCCCAGCAGGCTGACCCCAGGTGACTACCTCAACCAGCTCTGGTCTGAGTTGCCAGGTTACCCAAGTTCAAGCTGGGCTTGAACTCGCCATCTCCCTGGCTCAGCCTCCCAGAGTGCTGGATTTGTAGGCCAGCACCCTCATGCCCTTCAGTGAGGGCTCCTCACCTTTCCTATCCCCAGGGAATATACCCTCTGTTTTGCTCCTCCTAAACCTCACCTTCAACTTTGCAAAAGGTCCTTATTAAATTCCCCTCAAACCTCCAATTAAGAACTCCCTTTTCCTGCCAGGCCCCTTTCTGTGGGCCTCAGCCCTCACCTGGCATCTTCGTGTCGCCACCACCTCCATCACCACCAGCACACACACAGACCCACATTGAACGATCACTCCCTTTGTGCCAGATATCCTATCTCAGGTGTAGCCTCGCTATCTCACTTGAGCTTCATGCTCACATGCCCAGGAATAATTGCTGTTCTCCATGGTGCCGATGAGGACGTGGCTGCACTGGGGAAAGAGCTCTGCCCAAGGCTGGGAAGCAGCAGACCCAAGACTTCAGTCCAGGGAGCCCGCCCCTTAGCTCAGTTTTAAGTGGTTGCTTCAACAAAGCAGTCAGGCTCAGGTTGCTGTGGTTCCGATCCCCACAACTCAAGCCAGCCAAACCTGCCCTGAAGCCATTCAAAGCAAAAAAAAAAAAAAAAAAAAAAACATCTCACTTTGGGGCCAGGGAAATGGCTCAGTAAAATAAGCACTTCCCTGGCATGCACAAGGGCCTGAGTTCAATTCCCAGTTCCGCAAAAAAAAAAAAAGACTTCAGTCCAGCCCTGCTTGCTTGAGGTCTGTGATCATGGCCACAAAACCATCTGCCTTTCATTTCCTGCTGGGAAAGGAGTTGCATCTCCTTCCATCTCTCCACATCTCTCCAGAAACTAGAGAAACACATAGACAGGGTCAAGCCCTGTCATTCGTTCGTTTGTTCGTTCATCCATCCATCCATCCGTCCATTCATGCTGGGGAACCTAGAGCTTTGCACAAGCTCAGAAATCACTTCATCACTGGGCTGTACCCCCAGCCCTGCCTGTCCTTTTGAATAACCATGGAGCCCAGATGCTGGCCCCAGGATGAGATGGCCTGTGTTGGAGGTCCGGCTGGGCATGGCAGGGGAGGTGGAAGGAAGCTAGGGCAAAATTAGGGCCTGGCAGGAGGTTGTTCTACACAGTATAATTAGGTCATTCTGATCATGACCTTGGGCTGTGCCAGGTAGCACTGAGGTTGTAGGATACTGCCCCAGGCCCTATAGCTGCATGGGACACAGAGATTATGGGGGACCCTTCTGCATCCCAAGGTCCTTACTGTGCAGCTGTGACCTGGGCTAAATGGCTATGGGATAAACCCATTGGTGCCTCAGTTTTGTCACAGCCTCTTCTGAACTGGTCCCTGCTGCCCTTGGTTCTTGTGGACTCTGGCCAATAGGACAGCTTTGCCTAATACCACCAAGGAGACAGAAAACAATTGGCAAAAATATAGAATCGAATAAAAATATAAAATCCTCAAAATTCCACAGGCCCAAGTCTCTAACCCTGGCTCTGCCAGGCAGGCATCGAGTACACAGGGAGTCACTTGACACTTTGAAGCTTCAAATTCCTTGTCTGCCAAGCAGATCTGAAAACAGCATAGAGGTGAGGGTCACACAGAACAGATGTTCCACATGTGCTCCCCAAATGAACTTCCCCTCCCTCCTCCACCAGTTTATGTCCAGGGCCTCCCAGGCCCAGCTTTGGTGGCAGGAGCCTGGGAGATGATTCTAAGAGGCTGTCACATTCTTGTTGGCCACCGCTGGTCCCACTTGCCTAGCAGGCACATTTGCAGAGTGCTGACAGAAGGGTTCCTCTTAGTGTCTGGTAACCAGAGCTCCCGTTTAAGGCAGCTGAGGTCCCTGCAGCAATTCATAAATTATTTTGCTAAACGTGCTATGTGGCTTCAGGGCATTTTTCTTTTAAAAAAGTCAATATCTCATTAACAAGAGTCCGGATAAAGAGGTGAGCCATTAAGATGCCCGCTCTTGCCTCCTATCAGGAGGAGGCTGAAGTGGCATCCTGCCAAGATCTCCGGGTTCGCACGAGAGGCAGCAGCCTCCATCAGTCTTCTGCAAATTGTGTCCCCTCTTCCAATACAAAAATTCAGCCAAGTCTTTCTGTGGCATCTATACTTTGATCCCCTGGTCTGCTCACCCAAGCAGCTGCCATCTTGACTCACTGGTCCCTACCTCATGCCCATGTTCTGGCTCATGATACACCTGTGATCCCCCTGTGTGGGCAGGGTCTCTCCTGCTGCTGGGTCTTCCTGTTCACTATTCCCTATGCCTGCTGGGCCTCTAGCAATCTAAGTACTTCATGCACTCTTTCAAGATACAGGCAGCATAGCCTTCTCCCTGGCTCTGGCTCCACCGCCACCTGGGACCATCAGATCCACGACTCTGGGGCTTCTCCCCACCCTGGCTCATGAGCCTCTGTTCATTTCTGTAGCACAGGGTTTGTCTTCCCTGGGAGCAGGGACTGTGCCTGGGTGTTGGCCCTGTGTCCCCAGGGCCCAGCCTATTGCCTGACACTCGGTGGGTACTTGCTGAATGACTAATGGATAATGTCAGTGGAAGGTGCCTTTCTTCTCTTTGCAGCAGCACTGTGGGATGTGCTGCCTGCTCCCCCAAACCTTTCCCCTCCAGGCTGCAAACCCTCAGGACCTCTCTCATACTAGGGGGATGAGGCACCTCATCATCATGGCTAATAGTGCCAAGCCCTGTAGTATGCACTTCACACATGCTGGTCTTCACAGCTCCACACAAGAGAGCTGAAGGCAGATGAAAAATTTAAGGCAGAAACAGGAGCAGATGAGGCCAGCTTCAGACCCATGGTGCTAGGCTCATGCCAGCTTTCTCCCTTCCTGAAGCTGTTGGTTTGTGAGGAGTCTGGGGACAGGTGAGCCAGCCCCAAGCAACTCACCCACAGAAATGGATGAACCAGCAGGCCTGAGGGCTTCAGTTACAGGAATCTGCTTATTCAGGTCAACTGGGCCAGGCTCCTTCCCTCTCAGACTCTCAGTTCACCCCTGGTCACCCTGGCCCAGGCCACCTGCCTGCCATCTCCACCAGACAGCACAGCCTCTGGCCCTAATCTCATTTGAAGGCAGGAAATCACATTCACAGTGTGTTAATGCAGCGTGGAGCTGGCCCAGCCCTCCTGTCTGCTGGAAGAGAGAGGAGCCTGGAAAGCAATCTCCTGGGGAAGGATGCGTCTCCAGGAACGCCCGCTGATAAAAAGCAATTATGCTTCAAGAGGAAAGTTCAGAAGATGTCTACCCCCCCCCCCCATGCCCACTGAGGGCTTCAACGGCATCCTGCCCAATGTGACTCAGGGCAAACTTCCTGCTGGAGAAGGGGAGGGGTTCCCAGGGCAGGGCTCTCCTCTACCCTGTCCATCACTTCCCCAGAGGCCCCAGGTTCTCTGAAGGAGCTTTACATCACTGCCCAAGCTGTCCATCTGCCTGTGCCTCAGCCCCCAGCCCTGTCTCCCTGGCAAGCTGCCACTTACCTGCCTAATGATCAAGGCTAATGGGCTGTGAGCATTTGCCATGTTCTTTAAAGGTACTAGATACGCAGTTCAATGCTCCTGTCAGGGGAGGATTGTTATCACCAGTAACAAAGGAGGTGCAGAGAGGTTAAATCCCACTGCTGGATGGTGGCAGAACAGGGATTAAGCCAAATTCCCACTACTATCTTCCCTGCCTCCATCCTGACTCAGATACAGCTGGCCCTTGGGATCTGTGGGTTACCTGTCTGTGTGTTTGGCAAACTTAAATTGAAAAGATTCAGGGAAAAATTGGGACTGGGGTATAGCGCAGAGGTCATTACACACTTAGCATGTGTGAGGCTCTGGGTTTGATCCTGAGCACCAAAAGAAAGAAGAAAAGGAGGGAGGGAAGAGGAAGAATGGAAAAAGAAAGGAAAGGGTAGGAAGGCTGAGGGAGGGAACAAGATTACACCTGTACTGGATCTGTATAGCATTTTCCAATCATTACTCCCTAAACAATAGAGTGTAACAGATATTTACATAGCATTTGCTATTTGCATTGTGTATTAGGTATTTAACTCATCTAGAGATGATTTTAAAGCACATGGGAGGATGTGTATAAGTTCTACGCAAATTCTACACCATTTTATATAAATAACTTGAGCACCTACAGGTTGTGGTAGCGGGGGGGGCGTCCTGGAACTGGGAGGGTCCCCAGGAAGGGCCCAGCTGTGCTCCCTCCTATGCCCGATGACTGCTCGAGGTCTCCCCATGGTGCTATTGACTTGAGAGCTCTGAGATGCCAGGCCTGGTGTAGAACCAGCGCTCAACACAATATTCCTGGATGGAAGAATCTGCAACACCTCCCTGTGGATCCTAAGCAGGGAGACATGCATCTGGGCTGCTCTACCAGGCTGCTACAGCCTGGGACTCTTTGGAATCCCCTCTCCTCCACTAGGCCCTCCTAGACTACAGTGCAGCTAGCATACGAATCCTAACACGCACAGTGTAGAGTGGGCATCATTACTCCTTCCTACCAAGGAGGAGGCCAAGGGCCGGAGACACAGAATGACTTGCTGAGAAACCCCCACCACGAGGCAGAGCACGTATCTGATTCCAGGCCTGAGTCTGAAGCACCTTCTTGGCAAAGGGAACTCACTGTCTCTCCTCAGATAGGGTTAGCACTCCTTCTGTCTGGGCTGCGACCTTCATGTAACACTTTTTGAAAATATCTTCCTTGGGGCCGGGGAGATGGCTCAGTGGAATAAGCGCTTCCCTGGCAAGTGCCGGGGCCTGAGTTCAATCCCCGGTTCCTTCCTCTGGAACTACCTTATGCGATGAGCAGTTGTGGGACTCAGGGGAACACTGGGTACCCTGTCTTGGTTCAGTGGAACACTGGATATCCTGTCTTGGCTGTCCTGTCTTGGCTGTTCTTGGCGTGATATAGTTCCATCGGGAAGAAATCTACTCCCTGAATCTGCTTCCCAATCCTGTAACACAGCCCAGAAAGCCCAGCATCGTCCAAAGTGTGAGTCCCCTGGGAAGGGGTGCTCTAAGCCACGCCCACCTGCGTGCCGATTGGAGAGCCCGTGGAAAGGGATGTGCTAAGCCACGCCTATAGGTGTGCTGATTTGTGATCTTACAGACGGAAGGCTGTGGGAACCTGGATTCCAGCCTGACCTTGCTCTTTATTCCGAGGAGACCTCAGGCAACTCATTCCTCTAGGGGTTCAGTTCCTGCTCCCAAAATGGGCACTGCTACGGGTACCCTATCTAGCTCTTAAGACCCGATGCCCCAGTGGGGCTTGCAGGGATCTGGGGGTATCTGAGTTCGGTTTGCCAGCCGGGTTCAGAGCAGCCCCCACTACAGAGGGAAGGAGGGGGGGGGGCGGGGGGCGCTCAGAGCTCTCAGAGATGGTGCATTCCATCTATTCCCAGACATTCCTAGCCCTCCCTACCCTGCAAAGCTTCAGTCTGTGTCCTGATTTCTCCTGTCTTCCTGTTCCTTGCACACCCACATTGCAGCCTCTACCCCTCTGCTCCCACTGCCCTCCCCACTAGAAACCTGTCCTCAAGGGCTGCTGGACACCCCAGCCATCCCTGCGATGGCCTTAGCCTCCTGCTGCCTGTGAGCTGGGCTGTAACACACCAGGTGCCTTCCACCTTCATCCACACTGGTCACCTGGCTCCCCTGTCCTCACACAGATGAGAAATAGCAGGGCCCCAGGAGGAAAGTGACCTGCTCTTCTGAGCCATTGTTACTCTCTGCTCAGATGCAACTGGGAAGTGAGGTCCTAAGCCAAAGTTGCCGGCTCCCAGCCAGACTTGTTTCCTACAGTAGACAAATGGACAGAATCCTTGGTGACCACCCCACCTAACTTGGAAAGCCATTGTTCTTGGCTCCTATTCCCTGTTTCTGCACAACTGGGTCTCCCCAACGTCCCAGCTGACATCAACTAATTCCCCACTTGGGAGAGTGAATGAATGAATGAATGAATGAAGAGAGTAGGAAGGAAGAAATAAGAAAGGAAGACAAGGAGGCAGGGAGAGAGGAAGAAAAGAGGGAAGGAGAGGATGAATAACAGGAAGGAAGGAGAGAGGGAAGGACAGAGGAAGGGAGGGAGAGGAGGGCAGATGGGCCACTGTATGTCAAGGCAGTGTGACCACAGAGCCCGCACAGGCCTTGGGCCCAGGTGGAGGAAGCACAACCCACACACATGGACACAGGTCTGGGAAGGGGACTGCCCCTGTGGGCCTCAGCTACTCCTGACCCAGGACTCTGGGTGCCACCCGACAGCACAGTCCCTCTGCAGGGCTAGAGCCCAGATGTGCTGACGTGACCCTTCCCCTAGGCCCTTCCTGTGCTGTTGAGCTGTGTAGAGACCACTTCACAGGGTATGGCCCCCTCATGACACCCCTTCTTCCTGCTTATTTGGTGGAGGTTGCGCTTGGGGTTTGTACAAGGTGAACCAGGAGGTTCCTCGGGGTGTGGGCAAAGCGAGGGAGGAAGTGTACTTCCCATGTGTGGCTGAGAGCCTGTTCCTGTGATGAGGAGACTCTGGGTGTTGGGGACATTTGGCCCGTGTGCACAGGCACATGCATTCATGCTTGCACGTCCCTGTGGGACTGAGCCTCCATGCTTAGAGTCCTTGGCACCAGGAAAGGCAGCTATAGCCCGGCCTCCTGCCCTGCAGCCCCCTTTGCTGCTGTGTGGGTCATTCTGGAAATGAGAACCTCCCTATATTCCCTCTGCTGGAGCTGGAGGGCTCCCTTCTTCCCTGTCCCGCCTCACACACAGGGACCCCAGGAGGAGTGCATCAGGGAGCCCCTGGTGGGATGGGGGAAGGGATGCAGGGCCATCTGGTGTGTTCTGTTTCCACAATCTGCTAATGGAGCCACTTCCCAGACTGGCATCCAGTCAAGGCTGGCCCAGAGAGACAGCGCCATTCACAAGTTCACCACCATGCTCCCTTGGGAGACTGGCTTGGTAAGAAACAGCAGATCTGCTCCCCGGGCACAGAGACAGAGGCCCAGACCCACCTGCTACCCAACCCAGCCAGCCCACCTCATGCGTTACTGGAACACCAAGTATGCATTGGGCGCCTCCTGTGGGGCAGGCTGGGTGCAGGCCAGCTCCTTCAATCTTCCCTGTAATGGAGGATGTACCCATTTCACAAATGTGGATGAGGTCGGGGAAGTTGTATAAGGTACACAAAGTAAAGCAGCTACTAAATAAAAGCCAGCGCTTAATCTGCACCCAGGTCCACCTGACTCCCCTGTGCTTTGGCTCACTAATTCCATGCCAGACCCCCAAGAGGAGCCCAGAGGCATGCAGAGGTGGGGAGCAGCCAATGTCTAGGATATGAACATGGGATCCCTCTATTCTGCTTCCTCAGGCCTCATCCAGGACACCCATTCAGGATCCCCCTCCCTCAGAGACGCTCTGAACGCGAGCTCCTCCCCAGCCTCTGCTCTCTGCCACCGGGCTGGGCCTGCACCCCTCCCTGCGCGGTGACAGCCTCTCTGCAAACGCCTTGACAGTGCCTTTGTTCCCCTGAAATAAAAGAAAATCGAGCTACAAAGAAAAACCTCAGGTAGCTTTTAGCGGGGCTCAGCTGCCTGGGGCAGAGTGTGTTTAAGCTAGAGGCAGTTGTCACTGCAAGTAGAAGGGGGAGCCCCCACGGGCCCCCTCCCGTTCCCTTCTGTACGGGGTGGGGGTGGGGACGCCCAGGATTGCGTTTACTCAAGGAAAAGGCTCTTTCAAATAGTGGCGAAGAGAAAAATCAATGAAAATTGATAGAGAAATGGAAAGCAGCTTGTCTGCTGTGTCTGCAGCGCGCTTGTGTGTGTGTGTGTGTGTGTCCGCGCGCGCGCGTGCGTGTGTGTCCCCGAGGTGAGTATGGTCACACCAGAAGCTGCTGCCTGGACCCAGTGTGACTGGCTTGGGCTCAAGGCCTGGGAGGGTGGGGGCTGGGAATCAGCGTCCCGCACGTGCGGTTGGGGGAGGGGCGGCAGCCGAGTCTCTAACTCGAGTTAAGGGAGAGATTAATATATTCAATCTGCTCCGGGGTAATTGAGGGAACAATTGCAGTGTTTTTCTTCAGCCCATAAAGCTGCCTCATTTGCAAGGAGGAGCTGGCTGGCTGCAGGTCTTCAGTTTGACGGAGACGGGAAAGACGGAGGAGGGGTGGCTTCGCAGTCCCAGGCAGGGGGGCTGGCAGTCCTGGTCCAGCCCGGTCTCACCTTCCTCCTGTTCTACCACTTGGGAGGATGGCAGCCCCTGTAGCGCCTTCCAGTGGCGCCGGTCTCCCCACCTGTGACTGACGTACCCCGACCGATCCCTGCGTCTACTTCCCCTAGGGCCACTGGAGAGAGCGGCTGAGACTGGGAAAGTCGTGGGGTCTGGCACTGTGAGGGTAGGCCTGGGCAGCGAGGTGCCCAGCTCTCCAGCGAGGCCAGCCCCCCTGGGATTCGACAGGCTGTAAAGAGTAAAGTTAATGAAATTCGCATTGTACACCTCTCCCGGCTTGAACCACTCCAGTCTCCAGGGCAATAGAAATAGCGTATGCAATAGCCAGCAATAAAAGGCATAATGAATTTAAAAGCAGGGCAGAGAGGGGAGTGGAGACTCTTCTGTGCTCCTGCCTGAAGGCCCAGAGTGCCTGGGACTTGGAGGCGCTGCCCTGGAGCTCCAGCCTGCGTCAGGAGGGCACAGAGTGGCAGAATGGGGCAGGGAGAGAGAGCACAGAGGTCTAGGGACACAGGGCACAAGGGACACCAGGCAAGCCACTAATGGCTCCTGACCACTCTCTGTTCCCCTCCACTTGTCCTTAATAAAAGCCCCCAGCCTGGCGTCACAGACCCGCCGTCAGAAGCCACAGGCTTAGAGCCAGGTGCTCCACATTCGATGATTGCTTTATTAGCTTTTCCTTCTCTCTTTCTCCCTCCAGGGCAAGAAAAAAAAAAAAAAAAAAAAAAAGGTGTTTTAAATGGAAAGAATTTAAAAAAAGAAAAAAAAATCTTAAAAGCTCCATTTGAAAAGCTCCTGGGAAACTGAATCCTTCGCACTAAACAAAACTACGATTGTTTGGAAGAGGCGGGGGAGCAGAACCACACTCTTCCCCTCCCTCTCCTGTCTGGGGTCCCGGGTGAGCTGTGTGGGAGGGAGCCCCGGGATGGCTCCCAGAGCCTGGAGCAGGGAACAGGTTCATGTTTTCAGCAATTCTATCCCTGGGGTTTTCCAGACTGAGTTTCCCTCTTAGGGCTCTGCCACTGAAAGGTTGTCCTTGACCCTTTGGGGATCTTTGGGAGGGGGGCAGGAAGGTCTGGGGGCACAAGGCCTCTACAAAAGCATGATTTGTCCTCAGAGGTCACAGATGTTCCCCATGGCCCCTCACCCAGGCTGTGCCCTGTACCCTCCTGTTCTCCTTGCCCCGTGCTAGACAGGTTGTTCTCCTTCCAGCCTGATAACTGCCCCAACCCTGGGAAATAGGGGCAGGGTGCTGGGGTGGCCTAACATCTGATCCCAATGCTGGTGAGAGGGGATCTCAGGCAGGTCAGTGTGTGGGCTGAGTGGGGATCCTGGGGAGTGACCTCCATCCCCAGGTCACAGATGCCGTGACTATGCATGGTGGGAACATCTGTGAGGACAGTCCCTTCTGCTCAGATCTGCTATGAATAATCGACTGTTCCATTTCCAGAGGCTCTAGGACCTGGAAAATACTGGAGGCAGCATTAGGAAGACCAGCCTAGGGCCACAGAATCTATGGGGATGGCTAAGAGGAAAACCATTCAGATTCCAAGGCAGTCTCGAAGTTTACAGTGTCCTGCTCTGGTCACACACAGTGCCCGTCTCTGCCACCATGGCTCATTCTGGAGCAAGATGATTATTGCACCCCCAATCCCCTGCCTTCTACCATCCTGTCTCTTACACCATGACCACCCTCATGGTGAGAAAAAAATGACACACAATGCAAATTAGAGAACCACTTGGGAGTCTACAATAAAGATCTCAGTGGATTAGAATCAACTGTTGAGATGCCTGGTGCACAGTGTAGAAGGGTAAAATCCATGCTGGGGAAACTTCCTGGAAGATAGGGGCTTCAATTTAGGCATTTGGGGCACAGAAGCCCCTTTTTAGACTTGAGGTAAGTATTGCCGAAGCTAAGCTAGATCTCCAGTCCTCTGAGTTCTTCCTACAGCTAAGTGTCACCCCCCCCCCACAATGTCCCTTTCTCCTCCTCTTGGGGAGATGGCTCAGTAGAATAAGTGCTTGCCTGGCAAGTGCAAGGGCCTGAGTTCAATCCCTGGTTCTACAAAAAAAAAAAAAAAAAAAAAAGAGTTGGGGGGGGGAGTCTGCCCCTTCTAGGCTTCCCAGCCCTGATTCACAAAAGAAGGAAAGGATGGCTTCGAGGTGATTTGGGGTCATTTCCACTTCCCAGGAGAGCTGGCCACAGGTCCAAAGAATAAGGAGGGCCCATGGGATCTGGTCTTGCAGTCCTTCTGGCTGTGTCTGAACCTCCAGCACCTGCCCACTTGTCTGCAGAACCAGAATAGGAACTACCGCATTCCCTGGCTGAAAGTACCGCCCTCTTTTCAAGCCCCTCCATTGTCTGCTCCTCTCTCAGGGCTATGATTGCTGACCCCCTGGAGGGGGCGGTTTCTTTTTCCCTCCAAAGCCATTTTCTTGTCTTGGCAGAAACAGACATCTGACACTTTAACAGGGAGTATGATGCAGAGATGATGGCTTTAAATAACAGAAATTAGAGCTGCTGGGGCCGTCTCAGCCATCTCGCCATCCCCTTCACTGCAGCAGTCCCTTCATTGCGGTAGCCCCCCTCCCTGTAGCAGCCCCCCTTCCCCCCTGCACACTTTGCAGACTGCAGTCTGAAATGCACAGCACTAGTGGCCAGGCCAGGCCAGGCCAGGGCCTACAGAGCAGGAGACATCTTGTTCTCCAGATCAGCCTCCTGCATTCCTGGCCCTGTGATAAACGGTAGAACAATGGTACCAGGGACCAGGCTCTGAAGTCAGGAGGGACCAGCATGTCCCAGAGGAACCCAGGTAACACCTATTTCATTCTATAAGCTTGGCACAAAAGGGTTAAAAAGTATGCCGATTAACTTATGCATGAACAGAGGCCAAAGTGGGACATGAGGGGCCCCAGGAGGGGAGCTATCCCTGGGTCTCTAGCATAGGCTGCCTGCCTCCTCTGCTTGTACCCATCCTCCCATCCTGGCTTTCTTCCCAGGTGGAGTACTCCCTCTGCTTCTTGCCTCTGTACCTTTTCTTCCTACACTTTCTGTTTTCTCTCACTTCCATGCTCCACTCAGCTCCAAACTTGAGCTCTGTTAGAAAAAGGAGCCCTGCCCCACACTGCTTTGGGGTGGCAAATGTTTAAGGCAGTGGCCCCCTGAGTTTTGGGGCTGACCTTGCTGTGGGTTTTTATAGTACACAGAGCTCCCCTGGACATATTGATGCTAAATGGGATAGAGACTCCTTCAGCCTCAGAGTCCACTTGTTCTGTCTGCTTCTTCTTTCTGGCTGTGAGGCCTGCAGGACTCTCTGCCTGGCTGCAGAACAGGGCCACAGTGGGAGATCCCCTCTTGCATCTCAGATGAGGACTGGCCCCCTTACCTGAGGCTGCCGGAGTGCTGCTTTGAGGCTGAGGCCCTGCTGGTCATGGTGGAGGCTGGATGGGCTTAAGGGCAGGCACACAGCAGAGACCTCTGCCCTGTGGTCCCTGAAAGCCTCCTTGGGAATCTGGTGAGAAGGGATGCCATTGATGTTGGGGACTACAGGGTTGCAGGGGATGCTCAACCCCTGAGCAAAAATATTCCTGTCCACATATATTCCTGCTCTGTGGAGTTTTGTTTCTTTTTGGAGGGGAGTGGGATATTCGTCTTTACTTTTTGGAGACAAGTTCTTACTGTGTAGCCCTAGATGGTCTTGAACTCATGGTGATCCTTTCAAATGCTGTACCACGTCCAGCTTGATACTATACTAGGAACTAAACTCAAGGCCTTCACATACTGGCCCAACCCTTTTTAATTTTGTTCTTTCTTTTCAGGCAAAACCTTCCACCGAGTCACTAAGTTGCCCAAGCTGAGTTTGCACTTGTGATCCTCCTGCCTCAGCCTCTCAGAGCACTTTGTTCATTTTTTGGTCACTTTAGACCAGGACTTCCAAGTCCATCCCCAGACAGCAGGCTTCCCAGAGGAAAGAAATCTGTCTGGGAAGTGGCTCTGCCTTATTTACTCAAGGGGTGGGGCTGCCAGCCTCACAGAGAAGCTGTGATTTGGGTCTAGGGCATCTGGCACCTGAGCAGGGACCCCAGGAGCACCCACCTACAACTGGGGCTCTGGACATGGTGACACCATTCCTGGCTGGAAGGACCCCAGGCCCCGGTATACATGGAAGGCCACCTTATAGGGCAGGCCCCCACAGTGGCGGGCTGTGGGATCTGGGCTAGCACAGAGTAGAGCCAGGCTGCCACAGTAGCTGTACAGGTCCTTGTGCTCATGTGCCATGAGATTCATGGGGGGCTTCTCAGGCCATGGGTAGATGGGGAAGATGGCCTGCCCCACGCACTGCTGGTCCCCCTGGTCCACCGCTCCGCCCAGCTGCAGCACCTCCACACACAGCTGGGCATCATACTGCCCATCGTTCTTGCAGAAGCCTGGGGGGGGGGCGGCGAGTTCAAATAGGGGTTTTCCCTGGCTCATTCACAGGGCAAGGGACAGTCAGGGCCCTAGGCAACTAGGCTGCCTAGCTTTGGGGACCCAGTGACACTTTCTTCACCCATAACTCCCTCTGTTACCCATGTGAGGTACAAGTTCACTGGAGTGATAAGGAAGCACCCAGTCTATGCGTCCTCACCCACCCTGGATGAGACTTCAGCCTACCTGTGGCTACTGGCCACTAGTGCCTAGACTTGGCTTCCCCAATTTTCCTGCCCCCAACGGCTTCCTAGGGAACTCCACAGTCAGAGCTCTCTGCCCCTGTTGAGAGATCCTGCCTCTCTACTTGATCTGGATACTCCTGGCAGGGACACCTAGGTGGCTGTCCTTGTCACTGTCTCCCTACCATGGGCACTCAGGACTGGTTCTAGTGCTACCTGGTGTCTCAGCCGCTGCCCACAGCTACTCCAAGGCTGCTGTGGGCTCAGTTCCTTGTAGGTCACACCTGCCTCTCCATTCCCTCCTCTCCTGATGCTGTATGACCAGCTCCAGCATCCCTGTGCCACACTAACGAGGCAGGGTTCACACAGGTTCTCACACAAGCAGGGCTGTGGAATTCAGTTCCCTGTTCCTGAGGCTCCCCAGAGTCCCCAAACTGGGCTTGGGCAGAAGTTTCAGGGACCTTCTCCCTACTATCCTGGCCCCACCATGTTTTGTACCTTTGGGTAGAGTAAAGATAAACTTGTTCCTGGTGAGGGTGAGGCTCCGCCCGGGATCCTGCTGCTCAATGACATCCGTGACAGCAGAGCAGGCTGGGAGGGGGTCCCCATCATTCACCTGCAGCTGCACTCCAGCCCCAGAGCCTACCTGCAGGGGTTCTCAGTAAACAGCCACAAAGTGTACTGCCCTCCTCGTTGAAGCTCACTCTCAGGATCTCAAACTCCAGATCCAGGGTCTTCTCCTCCGCCTTCAGCCTCTGGCTGAGTTGGGATGCAGGGAGCCAGGGCTTAGGACCCCTAGAGACCATGACTATGGGCAGGGCCCAACCCCAGGAAGAGCACTGCCCCCTCCTGTGCCAGCCTCAGCTGGGTGAATCTGAGAGCCTGCAGGCTGGGTGCTCCGCTGTTTGTTTGCAGAGAAACTAGGTAACAAGCCAGGAAGCAGGATTTGACTCACCTGGACAGCAAAGGCAGCCACTAGCCCCACCCTGCTCATATTTGTTTCAGCACCTACTGTGTATGCGGCCCTATTTTAGGCATGTGGAATATAGCAGTGAATCCAAAATTTTTGCCCTCCGGAGGATCCTTACTTATCTTCTTGTGAGGGAGGCAAGTGGTGAAGACAAAACGAATATGAAATACAGCAAATAAGTAACTCATAATGTGTGCTAGCTGTTAAATTCCAACATTAGGGCAGGAAAGCAGGAGATGGTGGTACATACCTGTAATCCTGAAACTTAGGAGGCTGAGGCAGGGAGATCACTACAAGGGTGAGGCTGGCCTGGGCGACTTAGTGAGCTGAAGGGCAGCCTGAACTACACAGTGAGACCCTGTCCCAAACAACAAACATTAGAGCAGGGTCAGAGATGCAAGGCATATGATCTGTGGTAGTCAGAGGGTCCTGTTTCTGCAAAGCCCATCTCTGTGTGTCATGCCCTTCATTCCCAAGAGTCCTTATCCTGGACTTGGGGACCCTCCAGGCCTACCTCTGCAACCAGATCAGAGACTGAGCCAGCACTCAGAGCATGGGGGCTCGCTCACTCAGCACTACCCACAGGCAGTGCACAGCCTCTGGTACCAAAAAGTCGAGCTGGGGGCTGGAGAGATGGCTCAGTGGTCTAAAGCACCTACTTGGAACAAGCTTGGCAAAGCACAGGGACCGCGGTTCGATCCCCCAGCACCACATGCCAGCCAGCCCCGCCCCCTGGTGGGCTGAGCTGGCCATACACACACACACACACACACACACACACACACACACACAATAAATAAATGTTAAAAAAAAAAAAAAAAAAAAGTCGAGCTGGACTCTTTCCTCAACCCAGGCCTTACTGATGCCCGGTGGGAGTCAGGCGACTCTGGGTGCTCCTCAGTAAGGACTATCTGCTGCCACTCCGCTACTGCCACCACCTCTATCATCACCACCCCCATCAGCATCATCACCAGCTTCGCCACAGCTACTACCACCACCACCTACCCTCACCACCAGCCCCGCCCACACCACCGCCATCCCCCTCACGGTCACCATTGCCACCATCATCACTGCCATTTTTGCGAAGGTCATTATCAGCATCATTCATGAGACTTCTCAGTAAGTAGCTGTGGAGCACCAGGCAGTCTGTGTGGCTCTGTGAGGCAAGGATAATTATTTCCTGTTTCTTAAATGGGGAACCCAAGGCTAAAAGAATTAAACTCCTCCCAGTTCACATGGCTAGTAAGTAAGAGTTGAGATAACAATCTAGGAATCTTGTCTACACTCGTCCCTATTAAACATGTCCTGGGACTGGCTCAAAGATAAGAACTCATCCTATTAGGGAATTTTATGCCAACAATGCAGAAAGATACTTCTGAGTTTTTTTTTTTTTTTTTTTTTTTGGCAGAACAGGGGATTGAACTCAGGCCCTTGCACTTGCCAGGGAAGCGCTTATTCCACTGAGCCATCTCCCCGGCCCCAATACTCCTGAGTCTTTTTTAATTTTTTTTATTTTTTATTTTTTTTATTTATTTATTTATTTATTTTTTATTTTTTTTTACTCTGAGTCTTAAGAGAACACTTATGTACAGCAGAGACTACATCCAAAAGAAGTTCACTTCAAGTTACCTTGGCTAGGACATACCATTTTCCATAAAGGGAGATTTCAGTCAAAAGGTGGGTGATAGTCAGGCCAGCTGAGGGTCTCAGCATATGCAGTCGGCTTCCTTTGCAATGAGTCAAACTCAATTTCTTTGGGTTCCTCCGGGGGTAACTGAGGCCCTGAACTGTAGGTCAAGTTCATTCAACAGATCCCGTCTTTGGTTGTCTAGGTCCCCTTCTGGACACTGGGTGGGAGTGGGGTAGGGTAAGTCAGGCCTCAGCTTAGTGATCTACAACTCTAAGGCACACTGGGAAGGGCAACAGGATGGTCATGACAGGGAGAGGGTGGGTGGCCCAGGCTGCCCAGAGACCACTGTCTCTATGGCAGTGCTTGGCTAGCTATGGCCTAGAACATCATGATGTGGGGGAGCAGCATTTTTCTCTTGCATGTTTGAAGAGACCCCTAGAGAGGTTGCAACAGGGGGATCTGCTCCCCTTATCCGAGGGGCAACCTCTGCTCCCCAGCGCTATGCTCTGAAAGCCAGGACTGTGCCCAGAATCTGTATGTGTTTCTGAGTTTCTTCTGCACTCTCCCTTCCCCCTTCTTCACCTTTCTACAATGCCTTAGTGATCTCCACCATCTGGCATCTACACCCTGTTCCCTACACTGTCCCCAAGAAAACCTCACTTTTTGATATATGCACATGGTTACTTAAAAAAAAGAGAAAAAACTATGGTAAAATAGCATAAAATAAAATTTACCCTTAACCATTTTCAAATGTGCAGTTTAGTAGTGCTAAATACCTTCACCTTGTGCAATCCATCTCCAGAATTCTTTCCATCTCATAAAATGGAAACGGTATCCATTCAACCACAGCCACCCCCACCACCCGCCCCCATCCCTAGGAGCCGCCCTTCTATTCTCTTTCCTCTAGAATCTGACTGATCCGGGCACTCACGTGAGTGCAGCCCTCCAGCATGTGTCCTTTTGTGACTGGCTCCTTTCAGGAGGCAGAGTGTCCTGGGGAAGGCCATTTGCCCAGGCCAGGCTGCCCTTTCCCCCTCTTGTCCCTGCTACTGCTGCTGCTGCCTCTGCCTGCACTGCCCAGAGCCCCCCAAGCAGCCCTGCTCCTCCTGCAGACCGGTAAGCATAGGCAGTGACCCAGGCATGACTCTGCCATTCCTTTCCTATCTCCAGTGGATGACCTGTGGTTGCTGGATGGAATGTTCCTTCAGGACAGGTTTGGTTGCCTGGGGAACAATTAAAGTACCATGGATGGATGGATGGGTGGGTATGATGGATGGATGGATGGATGGATGGATGGACGAGCTGATGGACAGAAGGATATATGCATTGATAAACAAACCCAGCTTAACTTCTGCTTGTGGTTTCCATCTATAAGAAGCAAAGACCATTCTGGGCTTTTGAATCAAACTTGCCTCAGAGATGCATCAACTGCCCCCATGGTCCAGCTGGTACTCAGAAGGGAGGACAGTGGTGAGAGGGTAAGCAGAAGGGCAGGAGGGAGGGGCTGCTGATGCTTGGGCTGCCCTAGACCTGGCCTTAGTCCTACAGAGAAAGCCTGGCACCACAAGGGAACGTTAGCATGCTGGGTCAGATAGCACCCCACTTTATAGTTGAGGCTGGCATGGCAAATCCCTGCCCCCACCTCAGGCTTCTTTTTACTCCTAGCCACCTCCCTGGCTGAGCTCCAGGGGTCTGGGCACCAGGTGAAGCTGTTGTGGAGGGTAGAGGCAGGAGGTGAGCAGGAGCAGCCCCTAAAGGATGACTTCCAAGCCACTTCTTCTATCTAGCATGGGAGATGCAGTGCAGCCCTGAGCTCCTTTCTCTCTTCAGCATTGGAGTGACCCCTTGAGTCCTGCCTTGGTTGAGGAGCCTGGGCTTGCAATTAGACTACAGAAGGTGGGGAGAGGGATAGAGGGTGGGGTGGGGGGGCCCTCTCCTGATTCCCACAATGACTCCCTTCAGCCTCTTTTGCCACTACCTCAAGGGCCCTGGGGCTCTTAGGCTCTAGTCCTCAAGGACCCATCTAGCCTGGTGGCCTCTCTGAGGAGAGGGGAATCTTCCTTGTAAGCTGGACATCAGTGAGTCCTGAGAGTGTGACCTTACCTGGGCTGCAGCTGTGCCCCTACCATGAGGAGGAAGTGGCCTCCAGAGGTCAAGTGGGTAGGGAGGATAGTGGGGTCTCTGCCATTCCATGAGATCTTCAGACCCTACCTCTCTGCAGCATCCCCACCCTCATGGGACACACCCATTGCTTTAGGGCTGAGGCCCACAGGTTAGGAGGTGACCCCAGTCTGGGGCTGGTAGGGTGAGACACGATACCTTCTGTCTGTGTGGCACAGGTGGGAAAGTGACAGGGGACCTGGAAGGTCTGTGTTTGTGGCACTTGGCTACTAAAGAACAAGGACAAAGTTAGAGACCTGGGCTCTTTGTCCCTCCACTGAGTCCCCGGCCAAAGGAGACTCCCCACAGCAGCACCTGTCACCCTGCACAGGTAGGAGCTACTTGGGCCTCTGAGAAGCCCTCTTGCCCTAGCTCAGCTGGGTACATGGAGTTCCCCTCCCAAACCCCTCCTCCAGCCTGATCCCCAGGGGCTAAAGTTCTTGGGCAGGAGGGAGGAGGACAGCATCCCTGCAGCATCAGCCATGCTGGCCTTGGCTTTCATGTGCCAGACAGTCGCCCTGGCAGGCTCTCAGGGCTTATCCCAGCAGGAGGCCATCTGGGACTATGAGACCAGCTCCACTGTTCCTGCAGCACCGCAGGGGACAGAGAGAAGGTAAGGGGTAGGAAGAGCAGAGCTAGAAGCCTGCTCCAAGTCAGACCAAGCCAGCCCTGGGTCAGACTGAAGTGGGGCAGGGAACAGTTTGGAAAAAGTACTGCCTGAAACTGTTAGGAGGAGAGGGACAGACTTCACAGCCAGGCAGAGAGAGACACACACAGAGGCAGAGAAACAGTGACAGAGAGAGAGAGAGAGAGAGAGAGAGAGAGAGAGAGAGAGAGAGACAGACAGACAGACACAGACAGAGACAAAGAGTTGTAAAGACACATAGAGAAAGAAAGAGACAGAAACTTACCTTGAAGCACACACTTATCATCTCAGTGAGGTTGACAGAAGGAAGCAGTTTGAGTCCAGCATGGACAGCTAGATCCTATCTCAAACTAAAAAATTTTTAAAAGGCTGGGAATGCAGCTCAGTGGCAAGGCCCTGTGTTCAATCCCTGATACTACAAAGAAAAGAAAAGGGAAAAAAATTTTTTTTAAAGAAAACAGGCAGGAAAGAAAGATAGGCAAGTTGGATTTAGACAGAAAGTGTGAAAATAATGGGGATAGAAAAAGGCTGGTGGGCAGCGCAGAACAAAAGCACAGTAAGGTAGAAAGAATGAAGACTACCAGGGAGTAGACAGAGGCTGTCAGTGGGCACCCATGCTGAAGGGTGTGCCAATTCAGCAACTTAGGAGTTCCCCTTCCACCCAAGGGGTCTCTCTACCACAGAGCAGAGCAGAGTCCACAGTCTAGGATGGGAGATTTCTGGGGAGAGGGCACTGGGCTGTGTGAGGGCCCTCGGGGATGGAGCTGGGGTCTCTGGCAAAACTTCCAGCTCAGAGGTTGACCCTGACACCCAGTGATCTCCCAGCCTCAGGGTTCCTGTAGATGTGTTGGAGTACTGGGTACTCTGAGGGTCTCTGAGTCTCTTTCTGCTTGCTTGCTTGCTTGCTTTCTCAGTATAGGGAATCAAACTTGGGACCTTGCACTTGCCAGGCAGGCACTTATGCTGCTGAGCTATCTCCTCGGCCTCTGCTTCCTTTTTCTATCTCCCTAGCCAACACTTAATTTCAAGGTTGTGCTAGCTTCAATGGAAGCTGAGGGGTGAGCAAGACTCTGCCAGGGGCAGACTCTATGCACACAGCCCTGTGGTTCCCTACATCAGTCTTCACTGCAGCCTTACAATTTCCTTTTGCTTAGTAAAAACAATTACACAGGCAACGCAAGGTTTCCAACACGTGAAAATCCTCCCCCACCTTCCCCCAAGTGTAAGGCTGTGAGCTGCTGGTTGTTTGCCTGCCAGGCTCACCTTCTCTGTCTGAACTTACGTCTACCTCGTTTAAGAGGTAGGAGATGAGATCATGATATCTGCATTGTCCCACCACAGGCTTCCTGGGCTACTGTGCTCGGCCAGTGTCCAGGAAGTTCCGCCATATCCGGAAGCCCTTTACCACGTACACTGTCAAAACCAATTGTGATGGCTATTGGGCTTACTGCCAGTTTCTTGCCATAAATAAACAGTTTGGGGCATCTTGTCTGCATCCCTACCTAAGCCCTTCTTTTTTCTTTTTCTTTGTTTTTGTAAGACAGGGTCTTAACTACACAGTCTGGGCTGGCCTTGAACTCTCTATGTAGCCCAGTCTGGCCTTGAATTCTTTTTTTTTAAAGACTCTTTTTTTTTTTTAATTATTTATTTTTATTTATTACATTTATTTATTGTGTGTGTGTGTGTGTGGCCAGCTCAGCCCACCAGGGGGCGGGGCTGGCTGGCATGTGGTGCTGGGGGATCGAACCGCGGTCCCTGTGCTTTGCCAAGCTTGTTTCAAGTAGGTGCTTTAGACCACTGAGCCATCTCTCCAGCCCTAAAGACTCTTTTTTTTGGTGGAACCAGGAATTGAAGTCAGGCACCTGCACTTGTCAGGCAAGCGCTTATTCTACTGAGCTATTTCCCTGGCCCCTGGCCTTGAATTTTTTTTTTTAATTTTTATTTATTTATTTGTGTGTGTGTGTGTGTGTGTGTGTGTGTGTGTGTGTGGCCAGCTCAGCCCACCAGGGGGCAGGGCTGGCTGGCATGTGGTGCTGGGGGATTGAACCGCGGTCCCTGTGCTTTGCCAAGCTTGTTCTAAGTAGATGCTTAAGACCACTGAGCCATCTCACCAGCCCTGGCCTTGAATTCTTGATGATCCTCCTGCCTCAGCCACCATGCCTGACCACCAAAGTCTTTCTTCAAGATGGGTTCCTCAAAGTGAACCAATTAATTGATTCTCTGTGTGGGTTTAATCCTTCCTACCTGCAAGTAATTCTCAATGGCTAAGGAACATCATGCTTAGCTCCAAGCTGGTCACAGGATGGCTTCTCTGCCTAGTCTTGAGCTCCCTCCTGCTCCTCCCAAGGCCCCTGGGCTGCCCTTTGATCATGGGCTGCTCTTTGATCAACTACCTCAGCCTTTCTGCTTCAAAGAGGCAAAGGCAGCCTGCCCTGCCCCGCTCCCTCCTCCTGAGAATTTAGCACCCGCTTCTTGTTCTGTCTTTCTTGGGCTTTTGGAAGGAGGAGTGGAGTATGGTAACCAGAGCTCAGGTGCTGCCCCACACCCTGGGGTACACAGGAATGTGCTGGGATAAAGAGCAGGACCCCAGGACCCCACTTTTCTAGGAATGGAGGGGAAGTTCTGAGGGCGCCTTTTGGTCCCCCCTGAATGGATCACACCAGGAAAGTGTGCAGAGGTCCCCCTCCCCTGGCTGCCTAGCCCAGCTGGACAACAGCAGGGCGCTGATCACCTATTAAAAGCTGAGCTGGTGGCCAGCTCTGTGCAATTCATCAGGCCATGGCCCCCTGGGACTGAGGGATGCTGACAAATGGGGGAAGGTGGGGGGTTCCTGAGCCCATCCTGACCACAGCTGGAGAAACTCAGCCATCAAAGCCCTGTGCAGGCTGCTCTGCTGGGGTTACTCAGAGGGCCAAGGGGATCAAGTTTCGGGCAAATGGCTGGGGGGGGGGGACTCAGATGGAGAGGCCCTGCTGAGGGGATCAGGGCCTGTGTGTGGGGCCCCAAGATCTGGGCCTGAGCTGCAGGAAGGGGGTGGGGTGGGCTCCTGGAGAATCAGAACAGCAAGGTCTGGGGACAGGAGGAGGGGCAGGGTCCAGGCTGCCTTCCGGAGGAGGAGGAGATCACACACCTTTTAAGGCAGGTGCTGGAGACTGCTGGGGCCAGTGGCTGAGACCCACAACCAGCGCTTCCTCTGGGACCCCAGCTTGAGTGGTTGTGAGTCTTGGGAAGGAGGGCCTGGTGTTGGGGGATGCTATGCAACCCCCCAGAGTGACCAGTGGAGGACAAGGAACAGACGCAGGGTGTGAAGCAAAGAAAGCCCTGGCAGAAGTGGGCTGGAACTAAGCTGGAGGACCAGGTAGGGCCTGGACAGGTGGGAGCAGGGAAATATGGGCCAGGGTTAGGGTGGGCACTGAGGCTGGATGAGGCAGGACAGGCTGGCACAGGGGGCTGATGGCACAATTGTGTGTGCCAAAGGGCAAGGAAGTGAAGGGTCACCTCCGAGTGGGGCCTGACCGCCACAGCACGAGGTTGTCCTGCATCAGCAGAGATCTGCCCAGCGCGAAGCCTGCTTTCCAAGGCCTGGCTGTGTGGTACCGTGCCAGCGAGGATGAGCTGTGCAAGCAGAAGCAGAGCTCTCGCAGCTGGCCAGTGCTCATGCCCTTTGGGCTAGGGCGCCTTGAGGCTACCTTTTCTCAACTGCCTCCTGTGCAGGGAGTCTCACTACTCCAGGAAAGTAAGAAAGCTGCCTTTGTCCTAGCTGAAATCTGCTCTCTATTGTCCTTCCTCCAAGCCAGTATTAGAACAGCCCTGTGGAAAGGGAAAGGAAGGGAAAGGGGAATACACCACTCCCTGGAACAGCAAGCCACACTCCTCCTCCTCTTCTTCCTCTTCTTCCACCTCCTCCTCCTCCTCTTCCTCTTTACACTATCCGCTCTCCTCACAGGCCAGAATGGCCGAAGGCCCTCCTGTCAGGGTGGTGCTGTTAGTGCACGGCTGTGAGAACCCTGGGATGAGTACGTCATAGGTGTCTTGAGCCTCCTGCATGGCACTGGAGACAGGAGGAGGACAGACATACACACACCCTCTCACCTTGAACCTTGGCAGACTTGTTCCCCAGGCCACTGCAGGGCAGGCCAGACTAGGTGGACCAGAGTTAAGCCCTGTGTGTGCTGGGTCATTCGGAACGTACACGTGCATGTGGTGTGCATGTTTGCATGAGTGTGTGTGCATGAGTGTGTGTGCATGTGTATGGGCATGCCTGTGCGTGTGTCTATGCGTGTGTGTGTGTGTGTGTGTGCACGCGGTTGGGCAACCCCCTGCCAGACTGGGACTGACCAGCTTGGCCACTCACGCATGGGCTGCCAGGGCCCTCCGACTGCTCAGGAAAGCACATAGTTCCTGTCCTCCTTGTCTCCACTGCTAGTCTGTAGCCCGCTGCTGCAGGTGCCTTGTGGGGTTGGGGTATTATTGCTGAGTATTAGGGTGTTAGAGCAATGAGGATGTGCTGCTGGACTCAGCAGGAGCTGGGGTGGGAGACTGGATCGCAACAGGTGTGGGACCTCCTCTCTGGGGTTGTGGACTATCTTGCTCTGACTCAGGCTTGATTCACCAGTCTCAGTGCCCCGTGAGTGTTGCTGAGGTCCCACAGTGTGACAGTTCTGTGGGGTTCTTGCAGTTGGGAGGATTCCTTGGGGCCATGTGGAAGCTCTGGAGGGGTCTGGGGTGACCCTAAAGTTCTGGGGATTTGCCGACCTCCTGTAGGCAATCTGGATATTGGGGGGTCCATAGCATATTTCTGAGGTCCTTAGGGATTCTGCTGGCCTTCTCTGGGCTTTGCTCTTTGCCCTGGGAGGATCTGATGACTACAGACAGCCGAGAGCATGCATGTGGCCTCCATTCCTGGACACAAACATTCCTCAGGTTTAATCAACTTGAACAAAAACACAAGGAGGAAGGAAGCCCTGTATCAAGGCTTCACAAGCCAGCTGCGGCCTGTGGACAGGCACCCCATGCCAGGCCCAGATGGCAGATGACCTTCACTGACTGAGTGCAGAAGACCTGAGGACTTCTCCTTCCCATGGGGGTAGGCCTTAGCACCCTATCCATGCCCAGCGGGAACTCCACTGGCCAGGGATGCTCCAGGGACATTGGCATCTCCCTTCTCAGAGTGCTCCAGGCCTCATGCTGGCCCTGCCAGAGGGATGCCCTGCCCTTCTCCCTTCCTGCCTCTCCCACACTGCATCGCTGCTCTCTTGAGATGCTTATTCATTCTTGCTATTCTTCATTCATGCTATTTACTATTCCTGGCCCCCTATGCCTCTGGGCCCTGCTGTGCACTCTCGTCCAAGAACCTTCAAGATGGGCCAAGCCTTATCCTCACTCCCTCCTCTGAGCCTCTGCAGGTGTCCCCAGGAGTCCCTGCTCTCCAGCCTTGCACTGGTAGCACAGCTGCTTCTTAGGGCCCTGCTGCCCAGGCGTTTGGTGAAGTTCCCCAGAGGTGCGGCTGTACCATCCTCTCTACAGCTCCTCTATGCCAGCTGGCTCCTTCCTGACTCCCTTGAACCAGTCTGCCACTTGCAGATAGGTACCTCAGGCTCAACAACTGGGGTCTGTTTCCCAGCTGGAGCTGCATGGCTACCGGCACCCATAGGTCTTCACCTGGGCTGGTCCCTGCTCCCACAGAGGGGGTGGAACTGGGGGCAGTGGGGCAGGCAGAGAGCAGTGGGCACGTGGGCAGCCTGGCCAACTCAGTGGCTTTGATCTGCTTGCTACGACTGGGGCTGGTGTGCTGCTGGCTCTGCATTCTTGAGCTGTGAAGTCACTGAGGGAGGATAGGGAGAGAGACAGTTTGTGGGGTGCCCACAATAGAAGAATCTGGGGGCTGAAATCCCTCCTCTTGAGAGGTGGGGTCAAGACCAAGAAAGGGGAGGGACTCACAGGGCCCGGGGCCAGCCTAGGGCTCAGACTCAGACAGTATCCATAGAAAGTGCTTTTCACAGAACAAGTTTGGTACAGAGAAGGGAGGCATTGTGCCTGGGGGTTCTTCTGCTCTGGCTGCACCCCTAAGGTTGAAGGGTCCTCTTCCTCTCTCCTCCCTCTATCTCTCTATCTTTCCTCCCCTCCAGATACAAACCAAACCTCCCCGAAGCAGCCTTCCCTGCACACCTATCTGGAAGTCAGCTCCAACTCTACCTCTCTCTTCTCCCCACTGTATGTCTCTCTCAGCAATTGGACGTGGGTTTGTCCCCTCCACACCACTGCCTGTTCAGTGCCCCCAAGGTGCAGGGCTTGCCCTCTGCTGCCACGGCAGCAGCTTTTCCTGGCATGGAAGATAGATTTGTTGAATGGATGAAGACAGGGTTGTGCAGGGCAGGGTTCTGATGGGGTCTGGGGCAGAAATTCTCAACCCTGGCAGCTCTGCTTGTGTAGGAAGTGAGCTTCCCAGCAAGGATGAGGCTCCAGCTGTTGGGGTCTTGCAAGGAGGATTACCTGGGACCCCTGAGTGGTAAAAAGCATGGGGGCTCCGGTGATGGAGGAGAGGGTTCTAAAAAGCCTGGTTGGCTGGTGGCATTGCCCTACAGGACAGGCCTATTGACAGATGAATGTCACCAAAACACAAGAGGCCTTTGCCAAACTCAATTTCCAAAGGTCCTCTGACCCCAGCACAGGCCCTGTGCTCACAGGAAGGAGAGGCAGAGTTCATCTGCATGTGGGCCCAAGCCTGGGGGCAGCTTTCACCCTCGACTTTGTGTGAGCTCCTGTATTGTTGTAAAACTCAGGCTCCTTTGGAGTGGGAGAGCTGATTTCTCTGCAGGTCAGGAGGGTGGACACTTTAGGCTCTGGAATTCACTTGGCACTCAGGGTGCCCCCTCTCAAAAGTGTACACCTCCTAGCCCTGGGGCACATAGTGGGCTCACTTTAGGTATGTGCTCATAGTAGGCGCTCCATTTTTGTGAAAGAAGGGACAGATGCATGTTGCAGCCTCCAGCCCTGATATGTGGCTGAGAACTTTCTCTGCCTCTCCTGTCCCTTCAGGGGGTGGCCAAAAGGTCCAGGTACCCCAGGAGGAGGGATGAGGAACCCAGACCCGGCAGGAGGATCAGCAGGAGGCGGGGTGCTGCTTGCCTGCCTGTAGGTCTGGTTCACATTTAAAGGACTCATTTCCGCCTACGGGAGTGAGTTATCTTCTTGTGAAATCAAGCTGTAGGAACAAAAAGGTTCCACCAGTGAGACGCATGTGGCCTCCTTCCTGGAAATGCCAGGAGTCGGCTCAGCTTGCCTCTCTCTATGGGCTGCTGTTATCCCCTACTCTGCTGATGTAGGCAGAGGTGCAGGGGTGCTGGGGCAGGTGCCGAGGGCAGGTACGTGAGCCCCGTGGACAGCTGCCGCTCCTCCTGGCCATACCCAGCAGGGATCCTCCTTGGGGGCTTTACCAAAGATGATGGTGTAGGCCTGTCACCAAGGTTCCAGGGGTCAGGACAGGGGGGAGGGGGGCTGGGAAGGGTCTCCAGGGACAATGGGCTAAAGGTGGGGGCTGGACCCCAGAGCAGGAGGGGTGGGAGCCCAGCTGGGAGGGCCCGACTGGGCAGACGGAGTGGAGCCACCCGCAGCCCGCCCACCCTTTCATCTCCACAGCTCTTTCCTCTCCAGTCCTGTCCTCCCTTTGCTGTGCCTGTGGGATTATCTGTGGGATGGGAGGGGAAGGAATAGGGTCTCTGGGGGCCCGTGCACCATGCTCTGCACTGGGAACGTCTTTGCAAATGGTCCTCTGAGCAAAGGCTTCCTGGCAGCTGTTTCGACAGCCAGATAGGTGCTACAGCCAGAACTCAGGGACCCCAAGGGGGGCATTCAGATAACTCTCTTCAGGCTGGGCAGGATTGGGCAGGAAGGGCCAGGAGGGGCCAGGAGGGGCCAGGAGGGGCCAGGAGGGGCCAGGAGAGGCTCTTCTCCTCCTCCCTTGCCAGCCTTCCCAGGCCTGCTGTCCCAGGCCGTGTTTTCCCAGAAAGCCAAAAGCAAGAAAGTAACCTTTAGGATTAAAAAGAAATCTCTCTTTGTTTGGGATTTTTCTTTTTCTTTTTTTTTTTTTAAGCCTCTTTTCACATTTTAGTGGCTTTGATTTTCCTTCTCTTGTCTGGGGGTCAAAGGAGAAAGGCCCAAGAATGTCCTTATTCCAAGCATCAGAGAACCAGACCTCTTTCGGGGATGAAGATGACTACAACAGCTGGTACATTAACGAGCCCCCGGTGGGCAAGGAGCTCCAGACAGAGGGGTGAGTGTGGCAGCCCCACTCTGACAGCCATCAGAGTGGGATCTGGGACTCAGACCTGGGACAGGACTGGCTCTACTATTCCTTTGCTATGTGAGCCTAGACAAGCCACAGCCTCTCTGGGCTTCAGTCTGCATCTGGTTCTTAACAGCTCCAGTTCTGCTGTCAAAATGCTTTAGGGGCAAGTTTGGGGTGCTCTTGGTCATCTGACTTGCAGTCAATGAGGGAGGAACTTGGTGAGGGGCCTGGAAGAGGTTCCTGTAATGACATTTAGGGGATGGCATTTACGGGTGCTGGGTTTTCTGGGCCTGCTGGGAGGGTGGAGGGGCACAGAACTGGGCAAAAGGAGGGTCTTGGGGTGGATTCCTGGGCAAACCCTGCCACTCTGTTGTCTTTGGACAGTTCAGTCTCGGGAGGGTGGATGAACAGGTCCTGTTTCTGTAGAAGGGGTTTGGGGCCAGGGGAGGGTGGCGAAGGAGGCAGGCAGCCAGTTCACCCTGGGATGGCCTGAGGATTCCTGGCCCAGGTCCTTTCCATCATGGTTCCATCTGGGCACCCTGGTGGAGGAGCTGGGCCTTTCTCTGCCCCTTGCCTGTTTCCAAGGCTGTCCAGCTATGGGAGATCAGGAGCCAAGTTTGCCCCTGTTGACTCTGGCTCTGTCCCCTGCTTCACTGCTCTGCCTGAGGGTTGGGGGGGTGCTGAAAAGGTGAGACTCTGTGTGTGTGTGTGTGTGTGTGTGTGTGCGCGCGCGCGCACGCGCATGCATGCACACACACTGAGCCACATGTGTGCACATCTGTTTTCCATTAAAACTTGAAACTAGAGAAGGAAAAAAAGCTTGTGTACCTTCCCAAGGCTAGGGCTGTAGCCTGCCCAGGCCTGGGTCACCCAGCAGGGGCAGAGGCCCCACCCATGCCTGGGGAAAGCACTGTCATTTGGAGAACTTGGGGTTCTGACCACCTGGAAAACAGCTCAACTGTCAGGGTGCATGCCATTCCCTTCCCCAGCTGTCTCCAAGAGTATTGGGTAGCCTGTGTCTTTGTCGTGTGTGTGTGTATACATGTGTACATACATGTGTACAGGCTGGGGAGGGAGGGGCCTGGAGAGGCCTGGGAGCCCCTGGAGAACTGAGAGCCTGGTCTGGCTGAGCCCTCATCAGAATCTGTGTCCTTGGGAGGGCCAGGGCCTGGGCACCATCTGAGGGCCAGGTACCTGCAGCCAGCTCTGTGGCCAGAGATATCATCTGCAAATAAAATTGGGGGACTAGGGGGACCTGGGAGCTAGGGGGTGATGGAGGTGCGGCCCCTCATATGGGTAGTAACTGGAATTTTCAGCCCCCTTCTCCCACCATGGGACACAGTACCCACAGGTAAGGAGGGTGCTTTGAGTCTATTTAGTAAAACCAAGAAGAGATACTTGCTAAACCTCCTACACACCCCTACCCCAAATGGGGAGCAGGAAGCTGGGACAGCAGGGGAATTCCAAGGCTGTGAACTTGAGCTCACCTCTCCCCCTGTGAGTCAGATACCTCGGGATGTGGTATGTCAAGGCTGTGAAGGATTCCACGTAGTGGGCCACATGTCCAGCTGGAGCTGGGGCTGGTAGACACTGGTGCCTGTGGTTTGGGTGGGCTCAGATGCAGAAACCTCCCAAATGGTTGGACATGGTCTTGCTTGGACACCCTAATGCTCCCAGGGGCCTGTATCTCCTATAACCTGGCCCAGCTCCAGGAACCTGGTCCCAGGCATCCTGCCTCCCACCTGCCTCTCATCTCCACCTCTTCCTCATGGCTTTCTTTCCTTTTCTTTGCCCAGACAGATGCCAACCCTAGCCCATGCTCAAATCAAAATTTAATCCTTCTTCCAGGCATCCTTTACCTCTGCCTATGCCTCTCCTGGGATGGAGCCTGCCTTCACTCCCTGTGGGAATGTCCCTGCTTGTCCCATGACACAAAACAGAATCCATACATGGTCACCCAAACATGGGCTCATGGGTGAACACACGGAGCTGAGGGTCAGACAGAGCCATCAGGGCCCTGCTCATTGTGTGGCGTCTGATTTGGGGCAGAGGCTTTGGGGAAATGGCCCAGCTGCTCTAGGGACAGGTGCTGGGTCCCTACCTGGCTGATAAGGGAGGACAGGACTGAGAAAGCCCTGAGGGGCTCTCAGAAGGTGAGTTTCTCCATTCTTGGGGAGCCAGATGCACGAAGGACATCTGCTCTCAGAGTCCTTCAATAGGGAATGCATACCAGGACAAAGCAGGCGGTGAATCCAAAGGGGGTTTGTGGGACCTTTGTCCATAGGGAGCACTGAACAGGGTCAACTTGGTCTTCTTGGAGGGGAGATAAAGTGGCCCTGAAGGACAGGGTTATTAGTTGAGCTAGACAAGATACTTTGGCCAGGCTGGCTTCCCCAGGAGCCTGTGGTCCTCAGCCCTAAACCCAGTGCCCTAGCATTTAGTACAGGAAGAACTGAAACCTGGGCCGCTGTGTGGGAGAGGGCAGAAGGTTGAGGGAAGTACCAGGTGGACACAGCCTCGGCCTCAGACCCAGCAGCACTCCAAGCCCCCAGGCTGAGCCAGCCTTCCTTTGCCCACAGGGAAGTGCCCTCCTGCCAGCCCAGTGTGCCACCTTCCCTGTGCCATGCCTGTCTGGCTGTGTTGTCGGTGAGTCCAACTGGCCTGCTATGTGTGCCTACCTGCGCATGGGGACTGGTGCAGGGGTTGCCATCCTAGGAATGGGTATTGGGGCTGGTCCCAGGTGGGGAATCCTTGCTGGGTGCAGGCCAAATCCAGGGTGGCATCCCAAGATGGCACAGCATGGGCACTTGGTAGGTATTGGGTACTTTGGGACAGACTAGGACCAAGGCCTCGGGCTTAGGTCCCAGGGGAGGCCTGAGTCCCCCGATCTCTTCTGCCCTCTCCTTCTAGATGCTCGTCCTGCTGCTGCTGTCCTGGCTGCTGTTGCATCGACGGCTCCAGCCCGGACATGGGCGAGGAGGGCCTGCTCTGCCCAGGTTGGTGCTGGGCTTGGGTGCCCTTGCTCAGGGCCCTCTGGGAGATGGGGGGGCATGTTGGGCATTAGTAGCCAGCTCTGAGTCAGTGACACCCCACTTCTGATTTGGGGATCTCCCCACCCCCACCAAGATCTGTTGTAGTCTGGAGCCCCAGGGTGGGAAGGGGACCTGCTCAGGAGCAGTTGAGACCTGACTGAGCTCTCAAGCTGCCCTCAGTAGTCCCGCTGCCTGCCATAACCACTACCGGGTGCTGTGTGACCCTCCTATCCCTGAGGGTGTCTGGGGACCCTGCCTGACTCAGGAGGAAGGGACTGACCTCCTCTGCAGCGGAACTTTCTCTTGTAGCTGTATCACCTCACAGTTCAGGGCAGGCAACCCCAGGGACCAGGGTTGGGGGAGGTGGTAGCAGAGGAGCCAGAGTGTAGATCAGGTTGGGTTGTGTGTGAACCTGGTAGGGGGTCCCTGGCTGAGCAGGGAACCGGGGAAGAGCTGGACAAGAGCCATGGAGGCTGGGGTCAAAGCTAGGGCAGCCGTGTGTGCTGTCTGCTGGGCCGGGGCTCCGCCCAGGCGGGGTGGTGGCTGTTACACAAGGGTGTTGTGGCTCCCAGCGCTCTGAAGCCCTGCCAGCCCACACAGACAGCAGGGTGATGTGGAGGCCGTGTTTCCTGGAGCTTCCTGGCGGTGCAGGGAGCAGGGCCGCTGCCGGGGCTTGTTCCTGCGGGGTGCACGTTGTTATCCTTTGCCACACACAGCCCAAGGGCAGCCAGGAGACGAAGCCCTACACGAACACCCCAGATGAGTGGATGAGGGACGGGCAGGTGCTCTCCGGATCCCCAGTTCCTGGACACAGCCCGGGGGTGATCCAGGTGCTGGGCTTCATGACTCCCTCCTGACCTGTTCCCATCTCTGTGCCAGCCCTGTGGATTTCCTGGCTGGGCACAGACCTTGGGCCGTGCCTGCTGCTGTCTTCATGGTCCTCTTCAGCGCCCTGTGCCTTCTACTGCCCAGCGAAGACCCACTGCCCTTCCTGCCCCTCACCTATACACCTGGCCCAGGTACACTGTGCAGTGGCAGCCTGGAGCTGGGGGCTGGGGTGGGCTCAAGATGGTGATGATAGGAAAAACTGCCCTGCCGCACGACCTCCAGAGGTGTGGATAGCACCTTGTTTTACAGTGGAGGAAACCAGAAGCCAGAGAGAAAACAGCCATAAATAGCAGCTGAGATGGAGTCCTTCGGTTGCCACTGTGCTAAGTGCTGTCTATAGAGTTCTTCCTGTTCTTGATAACACACTGACCAAGGGGTGTGGATGAAGGAGACAGGAGAGAGACCCCTCCAGCGTGTGTCTCCTGCCCATTTTACTTCCTAGGGCCCTGGAAGATGCTGGCCCTGTTCTACTACCCCGTTCTGTACTACCCTTTGGCTGCCTGTGCCACAGCCAGGCACAGAGTTGCATACCTGCTGGGGAGCGTGCTGTCCTGGGCCCATTTGGGCGTCCATGTCTGGCAGGGAGCTGAGTGTCCCCAGGCACCCAAGGTAAACCATTGACTCACAGTGGTCCAGGGAGAGGGGTGCACACAGCAGCCTGCTCGGACCTGCATGGCTGCTTTTATCTCTGTTTATATGCCAGACTTCTCCCTTATGCATGGATTCCATGCCTCTAGGCATAGGCAGTGCCAACTTGGCTCTTCTAGGGGTGAGGCAGGGGACAAGGCAGCTGGGAGGGGGCTGAGGGGAGGAAGAGGAAGTTTGTGATCCTCATCACTGATCTCAGCCTCCCTTGGTCAGGATGGAATAGGAAGGGAAGGAAAAGGAAGGGAAGAGGAAGGAAGGGGAGGGGAGTGGGAGGAGGAGAGGAAGGGCAAAGTAGGAGAGGGGAGGGGAGGAGAGAAGAGGGGAGCGAGGGGGAGGGGAGGAAGAGAGGAAGGGAAGACTAGGGGAGAGAAGGGGAGGAGAGGAGAGGAGAGGAGAGGAGTCAGAGGGGTTCAGAGGAGAATCCAGAAAACCAGTGCTGAGTCAGGGAGGGGTTCAGAGGAGAATCCAGAGCCCCAGAACTCGATGCTCAGTTGCAAACTATACCTACACAGAATTAGGCCGCCATCTACTTTCTGGGATACCTGGGACCTAACATACTAGGAAAGAAACCTGAGTGATGGAGCCTAGAAATAGGAGTCGAGTTGTGTAGCTACCTCCCTTTGGCTCTGTCAGGCCTATGGGCATCAAGGGAAGGGGCTGTGGGTGCTCATGGCGGGGGGAAGGGGCAGAGAACCACAAGATCCCCATGGCTCTCCTATCCATCCTGGGGTCCTTGGGGATGAGGTAGGAAGGGAAGTGGATTCGGCACTGGTTGGAGAAGAAGGCTAGAGGCAATTGTCTGTCTGCCCATCCAGATCTACAAATACTACTCCCTCTTGGCTTCCCTGCCTCTCCTGCTGGGCCTCGGCTTCCTGAGCCTCTGGTACCCAGTGCAGCTGGTGCAGAGCTTCAGCCACAGAACAAGCGCAGGCTCTGAGGTAAAGGGACAGCTGGGGGGGGATGTCTGTTGCCTGCACACAGCCATGATGAGCTGCTGGGTGACCTCTGAGTCCCCCCCACCTCAGGCAGAGCTGCGTCCTGACCCAGCCCTAGGTCGAAGGCAGCTGGGTAATGGCAGGTGCAGGGGAGGCACAGGAAGGCTTCTCAGAGGAGGTGGACTTTAGCAGTAGCCTGAAGGATAGGAGGATCTAGAACAGGAGAGGATAGGAGGCAAGCGTGCAGGTGCGGGACAGTGTCACAAAGGGCAGAGAGAGCTGTGCATCTGTTCTGTCCACGCCCACACTGGTGCCACTGGGCACAGCATAGCACAGACTAGATACTCAGCAAGTATTTTTTTTTTAAGTAATGGTTTTTGAATCTTATTTTTTTAAAAATTTTATTTATTTATTTATGTGTGTGTGTGTGTGTGTGTGTGTGGCCAGCTCAGCCCACCAGGGGACGGGGCTGGCTGGCATGTGGTGCTGGGGGATTGAACTGCGGTCCCTGTGCTTTGCTAAGCTTGTTCTACGTAGGTGCTTTAGACCACTGAGCCATCTCACCAGCCCCCTCAGCAAGTATTTTTGAATCTGGGGATGAACGGATACATCATGGGGAGAAAGGATTGTGACTATTTTGTTGTTGTTGTTGTTTGAGATAAGGTTTCACTATGCAACCCAGCCTGGCCCTGAAGTCCTGGCATCCTCCAGACTCTGCCTCCTGAGTGCAGGGATTACAGGCCATGCCATCATGCCCAGCTGAGAGAGGATTTGAAAGATATTGAAGAGGTGTTTTTGTTTTTTTTTTTTTGTACCAGGAATTGAATTCATGACCTTGCACTTGCCAAACACGTGCTGTGCCACTGAGCTCTATCCCTGGCTTATACTATATTTTTATAGGGTGCCCTGTTGGCCCTGACACTCAGAGCTGAGTAACCCAGCCTGGATGCTGGAGCTTCCAGGGCAATGATCAGAGCAACAGACCTGGATATTGTCCCCAGAAAGGCACCATGGGAAATGTGAACACAGCCCAGTGGGTTCCTGCTGGCAGGGAGGGTGAGTGAGCCTCCCCAGAGGCCCTCAAAGGGTAGAGGGGTGACAAGAAAAGCTGGGGACACAGGGCCTGAGGACCCAAATACTGAGTGCCACCTTTCCTGCCCTCCTGTCACTCATGCTCCTCTAAGGTGTCCCCCACTTTCTTTCTTTCTCTTTCTTTCTTTCTTTCTTTCTTTCTTTCTTTCTTTCTTTCTTTCTTTCTTTCTTTCTATACCAGGAATTGAACTCATGCCCTTGTGCATGTGACAGATGCTGCTCCACTGAGCTATATCCCTGGCCCTTCCCTGCAGTATCATAGAGGGCTCAGCAGAGGGGTACAGCTTTCCTGGACATGGATCTGCCATGTGCTGGGCTGGTCACTGCCTCCAGGGACCCTACCCAGGGTCCCCGCCTCACTTCTCCTCCTGAAAGGGATAAACACTGGACGTGCTCAAAGAGATCTAATCCACAAAGGACCTGGCCAAGCTCAGCTGACCCACTTCATCCAGGGCCAGGGTTTCCATGGCAACGACTGACCAGGGCCTACATTCTTGGGATCTCAGCTTAGGCACTGGCCCAAAGCCTCTGCCACTTTGCAGGAGACATGAGGCTCTGAATGTGCCTCCGGCAAATATGGTCATCCTTGTGATCTCTCTGAGTCATAGTGGGAGAGGCCAGGGCCCTGCCTTGGAACACCCTGTGCTATGTCCTGGTCAGCAGTGTACTGGGGGGCCTGGGTTCCTCAGATCCTGTCTCGGGAAGAAGGGTCCAGAAGGTGGGACTGAAGCAGGATGAGGCTGAGACTGTATTGGCAGGATGTCCCAGCCTGGGGCTCTCAGAACAAACAGGCTACCGAGTCTCAGATGTATGGGAGAGAACAGAGCAGCATCGCCAAGTGCGGGCCCTGTTGCTGTAGGTCAACTGTCAGCCTTGCACATCTCCAACCTCGTATGGCCAGGAGGTCCCCATGGAGACCTGCTTGCTGTCCCCACTTGTGTCCAGAGCCTGGGGGCAGCTCAGGAAGACCCAACCCTATTTGTCCCCAGGGGCTGTGGAGCAGTGACTCTGAGGAATACCTGAGAAGCCTCCTGTGCCGGAAGCAGCCAGGAGGCCGGTGAGGCTCAGGAACACGAGGGAGGCTGTGGTGGTGGCCAGGTGGGGAGAGATGAGGAGTGGCTTGGTCAGCGCAGGGGCTTCTCCTATGACCCCAGCTGCCTGGTCTTCCTGCAGCTCCTGCCACTCTGCCAAGCAGAGCTTCCTGTCCCGGGCCTGGGACTGCTCCCGACGCTGCCTCTACACCCCACAGCCGGGTATGTGTCCTTTGTCACCAGGAATGACAATTGTCAGCTTGGAATAGTGGGAGCCCTGGACCTGGTCCTGGTGGCCTAGCCTTCTGGCGTTTCCCCAGGCCCCTTGGAAGGGTGGGCTGTGCCTGATGCTACTCCTCACCACACCCCTTTCTTTGGGGACCCCAGGATTCCGCCTTCCCTTGAAGCTGGTGATCTCAGCCACCCTGACAGGGACTGCCACTTACCAGGTATGTCCTACAACCCCTGGTGCTGTCCACCTCTGAGTCCCTGCCTGTGGCCCTCAAGCCTGAAATAGCTCTGACCCAACTCAGATGACAGCAGATCAATGATAGACTATGGACAGATAGACGACAGGTAGGTGACAGATAGTTGGAGGGCAGCTCTGCAAGGCCCTGTCCAGCCCTCCAGGGTAATGCTGTCTCTGTCTACATTGTGTGGCTTTGGGGCCTGGGGACACAATGCATACAGGATGCCCTGAGAGCCACAGGCTGTGGCTGTGCTGCTTCGGCACAGGACATTCTCTGGCTCCCGTAGGTGGCCCTGCTGCTGCTGGCAAGTGTGGTGCCCACTCTGCAGAAGGTGCGGGCAGACATTACCACAGACGTATCCTACTTGCTGACTGGCTTTGGGGTCGTGCTGTCCGAGGACAAACAGGAGGTGGTGGAGCTGGTGCGGCACCATCTGTGGGCACTGGAAGGTGAGACCCCCCCAGGGTCTCCAGGGACTGTGATGGGCACAGGAGTGGGGGACTGGGTCCCTTGCCATGGGAGCTGAATCCCCTTGGGCACCATCCTCCCCTCCCTGAGCTCTGCTGTTCCATCATCACTGGAGCAGCTGGGGCTTCCAGCCCAGGTTCCTGGGCCCTGAGGCACCATGTCTGGGCAGCCCCCACCCCTTGTCACCTTCAGGGCTGTTTCCACCCCAGGCCTAGTGTTTGTGACCACTGTTCCAGGTGGGTCCACAGAGGAGATTGTGGCCATGGGGGCTGAGGCTGAGGAGGAGACAAGACAGTGACGAGCGGGGGTAGGGCACTGTGATGGACCCGCTGGTCTGGGATGTGTTGTGAAGGGCGGCAAGTACTTTCCTCCCCTCGTTGGCCTCTGCTGGCTTGAGGGTCCTCACTCTGGCTGGGCTTAGTGAAGGGATGGAGCTGCAGTCAGACTGGGCTTGGGTCCTTGGATCTGCTCTTAGCACAAGGAGCAGATGTCTTAGGCCTACCTCTACTTTCCCTACCACTAGTCAGGCATGGTGATGCACACCTATAATCCTAGCACTTGGGAGACTGAGGCAGGAGGATCACCACGAGTTTGAGGCTGCCCAGGCTATATAGTGAGACCCTGTCTCACTGAAGCTGAAACAGCTCCCTTATCCTGGAGGTCCCAATGGCTGTAGGAAAGCAGCTCCAGCCACCAAGAGGCCCAGAGTGGGCAGAATGAGGATCAGAGAGGCAGCAGGGAGTGGGAAGGTGCTAGCGTTTGCAGCCGATGGAGGGAGAGAGAAGCAGGAGGTGGGCAGATGGTGACCAAAGGCCAGGCCTGTGACTCAGAGGCCTTGTGAGCCTGTCACCCACCACTTTGCTCCCTGGGGAGGGTTGGCCAGTGTAGGCACCATGGGGTCCGATGACAGCCTTGTCCTGGGACACAGACAGTAGGGGCACTGTGTGAGCACATGGGCACTTGGTGACTATAGGAGATGGTGCCTCTGGGGGTCATGCAGCTGGGATGGGGTGGAGTCAGATTTAGGCTGGGACCCCTCCCTGGGAATTGTAGCAGTGAGGTGCGTGGCCTCAGAACCTCCTATGGCCTATGGCTGGGGAGGCAGTGCCCGAGGCTCTGTGACCCCAGCTCCACCTATCCCCCTGCAGTGTGCTATGTCTCCGCCCTGACCCTGTCCTGCTTATGCACCATCCTGCTGTTGGTCCGCTCACTGGCCACACACAGGTGAGAGGCCAGGCCGGGACCCTGGGGGCCCAGGGAAGCCCTGGGTTAAACAGGGCAGCCAGCATCCACCTGTTAGGAATGAGACCCTGTCTGCCTTGCTTTCTGTGTTGGTGGCCATGTGTCACCCTCATTGCCACTGCCAGTCCCTGCTGTTCTTGTCTGACTTAGATTGAGCCCTTCACCTGCCTTTGTCTCCCCTTGTCATACCTCCAACTCCAGGCTGAGTGGGTGGCCTTCTCTTCCAGGCTCTTGTGGTCCTGACTGTCCCTGCAGGTAGCTGTGGTGGCAGTTAGACCTGCAGTGTGCCCACAGGCTGGGCTGGGGAAAGAGTAGGGAGAGTGTACCAACCCTGAGGCTCCTGCCATCCTCACCCCAGGGCCAACCTTCAAGCTCTGTACCGAGGGGCCACGCTGGACCTAGGTCCCCCAGCACGGAGCATTCACCCATCCCGAAAAGCCATATTCTGCTGGATGAGCTTCTGTGCCTACCAGGCTGCCTTCACCTGCTTTGGTGAGCTCCTTACCTAGCACCCCAAGGTGCCTGCCCTCCCAATGAAGTGGGGTGCAGGAGCCGTCAAGGAAAGGGGTCCCTGCATGTGGCCCCAGTGCTGGCTGCTCCTAGGTTTGAGTACATGGGTGGCATATGTCTGGAGGAGGGGTGTATTCAGTGGTGGCATATTCCTGATCCTGCAAGATGCTGAGGCTCCCATCGCTGGGAGTATGTAAGCAGACAGGCACTTGCTGGGGACTATAAAGAGGGCCCTACCTTGAAAGAGTTGGAATTGGGGACTTTGGGGGAGCTTCCCAGTGCAGTTTGTGATCATCCCTTTGGGCACTGCACTGTTGTAGGAGAGGCTGGGGCAGCACGTAGTCCAGGGCCCCATGTCCTTCTTGTCAGTGCCTCTGTGTTATCCTTGCTGGGCAGAAGGAGAAGGGTGGTAAGGAGCAGAGGCCTCACGGGGGCCTGAAAGCAGGGCTCTCTCATGCCTACAAGCCCTTTGCCCCGTGTCCCATTGAGCAGGGGCCTGGCTATTGCCATCAACAGCTCCTGCCATCTGCCCAGTTTGACTCACAGGAAGAAGGCCACTGATTTCCAAGGGGTGCTCATCTCTGAGGGTACAGGAGCATATACAAGAGATGACCTTTGCAAGTGCTTTGGTTTTCTAAGCACTGCCCCAGACCCGATGTCCCTTGATCCCTTTTCACAGAGGGGGAAACAGGCTGGGAGAGTTAGTCTAAACTGTGCAAGGTGGCACCACTAGGCAGTGGCAGAGCAGGGCCCCAAAGCTCTGAATTTCTGGGACTAGGGGGCAGGGATCAGCTCATTTATCTGTCCCCTACTGCTCCCATCCCCCAGGATTCCTGATACAACAAATTGTCTTCTTCCTGGGGACCACGATCCTCACCTTCCTGGTGTTCATGCCTGTGCTTCACGGCAAAAACCTCCTGCTCCTGCGGTCCCTGGAGTCTTCCTGGTGAGGGGACAGGGTGGGAGAATGGAGATCCTACCCCAGGGGCCACTAACTGCAGCTGCCCCTGCCTGCCTGCAGGCCCTTCTGGCTCATCTTGGTCCTGGCTGGGGCTCTGCAGAATGCAGCAGCCCGTTGGGTTTTCCTGGATACTCAGCATGGGCACCCTGAGGTGACCAACAGGTAAGCGGCCCTGGGCTTGTGGTCCCCCGGGCTCCTGGTCTCTTCTTCAGTGTCTCTTTCCACCCCTTTGTTCCTCCACTGCCCTCACAACCCATCTCTGTCAGGGTCCTGGTGGGTAGAAGAGAGGGCTGCCCTCCCAGGAGGGAAGGGTCAGTGGCCAAGCCTACATTTTTCTTTTCATTTTTGCAGGATACAGAATGAAACGGGAGGGAACCCAGGGCCTTTGCCCTGAGCTATGCCCCTAACCTGGCCCCTGTCCTCTCCCCTGTGTAGGAAAGAGGTTCAAATGGAAACACTGGGGAACACAGGCCTCAGGAGAAATTTGGGTTGGGGACCTAGAGGAGGGAGGTGGGAGATGCCATGGCCAGAGCGAGCCCCAGGTGGATACAGCCTTCACTCTTGTCCTTGCCACTAGAAGCTCTGTAGCCTCAGCTAAGTCCCTTAGGCTTCTGAGTCTCAGTTTCTCCTTTCCTAGAATGGTGGATAGAGAGAGGGAGAGAAACCCTAACTTAGAGTGGGATATACAGAAGGTGTGCTTGATAAACAGCAGACGCTCAATACATGCACAGCCACATGGGCATGTGGTTTTCACACTGGTTGAGAAAGCCCTGCCTCAGGCTCCTCTCCCTACCCCCAGGCGAGTGCTCTACGCAGCCACCTTTCTTCTCTTCCCTATCAATGTGCTGGTGGGTGCGGTGGTGGCCACCTGGAGAGTGCTGCTGTCTGCCCTCTACAACATGGTCCACCTCAGCCAGATGGACTTCAGCCTGCTGCCCCCAAGAGCTGCCACTCTGGACCCTGGTAAGGTCCTTGGTGAGGGCTGGGGCTAGGGGTCACTCTGACCTCAGAGCTGATGTGGCCAGTGCAGCAGGTGGGCTGCAGGTGCATGTGTCATGTGCCCAGAGTGCCTACGTGCTCGGACAAAGGGTGCACACACAGTCCCTGGGTGTGTGTGCTGGGGTTTCTGTGCCACTCCTGCCCTGGCACTGGCACCTCTGCTCTGCTGCAGCCTACGACACATATCAAAACTTCCTGAAGCTGGAGGTCAGCGAGTCACACCCCGCCGTGACAGCCTTCAGTGCCCTGCTCCTGGGAGCACGGAGGTCCCCAGCCCAGGCTCGATCCCCAGCAGCTGCCCAGAGCAGCCTCAAGCCAGGGGAGGAGGAAGAAGGTTTGTGGTCCTCTGGGGTCAGGTGACCCTGGACACTAAGCCAGCTCTTTCCTCCAGAGACCCCACCTCTCCCTGCGGGTGACTCCCCAGCTCTTCTCAAGCCCCATGCTTTTCCTGTGTCCTCTTTGGGCCTGGAGCTGGAGCCCAGGCTCCCTGCCGGGACTACGTGAGAACTTGTAAACTCTGCCCAAGTCTAGGATGGGGAAGGCTTGGCAGGGTGTTTGCAAAGTGACTCACAGACGGTTTTTCCCTCTCAGGGATGCAGTTGCTGCAGACAAAGGGTTCCATGGCCAAGGCGGCAGGGCTCCGTGCTGGCCGGAGCTGTGCCCGCTGGGGCATAGCCTACACCCTGCTGCATAACCCGGCCCTGAAGGCTGCCCGGAAGGCAGCCCTGGCTGGAGCCCAGGCCAGCAACGCCCGGCGCTGAGGGCCACCTGACCCTGCACCCCCTGGCTCTCCCGCCCCACCCCAGGTGGGTAGCCCCTCCTTTTAGCAGCCAGGCCAGCGATCCCATCCTGGGGATCATGGGTCCTGGGACCAGCGAGGGATGGGAGTGATTGGGGTTGGATGGCCCTAGGAGTACCAGCCCAGGTATTGAGGATGGGTGGGGCGCTCAGCTTTGGAACTGGCAGGATGGGGGCTATGTGCCTGTCTGTATCCCCTGCCCAGCAGGGACCCCTGAGGCCACTTGACAGGGCTGGTGATCGGGGTCAGAACAGCCCAGCCCCACCTTCCAGCCGAGCCTCAGCCATGGCTTCCCCCTTCTGTTTCCCCTCCCTACCCAGCCCTCCCCTCTCCTTCCTGGGGCTGGTGGATCCTCTCCTTGGGTCACCAAGGCAACCCAGGAGGAAGACCTGGGCTCCGGCCCCAACAGCAGAATCACAACTTGAACCAGGCTCTGTGCTGAGCTGCCTGCTCTTGGGACCCAGGTGCTTGTAGTTGCTTTGCCTGGGGGATGAGGAGAGAGCTGAGCGTGGTCCTGGTAATAAAGCTGTCCCCAAGAAGTTGTGTTCCTTATGGAGAGGGCACAGGGATGCCACTCACAGCAAATCCACAGGAATGCAAGGGGCTCGTGTGGGCAGGGGAGGCTGAGAGGCACCAAGCTGTTATCTTTTGGATGATGGAGATGGAGGACCCTGCCATGCCATTCCTGAGTAGGATGGGCTGGGCTGGGGGAAGAGGTGCTCCTGCTGGGGTGGGGAAAGGGGTGTCATAATGGCCAAAGACCCCGTGTGCATGTGTGTAGGGGGTGGTGAGACCGGTTGGGATCCCTCCTCTGTCAGGGGCTGGTAGAACTGGAGACCCTTGAAGAAGGGCGATGCTGTGCTGCAGTTCCCCAGGGCTGGAGCCACAGGGCAAGGGTGGCCCCGCACTGATCCGGATCACCAGACAGCGCCTTCCTGGCAACCAACAGGACCACAGGGAGAGGGGTGCACACTTGCCCTGTGCCCTTGCTGAGGACACAGGCAAGGAAGCATGACAAGCTTGCATTATGGGATGGTGGGCCTGGTTCACCCAGGGGCGGGGCTCACCCTAGAAGGCTACCTGGAAGAGCTGGTATGACTCTATCAAAGGAAGATCAAGGAAAGGGTGTCTCTAGGCTGAGGGAACTGTGTCGCTGAAAGATTGGGGGACAGTTGCAGAGCAGTATGGGAACACAGCCTGGGAGAGGCTGGCAAAGGGGCTCAGTTGGCCTTCTGGGGGGGGGGTCAGGCTTCATCCCAACAGCAGCAGTGTCACTAGTTCACTGGTGTGATATCCCCAACTGCCCTGACTCAAATTGGGGTCCCCTTCTCCAGGAGCTAGAGATACTGGGGTCCATGGAGTCCATCCCCATGGTGAATCCTGTCTCACTCTGTCATTTGATTTGAGCTAGCTCAAGCCCAGAAATAGGCAGTGACTTACCCAAGGCAGCACAGTGCATGAGAGCAGGCTCTGTCCTAGTGCAGATGTGGGGTCCTCCTGTATCCTGACTGGTGGCCCAACCCAGCCCCAAGTACACATTGATAGAAGATGAGGGAGAGGCCCTGGGCAGGACCTCCAGAGGGGGGAGGCCAGTGCCCTGGGTCACTGCTGCCCCTAAACTCTTCCGACTCCTGCTTGTACTTCACTGAGCTCAGCCACCAAGGACGCTTAGCTCAATAACACCCCACCCTTGTCTTGGAAGGGCAAATGGAGGGAGAAGGAGTCACTCTGGCCTGACACAGAGCCTCAGAGCTGATCTGCCCCTGTGTCCTCTTCTGAGAGCCCCTCAGATTCCCTCCAGCCTGTTCTCACATCCTCTGATGCTGCCTTCCCCCTACCCCCAGTGTCCCCCCTTCTGTACCTTCCCTCCCCACCTTCTTCCCAATTCCTAACATTTCTCCAGGAAGCAGGGCAGGGATAGGGGCTACAACCCAGCCAACCTCTGCCTGTTCCTAGGGCCATGTCTGGCATTGCTCAGGGTCCCTGGAGGCCCCAAAGAACCCCTGTAAGTATTGCCAGGATTCCACCTGCTGGTCCTCTGACAACTGTGACAGCTGAGCACCCCCCCACCCCATTTTCGATCCTATTCCTTGTTCCGGACTCCTCCATCCAGACACAACTCCAGGCAGACACAAGGAAGCATGAAAAATGTGGTTTATTCTTTGTCATCCCAGGTGGTCCCTCTGCAGGCCAGGCTGCATATACAAACTGGAGGGAAGAAAGGGCAGGTGGGCATCCAGGCCAGATGGCACTGGGAAGGAGAAGGGAGGAAAGGGAGGTCAGGCCTGTCCGGGATGAGTCAGAGGAGCTCTGTAGCCTGTGGTGTGGAGAGCACCAGTGGCCAGGGGAGAACAGGGACTGCATAGCCACCTCCTTGCCACCTTCCTTGGCTCCCACTGCCTACTCCTGGCTCTGCCCTACTGTCTAGCCCCCACTGCATGGCCCCCACTGTCAGCCCAGGACCCCAGTGACTTTGTTAGCAGCAATGGGCCCTAAGTTGTTTCTGGGACCCAGCTCCCCACCAGCCCCTCATTTTGAGCAGGTCTAGGAGCTGGGGCCTTGGGTGCCCAGAAGAGATTAGAAGGGAGGTAGGAGAATGTGAAGTCACCATTCAGAGTCCCTGGCACTTATGAGAAACAGACAGGGTCAGAGCCAGCCTCAGGCTGGGCTGTGGTTCAGCTAGAAGTGGGTGCTGAGGAGGAGCAGGATCTGGGCCAGCACCAGGATCAGGCCTGGACACCACTGCCCTGCAACCCTATTTCCCACCACAGCTGCCTTGGGGTTCCCATCAAGGGTGAAATAAATGATGACCACGTTGTCTTCGGGCCCGGATGGCTGTACCTCATTGTCAACTGTGTAGCAGCCCTTGCCCTCCACTGCCTTGCCATGGAACCTGCGGCCCAGTGCATCCTCACCACCCTCACCCATGGTGGCCAGTGCCACGTTCACTGAGCTCTTTGCGCTGCCCAACTCATTCGTGGCCAGGCAGCTGTAGGTGCCCTCCTCCAGCTTGCCAAAGTTGGGGATGAGCAGGCTGCCATTGGCGAAGGCCTGGAAGCGCGGCCAGCCCCCAGGCACTGCTGGGGCTCCAGGCAGGGCGCGGCCATCAGGGCCCACATTGGGGCTGGAGATCTCCACAGTGCCACCAGGGGTCTGGATGTTCCAGTGCAGCTGCGGGGCCGGCTGCCCATCCACGGCACAGTGCAGCACCAGCACAAAGCCTGGCCGCAGCTCAGCACCATCCTGGTTGGGCTGGTGGCTGAGATGCACAGAGGGTGCAGAGCAGGGTAGAGGTGGCAGGCGGCTCAGTGGGGTGCCCTTGAGCACGTGGGGTGATATGCAGGCCACATTGTCCTGCTCCGGAATGGACACAGCCGTGGCCAGAGCCCATGTCTTGAGCCACATGAGGCCACAGTTGCAGTCAAAGGGGTTGTCGTTGATCTGCAGGTGGGACAGTGCGGTAAGTGGTGCAAAGGTGCCCTCAGCCAGCGTGTGCAGGCGGTTGTGGTTGAGCTGCAGGGAGCGCAGGGCACGCAAGCTGCGGAAGGCATCACGTGGGATGAAGCTCAGCTCATTACTGTCCATCTTGAGCAGCTGCAGGGCACTGAGGTTGTGCAGGTCGCTCCAGGCGAAGTCTGATATGAGGTTGTGGCTGAGGTCCAGGCTCTTGAGGTGGCCCAGTGGGGCCAGAGCGCCCACAGCCACCTTGCGGATCTCGTTGTGTGCCAGCCACAGTGACTGCAGCAGCAGCACCTCCCCAAAGGCACCCTGGGGCAGCCCTGGTAGCCGGTTGACCGACAGACTCAGTGTGGTCACATTGGCTGGGAAGCCGGGCGGTACAGCCTCCAGGTCTCGATAGGCACAGTCGGCAATCTGGAAGCCATACTTCTGGCTGCAGTCACAAGGCTCAGGACAGCCTCTCGCCAGGCCCAGAAACAGCGCCCAGCACAGCAGGCGCAGCCCCAGCATTGTCTCTCCTGTGGAGGGGTGTATGTCACGCTGGCGACCCCACGACTTACCCCAGGGACCTGTCCCTCCCCAGACACCCTCTCAAACTTCCCAGTCAGAGGAGGCTCTGTCCCACAAAACTCAAGGAAAGCTCAGCATTCTCTAGATCACCAACCACCTTCCACCCTCCGCAGAAGGCAAAACTCAGGGCCAGAGGAACACCCGTACTTGCCAAGACTGCACAGCCAGGCAGGGCAGAGACAGGATGAAGAGGACCCCAGCTTCTCTGCGCCGAGCTCTCCCTGCCTCGGCCTGTTCCTGGCTAGCTTTATGACTTGAAATCTGTTTTCCAGTCACCCCTTCCCCCAGCACATCAGAGCCTCCCTCCTGCCCTCCCACATCCTAGACATGGTCCCTCCCACCCAAGCCCCCATAGGTGCACTCTTCCCCTGGCCCACACAAGGCCCCTTGTGCAGTGCAGGCCACCCCCACTCTTCCTGCCATGACCACAGCGGACACCAGGCCTTTTCTGTGGAATCACACCAAACAGGAACACTTGGTTCCAACTGCACTAGGCAGCTGCCTAAATAAACCCCACCAGGACCTCTGGGCTGACTTGGGCCAGGGTGGGGTCTCCGCCCAAAGGTAGTAAGATTCCGGGGGTCTAGGCTGTTCAAGAAGCAGCTACTCTTTGGATGGCTCTCAACAAGAGACTGTCCCCAGCACCTTGGATGAACCAAAGGGAAAGAGCCCCTGAGTCCCCTGGGCCATGCCTCCACCCCCTGGCCACTGCCCTCCTCCCCAGCTTACCTTCAAAGTACTATCCCTCTTCAGGCAAGGCTCTTCCAAGACAGAATCAGAAGGCAACAAAGGACTGAGCAGAGGGTTGCAAGGCCAGGCAGCGTACCTCAGGGAGGGCCGGGTGCTGCAAGAGGGAAGATTTGCGTCCCCTGGCAGGGCAGCGGCAGTGTAGCCCAGGCACTCTCCTCCCAGAGCACGCAGGAATGCAGCTCTGCAGAGGGACGTTTCCTAAGTGACACCAGAAACTTAACTGGAGGGGAAGAGGCCAAATATTTTAGGGTTGTGCTCTCTCTCCCTCTCTCTCTCTCTCTCTCTCTCTCTCTCTCTCTCTCTCTCTCTCTCCCCCCCTTCATCCCCCCCCAACTTCCTTAAAGACATAGCACAGCCTGGACAGGACCCAAGAATAGAGCAAGAGTTTTGAGGGGGGGGAGGGTGAGAAATCGGATCTCAGGAAAAGTGGGAAACTTCTACCCTTGCCAACAGGGAGACAGGATCTGCTCTTTTTCCCTGCAGCTGTGTGTGTATGTGCATGTGCGCATGTTTGTGCGTGTGCGTTAGTGCAGATACAGTAGGAGACTGTGTGTGTGAGAATTTGTGTGTTTGAATGTTGAAGTTGTGGGGCTGTGTGTGACCCTCAGTATGCAGCTGTGTCTTCTGTGTGGGTGTGACAGCCTGTGTGTGTGTTAGTACATGTGAGTTTTGGTGTAGAAGTGAGTATATGTTTGTATATATTTGTATGTGTATGCTTATGTGTGTTCTCCGTGTTTGTGTGACACCCAGTGTGCTGTGTGTGTGTGCATGCACATGCATGTGTGTGTCATCTCCACGAAAGGCCGAGAAGGCTGGAGTGTATGAAGCAGCCGCCAGGCCCCAGCCTCTGGGCGAGAAGCCAAAGCACTGGGCGAGTTTTGCTAAGAAAACACAACCAGCCGCACATTCTGTCCAGGCAGAGCTGGGCCCCACTGGGCTGGGAGGAGGGATGACAGCAGCCCCAGAAGCGGGCTCAGAACCCCTGACCACATTTTGGGGCAGGAACTGGGACAAATCAGTGTGCCCAGCTGCAGTTCTGCCCCCCACCCCCAGACTCACAGGGTGGCTCCCAGGCCCAGGGCAGCCACCCAGGAGCAGGCGTGAGGCCTCCCCTCCGAACATCCTGTATGGCACAGAACATGAAATCCTGCTGGCCCCTCTGGGTTCACTGTTCCCCTGGGTGAAGGATGCACATGGTCAGGGGGAGCATGGGTAATGGCTTTTTTCCCCCCAAACAGGAATCGGGATAGAAGGACAAAGAGGCGCAAAACCTCTGGGTGTGATGGTGCATGCCTATAACACAAGCATTCTGGGAGGCTGAAGCAAGAGGACCGCAAGTCTGAGCCTTCCCCTGGCAACTTAATGATTCAGTAAAACCTTCTCTGGAGATAAAAAAGAACCAAGAATATACTCAATGTAAAGGCCCCGGGTTCAATCTTCAACCTGGTTCTCTGCACCTGTAGCAGAGAACTGAGGGAGAAACTAAAGGATAAGGAGCCTGGGCTGGATGACTCTGCCTTCCGTCATGAATCTAGTCATGGCTTCTCCATAGCCCTCATCCAAGGTTCCTGAATCTTTTGTTTGCTAAGCTGCTGAATTCTGACTCAGTTTACCTCTTGGCAGGGCCAAAGACTAACACTGTTATCTTTGATTGAAAGCATGAGAAGCCCTGGCCATTCCCTCCTATCCCTGCCCTGTCCCCAAGCAATGCTGCAGAAGTCCTAGATGCTGAGGCACAGCCCGGGGCTATGACTAGCATCCAGGTCACACTGCTCGCCCTGCAGAGGAAGCCTTCTCTTGCCGCCTCCCAGTGCGCCAGAAGCTTTCTGAGAAAGCCCTGTCCTGGGAGGCTCAGCCAGAGGCTGGAAGCACATACACCCAGGCCTCAATGGGTGGAGAGAATTGGTGACATCAGGGCCAATCAGAAGGGCTTCTTGGCAGAGGAGACTCTGTGTCGGGCATGTTCACCGAAATGACCTCTGACCAGTCTGTTGGAGACACCCATGGCTTGCACAGTCCTCCTGAATTTCCTTCTTACCCTCCCTCTCATTGACAGTGGCCTGTGCTTTCCTGCTGAACCTGTGGCAGCTGCGGGGAGGACAGGGACCTATTGATAGCTTCTTGATAAATGTTCTCAGTGGCATAAGTGAGCCAGGTGGATGGTCACCTGGCACCAGAAAGGAAAATACCGGGTGGCCACCTGTGGCACAGATGGGAAGGGAATGTGCCCAAGGTCACAGGATCCCTTCAAGGAGGGCGTTTAGAGAAGTCATATGCCATACCAGAGGTCCCGCTCTCTAGTTAGGGAATGCATTACCAACTGTACCCAGGTGAGGGAGTCCTGGTCCCCTGGTGTCCTGTCTTTGAATCCCTGGCTGGAGCCACACCAGCACATCCTCTGGAACCCACCTCAGTCCCTAGAGGTGGTGGCTCCTGTTTGCCTAGGGTCTGCCACTACCTCCAGGGTAAACCCTCACTGCTACCAGGAAAGACAGCGAGACCAGGTTCACCGGGGCTAAAGTGGACCTCAGATAAGGAGCATCCATCTGATACCTAAGCGATTTCACAATGGGACATGGATGGGGAATTGTTATCTCTTGGGCAGCTCCTCTTGCTTAGCCCTTTGTGGCCTAGCTGAGACATAATGTAGGAGACAGCTAGGTCCCCATCTTCTCCCAGCCAGAGCTTCCTGCAGGGCCCGCAATTCTGCTCCTGGGTCCTCAGGCAGCTGTCAAGGTGACAAACCACCACCCTAGTTTGCCTGGCCCTGGGCCTTTCAGTGTTAACATCTGGACTGCCCCAGGTTGACAGTGGCCCACCCTAGCATGGGACATGGCCTTCCTTGAATCCTCTGCCAGCTGCCGCTATCCCACCAGGACACCTCCACCCTGGAGACGCTCAGGGCTGCTGGCAGCCAGGTCTGCTTTGCCCGGAAGGCAAATTGAATGAAAGATCCTGAAGAGAAAATGGAGGAGACACACAGGGCCTGGCAGAGACAGAAGTGGAGAGAGACCTAGAAGCAAGAGAGGGGGCAAACAGAGCCACAGGCAGCAGGGGATGAGGGAGGTGGAGAAAGGAAGATCTGGGCCCATAGTTAACGTCATCACGCCCCCACCAATCTTCCAGAAGATTCCCTGGTTTTAGCCCCACCTCTTCACAGGGAATCTGGAGCCCTGAACCAATCACAGTCCTGCACTTCGCCTGGACCAATCACACTCCTGCAGCTGCTATACAGGCGGAACTCCATCACTTTGCTTGGTCTCTCCCCAGTGTGCGATGCTGCTGTGCTATATGTACCACAGGCCCTGTTAAAGGTTCATTTTGGTGGTCTTGCAAACCTGCTCTTGATTTATTTTGTAGGTACCGTGGGCTTCAAAAGTCCTGTAAAACTATTTGGGATTCTTATCTGAGTAGTGGGGACTGAGTGGTCAACTCAAAAGAAATGGTAACAAGCACCTAGGGGCTGCTAGTGCTGAAGCACTCAGAGATTGGTGGCAGCCAAGGGAGAGCAGGAGCAGAGGCCAGCTCCTGCCAGAGTCAACCTAAGGTGTCCACTGCAAGCTGGCTGTGTCCACTACTGCCACCCAGCATTGTCTGGGTAACTTCTCAGAGTCATGATTTCTGTCTGAATTGAGCAAAATACCCCAGGCTAGTTGGCATCAAAGCCAGGCTGTACAAATGATTTTTGTCACCCTGCCTGATCTGTCTGTCCTTCTCCCTAATATTTCCACTGATATATAACTGTGTTCCTTTCCTGTTTCCCCAATGTAAATGTGAGATGGGGACCTGGTACTGCCGCTGCTTCCCCCAGCTCTTGTGAAGGGCCTGCCACTTGGTAACTGGCTGGAGAATCTCAACCCCCAGAAGCTCCTGAGGTCACTGCCACCTCAGTCCTCTAGGCATGTTGAATCTTAGGAGGAAGAGTGTGGAGTGGGCTAGAAGCGAAAGGGCATTTGCCCCATGGGGAAAGACATCCAGGCAGTGGGTAGAACTGGAGGGCATGGGGGAGGGGAGGAAGAAGGGAAATGGAGAGAATGTGAGGGAGAGGGGGCCTGAAAGGTAGAGATGGAAAGGTAGGAAGAGCTGTGATGGAAAGGCCTTCCCCAGGACAGCAGAAGGCTAGCCACTTGCTGACAGTGGAGCTGTGGCCCAGGGATGCCTGCTCCTCCTGAACAGGTCCAGCTGCTCGCTGTCTCCATGCAGGGCTGCTCTCTCCTCACCATCAGCCCCAGCACCAGGCTGCAGCCAGGAGCGCCAGGCTGGACACATGGAGGAGGGGCCTCTGGTGGAGACCACACTGGCCGTGGGAAGGGGCAGGGCTGACCTCAGACCAGGGGACCCTCTCAGGGGAGCCAAGGAAGAGAAGAAAGGAGGTGGTCAGGAAGCCTGGGGAGGTGGCCCTGGCTTCGGAGGGCTCATGGAGGGCAGCCTGAGGCAGGGAAGCATGCTGCACAGCGGGGATCAGACTCTCAGAGAAGAAGGAGGTGGGGATCAGGAAGCCTCTAGGGAGTATGTGGGAGCCAGGAGAGTCTTCCTGAGTTTGATCATAGGACAGCATGCCTGGTAACAAGCATTCCCACAGAGGCGCTCGCCCGGACCCTGTCCTCCTCCTTCCTTCCTTCCTTCCTTCCTTCCTTCCTTCCTTCCTTCCTTCCCTCTCCTTGGAGGCAGTTATTTCAGATGGTTTTTATGTTGGTTCTGTGTGGTCACATACTTCAGCCTGCTCAAAACATTTGCAAGAGCAAGAGAACAGCAGGAGGCCACCTATCCTATGTCTAGATATTTCAGAGTTACAAACACAATCTCCCAGTAAGTAAGCTGCTCTCACTTTTTCCAGTACTATAGCAACCAGGGCTTTGCACATGCTAGGCGAGTGCTCTACCATGGAGCTGCACCCCTGCCTTTTATTTTTAAGTTTATTCTATTTAATTAATTAATTGATTGATTGATTGATTGATTGATTTAGTTATACTGGGATTGAGCTCAGGACTTTATCCTTGCCAGGCAGGTGCCTGTGCTGCTGAGCTATCTCCCCGGCCCTTAAGCTTATTTTTGAGACAGTATCTTGCTAGCTTGCTCAGATTGGCTTCTAATTTGCAATCTTCCTGCCTCAGCCACCTGGGTAGCTGGGATTACAGGTGTACACTACACCACTGTGCCCGACTTTACAGGCTGTGTAATACATTCTAGTTTTCTACCTTGGGAAAAGGAATTAAGAATTCAAAGTTAGAATTCTTAATGTCTTTATATAAAGGGGACAGTGCTGGGCATTTAGCTTCCAGATAGAACGCTTGCTGGGTTTGGTCCTTGGCTCCAAAAACAAAACAAAATAAACTAAACCTCAACTAACCCCCCCCCAAAAAAAAACCCCCAAATATATAAAGGGACCTTGGGACACAGAAAATGGTCTGAAGACAACAAGTAAGGGAGCTCAAAAGAAGGCAAAGAGAACATCTACCACCCAAGGCACACCCAAGATGGTTGCCAAGCTGGCAGGGGCTGGGGAGAGGGAGGAGACAGATCCCCCCAGCCCAGCTGCCACCTCAGTTTCACAGCATCTGGAACTGTGAGGTGATACATTTCTCTGCTCTAAGACCCTAGTTTTCGGTGCACCACGATGGCAGCCCTAGAACACGGAACACAATCTCCCAGGAAATGTAAGGGTTGAGTTCCCTTTTATGGCTTCCTTTCACCTGCCGCCTCCTTAGTCCTCTCGGGGTTCGCTAGCTACAATACCTGCCGAGTCCATTTGAGCCCTGATTTATCTCACTTCCTACTCTGAGCAGTGGACACAACCTCATGGCTCTTCGCTGTATGAAACGAGATGCGTATCACTTCCATCTCCCTTCATGCCCTTTCATGCGTGCACCACTCAATTTACCATTCTTTTACATTTTAAAAGATGCTAACATTTAGATATGGTTCTAAAATCATAATGATGATGGTTGCAATCTGTCCCTAGATCGACTCTAAAAGTTAAGGAAAAAAAAATCAATAAGCCAATATTAACTTATGGCCACTGCTGAGCCAACGGGAATCTGAGGATCATGTTTCTGTCACTCATCCAGTGTCAGGATGCCTGGCCCACTCAGAAGGGGTTCTTAGCGCAAGGTCAGACACGTTCACTTTTCTTTTGCTCCACCAATTCCTCAAAGGAGGGCCATGTTTCATCTGCTTTATCTTGGAGCTATGGCTTTTTTTGGTACAGCTTTTGTTTTTTCCGGGAGCTCCTAATCGTTTTCTTTATTCTTCTTGTCAAAAAATAATGTGCCTCCACCAGATACTAAAAATAACCTGCCTTTGTGAACACCTCCATACGCTGACATTGCCTGGTATCACAAGCACTACTTTCCTTAATTGCTTGCCTTATTGACAAATGAGCTGCTTCTGTTTACTTTGGCTTTTCAAACAACGGAGAGCCCTTTGAGTCCCCGAAGGCTGCTCTGTTGTAGAAGCCACAAGTCTGGGCTACAGAAGGCAACCAATGGGAACCTACGCAGCACTTCTTGTCCACCCTGCTACATGGCTCTAGATCAAAACAGTGCAGGGGCTCTCTCTATTCCGTTCTCTGTCCCCTTTGGAAAAGTTGTGAGTGTCCTCTCCTCAGAACAGCTCTGCCATAGACCGTGTGGGCTGCGCTAACAAAATATCCAGGACTTGGGCTGGGGAAACTCAACGGTCTTTTTTTTTTTTTTTTTTTTTATATTTTAGGGAAGGGTCTACATGGTGTTCAGGGTCTCACTACTAGAGCAGACTTGTAGTGATCCACCTGTTTAGAGCCTCCTAAGAGCTGGGATTACAGGCATCAACAGTCTTAAACACCCGCCTGGCAAGTACAAGGACCTGGGTTCAAATCCCATGTCATGCTGGCCCCGGAACCCCAGGACACTATGCTGCCCGGAAACCAGGCATGGTGGCGTATACCTGTAATCCCAGAGCTGGGGAGGCTGAGACATGAGGATCATTAAGAGTCCGAGCTGCATAGTAAGACCCTGTACCAGATAGATGATTGATAGATAGATAGATAGATAGATAGATAGATACCTAGATAGACAGATAGATGATAGATAAAATACTTTTTAAAAAGACTTATAAGGGCCAGCTAGATAGCTCAACAGGCTAAAGCACCTGCTTTAACAGGCTCAGGGACCAGGGTTCAATCTCCAGCATGCTGTGCAGGCGCCGGCCCCACTCTGCCCCTGGGACATGCTGAGACAGTGAAAGTGACTGGGCATGGTGGCATATACCTGTAATCCCAGCACTGGGGAGGCTGAAAACAGGAAGATCTCTATGAGTCCGATCTGTGTAGTAAGACCCTGTAGACCTTGTATGAAATACATAAATAAATAAAAAATTAAAAATGATAAATAAAAAGACATTAAAAGTACACGGGCTGCTGAAGTTTTAAAGAATAGACTTATTTTCTCACATTCTGGCATCTGGGAAGTCCAGGGTCAAGGCACAGACAGGCTCAGTTGTCTGGCAGATGCTGAGGCTGCAGATGGCAGAAGGAAAGAAGAGGGCCAATGGCCTCCCCTCGGTACCTCTTGCTCACTTGGGCGTCCCCACAGCCACCCTCTGGCTACCACTGTGACAGGGGTTGAATTTCCTCGTGGTCTGTGGATAGCACACCAGCCCTCAAACCACAGCCAGCTCCGACCATCATTAGATGCATGACTCTGCCCAAGTGACCACCTTCTGTTTGCTTGTCCTTACCTTCCTCCTTCATGACGCCCAACTGCGGGATGCTCTCAAATGTCCACAGTTGAGAATGGACGGTTCCTCTTGCCCAGCTGTTTTCCTCTGTGCCCTTGGTCTCTCATGAGCCACTAGGCTGGGGCAGGGTCACCACACTAGAAACGTCATCTCTATACCCAGGCTGTTTCTTTAGTGTCCAGAGAGAAACATGCCCCAGTTTTTGAGATAGTAGATTAGAAAATAATGTATTAATTATGCCCTATTTTTAGGCTTAGTGTCTTTTTCACTCAAGGCAGAAGTCACCCCAAATCCTGCCTACTATTCTTTAAGCCTCTCCCCGTGTGCTGGGTTCTTGGTGTATAGAAACTCTCATAACCACAATACAAAGTAGATGCTATTTTTTTCCCATTTCAGAAAAAAGAATATTGAGGCTCAGGTCAAGGCATTTGTCATTGCCCCTTAATTAAGAAATAGAGAAACAGATTTCAAGTACAGATCTCTCTTTGTGCCATGTTTTGCCATTCAGTTCTCCCATCCCAGTGAGGGAGATGGGATGGGGTTAGCTTCATTGGGGGGGGGGGAGCCAGGGTCAAAGACACAAAATCCCACACATTCCAGGGGGTCGGTGGAATTGGGAATGTAGCAAAAGGGGGCCAGACTGCCTTGCCGGGTCCTCTTGTGGTTGTCAGGGAGTGTAGGACAATGTGACAGGGACATAGTGGCATCTGGTGCAGGTGACTGGATAGAAAGTGGGGGACAGAGGGTACTGGGGGAAGCCCGTGAGGAGGGAAGGGAAATGATGAGGGAAGAAGGCCATGAGGTGACTGGGATGGCCAAGGGGTTTTTCCCAGACAGGCAGACGGCAGTCCCAGCTGCTGAGTGTGGCAGGAACAGCACAGGGAGGCACTGAAACAGACTGCATTTCATTCATTCCATGTGGTATCTTGGGCTCCTATTGGGGGACTGGGTGGGGGGAACTGTGACAGCCAGGGACATAGGCACCACACTCCACAAATGAACTTCCTGTCCTGCTCCACTGCCCCTTCCATTTGAAACACAACACCAGGACACTGGGACTCTGCTGTGAGTTCCAAGGGGGTGCTTAGCTGTATTTCTCTCTCTCTCTCTCTCTCTCTCTCTCCCTCTCCCTTCTCTCTCTCCTCTCTCTGTCTCCCCTCTCCCCCTCCTGCTTGGCCAACTCTAATCCTTAACCAAGAATAAACTCAAGGTCTCACACATTCCCCAGGCCCTTTCCACACCTGTTCCGTTTTTGGTTTCATGGAAGGACTACGCTTCTTTCGTGTTTTGTTTCTGCCTCAGTACCATCCAAGGCAGCTGCAAATGCCTATCCGAATGGCTGCTGGGAGCTTCGGAAAGAAAACAATAGTGGAGAAGTTGGAAATGAGGGGAAAAAATCAGCTCTGAAAGGATCAGTTGCCAGCTATCCTGCAGAGCCGCTCATACCTCCATGCAGGAATGCAGCATGGTTGGACCACTTTGGGAAATAAATGAGGAGGTTCTCACAATGCAACACACTTGCTGCATCAGCTGTTGAGTGCTGCTCTTATGGAGTTACTCCAGAACAGGAAAACATTATTTTAAAAAGGGGGGAATATGTATACTCCCATAAAACTCAGGAACTTGCACTTGCCAAGCAGGTGCTTATGCCACTGAGCTATCTGCCTGGCCCATGTCCACCATTTGTAAACAGACCCAACAAACAAAACCCCAGATCTGTCACCTTGCGATGGGGGCTGCTCAGCAAGGAAAAGGATCAAGGATGGGCCAAATAGCTCAACGGATTAAAGTGCCTGCAAGCAGGCGCAGGAAAGGTTTTGACCAGGGAGTACTGTGCTGGTCCCGCGCACTGAGATTGAGACTGAGACTGGGTGTGGTGGCACGCACCTGTAATCCCAGCTCTTGGGAGGCTGTAAACAGGTGGATCGCTATGAGTCTGATCTAGTAGTGAGACCCTGAACACCCTGTAGACCTGTCCCTAAAATACAATAAATAAATAAATGCAATAAAAAGGATCAGCACATTGCCACGCTTTCTCGGAAGCACAATGCTGAGTGACAGGTGGGGTCACTAATTTTGAGAATGACAAGCCAGGACAATGCCATCTCAATACAAAAACCCACAAAAATACAAGATCGTGACAAATAATTGTATGCATAGGGGCTGCTTTTAAAGTAGTACTGTAAACATAGGAAAAACAGGTGCTGCTTTGAAATCATATGTTCTGTATTATTTTCTGCTATATGAATTCTATTATTTAAACAAAACAATATGACTACTTGGTGGCAATGAGTAGTACTCGATAGAACTAATTGAATAACATGTGTGAGACAAATATAATAGTATTTTGGTAGTTTCTATCCCTGCAACAACAATTTACTGAACATCTATTTTTATTTATTTATTTTCTTATATATTTTAGTGGAGGGTCTACAGGGTCTCACTACACAGATGGGACTTGTAGTGATCCTCCTGTTTTCAGCCGCCCAAGCGCTGGGATTACAGATGCATATACCACTACACCCAATCTCAGTCGCCATCTCAGTGCATGGGGGGGGGGGCGCCAGACTGGCATTCCAGGAATCGAACCCCAGACCCTGAGCCTGCCTAAGCAGGCCCTTTAGTCCGCTGAGCTATCTGGCCAGCCCTTATTTTAACTTTCAGTCATCTCCATATGCAATACTTAAATTTTAGAGACTATTGTATATTCTTTCTTTTTTTATTTTTTATTTATTTATTTTGTGTGTGTGTGTGTGTGGCCAGCTCAGCCCACCAGGGGGCGGGGCTGGCTGGCATGTGGTGCAGGGGGATTGAACCACGGTCCCTGTGCTTTAGCTAAGCTTGTTTTAAGTAGGTGCTTTAGACCACTGAGCCATCTCACCAGCCCATGTATATTCTTAAGATATGTAAACATATGTAGCTAAAATGTGTGTCTGTGTTTCTAGGACAGAAACATAAATGCACCAGGATTCCTTAAATAGCCATTAAATAGATTTAATTTAAAAAAAAAATAGTGTTTCTTTCTGTCCCAGGAGATTTCTACTCTTACAGCTTCCTTTTCTAATAATACCTTTCAAAATGGCCTGTGGCATTGAGAACATCTGTCTTTTCTTTCACGCAGTGGGAAAGCCAAAGAGAAACAAATGTAAAATTCATTCTGTGACCCACCCAGCTCTGTTCTCAGACCCACAGCGCTCTAATTCCTGCACCCCACCGATGTCCCCTAAGAGATATGCCTGAGCGTGGACCACTTAGGGTTTTCCTTACTCCCAATAGCAGGGTTGTAGGCCTGTAGAAATTAATTTCTCCTTCTCCACAATGGTCCTTCTTTGAGTTATGTCATTGGTGTGGACTGGCTTTATTCCACAGACCAACTACTGTGGACCAGATCTCTTATATCCATCTGTCCATCACAACTGTCCACATCTAAATTTCACCCCCCCCCAAAAAAAAAACCCTTCAGAGGACAGTGATGTTACTTAAAGCCAGGTTTATCTCTTGTGAAAACAGATGCAAAGCACAGGGGTAATCTGAACTTGCAAAATTGAAATTGGATCCTAAGGAGAATACAGTTTTAGTAAAGAAATTGAGACGGTCCTGTTTTAACTTGTATATCTTTTCCTGGTGATAATATTTTTTAATTCCAAGTAAGTCTTACTTCCAAGAAATGAGTCACCTTTTTTTCCATCAGATGAGTTTCCTTGACACAACCCACATCTAAATGAAAAAAGCCGGGAGCGCTTAGTTCATCCTCTTCTCTGGCCTTTTCAGAGATCATGAAGCAATTTTGAAGAAACAGCACATGTGGTTTTTTTGGAGCAGGCAGGAGCAAACTACAGGAGTTTGGGCTCAATTTTCACGCATGGTTGGCCAAGCACTTTAGCATGGGGTTGCCTCCCAAGTCTTTTGAATTTTGAGACAGACGGACTTTTGCAGTGTAGACCCAGACTAGTCTTGAGCTTGTAATCATCCTGCCTCATCCTCTTAGGTAGCACTACCTTGCCCAGCATAACAGTATATATGTTTCTAGGCTGGTGAGATAGCTCAGTGGACTAAGCGCCTGCTTAGGCAAGCACAGAGACCAGGGTTCAATCCCCAGTACCACATGCCACGAAGGCCCGCCCCTGGGCAGGCTGAGCTGGCAGCTGAGTCCGGGTGTGGTGGTGCACACCTGTAATGCCAGTGCAGGGGAGGCTCAAAACAGGAGGATCACTACAAGGTTGAGCTGCGTAGTGAGACCCTGAGCAAAATACAAAAAACAGAAACAAAGGGCCAGCCAGATAGCTCAACAGACTAAAGGACCTGTTTAGGCAGAGAACAGTTTCAGGGTTCAATCCCTGGCATGCTGTGCTAGCCCAGCCCCCCGGGGTGCACTGAGATGGTGACTGAGACTGGGTGTGGTGGCGCATGCCTGTAATCCCAGTGCTTAGGAGTCTGAAAACAGGAGGATCACTTGGAGTCCCATCTACATAGAGAGACCCTGTAGACCCTGTACTAAATACATTTTTTTCAAAAAGTATATAAGTTTCTATTTCATAGTAATTTTTTCTCCGTTCTCAATTTCCAAATTAGAGAAAGCACATTTCTCTTAGTCCACACTTTAAAAGTGTGATTTTATGCTAGGCCAGCATTCTAGCATCTTTTCCACATGACGTCATGCACGCATATGTCTAAGAAGGCTGTCTCCTCCCACTTCCATAAATCAAAAATGTCATAAAGTGTTCTGCACACTGGAGGACACTGAGAAGAGACCCCAGATGCATTACAAAAGTGTCAGTATCTCAAGGAAGCGCTCCACACCTCTTTTTTTGCAGTGGTGTATAAAAGCTGCAAAAATGTTACATTTTTCTTTGGTAAGAAAGTTTATCAACTGAATGGAATTTTCCAAAGTTTATGTTTGCACCCTTTGCCAGAAACGCAGACGGAAGAGCAAAGTCTAGTTTGAGTTTGGCCAGATGTCAGCAGTCTTTTGTTTTATGTATTCTGTGGCTCCCTGACAATCTTTACACAAATCAGGAAAACAACTTGAAACTTCATTTTCCCAAGTCAAAATACCTCCGTGCTAGGGAGGACATGGTTTTGTTGCCCTAATTCAGCACATTGCTTGATGGACTGCAGAACACGTGCCCGCTGGAATGGCTCACAGCCAGCCCTGTACTGTACAGCGTGCAGCCATCTGCTATGAGCCTTCCTCTTCCTTCTTCCCAGAGGATCTTTGAGTTGGGAAATGCAACCTTCCTCAAGGCCGAAGAGCACCCAGGAACCAGTGTAATAATGAGTGTGCTACTCCCAGGCCTCTTCTGTGGCTGCTGCTTTCAGCTGGGCATTAACATCTTCCTGAAAGACAAAGAAGCGGGATTTGCTGCCCAATGGACTGATTTAGAAGGCCCTGTCTCATCGCGGACCTCCGAGATCCAGTGTCCACATCAGTGTACAAGTCTCTCTCACCCACACAGCGCTCTGGCACACGGCCGAGGACACTTTCTCCACTGCCAGGACGGCAGAAGAGTGTGTCATTTCCTCAAACTAGAGCTGTTTTTCAGGGTGACTTTTCTAGCCTGATGCACAGCTATTCAACCATGCAGATGGCAAGGTGGGAGGTGACACTGTAATCATTGTTCCTGCGCCTGGGCTTTACATGTGACAGAGTGCTGGGCTCTGTGAGTGGCTGGAGCTCGGCACTGGGGAAAGGGTGGGGGAGGGGCGAGGTGGGTGGATGTAGCACCTAGAATCCAGTCTCCTTCCTAGACAAGGAACTATGGGGGACAAGCTAGACACACATTTGTCATCAGTTATCTGTGTATGAGACTGTTTCCCTCAACCCCACACAGCACCCTCAACAAGAATGTGCTTTCCCAGTCTGGGAAGGGCCAGGCACACATCACCTGTGGGGAAACGATCCCTGGAAAAGACAGAGCTGTGGGTCCCCAAGCCTCAGGTCAGTGAAAGTCGCAGGACATCTGTAACCTTCAGCCAGGACTCTAACCTCTAGAGGGCACTCAGGGCAGAGGAAAAATGCTTTTCATTGTTGGGTAATTTTTTTTTTTTAATTTGTCCTAGCTTGTTCTATTAAGGCAGGAGAAATAATCCACTAAAAATGGATTTAAATGATTTCCTAAGTAAGGGGAGAAAAACTATCACACTTAAGAAAACCAGACCATAAAAATGCTTCAGGATGCATAGATGTTTTCCATGGAGGATGAATTACTAAATGGAGAAAGCCAGGGGTTGGGACTGTTCAGGGAGGGGCTGGAGACATTCGTAATTTGTATGCACACTATTTAAAATTTATTTATTGGGGCTGGTGAGATGGCTCAGTGGTCTAAAGCACCTACTTAGAACAAGCTTGGCAAAGCACAGGGACCGCGGTTCAATCCCCCAGCACCACATGCCAGCCAGCCCCGCCCCCTGGTGGGCTGAGCTGGCCACACACACAAAAATAAATAAAGTTATAAAATAAAATAAAATTTATTTATTGTTATTTTTAAAATGTATTTAGTATACAGGGACTACAGGGTTTCACTACATAGATCAGATTCATAGTGATTCTCCCATTTTCAGCCTCCCAAGCGCTAGGATTACAGGCACCACCAAGCCCAGTCTCAGTCACAGTCTCAGTGCGCCCCATTGGCAGGCTGGGGGTGAACCCTGGTCCCTGCATGTGCCTAAGCAGGCTGTTGGTTCTGCGATGTCGTTTCTCTCTGCCTCTCAGTGTCACGGACACCGGGACATTCTCAGAGATGCTAGGCCTGTCAGAGGACAGATCCAGACCCAGAAAAAAAAAACCAGAGACTGCCCAGAGTGATGAAAAATAAATAAGACCAGCAAAGCCACCTAGCAGGTGGGAAGCGGCCCTAGCTGCAGATTCTGGGAGAAGAGTGAGGAGAATTTAGCTGACTCAGCTTTGTCGGGAGCAGCTGAGGCTCAGAGGATGCCTCTGCCTCCGTGGCAGGGTGGTATCTGGGTGGTGGCTGAGATATGTGGGCACATCTGATTGCAGGAAGAGGAGAAGGTAAACACGGAGAGGGAAAGACGGGTCCTGGCAGGAATCGCAAGACGCTGGCCATGCTGTTTGCATTTCCAGCTAGTTATTTTAGCTTCATGTAACAGTGTCACATTTGAGCATGTGAACTCGATTACTATCACCCAGTCACCAACTCCAGCAGGTCCCACTCCTTCAGAAGAGTCATATCCCTCTGCCCACCCTGTGTCTATATTCAGTTTCACAGCAGCAGGTGGGGTTTGAAGAATTTGGGAGGAAAAGTAAAATTAAAAAAAAAAAAAAATTTTTTTGGAGGGCTGCAGCTAAGCACAAGGAGAAGCGAGGCACTTTCCAGCTTCTTTCTCTGTCTTCTGAGCTTAACAACAATTCATTCATTGATAAGACACAAGCTAAGCACCTACTATACCACAAGTGCAGCCTCAGGAAGGAAAATGAAAGTGCGGCATTCCTGACTCTGAAGAGTAGACGCCCGGGTCTCTGGTGTTATCCAAGCCTGCATTCTGAGCAACCAGTGATTGTATACCCTGTATCACATATAAAACTAATCCACACTTTGATAGGGGAGACTTCCACAAGAAACAGCATCACAATGTGAAGAAACACCCATTCTCAGAAATGCACAAGCACCTCAAAATCAAACAGAAAAGGGTTTGCTTTTCTAGGGTCAAGGAGGAGAAACAAGCAGATCTGTAGAAGGGCGCTGAGCCAGCAAAAGAAAGGGACTAGCAAATTCTAACAGGAAGTGTCTGGCGGAGGCCAGGCAGTTCCCAGGAGGAGCTGCTAGGGGGTCACATCCTACATTTTTTGTATGCGCCTACTCAGCTGTGGCGAAATCAGAGCCCAGGGGCCTTGGGCAGAGAAGCCTGGCCAAAGCTTGGCTGAGACAAAGTAGAAGGTGAGAAACAGGCAAAAATGGTAAGCTCCAGGAAGCAATGCTTTGACAAAACCTAAAAGGGAGGCTGGGAAGTCCCAGGCTCTACTAGTAAGCGTCCTTCCAGGACGATCTCCCCAGAATCATCCATTCACACACAGAGAGAGAGAGAGAGAGAGAGAGAGAGAGAGAGAGAGAGAGAGAGAGAGAGAGAGACCCAGAAGGCTCCCTTCCTACAGTGAATTTGATTGCTCTACTGCGTAACTTAATAAAACCTTGTCTCAAATTAAAAATTAGAAAGGGCTGGGCATGTAGTCCAATGTGAAGGCCCTGGGTTCAGTCTTCAGTACTTCTATCAATCAATCAATCAATCAATCAATCAATCAATTTTTTTTTCTTTTTTGTGAAACTGGGGATTGAACTCAGGTCCTTGTGCTTGCCAGGCAAGCTCTTATTCCACTGAGCCATCTCCCCGGCCCCTCAATTAAATTTTTGAGACAGGGATTGCTAAGTTTCCCAGGGTGGCCACAAACTCATGATCCTCCTCTCTCTCAGACCTCTAAATAGCTCAGACTATGCAAGTGCACCACAGCACCCATCCCCAAATACGTTATAATAGGACCACTTACCACCCCACTGAAGAAAGTGGAGAACCTGGTCAACAGCCACACTACCAACTCCCAGACACGTAGGGAAGACATCTGGGTCTCCCCAGTCCTGCGGAGGGGTCAGCTGACAGCAGCCACAAATATTAGTTGCCCAGACTGCCAGCCCACTGGATTGCAAAAAATGATACACAAATCATTTTTGTCTAAAACCACTAAATTTTGGTAAGTTTGCCTTGTAGCACTAGATGCCAGAACATTTGTGAATGGCATCTATCTAGGTTTTCACAAATCCAGTCAGAATACCTTTCTTCAATGCCTAACAAAGGATTCACAATTTATTACGGTTAATATATGTCTGGATCAATTCCTGGCATTTTACTTTGTGTCTTCTGTCTACCATTTTCCCCTGCCTTTGCTTTTGTTACACAGCTCCCACTTACGCTATTGTAAGTTACGTGTGTGGCAGTTGGTAGCGCCTGTGGACCTGGGATCTCCTTAAGTGGCCCAGGCTGGGCTTGTGTCAGTCAGGGTTTTACTAGAGGAACAGATATAGTACAAGGAACAGATGTAACACAAGACGTACAAATGTATAAGGAATTATAAGATTGGCTTACGACGGTCAGCAGCAGAGTCAGATAAGGAAGTGTACTGAGGGCGTCTGCACACCCGAGACTGAAGGATTCAGTCCCAAGGGCTGCACTGTTCCATGCAAGTCTCTATCAGTCTGCCGATGGGTCTGTGATGAAAGGGATGGAAGGCTGATGAGTCTGCAACTGAAGGCTGAATAATCTGTGGCGGATAGCTTAAGGATCCAAGCCAGAGCTGAAAAGTCTGCCCTGGAAGCCAGGAGGTGATGTCCAAGCTGACTGTGATTGGCCCGCCCCACCCTATGGGATATGGCATCCCAAGGCGATCCAGCCAAGTTGACACAATGTATCTTATAGGGTTTCAACTTGTGATCCTCCTGCCTCAGCCTCCCAGAGTGCTAAGATTATATGTGTGTGTCGTTGCATGCAGCTCCAAGTAAAAATTTTATCACAGCCTGAGGATGTAGCTCGAACTAGCATGCTTGTCAAAGCACGTACAAGGCCCTGAGTTTGGGGATGTTCCCACCACCTTCCCTGGGTCGACCTGATTTACCAGTCTTGTGTCCTGATGGGACAAGGACAAATGTAGTAGCGTTATTTGAACTAGTTGTATGGCATTTGGCAATGCATGCGAGTAGGGTGTAAACAGCCAAAAGTTGCTCAGAGGAAAATTCTTCCTCTGAGAAAATGGTTGTTTTACATAAGGGGTGTGTTTATAATTCCTTGAAGATTAGTCAAAGTCAGTTGCCTATGAGAATATCTTCTAAGGGCCAGCCAAATAGCTCAGTGGATTAAAGCATCTGCTTAGGCAGACACAGGGGCCGGGAGTTGAATCCCCGAGCCTGTTGGGCTGGCCCCATGCCTGCCAGGGGCTCACTGAAAGGGCAATTAAGACTGGGTGTAGGGGCTGGGGAAATGGCTCAGTGGAATAAATGCTCCCCTGGCAAGCGCAAGGGCCTGAGTTCAATCCCTGGTTCCACAAAAAAAAAAAAAAAAAAAAACCAAAAAAAAAGACTGGGTGTAGTGGGGTGCGCCTATAATCCTGGCACTTGGGAGGCTATAAACAGAAAAATCACTACTAGTCCGATCTTCGCAGTGAGACCCTGTAGACCCTGTAGACCCTGTCCTAACATACAAAAAAAAAAAAAAAAGAAAAAAGAAAAAAAGAAAGAAAAAGAAGAAAAGAGAGAGAATGTCTTCTATATTGCACAGTGAATCCATTGCTTCAAACTCCTAAGGGAAAATGGCCTGAGATCGCAAATTCCATGTTCAGACAAATTATTAATAGTGAGGACAATTGTTTTCTTTTTGAGATGGAATAACACAACATGTAATTTTTCAGAATCCCTATGTCACTGGAACCCAAAACTGCAACTGTATTATAAACAAGTCTGTTTATGCGACAGCCAGTGTTTTATGAATCACAACTAGAAATAATAAAAGTAATAAAAAATAAAAATGAATTAATTCCAGAACAGCTAGGGTTGTCTTTATTATCTCTATGGAAAATGCTAGGAAAGCATTATTGTTAAGAAGCGCGGAGTAGCGCCGTCATACATGTGTGTGTGTGTGTGTGTGTGTGTGCGCCCACTTGTCTGGGCTGTACTGTTCTCAGAATTCTTTCTGGAAAAATTCCACTTGGGGTGGCCACAAGAGACATTTTTTTAAGGCAATGCAAAGGGTGGAAGAGGCACCCATTTGTTTGCTCAGAGAGATTTGCTGGGATTATAGGCATACCCCACTTCTGCGTGTGCAGCAGTAGTGCCTGCGAGTGCTCCAGCTTCTTCTGGGATCCTCCTCCAACTTCTGCTCCATCCGAGCCGGGTGTCCTTGAGGTCAGCGCCAGCATCTCCGGCGAGGCACCCACAGCCCCAAAGAGGGAGACAGCTGTGTTCTGGCCTCCTGGCCCCAGCTCATGTCCTTGGGTTTCGGCTTGTCCTTGCTCTCCTCCATTTTTTAAAATAAATTTTCCTTTCCATCCATCCTCCCCAGTGGACATCGAGCTCCAGCATCAGCAGCAGAGGGATCAGCTTCAGAAAGCAGGCTTAATCAGCTTCTGGGATCAGACAAGGTCAAAACTGGATAGATGAATGGGTGGATGGATGAATGGATGAGTAGATGGATGAATGAGATAGATTAGATAGACAGAAAGAAATACCCTGTTAGTGGCATCTACTTTTATTTATTTTTTGTTTTTTTGTTTTTGGGGTTTTTTTTTGGTGGAACCAGGGATTGAACTCAGGCCCTCGCGCTTGCCAGGGAAGCACTTATTCCACTGAGTCATCTCCCCAGCCCCAAGGCATCTAATTTTAAATGAATCTCAACTGACACTGAAGCCACCAGAGATGCAACTGAAAGTTCAGGAGAAAATTATTCCGAAGGTATGTCATGCAGTTGAACGTTACACTCACTTTCTAGATCTATGTGGTTTGCCCTAATTTTTTTTTAAATTTTTTTTAATTTATTTTAGTGTGTGTGTGTGTGTGTGTGTGTGTGTGTGGCCAGCTCAGCCCACCAGGGGGCGGGCTGGCTGGCATGTGGTGCTGGGGATTGAACCGGGGTCGCTGTCCTTTTGCTTAGCTTAGCTTGTTCTATGTAGGTGCTTTAGACCACTGAACCATCTCACCAGCCCCCTAATTTTTAAAAATTGTGACTTATCATCATATCTCTTCTCACACTAAAGAAGTCTCTTCTGTGATATCTAATTTTCTACTTGTGACTTTTTACATTGCTGCAAATATTTTAGGTCTCACAAAATCAGGATTTTCATCTGCTTCTTAGAGAAAGTGCTCCAATAAAAAATAGGAAATAAGGGGCCAGTGGGATAGCTCAGTGGTCTAAAGCACCTGCTTAGGTAAGTTTAGGCAAAAAGTGCAGGGACTGCAGTTTGATCCCCAGCACCACATGCCACACTAGCCCTGCCCCCAGGGTGGGCTGAGCTGGCCATAAATAAATAAATAAATAAAATAAACATGTTAAAAAATAGGAAATAAAACAAATAGAGGAAGGCACAGTATGCAGGACACAGAGGTGACACAGGGTGCTCCCAGGTTGACAGCTATGCCACGGGCCTGGAGAGAAAGCAGCTTGGGGTTGGGGGGAGGAGCTCAGGGGAGGAGCTCAGGGGTGGAGGGACAGTTCGATGGAGTCTCAAAGGAAAAAAAAAAAAACAAACGATTGAACATCTAATTATGTAAATATATCGCGAGAAAATGTACATTTCTGCAACAAGTTTTGAGATACAGTAATAGAAATAAATAAAATAAGCAGACGAGAAAAACAAGGTAATTACCAACTCAAGAGAGAACAAAAGGCTGTACAAGAAAAGAAGAAGGTAATTCAACACATGGACCAGCTGTGAATAATGCATGTGCAATTACCATAATGAAAACATTGATTTAAGCAAAAATTGCAATTTAATTGCACTGGAAGGATGGAGGGCACATAGAGGATTGTACATGTGTGAGTTATGCACTGTGTGTGTGTGCTCTGTGTGTGTGTGTGTGTGTGTGTGTAAGAGAGGGAGAAAGAGTGCTAACTCTTCAACCTCCACAGGAAGTCAATATGTCACATTGAAAATTGAAAAAATAACAAGAAAGCATGTTATTTTTAATGGAGCAGGAAATAGCAGAAGAAACGGTAAAAGTTGAAAGTGGTTGGTTGCCCCAAGAAACTGGAATCAGAGTTGAAGCACAGTGCTATTTTATGATTATTATAACCCTTAGAGGACTATTTGATTAAAAATAAAATTTAATGAGGGAAAAGATATATTAGGATTTCACAAAAAAAAAAAAAAGCAAGTGGGAGTTGCAATATTAATATTAGAAAAAATGGATTCAAGCCAAAAGACAAGAATAAGAGGGTTTGTGAAATAGCTCAGAGGCCTAAGCTACTGCCTGGCAAGCGCAAGATTTGGAGTTTGATCCCCAGTACTGGGAGAAAGAAACAAGAAGTAGGAGGCTATGTTCTCTGTGTGGAGAGTAGAGGGCTTCAAGAAGCCATAATCAGGCTGGTGAGATAGTTTAGAGGACTAAGTGCCTACTTTGGCAAGTGCAGGGACCAGGTTCCAGCCCTTGTCCCGCATGCACACTGGCCCCACCCCTGGGGCACTGAGCTGGTGGCCCCGTCTGGTGTGGTGATACGTGCCTGTAATCCCAGCGCTGGGGAGGCTTAAAACAGGAGTATCACTACGAGTCTGAAGCTTACATAGTGAGGCCCTGTACCTCATACATACAATGAAAAAAAAAGCCATAATCAACCTCAGTGTTCCCATAGCTATTAATGCAGTGTTGACAGAAATGTAAGGCGAAAACAAAATTGCAACCAAAGTGAGAGATTTTTAGCACATAGCCCAGAAGCCCATAGATCAGGTAGAGGGAAAATAACTAAGGACATGGACCCAAAACAAAACAAAAATTTTAAAAAGGGCTGGAGAGATAGCTCAGTGGCCTAAGTGCCTGCCTGGCAAGTGCAAAGTCCTGAGTTCCATCCCCAGTACCAAAAAATAAAAATAAAAATAAGGACATAGATAGTTGGTAAATGATTAAGTAGCTTGGTCTTAAAATTAATCTAAAATGTTTTACCCAATAACTGAAAGTATGTATTCTCCCCAAGCATACATGAATTTTTCAAGAATAATTAAACATTTATTAGTCCATGGCGCAGTCAATAAAACTAAAACACCAGAAATCCTATAAGACATGACATGTTCAAAAACTACACACAATAAAATTAGGATCTTAAAAAAAGAAGTGACCAACTGAAACAATAGCAGCAACAATCACAAAACCACCCAGCTGATACATTTAAAATATATATTTATAAATCACTTCTCAGCCTTTTGGCTAAAATCAAGTGTAAAATACATATTTATAAAGTTTTTGGTTAAACAAGAAATTCAAGCAAAAATTACCATTTTTAATTATAGTAAAACATGTGAAACACAAAAGGTTAATCACTTCAGCATACAGTTCAGTGGCCTTTAGTTCATGTTTAATGCGCAACAATTGCCATCATCTTTTTCGGGAACCTTACAATCAGTATGCGAAGTTTAAAACACATACCTTTAGGGTCGCTCCCACCCCATGAAATACTTACGTGTAAACTTAACAAAATGTGTAGAGGCTCTGCATGCTGAAAATGATAAAATACTGACAAAAGAAATCAAAGTCAACCTTAAATAGAGAGACAGTATCATGTTCATGAATTAAAAAGTTCAATCTAGTAAAGATGTCTATAGGTTTAATGCAATTTCTATAAAAATCCCATCCATAGCTTTAGTGAACATAGTTTATTCCAAATTTTAGATGAAACATCACAGCTCCCAGAATAACTAGGTCAATCTAGTGGTAGGTAAAATAAAGTGGGAGGAGTCACATTGGTGCCTTCTATATAAATGCAATAATCAGTAACCTGGAGAGGCAGATATATAGCCCAATGTCACAGAATAGATGTCCCAGGTGACCCACCCAATAGGCCTACTGATTTTATTTATTTATTTATTTTGTGTGTGTGTGTGTGTGTGTGTGTGTGGCCAGCTCAGCCCACCAGGGGGCGGGGCTGGCTGCATGTGGTGCTGGGGATTGAACCGGGGTCCCTGTGCTTTGCTAAGCTTGTTCTAAGTAGGTGCTTTAGAACACTGAGCCATCTCACCAGCCCCATGGCCTACTGATTTTTAACAAAGTGCAAAACCAGTTGCATGGATGAAGGATAACCCTTTCTTTTTCTTTTATTGTCCTCCTTCTTCTCCTTGTCCTTCTCCTCTTCCTCTTTCATTTCCTCCTCTTCTTCCTCCTCTTTCTTCTTCGGACAATGCTTTCAACACAGGGAGCTGTAGTAATTGTTTCTCCACCTGAACTTCATGAAAATTAACAGAAAATGGATCATAGATGTTGTAGTCAGGATATACAAGGAAAAAGAGTTAATACAGGACACATAATTTATGGGATTATTTTCTAATTTCACCCAAAAAGTCAAATGCAAAAGCATGTAGGAGATGTGTCCACACAGTAGAGACCCAAAGAATCCAGCCGAGGGCCTGGATCCCGCAGCAATGTCCACATGAGTCCAGCCCGAGGCCAAGAGCCCCCGACGATGTCTCATGCAAATCTGTATCAAGGATCTGCACTGCGAAGGCCCAAAGGCCAGTGGTGGGAGCTAGAAGGGCTCTGCCGGCTGGGTGAAGCATCTGGGGCAGCAGGCTGGGGGATCTGAGGAAGGAAGGGATGCTCAAGGTAAGGACCAGAGCTAACCCAAAGAGAACCACAGCCACGCTCAGCGACAGCGAGGACCCAAGCTCCTCCAAGGATGAGAACAACCAAGTTCTTACCAGGAAAGCCAGCCTGACAAGATTCTCCAGGAGGATTAACGGCCCCATCTTCCCCTCGAGGTCTCCTTTTATGCTGTTGGCAGCACTCCTCACGTGGGCCTGCCACGCCCAGCACCACGCTGACTCAGTTCAGCTGGGTGTTACAAGTTGCCAATTAGTTAATCCACCACAATAGATACAGACATAAAACCTATAATATTTTTAGTATATGTGCTGCCGAAGCGAGCACATAAAACCTGTAATATTTTTAGAGAACATCATAGGGGGAAGTTTTTAGGCTCAAGGGCTAGGCAAAGAATGCCTAGGCTTAGCACCAAAAACTACGATCTATAAAAGAAAACATAGTAAATTTGACATCATCAAAATTGAAAAGGCTTGCTCTAAGAAAGTCCCACCTAAGGGAGAGAAAAGACAAGCTACAGTGTAGGGGAAAACCACATGTCTAACAAAGGACTATTATTTGGAATATATAAAGAAGTCTCTGGGGGCCGGGGAGATGGCTCAGTGGAATAAGCACTTCCCTGGCAAGCTCAAGGGCCTGAGTTCAATCCCTGGTTCCGCAAAAAAAAAAAAAAAAAAAAAAGAAGTCTCAGATTTCAATAATAAAAAAGTTATAAACAGTTCAATTAGAAAGTGACTAGAGGGCTGGTGAGATGGCTCAGTGGTCTAAAGCACCTACTTAGAACATGCTTAGCAAAGCACAAAAACCACTGTTCAATCCCCCAGCACCACATGCCAGCCAGCCCCGCCCCCTGGTGGGCTAAGCTGGCCACACACATACACACACACACACA
>NW_004524602.1:3569464-3572477 GCF_000260255.1 Octodon degus
CACACACACACACACACACACACACACACACAGATTACAGGTAGCTGATAAGCAAGTGACTTTCAAATGGGAAGATTATCCTGGATTATGTGATAGACTTCATGTAATCACAAGGATCTTAAAAATAGTCTGATAAAAAAAGAAGTCACCAGGGCCGGGGAGATGGCTCAGTGGAATAAGTGCTTCCCTGGCAAGCGCAAGGTCCTGAGTTCCAGCCCTGGTTCCACGAAACAAAAAAAAAAGAAGTCACCTAACTAATGACAGAGTGGCAAGGCAGAAGTGGGTGAGGAGTGTTCTTTTCAATAAAAGGTTTGGGTTAGCTGAATAGAAAAAAAAAAAATTCTTAGGGCTGGGGAGATAGCTCAGTGGGTTAAGTGCCTGTCTGGCAGATGCAAGGTTCAGAGTTCAATTCCCAGTATCACACACACACAAAAAAGTCTTGATTCAATTCCACACCCAAAAATAATTTCCAGGAGATGGTAAATTAAACTAAAAAAATGATGCTTTTAGATGAAAACATGGGAGAGTATTTTCATGAAATTAAGATATGCAAATATTTTTTAATGTGGTCCAAAAAATTACTATTCATAGAGAAAAAATTGATAAACTGGAATAAATTAAAATTAAAAACAACTCTTCATTAAAAATTGAATGAATGACCCTGGCACCACATGCCATGGGGGACCCACCCATGGGTGTGCTGAGCCATCCATGGAAACTGGGTGTGGTGGTGCACACCTATAATCCCAGTGCTGAGGAGGTTGGAAACAGGAGGATCACTATGAGTCGGAGCTGCATAGTGAGACCCTGTACCAAATATATTACAAAAAAAAAAAGAATGAATGAAAGGAGAAGCCAACTAGAAGGAGAAGGCATTGTAAATACAGATGATTCATGTCCAGAATATGCATGTAATTCCTACAAATCAATAAGAGGCAATCCAATAAAAAGAGGCGGACCCACCAGTGGACAGTGAGCAGCAGCGCTCACTGCATTCCTCATCTCTGGGACAACACCAAGGAAACCTCAACGCAGTCCTGTGCCCCACGAAGCAGAGCACTGTACCAAAGCCAGGCAGTGCCAAGTGGTCAGCCAGGACTCTCATGGCTGACACAACTATGAATGGGTACATTTGGAAAATTCTTTGGCAGAATCTACCAAAGCCGAACATAAACATACTGTACAGCCTCCAAATTCCACTCCTACTGAAATGCAGAGATTCCCCCCAAAGACTTGTAGGGTGATATAAATAACACCATGATTTATCATAGCCCCAAACTGAACTAGGATCCTAGTGTGTGCCCAGCAGATGCATGAGTGAGGGGTGAGGCCTCCATGCAAGGGGGCCCCAGGGCCTCGAGCTGGGCTGTCTGTATGCAGTTGCATGGGTGAAACTCACAGGCTAACAGTGAGCACTACTCACCGTTCTAATTCTATGGCATGAAATTCTAATACAGGTAAATGTATCCATGGTGCTAGAAGTCAAGGGAACAGGGCTACAGGAAGAAGTAGCCAGGGCACTGTTAACTTGTAGTTGATAAGCTGGTGTGGTACAGATGTTTCATACTGTGCAAATACGTTTTTTTGTTTTGGGTTTTTTGTTTTGTTTTGTTTCAGAACCAGGATTGAACTCAGACCCTTGTGCTTGCCAGGGAAGCGCTTATTCTATTGAGCCATCTCCGGAGCTCCTGTGCACATATGTTTGTACACTGTACTTAAGAATCTTATGATATGACCTTAAAACTACACAGCCAAGGCCAGCTACATAGCTCAGTGGATTAAAGCACCTGCAAGCAGGTATAGGGGCTGGGGGTTCAATCCCAGGGCCTGCCATGCTGGCCCCCTGAGATTGAGACTGGGTGTGGTGGCGGGCACCTGTAATCCCACTCTTGGGAGGCTGTAAATAAGTGGATCACTAGGAGTCCGATCTAGTAGTGAGATCTTGAACACTGTGTAGACCCTTCCCTAAAATAAAAATAAAAATAAAAAAACAACTACGCAGCCAGAGGTATGAACTACATAGCTCAGTGGCATATGTGCCTGTTTGGCAAGCTTGAGGTCCCAAGTTCATAACCTGGTACTGCAAAAACAAAAATAAACAAAAAACCTGCACAGCCAGGCATGGGAGCACAGGCATCTACTCCCAGCCACTTGGAGGCTAAAGCAGGGACACTGCAAGTTTAAAATGGCCTGGGCAATGGACCAAAACCCTGTCTCAAAATAAAATTTTACAAGGCCAGGGAGATAGTTCAGTGGCATAAGCACCTGCCTGGCAAGTGCAAGGTTCTGCGTTCAATCCCTGGTACCAACCCCCCAAAAAATAAATAAAATAAAATCTTACAAAAGGGCTGGGAATGTAGACAATGTCACAGTGCTTCTCTAACATGAGCAAGGTCCTGGGTCCAATTTCAATAATATACACAAATACATATTACATAAAAAAATAAAATAAATATACCAAGGAGAGCAAATTACAAAAGAAAATGATCAAGTCTACAATCAGGACATTTTAGCATGCCTCTCTCAGCAATTAATAGACCAAGCAAGTAAAAAAAAAAAAATTAAGTGAAATAATAGAGAATACGTAACCATTAACATTAACAAACAAACGAGGCATGGTGTTGCCCGCCTGTATGTAATCCCAGCACTCAGAAGGCTGAAGGCAGAAGGATCAACATGAGCTTGAGGCCAGCCTGGGCTGCAGAATGAGTTCAAGGCCAACCTAAACTATACATCAAGACTCCATCTCAAAAGTAAATAAATTGGGGCTGGGGAGATAGCTCAGTGGAAATAAGTGCTTCCCTGGCAAGCGCAAGGGCCTGAGTTCAATCCCTGGTTCCACAAATAAATAAATAAATAGGCTTAACAGACTTTATCTAATGAATATACAAACCTTAAACCCAACAATTCAAGAACATTCTTTCCCTCATACAAATACTTACAAAAGGGGCTGGTGAGATGGCTCAGTGGTCTAAAGCACCTACTTAGAACAAGCTTAGCAAAGCACAAGGAC
>NW_004524602.1:3572904-3613308 GCF_000260255.1 Octodon degus
AACAGAAGTAAGAACGGGGAGATAGCTCAGCAGCATAAGGGACTGCCTGAAAAGTGCAAGGTCCAGAGTTCAATTGCTGGTACCACCAAAACATAAAAAAAATAACGATAATAACAAAAGTAACAGAAGAAAAACTCACATCATTTGAAAATCTAAAAGCATATGTCTGAATTATTCATGAGTCCAAGAACAAAGCTGGTGGAAATAAAATATTTAAAACTAAACGACAGTGCAAACACTACTTATCAAAACTTGGGGGAAGCCGCTGAAGTGGTACATCAGGGGATGTTAATAGCTGTAAATGCGCATATTAAACTGAAGAAAGTTTAACAATTCATGAGTTAAGAACTGTGTCCAAAGGTAAACACTGGGAAGTATATAGTGTGGTCGATGCTGTGTCCCTGCAGTGCCACCAAGGGATGGCTGTTGTGTGAGTACAAAGGGATCCAGGGCAGCTTCGTGAGAGAATGCTGCACTCCCACTCACGTGTGATGCTCAGGAGAGCAGCGAAGGGGAGCTAAAGCATGCCTACAGGCCTCTCGACCCACGCTTGCCAGCATTGCTTTCAGGCTTGACCACCAGCTGGCACCCGCAGAGCCAGCCTTGGTTACAGTTGTCACCTTGCCCTGGGAGCACCCACATGGTAGAGCCTACGGGTTCTGTGCTTGGTTCTCGGCTGGGCTTTCCCGGGTGATAGCCCCTCCCCCAATATCCTAGGACCACAGTAGCTCAGGATTTGAAAACCTGCAGACATCTGGTGAGCAGGGGTGGTGGGGATAACACCCTTTGGTGCCCTTGAACAGGTGGAAACTCCCTGAGCTGAGATGGCGTTAGTGATACACACCACTGTGCTTTGCCATGCTGGGACGCATTGTTTATAGGAGACATTCGAAAAGAAGGCCCCAAAAGATACATGCTTTACTACATGATAATCTAATAAATATAGTTTTCTAGTTGCTGCTGGGGAAAGCTCTGAATTGTAGGTGGTAGTCAAGGGGAGTTTCACTGTACTGGTGATTACATTTAATTATTTTAGGAATAAAATGGGACTTATGGGCCAGCCAGATATCTCAGCAGACTAAAGTCCCTGCTTAGGCAGAGCACAGTGGCTGGAGTTCGATCCCCAGCATGCTGTGCTGGCCCCACCTCTGGGGTGCACTGAGGCTGCGATTGAGACTGGGCATGGTGGTGTGCACCTGTAATCCTAGCGTTTGTGAGGCTGAAAACAGGTGGATCACTAGGAGTCTGATCTACGTGGTGAGACCCTGTAGACCCTGTAGACCCTGTACTAAAGTACAAACAAAAAAGAATGTGACTCATGCAATATAACGGAAATTATTTGAGAAAGAGCAAGGGCAAACTATAAGATCCTGACTATGGTTTTCACTGAATGGAGGAATTCTGAATAATTATTTTTCAATGCATTTCTGTGTGTCCCAATTTTCTGCATCAGCACTAGGATAGAATTCCCTGTGATGGTAGAAATGGTCTCCGTCCTTGTTACCTGTGTAGCAGCCCTGGCTGTGTGTGTGTGGACACTGAGCACATGGAATGTGGTCGGTGTGCTTGAGGGGGCTAGAATTTTAATTTTTATTTATTTATTTATTTATTTTGGCGGAACCAGAGATTGAACTCAGACACTTGGGCTTGCCAGGCAAGCGCTTATTCTACTGAGCCATCTCCTCGGCCTCTAGAATTTTAAATTGCAGTTAATTTTAATTAATTAAAAGTTGAACAATTACATGCAGCCAGTGGCTACTATCTCAGATGGCACAGTACTATAATGCACCCATACAATGTTGTGGCCTTATTTTCTTTCCTTTTTTTTTTTTTTTGGTGGAACTAGGGATTGAACTCAAGCCCTTGTGCTTGCCAAGCAAGCACTGATTCTACTGAGCCATCTCCCTAGCCCTGTGGCCTTATTTTCAAGGGTTATTTTTCCATTGGGAAAAATCAAGGTATTATAAATACAATAAGGGGGCACAAATGTTGAATAAATTTTTACATATGCATACAGGCAAACGTCCACTTCTCAAATCCAGATCTGGTTCATTTCCAGCACCTCAGAAGGCTGCTTTGAGTTCAAAGCCATCGAATGCCTATAACCCCAGCATTCTGGAAGGATGAGACAGGAGGATTGCAAGTTCCAGCCCCCTAGCACCATAGAGACCATGCCTCAAAAAAAAAAAAAAAAAAATTGAAAAAGGACTAGAAATGAAGCTCAGTGTACAGAGGGCTTGAGTTCAATCAGTATTTTTTACATTATTTATATTAATTTTAGGTGATGGGCCAGGGAAATAGCTCAGTAGAATAAGGGCTTGCCTGGCAAGCACAAGGGCCTGAGTTCAATCCCCGGTTCCACAAAAAAAAAAGAAAAAAAAAAAAAAAAAAAAAAAAAAAAATTAATTTTAGGTGACAATCACTAGAATCCTTAGTCCAGATTATAATAAACCACTTTTATTCAAAAGCACTTGGTTAGGGAGGTAGCTCAGTGGTAGAGTATCTCCCTAGTATTCACAAGGCTCTGGGTTTGATCCCCAGTACCACACACACATTGCTATTGTGTTCCCATTCCAACCCTGATCAATTTTTACGAAGTTCCTCTCTAATTTCTGTGATCATGGCAGTTTTTCTTTCAAGTGGCTAGATGCTTTCAATGGCTTTTAAACTTAATTTGAGGACTGGTTTGCTAGTGTTGCCAAGAGAAAAATGCATCTAATTTGCCAAAACTAAATTAACTCCTAATACACAAGAGAATAAGCCTAAGTCATAAACAGTTGATAAAAATATAAACACTTTTATTCTCCTTGTTCCATGTGGACTTAAATTTCATTATTAAATTTACATTCACAAGTGCAAACAAAGCAGACCCAATTAGCACAATTTTTAGAGTCCTATCATCTTACAATTACTTCTTCAACTAAAAGATGATTCAAAGTCTTTCCAACTCCTGGTTCTGAAGGGGGGAAAAAAAAGTCTTTCCAACTAATTTAACCTAACAAGTTGCCTTTTTTTTTCTACCCAGCATAGATTGTATTTGTTACAGAGTTTCACTACGCAGTGGAACCAGGGATTGAACTCAGGTCCTTGTGCTTGCCAGACAAGCGCTTATTCTACTGAGCTACCTCCCCAGCCCCACAGCTTGGACTCATAGTGATCCTCCTGTCTGCAATCTCCACAGCGCTGGGATTGCAGGCATGCACCACATGTCCAGTTTCATTGGCCGGCTCAGCATGCCCAAGAGCAGGGCTGGTGCTGCCTGTGGTGCCAGGGATCAAATCTGGTCCCTGTGCTTGCCTAAACAGGCACTTATCCTGCTGAGCTATCTTGCTTACCTTTATTTGTTATATTTTGAGCTAAACACTAATATTGCAAGGTGCTTCTAATGCTAGTTACAGTGGATCTTTAATTTTCAATATAACATTATTGCCTCTAGAGCCCTAAGGGAAACTCTCATCATTGAACATGTATGTGTGGGTTTCAAATGCACATTTCAAATGCAGTCAGCTAATTGGCATCTTACAACTGAAATACCACTGCTTGTTCCATGCCTTGTTTTCTCGAAGTTTCTCTGGCCAATGTCTTTATGTGCAGGTATGTAAGGGAAAGGCATTTGTTAGATCAAACTTGGTGATTCATACCACCTTTCCTCGTGTGTTCATACATGGGCTTGGCATCCCATTAAGAAGACATCTCGGGGCCGGGGTGATGGCTCAGTGGAATAAGCGCTTCCCTGGCAAGCACAAGGGCCTGAGTTCAATCCCCAGTTCCGCAAAAAAAAAAAAAAAAAAAAAAAGAATACATCTCATCCCTGAAAAGATCAAGCCTTCCAGTTCTCCTCGGTCAGAATCCCTGCAGCACACAGCACAGTTCTTCCTATGCAGGTCCCTCTCCTTGAGGAGTCTCCTAGTAGGCGAGGCAGTCATGATGCCACCCGTTTTTCTTTATCTACCATACAACCTCTCCCTGAAAACCAAAGAGGGAAATTGAGATCTGTGTCACCCTCTGGGAGTAACAGCCCAGACAGTCACTGCCTCACTTGACCTTTGGCCATGCTAGCTTTAGTTGTGGGCATTTCGGGGCAGTCATGGGTAGAGAGGTGTATTCCTGACACCCAGTTCAAAGCAGAAGCCCTACAGCAGCTGTTCCCTTGTCCCTACTGTCCTTTGTTCCTTCGCACTAATGGACATTTCTCTGATGGTCCCCTCCTCGCAGCGGATCTTTAGGAAACATTTCTGTGTGGAGTGCAGGGCTCTCTTTTCTAAGCACCTTTCTGCAGACAAGTTTCTGATCAGATTCAAGGCCACATTCTGGGGACCTGGTTTATGTCTCTCAAACAATTACTGCGCCTGACAAACTGCTGTGGGTTCCGAGGCTGCTGCTGTCATACTGCATTTCCTGATCATTTTCCAGGTTCCCCAATACGCATTCAGAGATGTACAAACATGTGCACATGCGGTGCACATACACACTCCCTAATACCCTGTGGTACCTAGGCAAGTTTCTGCCCTCCAGGAAGCTAAGCCTGCATAGCCCCAAAGCACCCAGTGAGTGCCCAAAGGAGGTACACCCAATGCAAAGCTGGGGAGCCCTGACATAAAAGATGGAGGTGGGAAGACATCTCCAAATCTCTACAGGTGCTGGAGAGTGGGTGGCACAGGCTAGTGGCAGTCAAGCCTGAGGGGTGTCAGCAGAGACAGACACATTTAAAACTGCTCAGTACTGGCTCCCAGGGTTGGGTGAGGGAGTAGTGAGCTCCCTGTGGCTGGATAAATTCAAGCCAGGGTCATACAACTCCTGATGGCTGTGCCACAGTGAAGAATTAAACCTCAAGTGAGTCTCTGAATTGGGTCAATGAAAAGAGAACAGATGAAAAAGGGGTGGAGTGGGAAAAAAAGCGAAAAAACAAAACTGTAAGAGATAGGAAGGAAAGCTAGAGGCTGAGGATTATTGCATATATGAGTCCATCCTGTAGTCAGAAACCAGAGCTTCTGAGAGGCCTGGCATCAGAACTCTGCCCTTGGCCTCCAGCACCTACCCCTTTCTGTCCTGGGGCTTTAGGCCCAGCCTTTTCCAGGAAGCACAAGTTCTGGCTGAGCAGTGCCCGCTCCTGTTTGGAAGCTCTGGCCCAGACAAGGGGTTGAATGCTCAGCTCCCCTGCCCCTTTCCCAGGAGGTACCCAGGATCCCTGGCAGCCTTCGGAGGGCCCCCAACCCTGAGGGCAGGAAGGGACAGAAAGGAGGATTAGGTTGGGCCCAGACTGCTGAGTACTGGCAGATGGAACAAAGCAACGCCCTTCCTGAAAGAGAGTACTGCTTGCTGGCCAGGGGTGGCCTGTAGGGGCAGGGCGGGCTGCCCTGGGACCCAGGCAGTGCTCAGGCAGTGCTCAGGCTGTGGCCCTTGGAAGGGATTTTTCTTTAAATCAGTTACTGGTTTGAGAAAGGAGCCTGGCTCAGGCTCTGAGAAGTGTCACAGTCTCAGCCAAAAGACGAACCCTGGAGAGAAAACAGGATGCTGGTGTCTGACCTAGGCCAGTTAGGAAGACCTGATATGTACAGACAGGGTGAGGGAGGAAAGCAGATGGGAAGCAGGAGAAGGGAGGGAGGGTCAGCATGGAATCCTCAGCTGTACCACTCATTTCTCTTTCTTTCCTCTTCCACACCCTTCCTGGCCACTTCCTGGACTACTTGCGTGGATTCAGCCAAGCAGCCCAACCTCCCAAGGCTGGGTAGAGCCCTGTGTCCACTCTTGGTTCCCCATTTCTCTCCTTACCCATGTCCAGGGCTATTATATTAGTGCTTTTCATCCCTCACTCCACGGTGGCCCTCCAGGACCCCTCGCACTACTCTCTCTTTTTTTTTCTTCTTCTTTTTGGGATTGAACTCAGGTCCTTGCGCTTGCCAGGGAAGCACTTACTCTACTGAGCCATCTCCGCGGCCCTGCGCTCCATGTTTTGCCAGCTCTTAAATTTGTGTTAGGGCTTCTCCTGTGCCAGCCACACCAGTTCCGTCCCCGTGGATCCCCTCTGCTCCATCCTCAGCTTCCTAGAGAGCTCAGTGGCTGGTGTTGAGTAGAAAGGAGGCAATTCACTGCTGCACCCCCGGTAGGGACCTGGTCACACACGTGCTCCCAGCGGAAGCAGACGCTTGCTTTCTCCTTCCACTCACTTCCGGTCTTCTCACAGCCCACGAAATTTTACCCCTCCACCCCAGACTAGGAGAACAGAAGTGGCAGACCATCTGCAAACACCTGGCAAAATCACTAGGCCAACAGATAAACACGGAACCACACAAAAGATCCCAAGGGGAGACACGCTTGCTATCCTTGCTCTCCTCCCTCTTCCCTCAGGCCTCCTTATTCTGTCCCCCTACAAAACTCACCCCCTACAAAAGTCACCGAGCCCAGTTCAAATTGATTGTTTTATTGACAGTGTACATACAGACGCGTTTAGAAAAGGACGCGAGCTCTGGAGGATTACTCCGCCCCCGAGCCACGCTTGTGCTGCGCTTGGCCTAGAGAACTGCTCCCAAGGCTTGAGACCCACCCGTGACGCTTTCCTGAAAAATCTAGTAACGAACCCCGCCTAGCCACCCCCCCCAGTCCCTCCCTCCCTCCCTCCCTTCCCCCCTTCCTCCCGCCCGCCCCCCTACCTACACTGTACAGGACACAGATTTCTCCCACAGACCACGCTCTGCTAGGACGACACGCGGAAATCACTATGCTCGCGGAGAGAAGGGTGGGGCGGGGACAGAGCGACTTCTTAGTCCCCATCCTAGGCTACAGGCTTTGTGTGCTCCAGGTCACCAGCCCCGGTGGACAAGAGGCCCCTGGAGCTTTAAACGGCGTCCAGCGCCCCGCGCTTGCTACCTGGGGGCGTGCGCCCCACGGAGCTATAGAAGCAGCTTTTGAGCGTGCGCATCTCAGGCTCCCTCAGGACACGGACAACATTGGCTAGGGACCCAGCTGGGACCCCTCTGCAGAACCGGGGAGCACGGTCCCAGCGTGCTTCCAGTTAAGAGGAAGGGAGGAGAAAACGGATTCCTCTCCTCTCTTGATACAAGCACACCGTCTTCCAAAGGTTGGGAAGGGGTGTTAGCACCAGACCCAGAATGTTACTTTTTTTTTTTTTTTTTAAATAACGAAACAAGAAAATCAGAACACAGAGCTCCAAAGCGCTCCGCGCCTGATTGCGCTCCAGCTGGGCAGAAGTGGGATGGGGGGTGGGGATGGGGGCTTGGCAGAAAGATTTAGTTTCCTGTCTGAAGGGGTAGGGGTACTTCCAATCTAAAGTGTAGCTGGCTTCTGGTATGGCAGGCCAGAAGAGGCGGAGATCCACGCATTCCTTCAAGCCCAGGAGCCACAGTTACCGCCAGACATTTCCAAAGTCTTCCCCTGGCTCCAGGGCACACAGATGAGCACAGGTGAGCCTGCTGCTCTTCGGATTTAGAAGATTTTAATAATCATAAGAATAGAGGGGCATAGACTGCATCTGCCTCAGCCCGTGGTGCTTTGTGTGAGGAGGCTGAAGCAGAACCGTGTGCTTGGGGAAGACGCAGACTTAGCCCATCAAGAAAAAGACGCCCACGGCTGGCGAGGGCTGAGAATTCAGCCCACCTCCTGTTAGGAGGTCTCAGAGGTCACTGTTGGGGAAGGGTGAGGGGATTGAGGGCAGGGGGTGGGGGGCATAAATTCTGCCAGCCCTAAGCTTCTGTTGCCAGGCATGCCAGGTACCCAAAGTGGGGTGAGGCGGCCGGGCTGGGCACACTGCGAATCACCCCGCTGTCTGCCTGTAGTTGCCGTTAATCTCCTGTGTCAAGTTGACCGCCTCCGCACCTAGCGGTAGCCGATCACTGTACTCAGAGCCTGCCTCGAACTCCTCCTGGTTGGCCTTAGACTGCGATTCCGCCAAGGAGCAGGCGGCTAGGCTCTCCTCCCGCTGCAGGTCACCGTGAGGATCCCCCTGCTCCGGGTCCTCGTCGAGCTCTTCCCCCGGGGCCTCTTCGGGCTCCTCGCAGCCCTCTCCACTGCCCGCCTGGTAGCTCTTCTCTGACTCCAAGTAGGAGGCGCGCGGGTCGAAATCCGCAGCGATGCGCTTCTCCATGGGGTCGGGAGCCTGCGGTCTCAAGATCAGACGATAGGGCTTGCCTGGGTGCTTGGCGAGCAGGTGGCAGCAGGCAGCGCCCAGCAGGGGCACGGTGGCCAACACCAGCAGGAACACGCTCACCGTCACGATGACCAGCAGCGAGGGCAGCTCCTTCTTGGTGGCGAACACCACTTGCACGTGACAAGCCTGGCCTGCCAGTGCCAGGCACACAGAGTAGTTTGTGCCAGGCCGCAGGCCACGGAACCAGTACGCGTTGACGCCCTCCTCTACGCGGGACCACTGCACGGCAGCACCGCCCCCAGCCGGACACAGGTAGAGCAGGCGCAGGGGCCTCCGCCGGGACCGCCCAGCTCCCGCAGCTCCACCGGGCCCAGGACCCCAGCGTGCGGCCAGCGGAGTCAGCTGAACCCGCGCCTCGCGCTCCGCCACGTCCAGCGCGATGACGCCCAGCTCGAAGACATGAGGCTTGAGTTCTGAGCTCTGATTGAATGCGTGGTTGGACACGTACCGAGAGGGGTCCCCGTGGCCACAGTGTTGCTCCTCCACTGGGTTCACTGGGATTTGGCCTTCCGCTTCATCTCCATCTTCTTCCTCCTGCTCCTCCTCGGTCGCCTCCAGGATGCTGACTTGAGCATTGCCCTGGCCTTTGGCTTTGCCCTCAGGTTTGGAAGGCAAGACGCTGTTGCCCCGGCCCTTGGCGATAACCTTGCGCTCAGAGGTTGGGGCCTGCCTGTCAGGGTCTCCTCCTATACCAGAAGCATGCTTTGGGGGCCCAGCGGCAGCCACTGCTACACGTACTGACGTGGAGTTGGTGCCCAGCTCATTGTGAGCAAGGCATGTGTAGATGCCCGCCTCCTTGGCACTCAGGAGCGGGACCAATAAAGAGCCATTTGCCAGAGCCAAAAAGCGCGGGGTGGCGGGGGGCGCGGGCCACGCAGGTGCTGGAGTCGGTGTTGGGGCTTCCGTCTGGGTGGGGACTTCCCCATCTCCTTCCTCCTCCCCGTCCTCTGCTCCTTCCAAGTCGTCCTCCTTGCTCTGGACCGGCGCCTCTAAGACCACGGTGCCTCCCGGGATCTGAAGTTGCCATTGCAGGCGGGGAGTGGGGTGCCCTTCAGCAATGCAATGTAACGTGATAGCCAAGCCAGCGCGCAGAGGGGTGCCAGATGCCTCCAGCGGGGGCTCCGAGCTCAGCCGCACGCTGGGGGGCGCACAGGGTAGAGCAGGCAGGCGGTGCACTGGCACCCCTTTCAGCGCGGGAGGAGAGGCGCAAGCGATAGAGTCTGGCTCGGGCAGCGAGACCCGCGTGCTGGCTGCCCACGCTTGTAGCCACAACAGGCCGCAGCCGCAGTGGAAGGGATTGTGGTACAGCTGCAAGTGGGACAGCGCACCGAGCGCGTCAAAGGTACCCGGCTCCAGAGTGCGCAGACGGTTGTTGTTGATGCGCAGCGAGCGCAGGTCCGGCAGCGCGCCGAGTGCGTCGCGGGGCAGGGAGCCCAGGCGGTTGTGGTTCATTTTGAGCAGCTGGAGCGCGCTCAGGTTGCGAAGGTCGCTCCAAGGGAAGTTGGAGATAAGATTGTGGCTCAGGTCGAGGTTCTTTAGCTGACTAAGCACTGCCAGGGCACCCAGCTCCACGGTACGAACCTCACTATGTGCCAGCCACAGCGACGTGACCTGCGTGACGTTGATGAAGGCCCCGCGCCTTAGCACAGTGATCTTGTTGGCGGACAGACTCAGCGTAGTCACGTTGGCCGGCAGTCCTTCGGGCACCTCTCGCAGCTCCTTGTAGGCACAGTCTGCAAACTGGTGCGCGTACTTGTCCACGCAGGCGCAGGGCTCGGGGCACGCCCGGACCGCTCCTAGCAGCACCCAGGCCAACCATGCAGCTCGAAGGGGCACCATCTCCGCTCCTGCAAAGGAGGTGGGGGGACGGTGACTATGGGCGCTTGGTTTAGTTTAGGCTCCAGTAATCCCCTCTGTGCCCCAGAACTTCTCTTGGACATGACTGAAGCGCAATATAAGTCCAGGACTCTATAGATTCTCCCTGTCAGGGCCTCATCTTCCTTTCCCAGAGAGCAGGGCTCACGCTTTTTTCCCTACCGACCCTTCACCCTATAGCTGCCCCTCCATCAGTCCCCCAGTCACTGATCAACAGTGGGCTCTTCACTGACCTCTTTGTGTTTCTAAGTCTTCATTCAACCTCAGTAAGATGGGTATGGATATCCAGGAAGGATGTCTGTCCTCTCTGGAGCCCTTTGTCCCCACCCAGGCACACAACAACACAAGCAGAAACTCTGGCATGGCCAACACCCCCCATATACAGGGCCTGCTGCTGTCTCTGAGGGTTCGCAGTGCGTTTTCCGGACACAGACACACGGCACCCAGGCATCCATATAGCGTACTCTTGCGGCCCCATTGTTCTCAGCACCAAACCCAGCACTCACACCACGCTTTCCAGCACAGCACTGAGCACTTTCCTGCTCATTATGAGAAGTGACCCATGCACAAGAACATGGGAGCAACTTTTCCTGCCCACAGCCCTCCTTTGAGAAGAAAACCAAATCATAGGGGAGATACAGAGGGCTGCCCCATCCCACAGACCCTGCTCCACCCTTGGTCAAGTCACTTGTCCCCAGAAAAGAGCCAGGGATGCTCTAGGAAGAGAAACCGTCTCCCATGCAAGGAGATGTGTTCTGGGGACAGTCACCAAAGCCTTCCCCTGAGGTTTTACAGAGCTCAGGCAGCTCCTGGGGTGAGGAACACGAGGGGCCCCCAGGAGATAGGTGAGGGGACAGCTACCAGCTCATCAAGCTGGAGAAGCTTCAAGATTCTGGTCTCTCTCCAGTGCTCCAGAGTACCCAAGGGACTCCATAAGGCCACACAAACATATTTACATACACTCCCCCCCCTTGGGTTTGGCAGAGCCCCTCCCAATCCCGTCTTTGGGATCCTATGTCTCCTTTATGGTCTTTGCTTCGAGGGAGGGCTCCTCCCTCCCCAGTTCCTCCCCAAAGGCTGGGCGGGGTGCGGAAGGCTGAGCCTGCCCCACCCCACCCCACCCCCACCCCAGTGTGGCACTCACCCAACGCTCGCAGTTGCCCGGTGCGCAGCCTTCAGGCGGCAGCCCCGTCTCCAGACTGGATGACAGCCCACGGGCGCTTTACGCATCTGTTGCTTTGCGGCTGGAAGAACCGGGTGTGGGGGCACAAAAAAAGAGACAGGTAAGTTTGAGGACACCCCTGGCCCCCAAGTCGCACTTCTCTCTTTCCTGGTGTCCAGTCTGTCAGCACCACTTCTCTCCAGCTGCAGGTTACAGTCCTCGCGCGCCCCCGGGCTCCACGGGAACGCGCACAGCCTCTCCCACCTCCTGCCGCGTCTAGGCTTGTTAGAGCCGTAGAGACCCTCCCCGAGAGGAGTTGATCACAAGGGGCGCCTAGGCTGGGCTCTTCCCAGTCCCCCGCACCCCCAAACCCACGGTCCCCTAGACACCCCCGGACATTGTTACTGTCCCTCATCCCACAGTTCTCCCCACATGCTCAAAAGCATTCACACGCGCAGACACATTCCACACAATCGACCCTCACAGGTTGCAATTATCCATCATCCTGAAATAATCGTCGATGTGTCGCGCTCCTGCTAGATTCACATGCATTTTCATAAACACACCTTCGCGGGCACACTCGCCCCGCGTGTTTCTCACCGAAAGCCATTCATGCTCACTCACCCTCGCGCGCCTGTCCCGCCAGCTCCCGGGAGCTTCGCTGCTAATTGAATGCGAGCCACTTTTACACCCCGCAACACGTGAGACAAACCATCTTTGAGGAATTTAGAGACCGACAAGGCGCACAACGGAAGGGAGGCGTGTCCCCTCCTATGAAACACTTTTTGCAAATGCAGCGGGTAGCATAGAAAGACCTCCAGCAGACCGGAGGGGCTGCACGAATCCTGGCTCTTGCGTCCCCTCCCGCACCCCTGCTAGCCGCCTCCTCCCCGAAGCCACGTTCAACACTATGCATAATTGATAGTGTTAGCAGAGCGCCTCGCCCTCTCTGCCATTTTTGCCTGGATCTGAGCAGATATGAGTCCTGCTCCCCCCCACCGCCCCACCACCACCCCAGCCAGACGAAACCGCACACGCAGCCCTGCAGGGCGCTCGGAGAAGAGCCGCCCCTTTCACCAGCCCACCGCAGCCCTGCCTAGCCACAATTCTTCACGTCTGGTCTTTGTGGCAAAGTCAGTGCTTGCAGCCCACCATCCACAGCGCTGTCGCGGGTGGGGTGGGGCTCCCTGCCACCCGAAGCACCTCCACTATCAGGTTCTGCCAGTTCCGGGCGAATGGGGCGCTGAAGCTGCAGGAGACAGGGACAGGGACAGGGACAGTTACAAAACGTCTGCTTGTCTTGAACACGGTGGGCGGGGATGTAAGATTTGAACATTTTCCACACACACACACACACCCACCAGTGTCTTCACAGCCTCGCTAGTGCACACACACACACACACACACACACACTGTCCTCCAAGCTGGGGTGGCATACTGCCGCCCCGCTGTCTCACAACCTCACACAACAGCTGGCCTCAGCAAACTCAGGACTTGCTGTTCCTGCCTCTCCCTATCTGGCAGAACCCCAATACTTCATTTAGCGACAGGGATGCAGAATCATAGAGATGGATGTCCAGGCATTTGACTAAACTCCCTTGGGGCCTTGGTACTGCCCACAGAGATAGACAGAGCCTATGAGAGATAGAGCTGCTGGCCAGAAGCAGAACAGGATTTGGGCTCTTGGAGAACCAGAGTCCCTGCCCCTTGTCCCTTTTGTAGGCATTGGGATCTCCGGGCCCACGGGGTCCACAGCCCACTCCCCAGCAGGCGAAGGTCTCACTTGGCAGTCTCACTGGCAGTCAAAGGCTTGCGCCTTTGGGCCTCTGCAGGGATCAATATCCCGATTTGAATGTTAAGCATTTTAATGAGCCCAGGAGGGAGTGAGGAGAGGAACGGAGTGCAGTGAGCTGCATCTAAAAAGACCACCCGGCTGGCTAGGGCTCTATGGCGCCTTTGTAAATGAAATATGAACAGACCAAGCAGCACACTTGGAGTCTTTCGCTGCGTCCTAATCCTTCGGTGGCCGCAAGATAGCTGGTGAGCTGGGACCAGCGCATCTCAGTCAGCCAAGTTCCTGAACCCAGAACTTCACTGACCTGCTTAAGCGTGGCTCCCTACCAGCCAACCTAAGGTACAGGACCCTGAGGCTACCTCAGAAAGATGTTGTGGAGAAGGACTGAAGTGTGAGAGCACAGGACCATCCCAGCCCCGGGACCTTGCAGCAGTGCCTAATTTAGGTATGAGACCTGAGGTTTGGAACCGGCTGGGCCAGGGCATGGCGAGAAGGACATGTGTGAACACCTTTGTGTGCAAAGTGTGGGATGGGGGCAGCCTGGGTGGAGAGTTCTGTACTGGTAACCTTGAGGCAGTGGGCCTGGGAGAGGGACCCAAGGGGGCAAGTGCCTGGCAGTGCAACGAGGACATTCTGGGGCTCAGGATGGACACAAGGCATGGCGACAGAGAAGCTCCAGGCCAGGCAGGTTTCTCCTGGTTTTTATCTCCATCTGGTTCTTTTTGCTTTCTGCGGGAGGCCAGCGGGCCAAGAGACAGCTTGGAAAGACGAGAAGACAGAGTCTGGGGGCTGGAAGGAGAATGGGCTCTCAACCCAAAGCTCCCCAAACCAAGGGCACCCTCTCTGCCAGCCTTTGGGGGGGCCTCTCTATGCCTCCCCTTTTTTCTCTGTTGCTAGAGATGCCGGAGGAGGAGACAGAGCCTCAGGCGCAGGAGAGAGGTGGATAAGGGCGCAGTGGCCTCGCTTTTGTTCCCCGATCCTGGACAAACACCCCTTACCCCGCCTTTGACCCGCCTTGCCCTGTGCCCATCCGGCGGGGCTGGAGCCCAAGTCACCCCTGTGGGAGTCGCAACCTCAGGTTCTACCTGCGAACTGAGCTGGAAGGCAGCGTACACCCCCTGGAGCAGGAGCCGCTGGGCTGTGGCGGGCGACGTTCACAAGGATACAGTTACTGCTGGCCGGGAACGTGGACCCCACCCCCGCCGCCGCCTGCGCCTCCAATCGTTAAAGAAACAGGCATCTAATCAGTTGTGTGGACGCAGGGGTGGGGAAAGGGGAAATACAAAGTTCCAAGGCATGACAGCACAGGGCCACAGATTCAGAAGGCGGCGAAGGAAGCTTAAGCTTGGGGTCCTAAACCCAGACAGATCCGAGGTCCGATAGCCTGAGCCCAGGGCTGCTCCTCGCGGACTGACTTCCGATTTCAACGTTGCGGATGCACAGGGCCCCGAAGGTGCGAAACGTTGAAATCTGCAGGATGGGATTTGCTGAATCTTAGGCACCGTGCGCGCTCAGATCTCTGGCCCGGCCCTGGTCCGCGCGCGCCCTCTGCTGGAAGCTGCCTTCCGGACTAAGGCGGGTGGGGACCAGGCTGGCTTTCCACCCCGCTGGACGCACTCCAGTGGAGCGCGCTCTAAGTGCCCGCTCAGCCCGCATCTCGGATCCGCAAGATCCTCTCCCCTCCTGTCACAGGGATGCAGTTTCACGCATGTGATATTCCCAGCTCAAAGAGCTCACGAGTTCCCCCTGAAGGCTCTTTAGGAAAAAGCCCTGTCCCACTGACCACACTGTCATGATTACAACAGGTTCTAGTATCAGACTCCATCGTATGTACCAGCTGTGCAACCCCAGCCAAGTTACTCAACCTCTCTGTACATTAAGGGGAAAAAAAGCATAAATTAGAGAACCTATGTTTGGGATCCTTGTGAGGATTCAGTCAGTCACGCTATGCAAAACTCTTGGTGTGTGGCACTTCCTGCTCAGGAATGGAGTTATTTTTTGCAACAACTGCTGAATAGAATTTGCTGGTATTCCAGCTTGCAGAACCAGGGGCAGGACAGAGGAGGTGTGCAGGTTGCATACCCATTCGTGCTTCTGTCTTGTCTCACCTGAGGCGAGGACCTTGGCTCTGTCTTCTCCACACACACTCTTTGCACACAGACATTGGATTGTAGTAGCCAGAATTATTATTAATAAATAATACTAGTTTCCAGGCATGATGGCACGCACGAGTGATCCCAGCCCCTGAGAGGCTGAGGCAGAATAATCTGTGAGTTAAGAGGCCAGCCTCACTCCACAGTGAGTTCAAGGCCAGCCTTGACCATAGTGAGACCCTATTTCAGAATAAAAGCAAAATAATAGTAAGTGTTAATGCTAATTACAGTTATTGTTTGTAATGGTTTGTAGTTTCAGATACTTAAACTTGTCACCCGCGTGCCTGTTTGGGAAGAGGACCTGCAGCTGCAAGCGTGGTGGAAGGTTTTTAATTAAAACCACATTCTGTTTAAGTATTTATTGGTTTCTGTGTGTTTAATTAGTTCCTAGGGAAAAACAAAACAAAAGCTCCACCTCTGAGAAGGAAGACTGTTGATTTCTGAGGGAAGCAGCAACCTGTGGTGGGTTGCTGGAGGTAACCAGGAGGAATCTTCTGAATGATTTTGATGCAGCAAGACATTAATGACCCTGGACAGAGCCCTAGACCTTTCTCCCAGAGCTTCTGTGAAATTAGCTGAATGCCTTGGCAAGGCCATTTATTGCCATCAGAATTAACAACAGTTCTTCCAGTGGCAGCTTGAATAATTGTATGATCTGCTCTTGTCGTGTGGAAGCTGGGGGCCTGGCAGGGAGGACACAGGGTCTTGTGTGCAAGGCCAACACACTCATGGGTGCACTCCTGCCTAGCCGGGCTGGGAGCCCCAGAGGAGAAGTCCTGAGGCTGCCAGTCCTGACCTGGCAGGACTTAGCTTGGAAAAAGTCTGGATAGAGCAGTGTGGGAAGACCAGGGCATGATGCTTCCACCCATGGACAGCACAGAGTAGCAAGCTAGCGAGTGAGCACCTCAGCCACACAGTTCTGCCAACCTGACCTCAGAGCAGAGGATTCAACAGCAGTGACAATGACAGTGGCGGATGCATTTTTCCTCTTCTTCTTCTTCTTCTTCTTCTTCTTCTTCTTCTTCTTCTTCCTCTTCCTCTTCCTCTTCCTCTTCCTCTTCCTCTTCCTCTTCCTCTTCCTCCTCTTCCTCTTCCTCAGTAGTGGATGTTGAACTCAGGGCTTTCATACTGAGCTACATCCACAGCCTTCTTTTTAATAAATTCTCACTAGTTTGCTAAGTTGCCCAGGCTGAACTGGAACTTGTGATCCTCCTGCCTCCGCTTCCTAGATTGTGTGTGCCATTATGCCTGGCTTCTCTATCACCCATTATTTAGGGTGACAACCTAAGACTTATGTCCTTTGATACTGCTGAGGAAATTCAACAGCAGTAGGGGATATGTGCATATCATCAACAGGCTACTGGGCTACAGAAACAGATTCTCTTTCCTGCCACCATAACCTCTCTTGGCTTCTTACTGACACTGGCTTAGGAGACTGAATCTCTGAACCAATCACTGGCTAAGAGGATGGAATCAATTGGCTTAAAATAACCTGGCCCTGAAATGGATATTGAAATTCCATCCCAAGATTTCCTTGCCAGGTCAGGGCTGAAAGGGAAAAGCGAGATCCCTTTCCGACAGCAGGATTGGAGATTGCATGCTCAGAGTGTCCTAGCATTGTGTCAAAAATTAATTAAATCCAGGCATGGTGGTACATGCCTATCGTCCCAGCTGAGGCAGGAAAACTGCCATGAATTTGAGGCCAGCCTAGATTACATAGGGAGATCCCCATCTCAAAAACACAAAACAAAACAACCACAAAAGAAACACGTTGCAGTGAGAATGACCACAACCTGAAATGGATGCTCTACTTCCTAGAGTGAGACACAGCAGGCGCAGGCTGGAGTGGGGGCCAGGGCGGTGATCGGGGAGCTTTTCCTGCTGGTACACACCCCAGAGGATCCTCTACTTTCACAGAATTCTTGAAAGGACTCCAGACTGTTCTTGGAGATGCCTGGGCTGGGATGCAATGCTATTTTGGGAATGGTAGAAGCTGCAATCATTTGCTGGGTATTTAAGAGCAGGACGTGTCTGCGAGCTCAAAGATGTTCCTTCGAGATGCGAATTCCCATCCTGAGCGGGTCCCATGGCAGTGCAGGGAGGTATGGTGCTGTCAGCTGGAGCGGAAGGAAGCTACCTTGGCCTCGCTTAGGATGCGGAGGCAATGAAAATGGAGATTACGCAGGCATGGAGCTTGTTGCAGCTGTGCCCTAAAATGCCTCCTAAAGGCCCACTGAGTAGAAGGCCTGTACACTAGTGATGGGCTCTTGGGGTGAGTGGGCCATGAAGGTTCTAACATCCTCAGTAGATTTTTTTTTTTTTTAACATTGGGGATTGAACCCATGGCCTTTGCACTGAACTCCATCCTCAGCCCTCTGTCATCTTTTATTTGGAGCTAGGGTCTCACTAAGTCACTAAGTTGTCCATGATGGTCTTGAATTTGGAATCCTCCTACCTCAGCCTCCCTGAGTGCTACAATTACAGTCATGCACCCTCCCTGAGACTTGGCTGGATTAATATACTTATGGGTTTATAATTTGATGGCATGCTGGGAAAATAATGAAGTAAGAGATGGGGCCTAGCTGAATGGATTGGTTCATGAGGGTACAGTCTTAAAGACTGCCTTGTTCTTGGCCCCTTCCTCTCTCATTCCTATGCCCTCTCTGCTTCCTGCCCTCATGAAGTGAACACTTTGTTCCCCATGCCCTTCCACCATGGCATTGCTCCTTGCCCTTGGACCACACCAATGGGACCAGCCGAGTGTGGACCTAGACCTCTGAAACTGTGAGCTCCTTCTTTTTTTAATTATTTATTTATTTGGTACAGGGTCTTGCTATGCAGCTCAGATTTATAGTGATTCTCCTGTCTCAGCCTCCCCAGGCCTGGGATTACAGGCGTGTGCCACCACACCTGGTTTCAGTGGCTGGCTCTGCATATGCAGGGCTAGCACAGCATGTGGTACTAGGGATTGGACCTGGCCCCTTGGGCTTGCCAGGCAGGTGCTCAGACCTCTGAGCTATCTCCCTGGCCCCATGCGTCCCTTCTTTAAGCTGCCCTTGATAAGTATTTTGTCTAGCAGCAGAGCTCCAGGCTGGGAGCCAGCTTCCCTGCTCACAAGAACTTGGCCTCCCTTCTCTGCTCCCTGGGGTCTCCCTTTTCCACTCCAGTGAGGCAGGTGGTGTCTGCAGACACAGCTAGAAAATGGAGGAGTCCACCTCCCTTGGAGACCCACCTTCTGAGTCAAACTGTAGCCCAGGAACAATGGGAACAGGCACCCAGGTGACTAAGCTGACACACAATGAGCCCTCCACATGTGTTCGGGGGCATTCTGCAACCCTTGGGGACTCCAACCATAATTACCATGTCATTGACTATGCAGATTTGACTCCTGCCTCCCCACACTGAGGGCTTTGGCCATGCCCACAATTCCTCCAGGGGCCATGAAAGGCCAAAACCTCTACCGCCCAACAGAAAGGCCAAGTCAAGCCCATCACTGGCAGGAGTCAAAACTCAGACCAACCTCCCAGCCCCACCCCAAACCCTAAAGAATAAAGCTCTCAGCACCAATCCCCCTTGAGATGGGAAGCTCTCCTCGTGACTGCTCTCACTCTGTAGAGTGGGTCTTGTCTTTTCTCTTTCACATAAATTACAGGGTCAGGCATAGCAGTGCAGGCCTAGCGTCCCAACACTCTGAGAGGCTAAGGCGGAAGGATCTCAAGCAAATCATTGATCCTGTGACAACTTTTGAGTGTCCTGCTCAGTTCTTTGTTTAGGACAATAAGGACTTGGACAGGACCCCAACCCAGTAACACCAGCACATTGGACTAGAGGTGACCTAGTCCCTGACAATGCTGTCCCTTCCAGACCCTCGTTCCTGGGTACTGTGGCTCACTTGGCCATCTGGAGCCATTTGTCCCTTCCAGGTGCCCTTGACAGTGCCTGTGCCCCTCCTGTCATGCTATCCCTCACTTTTTCTCTTGAGGTTGCCTACATCCTAGCTACCCTAGGAGCTAATTCACCCTAGAGTGGCTGCATGCTGCTCTGGGGAGAAGAGGCCTCCTGCCTCCAACAATATCTGAAGCTCTTCCCACAGGAGGACTGAAATCTGGTCTGTGAGTTGCTTGGGCCCTTGGGGCATTGAGCAAGGAAGGACACTGAGGCTGTCCCTCCAGCCTTGCCTCCCTCTGTTCTCCATTGCTTGGTGCATCAGATGAGCTGGAGAGGGCCCCTATCACCAATAAACCCTGATGAAAAGACTCCTGCACCCAAGTGACCCCTAGAGAAGAGCCAGGGGGCCTCTTCCTCCTCCTTCCCATCTACCTCTGGCTTTAAAGCTCCTGGAGAGCCAAGCACAGTGGTATACACTTGTAATTCCAGCACTCTGGGAGGCTGAGGCAGGAGGATCTCATGTTCAAACCCAGCCTGGGCAACCTAGAAACTTAGCAAGATCTTGCATCAAAATTTAAGCATCAGTTGAGAAATGGGCTCTCAGAAGTTGAGATGAATCCAGGTTTCATACGCAAGTGGTTGATGAAGGAAATACCCAGGCAGATCCTGCTAAGACAAAGGAGAAGCAGGAAGGAGGAAAGGAGTAAGGCAAAGGTGTGATTCAGGGCAGAGTCCAGGCAGCTCTGGGGCTGAAGATCCCTGGGAGTTCCTGGGGCCCCTGAGCACTGCCCCCCTCCATGCTCTTGGCAGTCAGCTCTGGCAGCAGAGGTCTGCATCTTCTTGGAGGAGCTGTGAGGACAGCCAGGAGGTCCCCGAGTCATAGAGTGTCACTGGTACCCTGGACTGGAGGTTCCCATCCTTCTGCCTTCACCTCATCAGAGGAGAGATGGGGCTGCAAAATGCCCCAGGCAGAGCTTTTCCATGACACTTGCCCTCCAGGGGCAGTCCAGACTGGGATATGACCCACTTGGTGGCTTTGGGGCAGCTCGCTGGCCAGAGGCCCTTGTGACTCGGGCAGATAAGGCCTCTCCAGTAGAATCAGACAGGTGCCCCCACTTTGGGTCCGCCGTACCCCCTCACGGGCTCACAGGCACTGGAAGCTGAGCTCTGCCCAGGTATGGCGGAGACAGATTACACTCCTGAATTAGATTATATAGATCAGAATGTGGACCCCTAATCAAGCAGCAGGCTGGGCTGAGATCTGCAGTTAGGAGAGCCCGGGGGTAGGTGGCAGGTGGCAGAGACACCTCCAATTCCCTGCCCAGGCAAGGGTTGTTCTAGTGGCCTCAGCTTGAGGACAACCAGGCACGATGCACTATACAGCATTTGGGAACAGGCCAGGGGTTGAGGGCTGAACCTGTATTTCCATGGATGTCAGAAAAAACCTCTCCCATCTGAGTCAGTTTCCCCTGATGAACTGTCCACCTAAATGTCCCCTGCCTCGGGCCTGTTGTATTCAGTCCTCAGGCAGTCCTGCTGAATGCAGCCTGAACAGGCCCTCAGCACTGAGCCCCCCAGGAGGCTAGCCTGGGCCCCTTTGATGTCCTCTTTGAAGTGTCCCGTGCATGCTTTGCCAGGCCCCAGCATTTGTGACTGCTTCTGCCTCACCTCCCAGTGTCCTCATCTCCCTGAGCCTTATCTCCAGGCCCAGCTGTATTTATTTGCTCCTCCCAGGGCTCCTTCAATCCAACCCACAAGTCTGCTTTGCTGTGAGAAGGTGACCTTTGTGTGTGTGTGGGTGTGACAAAGAGGAGGGGCCAGCTATAAATCCATCTAGCCTGCAACTGAGGGGTGACCCTAACTGCTACAGGAGGAAGTCGAGGAGGTTTGGAGAGGTGAGGACAACTACTAGAAGTAGTTGGAGACAGAGTTGCCTAGATCCTAAATAGACTGGAATCTGGAGAGGAGAGGAAGGGAAGGAAAGGAGGAAGGAGGCAGGAGGAGGGGCAGGAAGGGATGGTGCTGCAAAGCGGTCTCTTCTCTAGGGTGTTGGATGTGGAGTTACTATTTTTATTGCACGGCTGATATGCTAAATTTAGAACTTTACATATGTGATTGAGTTTAATCCTCTGCATTTGTGAGTGTTATCACCCCCAATTTGCATATGCGATAACAGGTTATGTGGTTTGTCCGAGGTCACAGAGAAGGGCTGGAATTCAAACCCAGGTCCTCTGAAGTCCAAGTTCTCAGTACCACGCACACCTCTAGAGGGCGCCACTACAGGCCCAGCTTCACCCACCCCCTCCCACAGCTTCTCGGCCCACGATTGACCAGGTTGGACTAGCCTGGGGCGAGCCTCTCAGCTTCCGGCTGCACCCCAGACCCTCCACACCAGTCTGTTCTCTGACCACAGTGTCCCACAATCAGATGAGTGACTCCGGATGTCAGGATTAGCTAGCTAGCATCTGTGTTCTGAGCTATCAAGTTTGGGATATTTAGGATATTTATTAGCTGACTTTAGCATATTCCAGGCAGCTGGTCCCTGGGAGAATTCCTTTGAGCTGAGTTTATGAAGTTCCTGGAGCCAAGCACAAAGACCTTTTTACTTCCCTTGGTGGCAAATGCATGTTGGAACAGTGACTCCAGTCGTTCAAATTTCCTGCTGTTGTTTATTTTATTCGTTTAGTTGCGAGGGTGGGGCAGTCTGTGGAAACCCTCCATCCTTCTCTTCATAGACTCCATCTGCTATATTCAGGTCCTGGAGCTGACCCTTGGATTTGAGATAAAAACAAAGGAGGGCACTGTCCCTTCTGTCCCTAGCCCAGGCTTAACTTGGCCCCACACTGTGTGTGTGAAGGTTTCTGGGTTCAGCTGTTGCGATCTTGCACCTAGTGGCTGGGAGGATTAAATGAGATGGCAAATGCCAGGTGGTAACACAGCGCCTGGCACGTGTTTTCCCCCCATTGTGCCAACTGGGCTTTGCTCACCTGTTGCCCCAGGGCTCGCTCTCCCCGTTGAGCAAGAGCAAGGCAGGAGGATCGATATTTTTTTTTTTTATTTTTACGTGTGTGTGTGTGTGTGTGTGTGTGTGGCCAGCTCAGCCCACCAGAGGGCAGGGCTGGCTGGCATGTGGTGCTGGGGGATTGAACCGCGGTCCCTGTGCTTTACTAAGCTTTTTCTAAGTAGGCGCTTTAGACCACTGAGCCATCTCACCAGCTCCAGGAGGATCGATATTTTTGAGTCTCTCCTGTGCAATTTATAGAGATCTTGTCTCAAAATGAAAAACAAAAAGGGTTGAGGGTGCAGCTCAGTGGTAGGGAGCCCTTTGCTTGCATCTCCTGTACAAAAAATAAATTAAAAAAAAAAAATCCCACCAAAGCATTATTCTGAGAATTCAGAAACTAGATTCTGATGGGTTGGTTACATGGTTTCAAATAGATGTTAAAATAAATGCGAAAAGTGCAACATTTACAACCGTTCTTCATCCACACTCCTTGTTCTTTCCCATAGTTTGGGAGCCTGGCAAGGGCTAAGCTCCCCAGCAGAGCCCGGTTCCATCCACTTGGCCAGCCCAGTCCAGCCTCAGCCAGGTCGATGGGCTGCGGCGCCCCCTGCTGTCTATGTCTGGGAACGGCCCGAGCTCAGCTCCCCTGGCCAGACAGCAGGGGGCGTCCTGGAGGTGGAAGAGCAATCCTGAGGCTGGGGTTCAAGCAGATTTTTGTGACCTTCATAGATATGAGTGTGCCCAGAGAGGGTGCTGGCTATCACAGAGCTTAGCCTCTGCTGCAGGTCTGTCTCCTCTGGTGTGTTAGGAACACACCGCCACCCAGGGCTCTGCCACAGCACACTGGATGCCCTGCTCCTCTCAGCCCGCTTACCCCAGGACCCCCACAGCTAGCAGCTCTGTCCCCAGCCCAAGCTTTATTCCCTGGAAGCCAAGTCCATGACCTGCCCCTTTCCCTCAGATAGGACCTTGCTCTGTTATCCTCAAACTCACAAAAAAGAAAAAAAAACTTTTTTTTTTTTTTAGTTAGGACCTGGATTTTTTAAGTCATTTATAAAGCCATCACATTGTCATCTTGTCTGTGAAAGATCTTATATTTGTGTGGTTTTGCATATATTAAAGTTATTTTCATACATTTTCTGATTGGTTCACACAAAGATCCTATGAAAGACCAATGGTCAACACTGACCCATTTTACAGAGGGAGACATAAAGGATGAAGAAGTTAATGTTCCAGACCACACCCACAAGGCTATGAAGGCCAAATTCCAGTGCTGCATGGGAGTTTTTGGGGTGGTGATGTGAGCTCTGTCCAATGACTGTGCCTGCCCTGGGCCTCCCCTCCACTACTGGTTACTCTCAAGGCCCAGCAGAAGGGAAGGGCTACCCACAGGTGGCCAGTGGCCAAGCTCCCAAACACCCTGATCTCCCGCTTCTCTCCCTCTGTGGGGACTTGTGAAGCCCGTATCTTTTTTCGCATATGGCTTTTCCCTTTGGAAATGGCTCTAGCCCAAGTCCAGCCTGGGACTTCCTAGTTGAAATTCTGGAGACACTGAATAGGGGGGCTCTCAGCTTAGTCATGGCCTGAAGGACTCCACAAAGCACGCCCGTGCAGGGCAGGCAATGGTCCAGGCAAGAGGCAGCTCAGTGGCTGCCTGGGCTGGTCTCAGCAGAGTTTGTGACTGGATACTCAGGCTTTTAAGGTGTGTGTGTGTGTGTGGTCCTGAACTCACACTGCCTCAGCCTCCCAAGTGCTGGGATTACAGGCATGTGTGACCCTACCTGGCTTTGGGATGAGAACATTTTCATCTGCTGCCCTTGCCTAACCACCTGGGATGGCACGGTGGGGGACCGCTGCACTCACAGGCCAATCAGCCCCTTTCACAGATGGGCACTGGTGTTCCAGAATGGGAAGGAACAGGCTACGGCTTTCTTTGCTGTTCATGCCGCTTCCCCTAGGCTCTCAGACCTGAGGGCATCAAGTTGCCTGGAGAAGCACAGACCACCTGCCCACCAGCAGAGGGCCTGCTCTGGAGGCCTGAGGCAGAGCCTGTGGATCCCAGGGTGCCACTGCTGCAGGCCATCCATTGGGACATCGCTTGGGAGGCTGGGGGTAGGGGCAGGGCTGGGAGGGATCTGTAGGCAGAAGACGGGAGAAGGAAGGCATTTTAGTGCAGGCTGGGAAAGGAAGGCGCAGTTTCTGATGCTTTCTGTACCAAATGCCCCTTTTGGATGAATATGCTCCATAAAGGACAAAAAGAGTGGAAGTAGAGGCAGGGGCTGGTAGAACCCATACTTGTGGGTGGGCAGTTTGGTGTGGAAGGCACTTTGAGTACCATGGGTACCTTATGTGTGGGCTCTGGGAAGGAGTTATAGGGCCTTGGAGACCAGAGGTCACCCTTGCCTCACTCAGGGCCTCCCCAGTTTGGGCTCCTTGATGGGGTACCTTGGTACCCCTGGGAGTGGGTGCCTGGCCTCCTCTGTAGGGTTTTCAGCAAAGGAGAATTTGGTCCCAGAGAAAGGATATTGATTAAGGGCTGAAGGATTACTGAGTGCTGGGGACCAGGTGCTGGGAATGCTGGGTACTCAAGACCTGGCTCAGGGATCCCTCAGCTCTGCTTGGGGCCAGTAAGACAGAGACGCCTTCCGCCCAGGCTTAGGCTGGCTCCTTCAGCAGGCTGTCCAGGTAGGTCCTCAGGGCTTGCAGGTGGCCTGAGGGCTGTGCAGAGGGGGTGGTGCCCTGTGGGCTCAGGTAGTGGTCGTACTTCTTCAGGCCACGCAGGGGGTCACAACGGTGTGCTGTGAGCAGCTCCAGGAAGCTCACGCTGTGCAGGGCCAAGAGCCGGGCCTCTGCCTGGGACAAGACGGCTGCCTGCACCAGGGGCTGCAGAGAAGAGAAGCACTGCAGGCTGCTGAAGGAGTAGACATGCTGCGCCAGCTGCGGGCCGGGTGAGATCTCAAGCAGGCGGTACAGGTCGCGCATGGCCAGCACGGTAGCCAGGGCGCTGCTCCTGCTCATGTTTCTCGCCAGGTAGGTCTTGGCCAGGCTCTTGAGTCTGAAGCTCCTGGCTCCAGGAACCTGCTCCCGGATGAGGGGTAGCACAGAGAGGAAGCCCGAGATGGCCTCCTGGAACTCCCAGAGCCTGTTAATGTCCTCCAGGGCCCTGAAGAAGTTGGGGATGCTGGGCCCCCACAGGTTATAGCAGACCAAGATGGGGCGGTTCATTGACTTTAGGAAGCTAAGAAAGTGCCGCAGCCCTGTCTCCAGGGAGACGGCCTTGGTGTAGAAGCTGTTGAAGGCTTCTGGCTGGATGAGCACGCGGAACTTGCTCTCCCGGTTCACAGCCGCCAGCTGGCTAATCTTCTGAGCTGGGCAGGAGAGAAGGGCACGGTGAGGCCTGGGGCACAGCGATGCTGTGGAGGGGGCATCTGATCCATCACCCTCTAGAACTTCTGCCCTTGGACAGGACAGCAGGCAGAACCTGGGAACAGCCTCCAAGCACAGCTCTGACCCAACTCCAAGGCTGGAGTCACAAGGAGAGGCCAGACTGTCTTGCGTGCCACCAGCAGGGTGTCCAGTGGCCCTCTACCCCACCCACCCTAGAGTTTGCCAAACCCATAGAGCACCATCGCTCCTGTCTGTCTTCTCTCTCAGCTGTCACCTGTCCCAGAGACTGGAGACTGCTTCTTCCTAGCCCCATCCCTTAGCTACGGCTTCCAGTCACTCAGTACTATGTAAATACCTGCTGCTTCTGGCTGGTGAGGCTCATCCCAATGTCAAGTTTACACTGCAAGCTAGGGGCAGGGTTCTTGCTCCAGGGGGATAGTGCAGGCCCAGGGCAAGTGCCAAGGGGTAAGGGGTTATCACTCCTATGGCCCTGGTTCTGCCAGCTTCCTGCACACCCTCTTGCAGGTCAGTCCTGTACTCAGGGCCACAGCCTTGTGGGGAGGATGTCTTGGCAAGGAGCCTGCCACTGTTTCTGCTCTGGGGTCTCTGCCCAAGAGGAGGTCTGGTCAGAAGTGAATGCACAGGGTGCCTGCCTCCCTCCAACAACCAGGCCCTGCTCTCAGCTGGTGTCCCTGTTAACCAAGCCACACACCTCAGGGCCCAGGGCTGAGATGGTAGGCTGTCCACCTAGCTGTCACCACCAGGGGTTGGGGCTGGCCACAGGCCTTGCACTCATTTTTTTGTTTTTGTTTTGTACCAGGGATTGAACTCAGGACCTTGTGCTTACCAGGTAAGCACTTGTGTCCCTGAGCTGTTTCCCCAAGCTTTGCAGACAGCTGTCTGCTCTGCTCTTGGGAACACAGAGACTAAGTTAGAAAGGGATGGGGTGACCCAGGAGAACCCACTTTGATTGTCGATCTTGAGGTTAAAGAACACCAGGGGCCTGTCTTCTGCCTGAGGGTTGGTGAGGCTCTGGTCGACAGGGAGGGAGCTGGGCCCCTCCAGCTGCAGGTCGCTGGACTCACTGCTGCTGTCGTCAAGCTCCTGGAAGGACTGCAACACAGAAAAACCAACAGGTCAGGGTATCCGAGGACTGCGGGAGAAGATGGTAAGGTGAGCATGTGCCAGCAGTTTGTGTGCATGAGTGTGTGTGTGAGCCAGCAGAAGCGGGGGCATCTGTGTGCACAGGGGAGGGTGGATTACGGGGAAGTGTGTGCATGACTGTGTGAGGAACAGCTGTAAATGGTGTGGGTCATGTGTAAGGATCATGTGTGTGAGGGACTAGGTGTGAGGGGTGAGGTCACACAGGGAAGTGCAAGCATGCTTGGCTCCGCACAGGTGGCAGAGAATGAGCCTCAAGTGCACTGGGGCACAAGTGTGTGTAAGTGTGAAGTTGTGGGTAAGTGTGCACGGACAAGCTGTGCCATTTGTGGAGATGCAGGGAAAGGGCTAGTCTCTCTGAGCACACTCAGTAGAAATGTGGAAAACTTGTGAAGGGCGGGGAACAGTCCTGGATGATGTTTCTAAAAGGAGCCAGGGACTTGGCTTTGCCTGTCCCCAAAGTTGGCTGAAGTCCCAATGCCTTGTACAAAGGCAAGGTGGAGGGCAGCTCAGCCGCTTGGATGCCATCTCTGGGTGGACACTTCGGTCCCTGGCAGGGAGAGGGCAGTGGGGGAGCTCAGAGCTCAGCACCTATGCCCAGCTGCAGGAGAACTAAGCACTTTGGGTCAGGCTCAGCACCCGAGACCTGGTGCTCCAGTCCCAATGCTTGTCATGGCTGTGGTGTTGTGTGAGAGATTTTGGGTGAAGAGCTAAGCTGGAAGAACTCCACTTGGAGAGATCCCCAGGAGGAGGGCTATGCAGTGTGGGGAGCATCTGAGAGTCCATTGCTGATCATCTGCACAACCACCAAGCTCAGACGTTCAACTTTGGCGAGTCTCCTGTGGAAGCCTCCTGTGCATGGTACCCAGAGACCAGGAGGAAGGGACACATACAGTGTCTTGGGGACAGAGCTCAGTGCCTCTGTTTTCTCTGGCCTCTGGCTGACACCCATGGCCTGGGAGACAATCCTCAACCCAACCCCACTCTGTGGTCCTCTGTGGGGTGAAAGGTGTTTTCCACAAATCTTCAGCCAAGAGGAAGTCACCACAGCCCACAGGCAGGTTCAGAGGGGAGGCTTAGGCTGGCTCCATTGGCATTTCTGGGCCTATGTCAGGCTCACCAACTGATACGATCAGACATCAAGGACAGATCCGTCTAGGGCAGGATTTGTTGACTGCCCCACTCCTTCCAGGCTGGTTTTCCATCTTGCCCAAAGCGTCTTCTCCCCAGAAAGCCTCCCTGAGGCATCTTGCTGGTTGCTGACAGCAGCACCACGGCCTCCGACCTCTTCCCTGGAGCTGTCTTCCATCTCTAGCCTTCTGGGTGCTCCAATGCTTGAGCCATGGATGGGCTGGGCTCCCTGCTGTGTCCTCCCAGGCCCCAGCTCTCTCTTGCCAATAGCTGGGCCCCCTCTCCGTGGGCCACAGCTCATCCTTCTGCCCACCAACATGGCACACTGGGCTTTCTCTTCCTTCTTCTTTCTGTTCCAAACATGAAAGCGCCTTCGGGGTCCTCAGTGCATCCTCCAGGCTCTTTCCATACGGAAGTGCCCCTGCAGGTCCTAGAGCCTTCTTCCTAGCCTTAGACCTGCATTTCCAAGAGCAAAGTTCCCCAGAGGGCAGGGCGGCTACAACTCTAGGCCACTGTCCTAAGTCATTTTCTCCCTGCTGAGACACAATACCCAACACCCACGCCTTAAAGGAAGAGAGGTTTATTTTGGCTCAGTTTGTAGAGGTTTCAGTCCACAGTGAGCTGGCCTCAAGGCAGGGCAGCATGGCGCAGGAGAGCAGCCCATGGCAGGGAAGCAAGGAAACAGGGAGAAGGGAACAGCTGGGGAGGGGGAGAAACCCTTCTGGGCTGCGCCTCCAGTGACATCTTCTAAGCACTCAGCCTCCTAACAGCAAGTCAGCTCTGAACTTATTGAACTAATTCACCTGTGAGTATCACAAATCCATACCCAATGAACCCCTCAAACCCTACCCAAGTACATGAGGTTTGTGTGTGGGAGGTGTCCAGTATAAATCTTTTTTTTTGGTGGAAACGGGGATTGAACTCAGGCCCTGCTCTTGCCAGGGAAGCGCTTATTCCACTGAGCCATCTCCCTGGGCCCTAGATATAAATCTTTTTTTTTTTTTTTTTTTTTTTTTTTTTTTTTTTTTTTTTTTTTTTTTTTTAAATATTTATTTATTTTTATTTATTACATTTATTTATTGTGTGTGTGTGTGGCCAGCTCAGCCCACCAGGGGGCAGGTCTGGCTGGCATGTGGTGCTGGGGATCGAACCGCGGTCCCTGTGATTTGCCAAGCTTGTTTCAAGTAGGTGCTTTAGACCACTGAGCCATCTCTCCAGCCCCCTAGATATAAATCTTGAGAGCCATGTCCCCCATCTTTTCCCCAGGTCACATACAGGACAACCATCAGAGCCTACATTTTACAGCCTCCCATGGGGCCGTGGAGCTGAGTCTTCCTTCCCTAAGGGTACCATGGGGGCTCCTCATGGACAGGGACACCTCTTTCCTAAGCAAGGGTGGGATCTCACAGCCTGACACCTCTTCATCCTCTTGCCTGTGGGGACTGCCATAGGGATGGTCACCCCTGTGGTTAGATTACCAAACACCTTACATTTAGTCCAGGCAGCTGCAAACCCACAATTCCCTCTCCCCTTGAGTTCCAGAGATATAGTCGGGTAATCGAAGGACACTGAAGCAAGACTCTTCTAAAAGGCCAGGGCTACCAGAAGGGAGAGGAGTAGGTAGGGACTCTGGTCCCACCTCAGGCCCAGCTTTATTTTATGGATTAGGATGGCTGGGCATGGGGGAGGGGAGTAGAGGAGAGATGAGGACAAGGCTGAGATATGACTAGATGGACCGAGAAAGGGAAGAAGGCAATCAGTGTGGAAAGATGGAGGCCAATAGGTGAGGCCAGGAGAGGAAACAGGAAAAAAAAGTCTGAGAATCAATGGAGTGAGAAACACTGAGAACTCAACATGGTGGAGGGGGCAACAGCTTGGAATTGACAAAGTGCTTGTGTGGGTTCTGAGCCGAGTCCTCTTTTTTCTTTTTTTGTGGTACTGGTGATTGAACTCAGGACCCTGCGCTTGCCAGGCAGGCACTTATTCTACTGAGCTATCTCACCAGTCCCTGAGTCCTCTTTGATAGTCTCTGAAAGAGGCCACAGGAATGCCCAGTCCGTTAGACTGAGTCCCTAGGTTGGGCTTCTCTGAATGCAAACTGACAGCCACATGGGATCCAGGACGTATGTGACTAGGAACACACACTCCATCAGGCTGACCGGCTGTGTCCACCTCACTCATTTCCATCAGAGACCCCCCCGGCCTGAGCCAGACACATCAGTGTGCACTGAGCTTGACAGTGCACACCTGACAGTGGCCTCAGGCAGGCATGCAGAAAGTGCTAGCTGGCAGTGCAGCCAGCTTCCCAAAGCCTTGGAGGTGGAGCTGTTGTCCCTTGCTGTATCACACCTTGTAGGTAACATCACCTCCACTCAAGCCTCATCCACGTAACTGGACATTAGTAGCAGTCATAAAAACAAAACAAAACAAAACAAAAAAAAAAAAAAAAAAAAAAAAAAACGCTGGAAGCCGAGACTGCATCACAGGCCACCCAAATCAGAATCTCCTGGTGTGGGACCCATGAATGCATAAGTGCTAAAACTCCCCAGTGCCTAGGCAGCCTTGGGGATCATTGTTTTCCCTGTGGATTAGTTCCCATATTTGGGCATTGGCCAATCAGACCTCTTGTTGGTCAGCATCCACCTCCTGGTGACAGTGACATGCAGTGAGTCCCCAAGTTCCTAAGAGCCCTTCAGGGGCTGGAGAGATGGCTCAGTGGTCTAAAGCACCTACTTGGAACAAGCTTGGCAAAGCACAGGGACCGCGGTTCGATCCCCCAGCACCACATGCCAGCCAGCTGCGCCCCCTGGTGGGCTGAGCTGGCCACACACACACACACACACACACACACTAAATAAATAAATAATTTAAAAAAGAGCCCTTCAGTGCCCAGGCCTCAGCGAACACGACACACACATTTCTGGTTCTTGCAGCCACAAACTTCCAGCTCCTGCAATGTCACAAAGGCCCAGCAGATAGGTCACATGGGTTGGTGCTAGCCCATGCCCTCCATGGCCACTTGCAGATGACACTGTGCCCCACCTTCCCTACCAAGCACTCCAACTCTTTCTGATATGCATATTCATCAGTGCATATGAATATATGTATATTCACCAGTGCATATGAATATATGCATATTCACCAGTGCCATGGACCTCTAGGACCAGCTGCTCCCATGGGCCTCCTTCCTTGGCTGGTCACCACTGCCATCCTGGTGAGGCCCTCTCCTACTTCCATTTGGTCCTGCTGCTGCTGCTAAGGCTCTGGAACTGGGCATCTGTCACAAAAGTGGGTGAGGGCACCCATCTCCTTCAGCTGTGGATCCTGACAGGTCCTGCTGGAGGCGGAGCTGACATCCCCTGCATGTCACATGGTTAGCACAGTCCACACCCCAGGGACTCCCAAAGCAGGCCCGAGTCTCACCCTCCACCCTGGCTACTGCTGTGCCAAACAGCTACTTCCTTGCTCTAAGTCTGCCTGAGCTCCCAACAGAGACAGCACAGATGCAGAGGAAGTCCATGCAATGGTCCTTCCAAGCCCTGGACCACACAGAAGAGGTGCCGCTTGAGCAGACCAGCCTTCTACTAGCTCTTGACTGAGGCTTAACAAAGGCCATGGGCAGGGAGCATGTGGGACCAGATGGCCTGGAATATCCCATTCCCCAGCATGGAAGTGGGAATTCGCAGCAGGAATACCGTGGGCACCGTAAGGTGACCATCGGTGTGAAGGGACTCAGAAAGTCAGGGAGCAGTGTAACAGGGGGACCCAACTACTTAAAAAAGTCTATTTGAAGGCCTGGGATTCTGGTGATGGTTAATTGTTCACTGTCACCTCTAATGAATACACACAGAAGCAGCGGGCTCTGCTCTCTCCCACCGAGTCTATTCTCCAAAGTGAGTGCCACCTTCTAGCTGTGTACCTTTCCATAAACTGAAACACACCCATCCTGTCCTGTGATTAACCCTACATCCCTTCCAGACTCCTTGCTGACAGCTGGAGATTGGACGTGTCCCTCTTTCGCCCCATGGCCCCACCCTACTCTTCAGCACCACCCTCCTGATGTCTGATGCGGCTCCGGGCACCTGTCTTTTCTCCACCTTTCCTTCCCCAGTCAGTGACAGCTTTAGCTTTCTCATGATCAAAGGATGGAGAGTGGGCAGGTAGTAGAGGATACGGGGCTACACGTGGGGAACAGGAAAACAATGGGCGCTAAGGGCTCAGCCTGTGTAATCATGTGGATGGTTCAGCCATTCTTGGAGGAAGAGAGGCTGGGGTTGAGGTACCTGGAGCTGTGGAAAAGCCACAGCCGTACTAGTCAGGCAGGCAGTAGCAGGCAGTGAGGGTACAGCTGGGGCAAGGAGATCCCAGGGACCAGAGAAAATACAGGGTCAGGACCAGTGGTAGAAGTCTGGGAGAGGGACCCAGAGTGTGGCCAAGGCCACCCAGGACTAAATGGGGCACTGTGCTCAGTGGGTAGAGATGGAGACACCTTTCAGGATGTTGAGAAGGAAGCATAAGCTCTAGAAGATGCAGAAGCTGTGAAGACAGAGTGCCAGAGTGAGGGTGTCGAGTCACAAGGCTGGCTGCCAGGGGCAGGCTGACGGCCCTTCTACCTAATGCTGAGGACAGGAGAAGGGTTGGATGGGGACAGGTGAATCCAAAATCAGGCAGCAAAGTGTCCACAATCCCAAGCCACTAGGGGCTCTTGTCTTCTCCCTGCAACAGATGGTACAATCACCAGCAGAGAGCGAGGGGCTGATGAGACCCAGGGAGCATCGCATAGCACAAGGAGTGGCGTCAGGGTAGCAAAGCTCCTTGGAGGCTATAGGTTGTCCTTTGCAGGTGTCTTCCTGGTGGCTTTTCCTCGACAGATCTGGCCTCCAGGGGGCAGCTGGTAGGCAGCGGGCTTCTGAGTCCCTCCTGGGCTGTCTCTGCCTAACCATAAGCCTGGTGGGCAGGGAGCAGAGAGCTTGGTTATGAATGACCCGAACGGGGAGGGGTTGACTGCTGGGGGAGATGACACAGAGCCAAACGCTTCAGGTACAGGAAGCAGTGCTGAATCTGGTTCAGAGATGGGCAGATGTGGTGGTGAGGTGTGGGTAGCCATAGGACTGGTGGCTAATGTGGGATAGGATGGTGATCTTGGAAAGTCAAAGAGCAGAGGTCATGAAGGTGATGTTGATGTCACTCGGGAGGAGGGCAGGACCAAGTGAGGAGGCTACGCTCACATCTGCCTGCTTTAAAGGGAGGTGGATGGACCCCTGAGATAGACAAGGATTGAGGAGATCCCTGAGAGCTGGAGGTCTGATGCCCACCCCCCACCTCTGATGTGTGGGAGGAAGTGAGGACCAGAGTCCCCAAGGGAAACTGAGCCTCAGTGCAGCCTGCTGGCTGTGGAATAAGGGCTCACAACAGTGATCATTCAGCAAGTGTTTATTGGGTGGCGCCATATGCTGGGGCTTAGGACAGCTGCATGGGCTGGTGTCCTGTAAGAGGCCCAGGGAAAGGCTTAGGAGGAGCTGGGTGCTGGGAAGGCAACAGAGGGTGAGAGAAGACCCCTTCTTGGGCAAAGAGGCCTGTGAGAAGGGTGACCTGAACTTCAGCCATGGCCAAGGTCCCCATGGCTGGGTCCCAGGGCAGGGGGTCTGGCTGCAAGGTGGGGGTAACAGCTATAGAGAGAGGAGGCTCTTGGGGCTCTCACAGGCCTGGCTCTGGGGAGCCTGGCCAGGGTTGAGGGGTCTCTTGGGTTTGTGCGATGGTGGAGATGCAACTGGAGGGGCATCCGTGGGGCGGGGACCTGTAATCCAAATCCCCTGGGGGAGCCCCTACCCCTAGAGCTGGGAGTGCTGAGCCCTCCTGTGTCTCCTGGTGGAAAAGACATTACGATGGGAGGCTGTGAAGGAGAGGAGGGAAAAAACCCTGTTGAGCTGCTGGGCCTACTGGGAGGGTCCCTGGAGGGCACAGCTGCAGGATGACGCTGTCCTGAGTCTGTAGGGCAGGTTGAAGATCTCTCGCAGGCGGCTAGCAAGCTCCTGGGTGTTGTGCGGACACCTGGGAGGCACTGTGGTGACAGGGATGGTAGCCTGGGCCATGGGGGGCGACAGAGTCTGTTGTATAGTGGTCTGATAGTGGCGGAGGATGCGGTGAACGCTGATGGCTCTCTGGGCCCTGTGCAAGCGCTTGTGGATCCCTCGAAGGATGGTAGCGAGCTTCTGGTAGTCATGAGGCTGGCGGGGACACTTGGTGCTGGGGGCTGCAGCAGGCTGGACAGGATGCTGGGGAGGCCAAGCTGGGGAGCAGCATGTGGCTGGGGGCTGATGGGAGGCCCCTTGTGCTCTCTGCAGCAGGGAAGAGGCTGGCGAGGAGGGTGGCTTGGTGGTCTCCGGTGGCTCCAGGCACTTCCAACACAGAACCTCAGCCTGAGTGCTGGAAGCAACCTTGGGCCACCAGTCCAGCCTTTCGCTCTACCCCGTCCCTTGCCCTGGACAGGAGACAGCCCAGCCTCGGGTAACACTGCCAATGACAGATAGGTCACTAGCCACGAAGCTACAAAATGGCTTTAAAGGTTGTTTTTTGTTTGCTTGTTTGTTTTGTTTTTTTTCCTTACATAGAGACAAAAACTTGCTAGACTGGCTCCTGTGAGCTCACATCTTTTCCCCCAACAGTCCTCACTGCCTGGGACAGGCAGGGGACAGATGCTCATCCAACCCTCCTCATGGAGGATTTGGGGAACAGGAAATGCATGAGGAAGTTGCAAAGGCCTAGGACATTGCAGAGGACAGTGGGATCTGGAAGGAATCATGCTACTGGGCATCTTGGAAGAGCCATCTGGCCACTAAGGTGCCCAACCTGGCATGGGAAAGAGGGCAGGGTGCTCAAGGCATGTGGCTAGCACTTGCGGAGACTTTTTGGGATACATTAAGTCTCGCCGTCTAGCTGGAAAATTCCACCCTCCCCTGTGCAAGGCAAGTTTGAGAGTCACCCATGGTGAGTGTGGCCCCTGGGACCTGGAACGGGGGCAGCAGGAGTCCTGGGCTGGCCTCCTGGGCAACTCACCAAGTTCTCAGCATCGGAGTCTTCTGAGCTGCTGATCACCACGATGGGCTCATCTGGAATGGGAGCAGGTGCAGCATTAGGCCCATCTGGCTGCACACCTGGATGGAGAACGTGTTAGCTGGGGCCAGGGGGTCATGGGTCAGGGTGTGGGGTCCAGTGGGCTGGGGGCGACAGTGTTCTGCCAGGGGCAACGAGAACGTGTGCTGTGTGTGCCAGTGGACCTGCTCTGAGTTTGGGTTTTTCACAAATGGATTTCTATCATTTTCAGTTGGGCCTCATCTGTTTATATTTATTTAAGCTACTGGCCATCAGTTTAGAATTTTCTCCCTATACAAACAACCTGACAACCATCCTGGATTTGGAACTTTTCTGGAACTAAACTCAACCCTTATTTTCTTCTATTTTGAGACAGGATCTCGCTAAATCCCTAAGTTGCCCAGGTTGGGCTCCAACTCGTGATAACTACTGCCTCAGCCTCCCAAAGTACTGGGATGCAGGTATGCAGCACCACCCCTGGCCGCAACATTTTGCAACCCTAGAGATGAACTTTGATTTGCTCCGATCTCAAGGAACAGCAGGCAGGGCAGCTTGCGTGACCAGGGTAGGGGCTCCATCGGGAACCTCTGCAGGCCCTCTAGTTGCACAATACTGGGGTTGACCTCGACACCTTCCTGGGGACTCAGTCTCCCTGTCTAGTAGGATTCATAAAAGATACTAATGGGAACAAAGGAGACACCTAGGTGGGTGGCGTTTGCAGAACAGGGGAAACGTGCAAGTAGACTTCACCCAGCCTTCTCTGGGAGTGCTGGATGCTCGCCAATAAGCATTTCCCGTACTGCAACCGCCTGTGTAGAGGGGCCTGGGTTGGGTGCTGAAGTGAGTGGGGGAAAGGACTTAAGGAATAATCTGACCCAGACCTCAGAGTTCCCAAGCTGGAACTGAGCAAGGCATATGGGACTCCCACCCTTGGGCAGGTTGTGGGCTGGCCCTCCCTGTTCTGTGGTGGTTCAGTGTAGGACACACAGGGAGACCCTGTGGGATCTGGGCTCCCTGGAGATCAGAATGCAGAGGGGGCCTCCCTCTACCACTGCCACCCCACCCCCACCCTACCTGCCTCTGCAGCAACGCTGGTCACTTGGGTGTTGTTGGGCTGCAAGACCTCTTTTCCCTCACTGGGGCTCTCAGGCTGGGCAGGCCTGTCCAGGTGCGGGGGCGAGACTGCCCTGGAGGTGCTGGGCCTGGGCTGCTCGCTGGGGCTGGGATCCAAGGGCAACTCCTTGTCCTCCTCCGACTCCAACTTGATGACCTTCCTGGAGCACTGGGTCTGGCAGGACTTTCTCTTCTTAGGGGAAGGTTCATTGGAGACCTGCGTGGTAGGGAGTCACAGAGCTGGGTCAGGTCTCTTGAGGGTTGGTGGTCAGAGAACCAGACTGGCTAGCAGGTGCCTGTAGCCACATTTTCTTTTATTTTTATTTTTTCAGTACTAGGGATTGAACCCAGGACTCTGCATACCAGCAAGCACTCTGTCATGAAGCGGCATCCTCAGTCCTTTTTATTTTTAATTTTGAGACTCGGTCTTGATAGTGCTGCCCAGCCTGGGCTAAAATGTGTGATACTCTTGCCTCGGCCTCTTGAGTAGCTAAGATCACAGGCTTGTGCTACCATGCTCAGTGCTGTGGTCCTATCTCAGTTCCACCTCCCTCTGTCACTGTGCCCTCTCCTCTGCTCTCTGCCATTCAAATCATGCCTCGTGCATACAGGAAGTCTCCCAGGCTACCATGCACCTTGGTCCTGGTGCAGGCTGCCAGCCCCTGCCAGCCTCTGAGGGCCCTGGGGTCTCAGTGGCTAGTTGGGCTGAAGCCGCTCATGCTCAGCTTCCTGACGGTGTAGCTAAGAGCAAGGGACAGGGCTGACTGAGTATCAAGCAGACCCTTCCTCACGAGGAGCCAATAACAGCCAGGAGTCTTCCCCACCGCTCCCTGCATGGGTGGAGCTGGGCCTGGGGGAGGGAGGCACAACCAATGGACCTTACCTCTCCAGATGAGGGACTTCTGATGGAGAAGGCATAGATGGGCCCTGAGGGTTCTCTGGGGACCAACTGCACTACTGCTGCTGGCTGGGCTTCAGACAGCCCCAGGGCCTTGGCCTGTGCTTTCTGTGCCTCGCTGGGCTGCAAAGTTGGGAAATCAAGAGTCGGAAACAACCCAGGGACTCCAAGCCCACAGCCAATCTCAGGTGCAGTCTCCCTGGCCCTAAGCTTAGTGTTCACTGGAGACAAGGAGCCATCCCTAACCCTGCCAGGACTCCACCTCCTCCAGCCCCTGGGGTGGTGGCCAGCTACGTGTCAATTCTCAAGTCTCCTGATACCTCAGGGTCCCCACTGTCCAGCTCCTCCTCAAGATGTGCCTGAGAGCCAGCGCAGCGTGTGTGCCCAGGAGGAAGGTGCTCACTGCTAAGGACGGCGGCTCCCTCAACAACACAAAGTTCCAGGGGTGAGAAAGAGCCTGGCACCAGGCTGACCCTAGACAGCTAAGTCACAAACCCGGCCAGTGCCTCCAAGTTTCTCAGCTTCCACCTCCCTCTGTAAAATGAAAATAACAACATGTTCCTCGCCCAGCAGTGTGAATGACAGGTTCCACACACGTACAGTGTTTGGAAGAGCACCCAGCACTTCCGAAGTGTCATTAATGCTGTGATGAAGATGGAGATGGAGATAAATGCTGTTTTATGACAACTCCATGGGCTCAGTGCTAAGAGCTTTAGGCATCGATGATGGAATAGGTGGGTGAGCCTGCATACAACCCAGGAGAGCTACTGCTCAGTACGTACTTCAGAGAGACACTAAGAGGAACACCCACACACAGGGCTGGGAGCCTAGCTCAGCAGTAGAGTCCACGCTTAGTATGGACGAGGCCCTAGATTTGATCCCCAGACTGAATAAAACCTATGTTTTTATATTTATATATTTATGTATGTGGACCTGGGGATGGAACTCAAGGGCTTCATAAGGTCTAAGCACTGCGAAAGCAACTGCATTGAAGAATCAATAAACACCTTACAGCAATTCAATGTCAACGGTCTCAACTCCCCAGTCAAAAGACTCAGACTGGAGGACAGCATCAAAGAACAACACGCAGCCATACATTACAACCAGGAGACAGAACTCACCCAAAAAGAAGGCCACCGACTGAAGTAAAGGATTGGAAATGACATGCCTTCATCTGGAGCCTGAAAACAGGAGTCTTTATTTTCAGACTCAGCACATTTTAAGCCAAAGGTGGCCAGAGGAGATAAGAATGGCTACATACTCGTTAAGGGAACAACTCAACAAGAAGAGAAAACAATGGCAAATATCTACGCATTCAATGTTGATGTACCAACTTCAAACAAAACTACTGGACTTAAAAGGCCAGAGAGACACCAACACAATCACAGTGGGAGACTCTGATAACCTCCTTCTTCCAATCAGACAAGTGAACCAGACCAAAACAGACAAACAAAAAACGGTTCTGGCTACCCTGAGCCAGCGGGACTTGCCGGTCCAAGCCCAGGTGCAGCATAAGACCCTCTTCCACCCCCTTGGGACGCCCCCACCACTCCGCAGCACCTCCCCCCCCGTGAGAATTTCTGCCACATTCTAGGGACCCCCAGATCCAGTCCTAGCTCAGGCCCGGTGAGTGTGTGGGAGAGCTTCCTGCTACCCTGTGCCAGCGGGACCTGCCGGTTCCAGCCCAGGCGCAGCGTGGGTGAGACCCTCTTCCACCCTTGGGACGCCCCCCACCACTCAGCAGCACCCCCCCCGCCCGCCGTGTGAGAATTTCTGCTAGGGACCCCCAGATCCAGTCCTAGCCCAGGCCTGGTGAGTGTGTGGGAGAGATTCCGGTTACCCTGCATCTGCGGGACCTGCCGGTCCAAGCCCAGGTGCAGTGGGGTGAGACCCTCTTCCACCCCCTTGGGACCCACCACCACCACTCCGCAGCACCCCACCCCACCCTGCCCACCCAGTGAGAATTTCAGCCACATTCTGGGGAACCCCAGATCCAGTCCTAGCCCAGGCCAAGTGATTGTGTGGGAGAGCTTCCTCTTCCCCTACTCTACCTTGTCCCCTTCAGACTCAGCTCAGGCCTAGCATACAGGCCTGGGGTAAAACCCTGCAGCTGCAATCCATGCAGAGAGAGTAGGGGACAGAACCACCCAGCTAGTCCAGGAGCAGAATATCTTTCCAGAGGGGCACAACAGGTTCACTCCCAAGGGTGGCAGCAGGAAGGAGCTGAACACAGAAGCCAGACCCAAGCCAGGCACAGCTGTATAAATCCAAACTTTGTAGATTTGCACCTGAACTTCAGTAGGTGCTAAGGTTATAACTGCACCAAAGCTCTACAACAAAGGTCAGACGGCAGGGCTACACAAAATGACAATGAGAAGGAGCAAAATGCAATCTCAGACCCCAAGCCCACCCATAACAAGTGCAAAGGACACTAACACAGAACAAATTGGGAATCACACAGCTGAAATCAATGAATCAATGGCTTCTGAAATAAAGAAACAACTGCAGAAAGATATAGAGGAACTCAGACTGGAAATGAAAAAAGAATTCCCTGAATTAATAGCATCTGCAGCAAAGAATCAAATGCAGAAACATATGGAGGAAACCCAATGCCCACCCAGAACAAGTGCAGAGGATACTAGCTCAGCTCAAATGCATGAATTAATAGCATCGATAGTAAATAAGCAACATCAGAAAGTCATAGAGGAACTCAGAGCGCAATTCTTTTCTGAAATAAAAAAAGAATTCTCTGAACTCATAGCATCTGAAGTAAAGAATAAACTAAAGAAACATAGGGAGGAAACCCAATCTAAAACAAACACTGCAGGGGCTGGTGAGATGGCTCAGTGGTCTAAAGCACCTACTTAAAACAAGCTTAGCTAAAGCACAGGGACCGCGGTTCAACCCCCCAGCACCACATGCCAGCCAGCCCCGCCCCCGGTGGGCTGAGCTGGCCACACACACACACACACACACACAGAGAAAAATAAATAAATAATTTTAAAAAATAATAAAACAAACACTGCAGTAAAAGAATTAATAACTGCTTCTAAAGAAGACATTGATTAAAAAAATAGAGATGAGAAAAATGACAGATTCCTTGAATGAGCAATACAGGAAAGAAATAGATCGCATGAAGCAGAGTCAAAGAGATATAAAGGAATTTAAAATCTCAATCACGAGCTTGCAAAACTGTTTAAGTGAAAGTGAAGACAAGAGCTTCAGATCTTGAAGACGCTGGTGCAGCTAGTGAAAAGGTAAGAAAGGCTCTCTTAAAACAACTAGGATGCAGGAAAAAATAATCCATCACCTGCAAGACGATGCAGAGATGAACAAAGTGAGACTAACAGGCATCAATGAGAAAGAAGGAGTCAATACAAATGACGTTAAAAAAATAAGGGCAGAAGTAATAGCAGAAAACTTCCCAAATATGAGGAAACAATCTGACATTCAGGTAACCGAAGCATACAGAACGCAAAGTAACCTCAACCCAATGAAAAACACACCGAGACATATAATAGTCAAGATTCAAGAAATTCAGCACAAGAATAATATACTGAAAGCCGCTAGAGAAAAGAAGC
>NW_004524602.1:3623227-3624169 GCF_000260255.1 Octodon degus
ACCAGACACACATGTGTAAATATCATATAGTTTCCATAGAATAACAACTCAAAAGAAGAAATACAAATAGAAAGGTATAATACAAGTAAAAGGAAAGCAAGAACTCAAGGACTAACTAATTAAGAGAGGGAAAGGAGAAGAGCTAGGAAACATGAAAGTGACAAGCCATACAGTTATATGTAGAAGATAGGCAAGGCAATGATCCTGAGAATCTTCAGAAGATTTTTGAATCTTGCAGTTAATTGGAAAGATTCTCACCCTAACGATATACACTGACACCTGTGAGCTAAGCAACTGCACTGCAGATGGCAATTTGTAATAGTAGGTTCATGCTTGGAGTGCCTGTCATTCTGGTCTTCTGAATACGGACTGCTTGTCATGACATGCCAGTTGCTGCTGTGCTGTCTTTCGGGTAGATGATTGTTCAAAAAGAAGGAGGTGGTGAATGAAGGCAGGAGACAGGAATAGGAATGTTGTGGGACTGTCCTGCTTCAAGGTTGTATATGGTTAGATTTTTGGACTTATATGTAAACATAATTATATAATTCTTTATGCCTATTTTCAAAATACATTTTAATTTTTAAATGTTTTTTCATTATATTCTGTAGGGACTTAAAGTTCAACATATTAATACTTGATGAAAAATACCTGTTCCATGTTATGCCTAAGATGTTTGATATTCAGACAGATAGTGAGGTTAAGCTTAACAGCCTACGTTGTATGGTAATAATAACAATAAGCTTCTCTTCTGGAGGGTTAATAACCTAAGTTTGCAGAGCAAAATTAGAGAAAAAGGAGGGCGTCAAGGAAAGCCAACATTTTGGCCCTAGCCTTCCAAGGTCAATTAAGACTCAGGACATATGAGATCTTCTACTGTAACATCATGTAACTCAGTAGTGTCCCAAATTTTCTGATCAAGGAGATTATGGGGGGCTGGTGAGA
>NW_004524602.1:3624789-3628976 GCF_000260255.1 Octodon degus
CCTAAACGGGCAATTTATTTATTTTTTTTACTTTTTTTATCATTTATTCATTTATTTGGTACAGGGTCTCACTATGCAGCTCCGATTTGTAGCGATCCTCCTATCTCAGCCTCCCCAGCTCTGGGATTACAGGCATGCACCACCACAACTGGTATCCAAGGCCGGCTCGTGGCATGTCGGATTTGTTCTAATAGTGTGTGTAAATAGGATATCATGTCTGCATCTTGTACAGCAAATAACCACTAGGAAGAATGGATGCAATGTGTTAATTATTGAAACTGTCCTACCAATTTGGTTTGAAACTGTCTCACTGCTATTTGTTTCTCAATAAAATTATGGGGAAAAAAAAAATAAAAACGAAAAACACCGGCGTTAAACCACTCCATTCGAGGAAATGGACTTAAGAGATGTCTCGGGGGGGGGGGGGTTATCCACCAACAGCAGAATATGCCTTTATTGTAGAAGCACATGGAATTTTTTCTGAACTAGACGGATCTTAGGCCATAAAGCATGCTTAAGGATAGAGAAAAGATCTGAAACAATTCCTTGCATACTGTAACCCCTGGATCACAGCACCATGAAGCTAGAAACCATCAGCAGCACAATAATCATGATGATAATAACGCAAAAGGACAATGAATCGAAGAGTTGGTTCTTTGAAACCAAACCAGGGGACCTGAGGATGGAGAGAGATGACAGAGAGGGGAACGAAACCGGAAGTAGAAAGGAACAAGACACGATAGGCATGTATACCAGGTCCCCCATGGTGTGTTTACGACATATCACAAACATGTACAAATAAAAAGGAGGTGAATACAGAAACGGACCTTTGGTATTAAAGAAAAGAGTCAGTTATCCATCCTGCCTCTAGCTTGCTGTGTGTCACTGTGTCCACAGCTTCTCTCTGAGCCTCAGCCTTAGCCGCAGGACTCCATGCTCTCTCCTGGGTCTAAAATTCTCCAACTGTAAACTCTACTTCCTCCAGGAAGCCTCTCCTGACTACTTCAGCCCATAACCACCCTATGGATCACACAGTTACAAAGCTAGGAAGGCTTTCTTCCCACCCCTGCCTCTTCTTCAGGGGGGAATGCTTATTCCCAGGACCAGATCCTTGACAGGTAGCACACTGACCAGAGTGACCAGCTGCTAGGGCCAGGAAGGGAATGGGAGCTCACCCTATGGAAGGGGGCGCCCCACCTGTGGATACCACTGCAGCCCCAAGGGAAGCCCTTTCAGAATCAGCAGTTCAGAGACGGGAGCAGTTGTTTGCAGAAAAAACAAGCTTCCTGTCCACAGAGGATGGTGAAGGTGGGATGCCCACAGGTTACAGGCACTACAGAAGCAATGCCAACACGAGATGCCAGGCAACTGTGGTTCTTAGGTAACTGATGAGCTGGAGTATGCTGAAGATGGGCTGCTGGAAAGGAGACTGGTTCTTGGTTCTCTGTGCCAGTTCCAGACCCATTTGTGGGACAAGAGAAGGTCCACTTGTGGTGGCCTCAGGAAATGGTCACATACTGGTCTGGGGTTGAGGGATGGGGAGGTCATGTACACAGCCATCAGGGCCATCCAGTGACCACCTCCTTCACTGCCTGCCAACCTCTGAGCCTCACTTCTGAAGGTGGCTCATGGCCCACTGACCTCAGCTTTCAGGACCCTGGTGCCAGCTGGCTGATCCCTCCTTAAAGTCTTCTTTCCAGCCTTCCTAGGAAGGCTCCCACACAGCCACTCTCTGTCCCTTCCCAGTACACTCCCTGCAGACACAGTGATAGGGGGCTCCCAACTCTCCTGCACCTTCCTACGACCCCTTCCCACCGCATAAGAGTAACTCTCTTACTTGGTTGCTGACAGAGGAGTCACTAGGCATGCTGGAGCCTTCTGAGATGACTCTCTTGGACAAAGCGGCATCTGGAGAACACAGAGAAGGGACAGGCAGCTCAGAGAGGGGCATCCTGGCCTGGGAAAGGGATGGGCAGAAGGGCTTCGTTGCTTCTCCTGGATACACTTTTTTCAGGGCATCCAGATGGCTGGCAGTTGGAAAGAAAGCTCCCTAACTGCAGAGGGAGAGAGACCCAGCTGGAAGGAAGGGAGAGAGAGTGGCATCTCAGAGCCCTAACCCGTGTACCTCTCTCCATCTCTGAATCACTAGCAGGGAAAGATGGGGGGACAGTCCTAAAGCCATTCCTGCCCATGAACTCCATGGTGAGGGCCTCATGATGCTCTTCTTCATCTGTTTTTATGAAACATAATCTAAACCTGGCCTGCTTCAGAATAAAATAACCCTTCTTTCTGCCACTGCTCAATTACAACATGCAAGGCAAGCTATTTAACTCATGGGGCTCATTTTTCCCCAAAATAAGAAGCATTCAGCACCACCCACCTTTTGTGGTAGGAGGACTGAATCCAGGGCCTTCACACTGAGCTATAATATCAGCCTTTGACTTTTTACACTTGGAGACAAGCTCATGCTAACGTCGCTAAGTTTCCCAAGCTAGACTTGAATTTCTGATCCCCCTGCCTCAGCCTCTCACAGTTTTGAATCTGCAGGCATGTGCCGCCCACCACCCACAGCCAAATATCTATAAGCCTTTACATGACCAATGCCTGGGTGCTCACCTGTCCCCTGAGGGATGCAAGAGATGAGGTCCTGGAGGCGCACCTTGATCTCGTCAAAGCTGTCAGTGCGCACCGGGGACTGCAGGTGCTGCGGCTCCTCCTGGCGCAGGCGGCACAGCGCCTCGCGCAGGAAGCCGTGCATGTCCAACATCTCCTGGTCCGAGGCATAGCGCTTCATCCTCTGCACCAGGGTGCCACCAACGCGGATGCGCTGCAGCACAGCGTCCAGGCGACTCAGGCGTCTGGCCATGCCCTCGTAGTCACGCTGGTACTGTGCTTGCACTGCCTCCAGCAGCTCCTGCTCCCGCGCCTGCACATACGCCACCACCTGGCGCACCTGCGCGCGGATCTGCTCCTCCGTTTCGGTGCGTGCGTGGCCCAGCTGACGGATGGCCGAGCTCACCTGCTCGCGCACCGCTCCGAAGGAGCCATCCTGCTCCTGCAGCGCGCGCGCCATCACATCCAGCTCAGACTGCCACTGCTGGATTTCCATGCTGATGTCACACCTGAGGTCGCCGTGGTCACTGTCTAGGATCGCGCAGGAGCAGCACAGAGGCTTGGAGCAGCCCCGGCAGTAGAGGCTGTGGACACACAGGGCCATCCTGGGTCAGGGCTCTCCTGAGCCTTTTCCCTTTCAGTTTTCCTTATTAAATTAGTCTTCCTAAGTTGCCAAACTTCCTGTCATGCTTCTAGGCCTCTGCTTTCCCCAATTCTGCACGGTTATGGTGACTGTGCCCAAACTATCAATGAAACCGAGTGTAAAAGGTCACCACAGTAACAATTTGTCCATCTGTGTAACCAACTCTTTGCAAGGCTGAGCTCCCTGCAAGGGAAGCCAGGGGCGGACATGGAGGAAAGGAATTCATCATTACCCTTAGCTCTGCCAGAGCCCATCGGGTGCGATGAATCGCGCCACCCTCTTTGAACAGATGGGAAATCCCCGCATGCACATATCAACCCAGTAGCCACATATCAAAACCAGCTAGGGTAAGGATTCCCGAGCCCAGGTGGAAGCTGGGCTGCATAGTGGAAAGCAAGAGAAGGAGGCTTCATCCATGGTTCTAGTCTCTCCCATTCCTCCGTCACCACCTGAGACCCCTCCTGGTGGCCTCAGAGTCTCACGGGAGTGCAGACCCTACTGAGAACGGTGCATCAAGGGATCTAGGCTGCTGGCACCTTTGAATCATCCTGAAGCCATTACCACCCAACCCCAGCATGGAAAAAATGTCCTCCCCGGCCCTTATTTTAATACTTCATGTATTATATTTTTTAAATTGTATTTGGTACAGGGTCTCACTACGCAGCTTAGACTCAGTGATCCTCCTGTTTTCAGCCTCCTCAGAGCTGGAATTACAGGCATGTGCTGCCACGCTGGTCTCAGTGGTAGAGTCTATGTGCCCAGGGGCAGAGCCGGCGTGGTACTGGGGATCAAACACCGGTCCTTGCACTTGGTAAGCAGGCATTCAGTCAGCTGAGCTATCTTGCCAGCCCTTTTAACATATTTTGATTAAGGATAAGTATGTGAGGTAATGGATATATTCCTTAGTTTGTATTACACAATGTATACATAA
>NW_004524602.1:3629076-3641339 GCF_000260255.1 Octodon degus
TTTTTTTTAAAGCTAGGAGACACTTTCATAGTTTTTCCTATATTCATCCTCCTAACAATCTGTGACTATGTTACCATCCAAGGCAAAGGGAACTTTGGCAGTGTGGTTGAATTCAGGAACTTGATATAAAGGGATGAACGTGGGCTTTCTGGGTGGGCCCAATTGGGTAAAAGAGGGTGACACAGGAGAGAGGGGAAGGCAGGCAAGGGAGAGAAGGCATGACATGTGTGGGGAGCAGATGCTACAGTGACTCTACGGTGCCAGTTCTGAAGACAGGAAGGACCCTGTACCAAGGCATGTAGGCACACTCTAGAAGTGGAGAACAGTAAGAACACAGAGCAAAGGGATACAGCTCCTCTGGCACCTTGGGTGGATATCAGAATCATTTTACATTCTTGCCTATTAAGAATAGGCAATAAGATAATGCATCTGTTTTTTGGTTTTTTTTGTTTTTTTTTTTGGTGGAACCGGGGATTGAACTCAGGCTCTTGCGCTTTCCAGGGAAGTGCCTATTCCACTGAGCCATCTCCCCAACCCCAGTTTTTTGGTTTTTTTGCGGAACTGGGGATTGAACTCAGACCCTTGCGCTTGCCAGGGAAGTGCCTATTCCACTGAGCCATCTCCCCGGCCCCAGGTATCTGTTAAGTCGGTATGGTGGTACACACCTGGAATGCCCACACTTGGGAGGCTGAGGCAGGAGGATCGTAATGAATTTAAGCCCAGCCTGAGCTACACAGAGAGACTGTCTCACCCTCCTCACCCCTTAAAAAAAGATGTTAAATCTGTAGTGTTCTATGCCTCTAAATCTGTAGCAGCTTTAATTTTATTACAGCAGCCATAGAATACCAATATAAAAACTCAGGTAGGCAGGCTTGGAGTCCGTACTTCTAAATTGTAATGCTAGGACCTGAAATCTCAACCCTCTGGCTAATACAGAAGAATCACAAGTTCAAGCCCAGCCTAGGCAGTTTAGTGGTACAGCAAGACCCTGTCTCCAAAAATAATTTTAAGAAGCCAGCCAAACCTGCCCTAAAGGCATTCGGAGCAATAATAATAATAATAATAATAATAATAATAATAATAATAATTTTAGGAAATGGCTGGGGATGTAGCTCTCAGTGTAAGCAGCCTGGGTTTAGTCCTCAGTACTGCAAACCAAACACAAAATAATTTATGATTCCCAAAGAAATAGGAGAAATCACACAATGCATAGAAGCCACTGCTGAAAGATTCAAAGGATCCTTTTTTTTATTTTCAAAGCCATTCATTACTGACTATTAGATAACAAAGGCATGTTATACACTATTAGCTGTGCTTCATTTTGCTTTGCCTCAAGTCCCCGGGGCTCAGTCCCCAGCACCACAAAATGAGTAAACGAGGAACAAATAAATGAGATGATCACTGAGACAGCAAGGAAAAAAACCACAGCAATGCAAAAATAGTTCTTCCTTTTCTTTCTCCCTCTTTTCACCTTTTTTTTTTTTTTGTATTTAGGACAGGGTTTACAGGGTGTATAGGGTCTCACTGCGTAGATCGGACTCATAGTGATCCTCCTGTTTACAGCGTCCCAAGAGCTGGGATTATAGTCATGCACCACCACGCCCAGTTTCAATCACCCAGTTTCAATCCCCATCTCAGTGCACCCCAGGGGTGTGGCCGGCACAGCAGGCCCAGGGATCGAAGTCTAGGCCTCTGCATCTGCTAAGCAGGCGCTTTAATCTGCTGAGCTATTTGGCCGGCCCAACCAATGTAGATCTTGCAAAAGTTTCAGTAACCAATTCTAAGCAAAGGAACTGGAGGCCTTAGCAGGTGACAGGGTCACTCAAAGAACGTCCTTTCTAGCGCGGCAACCTGGCCGTTCTCCCTCGCTCACATGTAGAATGCTAGTTATTCATGTATGACCATTCACCGAATTTCCTACATCAGTGATCCCCCCACCCCCTCGCTGCCAGTACCAGGGATCAAGCCCAGGGGCGCTCTACCACTGAACTACATCCCTAGACCTTTTATTCAACGTTTTACTTTATGGCAGGTTGCCCGCACGGCACTTGCATTTGCAATGCTGCTGTCTTGCTTCCTTTGGTGCATCAGTGATACTTCAACGGAATTCCTTGTCATGCTTCCTGGGGTCTGATTCTCCCTATGCTAAAGCCAAGGGGGTCTACACTGCCCATCCAGACACCATGGGTATAGACAGCAGAAAAGATGTGGGTTTCCGAGGACACAAAGCCTGGCCTGTATCTGAGCTCTGCTACTTGCTAGCTGAGCCCCTAAGCAATTTCTCCAAGTCTTTGTTTATCTCCCTGTAAAAATGGCAACAGCAGTGCTTCCTGCTTCCTTTCCTCAGAGACTGCTGCAAGGGCAAAGACCACGAGTGGGTGTTGCTCAACTCAGGGGCAGGGGCTCATTCCAGAGCCATGCAATGAGACCACGAAACAGCTACCCATGGCGGAGGGAGTGAGGCAGAAGACCACGGTGTGGCAGGGTGGCTGGTTGGCAATGGGACCTGTCAGCCATGGGGACTTGTGAACTGCGAGCGCAGAGAGTCAGCCTCTGCGCCCTCCACCTAATCCCGATCCGAGAAAGTCGATGCGCCCTCTTCTGGCATAAGACCTTCAGGGAACCATGCCAAGCCCTGCAGCTCACACCACACCTGCTTCTGGTAGAAGCAGGTATAAAAGACAGTGGCCATTAAGCTCGGGGTTGCTATGTACCTTCTCGGAAGCCTGCCTTGCTGCGCCCTGTGGGCTGGACAGTACCTCTTAACCTCCTTTCTTGCTTTACCTGACCTCTGCTCACTGTGGGGCCCTTCTTTTCAGAGCTTTTTCTTCTTGAGCACTTCTTTTTTTTTTTAGACAACAAGGAGACAGCACCACTGAGCATATCCTAGGGCTATCTCCTTCCCAGAACGTGCCGGCCACCCCAGTCTGGCCTCCCCTCCTGCTAGCACCAGAGAAGCGGGTCATTTCTGGGGTTAGTGGAAACAGGGAGCTCAGATATGCAGCAAGTGGAGTTGCTATGAAAATGGGGCCGGTGAAGCCAGGTGTGATGCACGCATCTGTAATTTCAGCACTTGGAGTAAAGAGTTCTTCAAGGCCAGCCTGAACTACACAGGGAGACCCTATCTCAAAAAAAAGAAAGAAAACCAAAGGACCAGGGAGCTAGCACTGCAGCAGGACTCAAGAGGCAGGTCCTGGCTTGCCTGAATGGCAGATGGAAAACTGCCCTCCTCCCCTAAACCTACACCTCCTCGGGGTGACTTTGAGCTTTCATTTTAATGAAGTAGTGAAGAATCAACTTTTTTGAAAACTTAACTACAGGGCAACCAAAGGGGCCCAGTGGGCATTTACACAGCAGTCCGAAAGCATTCAGCCACCACGGTTTCATGCTGTTAGGTGACACAAAGGAGGAAGTATTTCAGAAGCAGGAGAGGAGATGGATGATACCAAAACTGTTTAAGGAGAGGATCCAGGGCCAGGGAGATGGCTCAGTAGAATAAGCGCTTGCCTGGTAAGCGCAAGGGCCTGAGTTCAATCCCTGGTAGTTCAATCCCCAGTTCCACCAAAACAAACAAACAAACAAACAAAAAAAAAAGCCCAACAAATTTACACTCAGTGAAGATGGTGTAAAAATGAACACGTTTTATCACAGTGATAACTCTGTGTGGTGGTACACTCCCATAACCCCAGAATTGTGAGAAGCTGAGGCTGGAGGATCACAAGCTCAAGCCTAACTTGGGTGCCTTAGCAAGCCTCGGTCTAAAAATAAAAAAGGGCTACGGTCTAAGCACTGGCCTGGCAAGCGCAAGGACTGGGTTCCATCCCTGGCACCACATGCTGTGCTGGCCCCGCCTCCAAGCTGCAAAGTGAGACCCTGCGCCAGATACATGAATTTAGGGCTGGCGAGATAGCTCAGTAGACTAAGCATCTGCTTAGGCAAGAGTAGGGACCAGAGTTCAGGACCACAGCTGCACTGGCCCTGCCCCTGGGTGCACTGAGCCGACCACAGACACCAGGCATGGTTTCACATGCTTGTAACTCCAGTGCTGGGGAGGCTGAAAACAGGAAGATCAGTGAGTCCACGCTATGCAGCGAGACCCTATACCAAACACATAAAAAATAAATACATACAAATAAATAAAAATAAGAATGGGCCAGAGATACAGGGATCACTGAGCTATTTTTACATAAATCTGATTTCTAGTAAAATAAGAAAAGACGGAAATACCTAAAATAGTTCCCTAAAGCCCTGAATAAGAAAATTTGATAATTAATGTAAAATAATATTATGTAAGTGGCATATGCTGAAAATAGTTCTCCTATTTAGGAGTTCCTACCTTGAAATACCTCACCAACTCTATCAGTTTTGGCAGAACACATCCAAACTGTAAGTACTGTTTTTGCCCTCCAAGCTGTAAGTTCTGCAACAGTAGGAATTTGTTACAAAATTCAACAACTAAAGTTAACCACGAAATGTTAGTTAGGCCCAGCTAACAGCACCTCCTTATATAACACAAACAACTTTGGTTTTCTCAAGTATTTTTATAAAACTGGTTTGTTTTTTACATAGCTTTGAATGTATAATGATGGTACAGATCTTGATCTTTAAATAAGCTCCCCTCCCGGGCCGGCCATATAGCTCAGTGGACTAAAGCACCTGCTTAGGCTGAGTGCAGGGACCCGGTTCGATCCCCGTCCTGCGGTGCTGGCCCTGTCCCTGGGGCATGCTGAGATTGTGCATGAGACTGGGCATGGTGTCACATGACTATAATCCCAGGGAATGGGAGGATGAAAACAGGAGGATCACTATGAATCCCATCTACAAGTGAAAGTAGACCCTGTACTAAATACAAAAAAAAAAAGTTCCCCTCCAATTGTAGGAACATTGTTAGAGAATTTATCTGAAATACTTACAATGAGGTCTGGTCCAAGCCCAGGCACAGCGCAGCGTGAGTGAGACCCTCCTCCACCCTCTTGGGATCCCCATCACCACTCCGTAGCCCTGAGTGAGAATTTCTGCTGTGTTCTCGGGACCCCCAGATCCAGCCCTAGCCCAGGCCCGGTGAGTGTGTGGGAGAGCTTCCGGCTATCCTGCGCCCGCGGGACCTGTCCGGTCCAAACTCAGGCACACCCTGAGACCCTCTTCTGCGCCCTTGGGACCCCACCACCACTCTGCAGACCCCTCACTCCCACCCAGTGAGAACTTTTACCACGTTCTCGGGACCTCCAGATCCATCCCTAGCCCAGGCCCGGTGAGTGCGTGGAAGAGCTTCCAGCTACCCTGCACCTGCGGGACCTGTCCAGTCCAAGCCCAGGCGCAGTGTGGGTGAGACCCTCTTCCACCCCCTTGGGATGCCCCCACCACCACTCCACAGCCGCCCCTCCAAGCCCGCCCAGTGAGTCAGAACTTCTGCTGTGTTCTCGGGACCCCTCAGCCCTAGCCCGGTGAGTGTGTGGGAGAGTTGCCTCTCCCCCCTACTCCACCTTGTCCCCTTCAGACTCAGCTCAGGCCTGGCATACAGGCCTGGGGTGAAATTCTCCAGCTGCAGTCCTTGCAAAGAGTGTAGGGGACAGAACCACCCAGCTAGTCCAGGAGCAGAACATGTTGCCAGAGGGGCACAACAGGTTCACTCCCAAGGGTGGCAGCAGGAAGAAGCTGAGCACCGCAGCCAGACCCAAGCCAGGTGCAGCTGGATAAATCCAAACTTTGTAGATCTGCACCTGAACTTCAGTAGGTGCTAAGGTTATAACTGCACCAAAGCTCTACAACAAAGGTCAGACGGCAGTGCTACACAAAATGACAATGAGAAGGAGCAAAATGAAATATTTACAATGAATAAGCTAAAAAATTTTAACACTAGTGGTGATAAAGCAAGAAAAACAACAGAAAGAAAACAGAAGGAATAAGGAGAGGAGAAAAAAAAGGGGCAATAATAACATAAAATTACAGTCAAACAGAATTTTTAGACTGAAGAAGCACAAGGCATCCTAGAATAGTCTGATTCAACATGCTCTGCAGAAAGACGTTAGAGCTAACTAGTGAGTTTCATGAACAGAAAACAAGCCGGGGGTGGCGGTGCCCACCTGTAACCTCAGCCCTTGGATGCTGAGGCAGGGGACTCGCCAGTCTGGGCTGCATTCTAAGTTCAAGGCAGGAACTGATCTGTGAATAGAGTGGCCTCGGCACAAACCAGCCACCAGAGACACCGAGAAGCTCTTCTTGGTGACACGGTCTGAGTACGGAATCGGGACAGGTCGGAGGCCAGCCTACGTTTACCTGATCTTTTTTTAAAAATTGAAATTCACACACACACACAAAAAAAAAACAAAGCTCTTTGAGGCTTTCTTACTAGTAGTCTGTTCAATTAAATACAAGCTTCCTCTCCTTAAAACCACCACATTCAGAGGAAGGCGGAAGGTAAAAAGGAAGCGGTATCAAGGGGCTGAAAATGACCAATCTGTTCTATGCGTGCACCAGTTCCCCCGATGCACACCACCGGTCTACCCTGCAAATGTACACTAAATAACTGAAAGTGAGAAAGAAAATCTGCACTAGATCTGAACAGCACCCTGGGGCTTAGGGACCCCTGCATGGCCCGCTCTCCCACAGACCAAACCTCGGCAGCTTTGGACTTCAAAGCTTTTGTGCACCGTGCAACAGCTGTGTCAAGGCCACCCTCCACGAGTGCCTTTTCATCGGCCTCCAAGTCTCCTCCATGAAAAGCAGCTACTGCTCCTAAAACTAAGTCCTCTGGCTGGGTTCATAGGAACACTGGGAAAAGGATCTTTCCTCTACTGTCATCCTGTCCTGCCGCCCAATTCCTTGAGGAAGCCTTTCTTCTGCCAGAGTTCCCCTCAAGGCCCAGGACAAGGGTCAGGATGAAACCCCAATCCTATGTCTGATTCCCAGTGAGATGCTATTTATTGAGAATGGCATGGGCAGGGTGCAGGCAGGGCCAGGACTTGGAACCCAATCTCCTTCAAGCTGTGCCATTGGTCCTAGGCCCCTCCTCTCACCGCTCAGCCTTGGCTTCTGCCCTGAGCCCTGCCTTGAGCCACCTGTTGTAAATCATTACAGCTTCTGGTATTGGGAACTCTTCTTTGTTTATGGCCTCGTCCCTTTTGTTGTTATCTTTTTGAGACAGGGTGTCACTATGCAGTTCAGGCTGGTCTTGAGCTCATTTTGTAGCCCAGGATGACTCAAACTTGAAACAATATTCCTGCTCCAGCCTCCCAAGTGCTGGGATTACAGGTACATGCCACTATATCCGTCCTATACTTCTTAAACTTCATTAACAGTTTTTGGTTTTTTTTCCCCTCCCACCACTCAGCTTTGATCTACCAAAGCTTTTCCTTGCCTACAGGCTGTGATGGCCCTGGATTAACTCCCCACTCCAATGGGCTCAGCTTTAGATCTGACACTGGACAGGCAAGGACCTCAGTGTCACCTGAAGAATGGACTCAGATGACACTCTTGAGTGTAGGCCTCCACAGTGCTCCCCAGGCCACCCTCCAGCATGCCACGCACCACCTCTGCCTCTCTGTGAGCCTCACCCCTGCCTAGACCATAGCCACAAACCTCTGCCTTGATCCACATTCATTTCTGGACACACCCCATGCACAGGGGGGAGCCCCATCAAAAGCCCTGTGGAATGAGGGGACATACAAACAAGAATGCAGCCAAAAAAATAAACCCTGATCTCCCTGATGGATGTTCTGGAAATTGCTGGGTGGGGTCCCAATTCCTCCTAAGAAGTCTGACCTCAGTGCCCCCTCATGTCCCTAGACTGCAGATCTGAGAAGCCGCTAGCCATTCCTTGCACCTGAGGACCTGCCTCTAGATGGGTTTTCTCATTCCTTAAGTGACCGCTGTTGGACACTGCCTCCCCACCACTCCAAGTTGGGCAGGTGGCTTCCCTGAGGTCACTGGCCTTTCTGCCTGCCTGCCTTCTTCCTCCTGCCCTGCAACAGTCACAGAAGCACATGCAGTGGCCCACCCATCCCAATTCTTAAAATTATAATTGACAAAGAAAGTTCAAATTTTAAATAAAATATAGACATAAGATATAGACACCCAGATGAAAGGATTATAGTTTATGAATATGCAACTACATTGATTTTAACTATTTTCATTGCTAAAAATTAATTCTAACCATAGGAACCAAAGACATAACTGATTTTTCTCCTATCATGCTTTTATGGAAAGTAGAGAGGTAAAAGTACACAGGCTCTATTGACTAATAAGCATGTTTAACTTTCATAGACCTAGAAAGCTTGGGCTAATCAGTGCAATATTAGTTAAGTTTCTGTCTGGTTTCTTTAAAAGTGGATGCTAATTAAAGGTGCTTCAGATAAGCCTTAATTTTATTCCTGAAATTATAGGCACTTCTGCTCTTGAAAGCTATTTACTTATGAATACTATTTAAATTTTCTGAACTTAGTTGAAGAATCTTTTATTCAATAAATTATTAATAACAGAAAAAAAAAAGAAGCACATGCAGGATGCAGGGGTCTGGGGGTGTGAGGGCAACAGACACTGCCCAGAGAAGCACAAGGACAGGAGTGGAAGCGCATGCACAACAGACAGCAAGTAGCAAGTGTCCCAGGGTCACGGCCACCTCAAGGGGGCCAGGGCTGTGCTTATTTCCACCCAGCACTAGGCAAAGAACATACCAGGTGGTGGCTATGTTGTAAACGTGGGCGGCAAGAATGACACAGACAGCCCCAGGGGGACCACACCCAGCACCCAGTCCTGGATTTAAGCCACCTCTTGGGTTGGCTCCCCAGTGTGGGCTCTCAGTCAGCTCAGCCGCAACGGATGGGGTGGTTTATTACTGACCTGTGACCAAGTCAAGGAAGTTATGGGTTATTTATGGCACTCAACAATAGCAAAGCCCTAACGTGTTTTAACAGCAACCACTTGCAAATTATGAAACAGCACAGACGGCTGTCTACACAAGTTTGCTAAGGACTCAGGATTAAGCCATCTTCTGTGTCCAGAGGACATGAATCCTGGCTGGAATGTCCTTGCCTCTGGCTCCTGCAGCCAGGAGCAAACGCATACCATTCTAAAACGTGTCACCTATAGGCCAGGCGTGGTGGTGCACATTTGTAATCCCAGCACTCGGGGCAGCTGAGGCAGGAGGATCTAAGTGAGTTCAAGGCCAGTGCAGGCTACAGAGTGAGTTCAAGGTCTGCCTGAGCTGCCTGGCGAGACCTGGTCTCAAAAGACAACAAAAATATGTCACTTGTGTGTTTGATTATTTTGAGGTGCATGTGCATGAGAATTAATAGATTCAGAGAGGAAAAAAGCCTGCCCAGAGCTTCCTGGATCTGACCAAAAGCAGAAAGTTCAGAGAACTGAGGACAGCCAGAAATCTCTCCCGGGGAAGGGTTCTGGCCATGGAAAAGACAGAAGGTCCACACCTACTTGGGCCTGAACCAAAACCCGTACTTGACCGCCTCCTCATAGTCGGCAGCCATGGAAAGCCTAAGTCCTGTTCCTTATCTTGTTACTCCTCGGAATATCTTCCTTTCTCTTTCTGTTTTCTTTTCAAGGTGCTAGATATTGAATCTAGGGCGTCAAACCTGCTGGGTAAGGGCTCTACCACTGAGCTACATCCCACCCCTAAAAACTTTTCTTTTGCCAAGAGGCTGTAGATGTGGACAGTCTAACACTCACTCTGCCCTGCATATGCCTGTGTTCCCATACACACATAACACACATGCTAATAAACTGCTTTTCTGTTGATAATCTGTCTGTTGTTAGTCTAGGAGTCAGGGCCCCAGCAGGAGGCCCTAAAATAGGCAGGTGTTACAATCTCAGGACTCTCTTAAGAGGCTGAGGCAGGATGATTCCAAATTCAAGCTTAGCCTGGACAACTTAGTTATTTAGCAAGACCCTGTCTTGCTAAAAGACAAGAAAAGAAAACACAATAAAAGGCCTAGAGATGGAGCTCAAGGCCCTGGGTTGAATCCCCAGGGCCACAAAAAGCAAAACAAAACAAAACAAAAAACCCTCAGTACAGGCCAAGTTTGTTCTTCAGGGAGATTTAGGAACATATTATGTTGAGTAACGATAACAGGCTGAAAAGGAAAATTAAGAGCAGGCCCAGGTTCCATCCCTGGCATGCCGTGCTGGCCCCGCCCCTGGGGTGCGCTGAGACAGCGATTTAGACTGGGCGTGGCGACGTGCCCCTATAATCCCAGCACTTGGGAGGCTGAACACAGGAGGATCACTATGAGTCTGATCTACATAGTGAGACCCTGTAGACCCTTACTAAAATACAATAAATAAATAAATGTAAATGAACAAAAAATATGATGCTAGGGGAATAAAACCAACCCAACCCAGAAAATGAAAAGCACACAGGAACCCAGACATGGTAGTGCACACCTGTAATCTCAGCACTCAGGAGGCTGAGGCAGGAGGATCACTGCGGGTTTGAGACCAGCCTGGGGCACATAGTGAGTTCAAGGCCAGCCTGAACTACACAGTGAGACCTCCCCCGCCCCCCCAAAAAAATGTACAAAGAAATCTGCTGGGAAAATTAGTTGATGAAGCAGAAAATCAGTTCGAGGAACTCTGAAAAATCTGAAGGAGAAAGGCAAAGCAATAGGATTAGTGGGAAGAAAAGATTTAACAATGGATTTGGAGTTCTAATGTCTAAACAATGATTGTAAAAATAAAGCACTGGGGCTGGTGAGTTGGCTCAGAGGTCTAAAGCACCTACTTAGAACAAGCTAAGCTAAGCAAAGCACAGGGACCGCGGTTCAACCCCCCAGCACCACATGCCAGCCAGCCCCGCCCCTAGTGGGCTGAGCTGGCCACACACACACACAAAATAAATAAATTCATTAAAACAAAATTAAAAAAGAAAATGTGACTCAACAAAAAAAAAAAGAAAAAAACAAACAAACAAAAAAATAAAGCACTAAGGGAAATGAAGACACTAAAAAGTAAAAGACAGTTTTCTCAGCTAAAAAAAAATCTTCAGATGAACAAAGGGCCTAGAAGATACAGTAACTGAAAAGAGAAAAGACAGATCCCCAATATGGCTTTCTCAGAGACTTCCAGGAAGAAAACAGTTGTGTATTCTTAGTCAACAAAAAACAGCATGCACAAAGGAAAAAATAGGATTTTTTGCATCCAAAACACAGGTGGCTAGAAGTTTATAAAGCAATGTTTCTAGTTTTGTAGATGAAATGATTGACAGTGATCCCTGAATTTGAATTTGACCTCTAGCTAAACCTTCCATTAGCAGAGGGACACTCAAATAATACACTCAGGTCTCTAAAGTGAGATAGCTCAGAGGACTAAAGCGCCTGCTTAGTCAACCTTAGGCAAATGAATGGACCATGGTTCAATCCCCAGCACCACATGCCGCCTGAGCCCGCCGAGAGAGGAGAGGAGAGGAGAGGAGAGGAGAGAAGAGAGAGAGAGAGAGAGAGAGAGAGAGAGAGAGAGAGAGAGAGAGGAGAGAGAGAGAGGAAAAGAAACACCTCAAAAAAAGTTACAGCTAAGTTGTTACTTGACTATGAAACCTACTAATTGTTAAGAAAGGAGGCTTAAAATAGAAAAGGCAAAAAACATGTTGGTAGTAAGCTGGAACTAAATGCTCGCATTACTTGAGCTAAATCATAAAATGGTAAGAGAAAGAAGGCAGAAGAAAAACATGCAAAGATTTCATCTGGAAGGAAGTTCTATTCTTCATGATGATAGAGGAAATGCATGGTCACGCGTGACTGCATACGTGTGTATCTGTGAACCTACTTAAGTATGGATATACACACATGTACATATCGACACATGAATTCATACATCAATATTATAGTTCATTCTCTGTATTCAAGGATTTCACCAGCCACAGGTTCAACCAACCCTAGATTGAAAATCTTTTTTAAAAACTGTCTATATTGAACATGTACAGGCTCTCTTATTGTCTATATTCCCTAAACAGCTCATTTAAGCAGCTACTTGCACTACAGTCACATTGCATTACTCATTGTGAGAGAGGCTGGGCTTGTGGCTGTATTTGAATCGATCATCCCCAAACATGGAGGGACAACCGCATTATTATTATTACATACAGCTAGGTTGGGTGGGAATAGTATAGGCAGTCAGACACGGCTGGATTCTCTACAGAGCTGAAACAAAAGGTTAAAAAAGGGGCTGGGGAGATGGCTCAGTGGAATAAGCACTTCCCTGGCAAGCGCAAGGGTCTGAGTTCAATCTCTGGTTCCGCAAAAAAAAAAGGTTAAAAA
>NW_004524602.1:3641839-3666232 GCF_000260255.1 Octodon degus
GATGGCTCAGTGGTCTAAAGCACCTACTTAGAACAAGCTTAGCAGAGCACAGGGACCGCGGTTCAATCCCCCAGCACCACATGCCAGCCAGCCCCACCCTCTGGTGGGCTGAGCTGGCCACACACACACACACACATAAAAATTTAAAAAAAAAGAACACTGGAGGGGGGCCAGGGAGATGGCTCAGTGGAAATAAGCACTTCCCTGGAAAGCGCAAGGGCCTGAATTCAATCCCTGGTTCCACCAAAAAAAAGAAGAAGACTGGAGGCTAGAAATTAAAACGTTACGAAGTTAACACTTCCTTGGAAAGTTCCACTTTCTGGGTGTCCCTTCCTGTCCCTCTCAGTCAAAAGAGTTTTTTTCTATCCTTCAATAAACATTTCCTATTCTTAAACCTCCATGGTTCTTAGAATTCACTTTTTAGTTTGATTGATTGATTGATTGATTTTGGCAGAACCAGGGATTGAACTCAGGCCCTTGTGCTTGCCAGGCAAGCACTTATTCTACTGAGCCATCTCCCTAGCCCCTCACTTTTTAGTTTTAGAGAACATGAACTTGGCCTATCAGACACCTAGCAGGTTGAGTCATATTTCCCTTATATCATATTTGGAGTTTCTGATATCATCCCTGCATCATTATCATTTCCAAAAAAAAAAAAAAGAAAGAAAAAAGTTTCCAAATTCATGAAATAGACTGGTACAAAGTAGATAAGCGTATCATAAAAATCACACATATTTCCTCTAAGTTAATTACATTTATGAATACAGTTAATAATCTAATCAATATGTTTCTTTTTTAATTTTTCATTTTTAGGTAAGGATCTACAGGGTGTTCAGGGTCTCACTACTAGATCGACTCATAGTGATCTACCTGTTTACAGCCTCCCAAGAGCTGGGATTATAGGCACATGTCACCAAACCCAGTCTCAATCTCCACCTCAGTGTGCCCGGGGGTCGGGGCTGGAACAGCAGGCCCAGGGATCGAACCCCTAGCCTCTGAGCCTACTTGCAGGCGCTTTAATCCGCTAAGCTATTTGGCTGGCCCTTTAAAAGTTTCTATATAGAATCTAGCTATGAATTTAAATAATAGTATATCATGAACAAGCAAGGGTTTTCCTTTTTTTTTTTGCGGAACCGGGGATTGAACTCAGACCCTTGCACTTGCCAGGCAAGCACTTATTCTACTGAGCCATCTCCCCGGTCCCAAATGAGTTTTTTCTTGTTTTTTTTTTTTTTTTTTTTTTTTGTGGAACTGGGGATTGAACTCAGGCCCTTGCGCTTGCCAGGCAAGCACTTATTGCAGTGAGCCATCTCCTCAGTCCAAGGGTTTTCCTTCTGATAATTAAAAAATTCCACATAAAGAAACATATTGACTTAGTTCATCATATTAAAAGATGAAATTTCAGAATACCTTCATAGAGTCGCAGCACACACCTATACCTGAGTGTAAATGAAACAAAATAATAACAACAACAAAATACTTAATAAACCAGGAATGGAAACCCACTTTTTAAATGTGATTTTTTTTAAAAAAATCACCTACAGAAACTAACAATAAACATAGTGAATAAGAAAACAAATTTTTTCACCAAAGATAGGAACAAATCAAAGCTCCCTTCTCTAGCCACTGTTGTACAATATTGCTTGGGTGGTTCGGAACAATGAAACCAAGTGATGAGTGATACTGAACCAGGTGTGGTGGTTCATGCCTGTAATCCTAGTACTTTGGGAGGCTGAGGCAGGAGGATCCCAAGTTTGAGCTCGGCCTGAGCAATTTAGCAACTTAGCAAGACACTGAGTCAAAATTTTTTTTAAAAATCAAAAGGGCTGGAGATACAGCTCACTGTTAAGATTCTCTGTTCAGTCAGCAGTACCAACAAAAACAAAAAACTGAAACAAGACTTGCATTGTAAACATCAAACCACATACTAAGTGAAATGACAAAAGTCAACACTAGAGGGCTGGGATGTAGCTCAGCAGCACAGTGCCTGCCCAGTAAGCACAAGGTCCTGAGTTCAATACCCAGTACCAAAACACTAGGACAGTTGCACTCTCTGGGCTCTTCAAAACAAAGAGACACTCCTCAAAGGGGGAAGCCCCAGCTGAGGCTCTAAAGAGGCACTTCCTGCAGGAAAAAAAACACTAACAATAGCCAATAAGCAGTAAGAAACAGACCCAAAAGCCATTCAGCCTTAATGAAAAGAAATGCAAATAAACCAATAGTATAAGCAGCTGAAGACACAGAAAAATTCTGCCTGTAGGAAAGAAAGCTTAAGAGGTAAGCACAGAAAGCTGAATGTCAAAAGGGTCAAGGACACCTTGCAGGGAAGCACTAGGAAACCCGAGAAAGGCCTACCGCCTTCCCTGAGGTGAAAAGTTCACTTGTGTGTACTCACTTCCTAGCTAAAAGGGGGCAACAAGACCCTATGGGGGGCCAGGGAGATGGCTCCATGGAATAAGCACTTCCCTAGCAAGCGCAAGGGTCTGAGTTCAATGCCCGGTTCCGCCAAAACAGGGCTGCCCATCCTATCTGCATCATGTTTCTGAAAAAGGAAATATCCCAAACTACAGAGTAACAATGGCTGCTGAGGGGGTGGGGGAGAAGGGAGGGATGGAGGAAAGAGGGCGGGAGAAGAGGTGGGAATTAGATGGCAGTGGAACACGACACTGCTCTTGGTGTAGACTTTGTGAACGATATAAATGCATTCTCTCTTTCAACGATGAAATTAAAACCGATTGTTCAATAAAAATAAGTAGGTTTTTTGTTTTATTTATTTTTTTCTTTTCCTATAGAAACTCCCAGAAAGCACTGCTTGTCATTTAGACTTTTCAAAAGGAAACTACCTCGCTTGATCTGATCCTAGGACCTAGCCTTAGAGTGTGATCCTTAGAATCCAGTCCCACGGAGAGTCTCTAGTGGTGTTTATGGAAAATTGAACTGTTAAGACTTTTCTAAAGGCGTTTGGTGACATGTATCAAAAGGTACAATTTTTATTTGTTTTTGGGACAAGATCTCACTATTTGGTTCAGGCTGGCCTTGAGCTCACTATACAGCTGGCTTCAAACTGCCAGCAATCCTCCTGCCTCAGCCTCCTGAGTACTGAGATCACAGGTGGGCATTACTCTGCTTTGCTCAAAATGTGCAATATTTGTACCCATCCAACTTGCTGCGGTACCACTAAAGCAACACTGTTTCAGCAGAAATATTTACTATGGGGACACTGCAGATTCTAACTAGGATCCACCTGTGAGGAGACAGGTGGCATCGACTGGGCTCACCATCGTACATGCTGCAGGTCTGCAGGCCCCGTGCCTAGCTACAGGGCCCCTGAAGCACACGCCTCTCTGCGTCTTTGGTCGCCCCATCTCTTCCCCGCTCAGATTTGTGCACTTCACCCTGGGCACCTACTCACCTAGTCTGTGTGGGGTTGCGGTGGTTGGGGTTGGAGCAGAAGATGTTGTTGGACTTGCGTGTGCCATCCAGGAACTCATGCGCCGAGTGCTGGCGGAGCTCGGCCAGTGGCCGCGCCTCATGCTTGAGGAACCACTGGTGTGCCTCAAAGCACTTGGTGCACAGCAGCTGCTCACACTCGAAGCACCAGGAGTCGGCCGGCTCCCTGCAGCGGGTGCAGGTGGCCTGGGCATCCATGATCTGTTGGTACAGCATCAGGCGCCGCTGCAAGCTCTCGAAGAACACATTGTCCAGGGCCTGCACAGAACCTGCCAGCTGGGGCACCTGGCAGATGGGGCACTGCAGGCTGGGAGCCTCTAGGCATGTGGAGCACAGCGTGTGCAGGCAGGGCAGTAGCTTGGGGCACTTGGCCTGGGTCTGGCAGCCCTGGCAGTTCAGGAACTGGAACTCCTCCTCCACAGATTCCTGGGGGACCAAAGAGGGGGAAGTAAGGCCCAGAGAAGTTCCAGCACTCTCCACCCATGGCACAGCCCCTTGGCCACAGGCTGGAGTGGAATCTGACATCCTAGCTAGCCAGATGATGCGAAATCGTGACTCAACAACGCCCCAAGGCCACACCTGCTCAGGATTTCCAGCTCCCATGCACAGTTAGTTGAGCATCTACTTCCCTGATATTAGACAGACCTGCACCTTGAGAAACAAGAGGACAGAGGATACACGCCTGCCTTCAAGGAACGCAGTGTGGAAAGTACATCGATAACTACCAACCTCACGTACAATGTTGAACAAGCAGGAGCTCAGATTAGCGCTTCCCTGGCAAGCACATGGGCCTGAGTTCAATCCCCCATTCTGCCAAAAAAAAAAAAAAAAAAAAAAAAAAAAGGAAAAAGGAAAAAAAAAAAAAGGAGCTCAGAAAGTTCAAAACAGAGAGCTACCATTTGCCCCAGCAATTCACCTAGTAGATACAATACCCAAAAGGATCAAACATCTCCGATACTTCTACTCTAGATATCATGCCCCAAAGAACTGAAAACAAAGACTCAGATACTTGTCCTCTAATGTACTCTAACACAGGTAGCAGTACTAGTCACCACAGGCAGAAAGAACCAACCCAGTGTCCACAAGCAAATGAGGCCATAGACAGACTTGGAAAGGGGCGAAATTTTGATACATGCGACAAGACTTTAGGACTTCATGCTCAGTGGAACAAATAACAACTAATAACCCTAGGGTTCCATTTATATAGAATAGCCAGGTTCACACACTTAAAAGAAAATAAAAATTATCTAGGAACAAGGTGTTGTTGTCTACAGAGGCAGCATTTCTGGGGTGATGGAAGAGGTCCTGGAAATGGTGGCAAGTTAACATGCAAATGTGAATGTACTGAATTGCACTTAGACATGGTTAATGGGCTAACTTTTGTGCTTGTTTCCCGACTACCGCCACAGGGAAGTCCCCCAAATATGCTCACTACAGTATCTGGTGAGCGAACGTGCTCCTGAGTGTTGATTAATAATTAATTGTTCTCACTGCTAATAATCAAAACCATAGCCCCATGGAGTGACTTGTACTTTCACGAGGAAAGGCAGTAAACTCCTGGCAGAACACAGAACAAGGGAGCTAAGTGGCTCCTTTTGGGATGGGGTTGGGGTGCCCCAAGTCTAAGGCAAGACTTCCAGGAAGGAGGCCTAACAAGCCCATTGGGGTACAGAGTAGCCAGGAAGGGGTTTCAAGAGAAGGTCTGAGAGAAGCCACAGAAGCTGGATGGAGGCCTTGGTCCAAGCACATCTCCAGTGTGGACCACGGGTCTCCATTTCCAGCCTGGGAACTTGGGATTTCTGCTTTTGCCGCGCTTGAGCTGTGACCCTTGCTCCAGGCTGTGCTGCAGGGCGCCACCTTCATGCCTCATAAACTGCAGCCCCGCATCTGGGGCATGGCTGGAAGATAAGGCTCAGGGTGGGCGAGAGTCTGTTCCAGCTGCCCAGAGAAGGACCGATGGCCCGTTCTGGCTCCCTTCTGCTCTGTCCTACGCACTCTGCCGCTGTTCCTGCGGCCACGACGGTCAGGACCCCGCGGGGCCTTCTCGCTGAGGGTTACTTTAAGTTGCTTCGCCACGTTCTCCACGATGACTGGCTATGCCCAGCTCTCCCGCGGCAGCACACCAATAACGCCTAACCCCCTTTTCCCCAGACCCATTAGTACCTCTACCGGGCTGTGGCTGTGGCTGGACTGTTGGCCTTCAGAGGAGACCTCCGGAGGCGGCATGGTGGGTGAGCTGGGCGGGACGGAGTCCTGCTGGAGGCCTGGAGAACTAGTGGCTGCAGGTTTCTGCGGCATAGAGCCCAGCGCAGTTTCGATTCTCCGCTTATGTCGGCAAGGCGGGAGAACTAGGGCTGAGCCGCGGGGGCTGTCCAAAGGGGAGGTGCAAGCTCAGGGCCCGCCTCCCGAGAGGAAGTCAGCCAGGCAGGGCTGGCCTGGAGGTAGAGACGTTGGGTTTGCCTAGGATATCAAGTTGCGCAAAAGGAGGGCTGCACCACCCGACGAGAGAAGCAGCCCCAAACAGCTTTGAGCCCCGTCTCTGCTGGGACCAGACACAGAGATGAATCACATACAGCCCCTGCTTTCAAAGAACCTGATCTAGTGGAAGAGCTGACCCTCAAAGGGAGACTTTCATAGTTTTGCGACTGGCTTCAAAAGAGACCCCTCAGCTGGGTCTTGTGGGATCGGTGGGTTCACTAGGGATTCAGGGGTGGGGCCACTTAAAAAGGAGAGATCAGTATGTGCAAAAGGCCTGGGGAGGGATAGGGGCCGGGGAGAGGCTCAGTAGAATAAGCACTTGCCTGGGAAGAGCCTGAGTTCAATCCCGGTTCTGCAAAAACAAACAAACAAAAAAGCATGGGGGTTTACAATGGGACAGCCAGTTTGGGGAGGGATGTAGGCCATTTTCAAGCTGAAGAGAGGACTCTGAGAAATATGCCAGGGTGAGATAGTAGCTAAGGAGTTTGGACCCATTATGGAGGTGACATAGTGAAGAGTTTGGATCAGGAGAACCACAGGATCAGTCCTGCAGGTTGGGACAGTCACTCAGACAGCCTAGTGACAAGGGACCTAGTCTCAATGATTGGATGTAGGATACAAAATAAACTGAGCCAGAGGGGCCTGGGCCTGGGGAGATGGCTCAGTGGAATAAGCACTTCCCTGGCAAGCACGGTCCTGAGTTCAATCCCCGGTTCCACCAAAAAAAAAAAAAAAAAAAGAAAGAAAGGAAAGAAACTGAGGCAAAGACTGAGAGGAAGATGAGAGGGACAGGATGATAGGTTGAGTGGCAGTCAAGAAGGGAGTTAATGGGGCCTGGGAGATGGCTCAGTAGAATAAGCGCTGCCAGGGTCTGAGTTCAATCCCTGGTTCTAAAAAAAAAAAACCAGGGGGGAGGATAAAGACACCTCAAGTTAAGACTTGGCTCATGAAATTCCGGCTAGACTCCAGCTATAGGCAGCCATACTGGGCCAGAACGGCTGATTTCAAACTTCACCACTGTGATGGCTTGTGTGCCCTTTCTGTGTTCTGTTCCAAGGTGGGACAAACTAAAAGGGGATGGTGGCAGAGCCTTGCTCTTGTAAAGCTAACCACCTGCATGTATTACTCAGGTGGGGCTGGAGGCAGATTCAACACCTCCCGGCACCCAGAAAATCAGTCCACCAAACCAGGGAAACTCAAGCATGATGAGCAACCGTCTGCAGAAGAGACCTAGAAATGGGCCATGAGCCAGACATGGCAGTATACATCTATAATCCCAGCACTCCTCCTGAGGCAGGAGGATTGCTTTGAGTTTGAGGCTAAGCTGGAATACAGATCGAGCCCTTGTCTCAAAAAACAAGCAAACAAAAGGAGCTGGGCATGGATCAGGCCTGTAAACCTACCACTTGTTGGGTTTTTTTTTTGTTTTTTGTTTTTTGTTTGCTTTTTTTTTTTTTTTTTTTTTTGGTGGAACCGGGGATTGAACTCAGGCCCTTGTACTTGCCAGGGAAGTGCTTATTCCACTGAGCCATCTCCCCAGCCCCAACCCTACCACTTGGGAGGCTGAGGCAGGTGTATTGTGAATTCAAGGCCAGCTTGGGCTACATAGTGAGTTAAAAGCCAGCCTGAAGTACACAGTGAGACCCTATCTCAAACAAAACAAAACATTCAAAACCACATACACACACAAAAAAAAGCCCTAAAACAAAAACAACACAAAGAAATGGGCTATGATGGGGATGGTGGGTGGAACCAACGAGGTAAAACTGGGAAAGCTTTATTAGTTTCTTTGCTGAAGTTGAAAGAAAGCCGACCCCAGTAACATCCTGCTGGAAGGTAATGCTTCTCAGGGTGAAATTTCTGCTGTTTATGGTGCCTGATGACTTGCCCCTACAGAGTTCTTCACTGGGCTCCCTGAGGGGCCTGCATGTAGTTTCCCCATATGCCTAAATTCAAGGCTTTCTGCCCCACCTTGTCCGCAGTGAGCTGACGACACATGACACAACGAATGGGTGCTGAGATCTGCCCCGTGATAGCCTTGCTGCACTGTGGGGACAGGAGGAGGAATTATTTGCTAACTACAAGAAAATACAGTCCGGAGAAACCCTAAGTCCAGTGTGTGAGTTTGGAGAGGGGGTGCTGATAACCTCATTCCCTTGATCCTGGAGATGTGGCTACTGGATATCTTCTTGGGAAGCCCACCATCCCCTCACCTTTTAAGTGAGGTGAGAGCCAGGACGAGTGGGTAATGACCCCTGTAAGCGGCCCAGAACGCCCTCTCCCCGTGCCCACAGTTCGGACCTCCAGGCACAGGGGGCGCTGTGGAAGGCGGGTGCAGCCCGGCCGGCTTCCCGCTCTCGCTCTTGCCTGCGGCCGCAGGTGAACCCGGAAACTGCGGGCTGGGAGCGCGCGCCGGGGCGCGGCGCAAGCGCCGAGTGTGGTTTCCCTAGCAACCATGCTAGGTCGGGACGGTTACAGCGCGCTGCCCTTGGGGGATTTTGACCGTTTCCAGCAGTCAAGCTTCGGCTTTCTGGGCGAGCAGAAGGGGTGTCTGTCGCCGGAGCGGGGCGGCGTGGGGCCGGGGGCCGGTGAGTGGCCCCCAGCATGGCAGGCCGGGGGACTGTGGTACCCCCAGGCCCGGCCTCTGACTCGTGGGCGTCCGAGGGATGCGAGGTGATGTGCGGTGCCTCGGTCTTCGAACCTCGCCCCATCACGTTTCCCTGTTCGGATAGAGGCTTTAAGTTTCCTTAAGCAATGAAAGAAACCCAGGTCTAGGCAGAAGAGATCACCAGTACCCGCGGGGTGTCTTCCTGTTGGCTGGTGAAGATGCACGGAGCAGAAAGGCAGGTCTGCAGCTCCTGGTTGTGCCTGCTCTGGCCCTGTCTTGCCCCAAAGCATTCTGCAGCTCCTTTGGCCCAGGCTAGGTCCCGCACGTTCGAGCATGACTGGAGGATTTGCGCCCTCCCTGCCCCTCCTGCACGGATGACTACCCTGTCCAAAGATTCAGCCAGGCGGGGAGCTGAGTCTTGATGCCTTGGGGCTTGGGGTTTCCGAAAGATGAAACGAAGGCTCTTGTCTGCTGCTTCTTCTGGATTGAGAGAAGGGGAGCAGAGAGTTGGCTCGTGTCTGATTCTGACTGTCTCTGTGCGCTTCCATCTTGGGCTCCAGGATCTCTCTTGGCCTGAATGAGACTTCACTTCTTAGTTTCCAACCCCTCCCTCCCCCCGCCCCAGCTGCTGGAATTGAAATACAAATTTTGGAAGGACGTCAAGGCATAAAATGGGATGAGGACTAAGAAAGAAAATCTTAGCCCCCTCTCTTGCTCCCATGCTGTAGACTGAGGCATCATCTCCGTAAGGAACCCTTGAAAGCACGCATCTGCTGGCGCTAGTGGTGGAGGAGGGATGTGTTATTGCAACAGTATTCAGTTTAATGCAGCATGTGTTTATGGATGTCCAGGTGCTTCCTGCTCAGCAAGCATGGGTAGGCAACTGAATGAGTCAAAGAGGGGGGCCGGGGAGATGGCTCAGTAGAATAAGCACTTGCCTGGCAAGCACAAGGGCCTGAGTTCAATCCCCAGTTCCGCAATTCGGGCTGCTCCCTAGCTGAGAATTAAGGCTTTTGTGAAGGTTGCTGTGCTTTGGACGGATTCGTTTTGATGTGGGGAGGAGAGAACCATCCCTAATGACCACCTTCCCAGAGATACGGATCTACTGACAAGGAGCGAAATTGAGAGCTGTGAGGTGGAAGGAAGGGGAAGGTGGGTGACAGGTACTTGCTGTCCTGCCAGGCCCACCCAGTGTCATGACCCCTCTGCTCTCTCGCCCCTCAGATGTGCCCCACAGCTGGCCCTCCTGCCTCTGCCATGGCCTCATCAGCTTCCTGGGCTTTTTGCTGCTGCTGCTCACCTTCCCCATTTCTGGCTGGTTTGCCCTAAAGGTAAGTAAGGCTGGCTGGCTGGCGCAACCCCAGCATGGTTGGGACACACTGAAGGCTCTGGAATTGATGGATAAATTCCCTGCATTCTGCTTTCTACCCCTAAATATTATCATACACCTGTGAAGTAGGCAGGGGAAGTGCCCACCTCTAAGCTTTTCTGTTTCTGGGGCAAAATACCTGAACAATTTAAAGGAGATAAGGAGTATTTTGATTCAGTTTCAGGGGGTTCTGTCCATGGTCAGCTGGCTCAGGGCAGAAACATCAGGGCAGCAGGGCCTGGGGGAGGAAAGGTGCGCACTTCACAGCAGCCGGGGAATAGAGGGAAGGGGCTGGAGCAGGGCTCCAGCTGGCTTGCATCCATTCGTGAGGATAGTGTCCTCTTGAGCCCTCACCATCCCAGAACCCCACTTGTCGGAGAAGGCTACTGCATGCCATATTTATCCAGAGTCATCCCAGGAGCCAGGGAGGAGTAGGAACAAGACTTCCCAAGCTCCCAAGTCCTGGAAGGTGGACAGAGATGGGCTGTCCCATCCTCCTCCCTTTGGTTTAGGCCAAATTAGAAATTGGAACATCCAGCTTGCCCTGGAAGATCATGTGCAATAGAAAGTTAGGGCTCATTTTCAACAAGGGTGGAGCAGACAGAAGAGGAGTGACCGGCAGAGCTGTAGCTGAGCCCTTTGTAGTGCCCTAGGCACCAGTTTCTTGAGAAAGTTTCTGGGTTAGGGTAGCTAACCCAGAAGGGAGCCCTCGGGTGGTCCTGGATCCTAGTTCTGAAATTCCACTTGAAACAAATGCTGCTTGACCTTGGGCAAGTCACTTTGCCTTTCGCTTTAAACGTAGCTTCATCCCACCAGGGCCCTAGGGATCTAAAGGTGGCAAAGCCTCTGCTCAAGTGCTGTTAGAGTCATCCAGCCTCTTCCCGCAGGGAATCTGCGGGGAGCCGGTTTCCTGGTAGGAGCCATGGCTAGCTTCCAAGTAGAGATGACATTTTCCTAGGGGTGACATGAACACGTTGGGCTTTGCAGTCCTTCAGACTGCAGGCATCTCTGCCTGTTTCCTGCAGGGGCTGTGTGATTTCTGAGCCTTGGTTTCCTCATCGAGAAACAGCTAGGAATACTGATTGTGACCAAGGCAAAGGGGATGGGGGAGGAGGGACCTGGCAGACATCATCAGCCAGCCTTTCTCTTTACCACTTGGACAGATTGTGCCCACCTATGAGCGGATGATCGTGTTCCGTCTGGGCCGCATCCGCAACCCCCAGGGGCCTGGCATGGTTCTGCTCCTGCCCTTCCTTGACTCCTTTCAGAGAGTGGATCTGAGAACACGAGCCTTCAATGTCCCTCCATGCAAGGTGAGGGGCTTCTAGCTTGCTGTAGCAGTGTACCCTTATAATACAGGTGCTCTGGGAGGCTGAGGCAGGAGGATCTCAAGTTGGCCTGGTCAGTTAAGCAACTTTACAAGACCCAGCATCAAAATAAAAAGGGCTTGGGATGTAGCTCGGTGTGAAGGCCTTGGGTTCAATCCCTAGTACATATGTGTATGAAAGGCTTCCTGGCTTCCTCCCTGGGTGGAGAGAGTGGGTTTTATGCTGAGTGGATGGTGGGTTTTAGGACCTCAGTCTATGGGAAGTTGTCTGGGGATGTGGGATAGAAAAGACTGGAAAGTTGAGGAGGAGGCTGGGAGGGTCTCCCTACTCTATACCCCTGCCCACACATCCCTGGGGACACCAGGGGGCCTGGAAAGAGCTTGAGGTCAGCTGAGTGGGTCATGCCAGTGGCGCTTGCAGTCCTGAGCCCTGATCAGGACTTGTCTCCTGGCTACCCCACCAGCTGGCCTCCAAGGACGGGGCTGTGCTGTCCGTTGGGGCTGACGTACAGTTCCGCATCTGGGACCCAGTGCTGTCGGTAATGACTGTGAAGGACCTGAACACGGCCACACGCATGACAGCCCAGAACGCCATGACCAAGGCCTTGCTCCGGAGGCCGTTGCGGGAGATCCAGATGGAGAAGCCCAAAGTCGGCGAGCAGCTCCTGGTAGGCAGCTCCTTCTGAGGGAGAGCTGGGCCGCTGGCACCAGGCCTGGCTTCCCTGCCCTGCCCTGCCCTGCCCTGCCCAGATCACCTTGAGCAAGGGCCAGATGGCTCTGGGTGTCAGTTGGCCATGTGTCCCTATAGTGTAGCCAGATTTGAAGAGCTGGGGGTCTGGCTGGGGCTGTTGCTTAAGGCAGGGGCAGATCACAGCCACCATGGGCCAGGTGTCCCTGAGAAGGGGAAATGCCTGGCGGAGATTCCCAGGACTCTGCCTTTGACTCAGGTTTCACCCCTTGCTGCTGCCGCTGCTGCTGCTTCAACAACCTGGGACTTCAGGAACCCTGTGTGTTCTGTGCTGAGTGGATACAGGGTAGGGGGAGGGTCCCCAGCCCAGTCCAGCCAGCCACCGCTAGGGAGGTCCATGAGGACACTGGACTCCCTTCCCTGGCTTTTCCATGTGTATGAAAAACTGCCTGGAGCTCCCCTGACTTCCTGTTTGCCATCAGCTGGCGTAGAAATGAGTGCGTACATAGTAGCTTGTCCCTTGCAGCCATACTCAACTTGTGCTTGTCCTCCGTGGGCAGCGTGGTAAGGTCGTCTCCCCGCTCTGATTTCCTCAAGGGAGCTGAGGTTGGAGAGAAGGAAGCACTGCCGTCCTGCAGGTCCCTTTAGCGGTGGCATCAGCAGGCAGCTCAGTGAAATTCCTAGGGATTTGAGGTATGCGGTCTCAATGGCCTGCCCTGGAGTCTCCCCCAGTTTTGCGACTTGGAGGGCCAGGATTACTGTCGTACTTTCTTTTGGAGGAAACCAAGGCTCGGACATGATTCCACTTGCCTCTCAGAGCCAGGTTGGAGCAGACCACCCACCCTCCCGCTGCAGCCCCGTCTGCCTCCAGCACCCCCTGAGTCACCTTGACGGCAGCCTTATTTACAGAAACACCCTCCTTGCCCTTGAGGAAGAGGGAAATGAGTGCAGCCTCTGTCGATGCTGCTTGGGTGTGAGGGGGTCAGCCAGAGGGAGCCTGTCCCGTGCCTGGAAGGGAGTGTCACGTAGGCCCCGTGGCCTGGCTGTCTTGGCATTGGTGCTGTGGGGTGATGTTTCAGGCTGCCCCTGAATCTCAGGCCAGGCAGTGCCCTCCCACCAGCCCCAATGCAGGCCTGCATTCTCATCCTCTCCTGGCTTCCACCTGCCTTTCAGCTTGAGTGCAGACTCCTCAGCCACTCACACGCAAGTGTACTGGCCCTGCGCCCTTGTCAGCTAATGGGGCAGTGCTGGTCACACCTCCCCAGGGTTCCCTCCATCTTTCTGTCTCCTCCCCTTGCTACACGCAGACCCTCTGCCATATTCCCCCTCCGGCTCACACCCCTTTTCCCCTTTTCCACTGGAGGCTCCCAGTCCTCCGGTCCCACCCAGGGTCCAGGCATCCCCAGTCTCCTGGCTCAGCCCTGGCCTGTGTCATGATGACCTCTTTGCCTTGTGAGCCCTCGGAATTCCTCACCTGCTGGCAGCATTTGGCTCTGCTCCCTCTTTGTTCCTGTCTGTCGCCTCAGGAGCTGTCACCTTCACCTAGCTTATGTTTCCCCAGATCTGCTTCCTGTCTGGTCTGCAGTTTGCGCCCCTATTACCTTTGGTCCACTTACCCCATCCAGTGTCCACACAGCAACCAACGGATTTCTTTCCAAGGAGCAGGTCTGCTCTGTGTAGTCCTTCTCTGTGGTTCCTGGCAGCCCAGAATAAGCCCCTGAGCAGGAAGAGGTCATCTTGGACCCCTCCACTGTACCCCCTGCGGCAGCCCAAACTGTGGGGTCAACACAATAGAACACGGGCCACTCAGTTTCCTGAACACTCCATGTTCTTCAGCCTGGACTTTGTGCAGGTTTTTCCCATTGCCTGGAAGGTCCCTGACCCCTGCCCATGTGGCCCCTCCTGTCTCGGCTCTTAGGCTCAACGGGGCATCCCAGGGTGGCAGCTTCTCTGGACAGGTGCAGTGTCTCCACATCCCAAAGCAGGTGTTCAGGCAAAGTTTGTTGACCAAATTCCATTCCTTCCCACCCTGTCCTCAGCTGGAGATCAACGAGGTGACCAGGGCCTGGGGGCTGGAGGTGGACCGTGTGGAGCTAGCAGTGGAGGCTGTGCTACAGCCTCCCCAGGACAGCCCCGCTGGACCCAGCCTGGACAGCACCCTGCAGCAGCTGGCTCTGCACCTGCTGGGTGGAGGCATGAACTTGAGGGCAGGAAGCACACTGCCCCCAGGGCCAGGTGAGCTGGGGGAGGAGAGTGGCCATGCTCAGCAGCATGGTGTCCCTCTGCCCCACAACCAAGCACCTCTGCAGGGCACACATGTATTTAGGCCACCCTGACTATATAGCCGACCAGAGCTGGGGAGGTAAACCAATTCTGGGTATGTAGGTGGGTGTAGGTACCTTGTAGCCTCTTTAGGGCAGGCAGCTGTCCAGGATGGTTGCTGGAAAGAGGCTGGGGGGGAGAGGTACCTCAGAGACATAATTTGGAGTTTAAGCTGGACACTGGGGGTGTCCAGAAGATGGACATCTTCTTAGAAGATGTTGAACAGGTCTAAAGGGACAGTGGCCACCATGATCCTGCCCTTGGCTGACCACTGATCTTTCTGCCTCCTTCCAGCACTTCCTGCCACATCGGTGGATACCATGGAGATGGTGAGCGAGGTGCAGCAGCCAGCTGTCCATGCTGAGGCTTGGGCCGGGCCTAGCCCAAAGCAACCAGTGGCCGAGGGGCTGTTGGTGGCCCTGCAGCCCTTTCTGTCTGAGGCCCTGGTCAGCCAGGTTGGCGCCTGCTACCAGTTCAACATTGTCCTGCCTGGGGGTGCCCAGAACACCTACTTCTTGGACCTCACTACAGGTGCAGCTATGCCCCCCCCTTCCCGCTTGCTCCTGCACCCCCGACCCAGGGTTTAGACTACAGCAGTTTGGGGCAAACTCCTGGCAGGCGGTGGGTCAGATGCACCCCTGCCATAGGCAGCACTTCTCTGCCACTTGGGCGTCTGGGCCATGAGCTGTGTGTGTGGCAGCCTCCTCTGTGCCCCATGTGTGCTGGGCCTTGTATCGCCTCCTTCTGTGGGCCTCAGCTCCCCACAGCACTCAGTACACCCCTCCATCCCCCCTAAAGCTGATTTCCTTCCCCACAGGGCGAGGCAGGGTGGGTCGTGGAATGCCTGACCACATTCCTGATGTGGTGGTGGAGATGGCCGAGGCTGACCTGCAGGCCTTACTGTGCAGGGAGCTGCGGCCCCTGGGGGCCTACATGAGCGGGCGTCTGCAGGTGAAGGGTGACCTAGCTGTGGCCATGAAGCTGGAGGCTGTGCTCTGCACCCTGAAGTAGCAGTTGCCACGGGACACCTGTCACCCAGCCTAACCTAGCCCTGGAGGAGGAGGCTCCAGCTTGCAGCGAGGGCAGTGGAGGCCGAGCCAGGAGCCCTGGAGGAAGTAGGAGAGGCCTCCCTGCGCATCTCTTCTCGGGTGGACTCTGACCCTTGCTGTCTCCAGCCAAGTACCCAGTCAGCTAGGAATAGTCTGATGCCACCTGGCCTGGGCCTGTGCTACACGAGGGACTGAAGCACGTGGGTCCAAGTGTGTGAGCAGGAACCAGAGAGGGTGGGGCGGTAGCAGCCCCCGGAAGAAGCTGCTGCCTCCATAGGTGGGCTCTGCCCGCCCCCAGCAGTCCAGGCCTCGCTGTTATGGGAGGACACAGGTACTATGTGCCTGATGTGGGGCTCAGGGCAGTTCATGAGGCCCTGACATCCATGCTTCTTCCAAGTTCCATGCCCCTGACCAATAAATGTGATGCTCACCATGTAGCTCAGTGTGGGGCACAGGCTGCAGGTGTGGGTTGGGCTTGGTATCTGCACGGTGGTGCCCCCGCTGCTGCCCAGGCAGACACTGGGCTTGGAGGCTGGCATAGACACAGTTCTTCCTGAGGGTCTCCAAGCTCCATAAAGGTCTGGGCACGGTACTCTTTGTTCCTCTTTTCTATTTGGTTCTTTTTTTGAGCTAGGGTCTCACTGTGTAGCCCAGGCTGACCTCAAGCTGTCAGTCACCCTCCTGTCTCAGCCTCCTGAGTGCTGGGATTATAGACAGGGACATCCACACCTGCTCTCTGTTCCTCTTTATAGTTGGACACAGGTTTGTGAGAAAATAGGGACAGGATACACTGGAGCTGGTCCTACAAACATTGACCTGAGGAATGAGGGGCTCAAGTCATCTTAAAGAGGAGTGGGAGGGGCCAGGGAGATGGCTCATTGGAATAAGTGCTTCCCTGGCAAGCGCAAGGGCCTGAGTTCAATCCCTGGTTCCGCCAAAAAAAAGTGGGGCTATGGCAGGTGCCTCATCACACTGTCCACTGCCTAATTGGATGGTCACAAGTGTGGAGTCCAGGTCCTGGGCCAAGCCCCACCCTGCCCCAGGGTCCACAGCCAAAGACCAGTGGCTTTCAGGAATAGCAATCCCTTTTCCTGGGAGGGCTGGCAGGAGAAACCGAAACCATGCAATCCCCAGCTGCCTTGTGGCTCAGGCCTGTCCCTTGGCCCAGGCTCCTCCTACTTCACCCACTGTCCCCACCAATGCTAGTCTCTGCTCGTTGCTCAGGCAGGTCCTCGCCTGGCTAGGGCCACCTCCCTGGAGCCCAGCCTAGACCTCACTGCTGTGCCCTGGGGCCTGGGGTCCTCCTGAAGGTCCCAGCCTCTCTGTCTCCTGAGGGCCTTTTCTAGGCCTCTCCTGTGGTCTGCACCCACCACATGGCCACCCGGAAGCCCAGCAGTGATGCCCCTGCCTGAGCGCCCCTCTTCCAGCAGTCCCTGTGCCTGTCCCTCCCATGACCTCTGATCCTGCTGGGCCAAAGCCCTGGGGCTTCCTCATTGAGGCTGCCTTCCCCGGAGTCAGCGCATCTCTGGATCCTGTGCCATCCCCACCGCCACCGCCCACCCCCTATCAGCTACCAGGAAGTTGAGCTCACTGTTAGGGAAACCGAAAGCCCTGAGACAATCAGCAGGGCTGGGGGGGGGGGGGGGGAGAATGAAACTTCTGCTTGTGTGGGCGGAGATCCGGGTCTGCAGCTGCTGTTAACACCCCAGCCTGCCCAAGGAGGCTGACTGAGCAGGCCGCAGGGGGTATGATGGGCGGCCTGTCGATCGATCGAAGGCAGCTTCCTGCAAGAGGTGAGGCTGGTGGGAAGACCACAGCGCAGAGGGGAAGCCCTGCCAGGGCACAGGCTGGCGCCTCATGTGGGTACCCCGAACTTCAAGTGTGGCAGGGAACTTGGTGGGAAGGGGACAGAGGTAACTCACTCCACATGTGCCAAACATGTCCTGGTACTGAGCGGCACACGTCCTGTGTTTTTTTCCTCAATCTAGTAGGTAATTATGCTTCTTAATATGTTAATATGCAGTGTAGTAGGGCCCGGGAGGTGGGTCAGTGGAATAAGTGCTTCCCTGGCAAGTGCAATGGCCTGAGTTCAATCCCCGGTTCCGCCAAAAAAAAAAAAAAAAAAAAAAAAAAAACAGTGTATTATTTTGAAATAAGTACATTTTGAGCAGCTAATACATTGACGCATGGTTCAGAAGTTTAAAAGGATTAAAAAGGCACACTAGCAAAATTGCCCCTTGTCCGCTGATCTCCAGCTCATGTGACCCAGCCCTGGCTCTGAACAGGGTTTCCTTCTGTCAGTCTCTCAGCTTTTCTCCCGGAAGGTTTTTGTTATTTTAAAGTACGTGGTTCTACAAGAAAACCCCGCTACAAAGATCAAAATGTGCGGTGTGTTTAAACTTATTACGTCGAAAGACACGTTGCGCGCGTCCCTCACTGCAGACACAGGTCCCGCCATTCTTGCCATTTTCCGAAGCGTGTCTGCAAATTCTTTTGTGAGTGTCTCTATGAAGGATGAAAAAATAGAGCGAATGTTGGGGCCAAGTGCCAGCAAACGGAAGGGCGCGGTGTGTCCTCAGCCACGCCGTTGTCCAGGCCTGACACGTACTTCTGGCTCTTCCCCAAAGTCCAAATGACCAGGAAAGGGAAACTCTTTTGAGACAGGATCTCAGTTTAAGCTGCCTTGAAGTTGTTATGTAGCCCCGACTGGCCTTCCAGTGATCCTCACGCCTCAACCTCCCCGGAGATGGGATTACAGGCGTGTGTCACGATGCCTGGCTTAATCTCAAATTAGCTGAGGAAGATAGAGGAAGGAAGGACAGAGAAGAGGAGGAGGGCAAGAGTGAGATCTGGAGATTGGTGACCAAGGAAAGACAAGGAGAGGGAGGGGAGGGTACAGGTAGGAGAGAGGAGAGAAGCGGAACCTGGAGCAGGGGACACAGAGCCAAGGAGGAAGGGGGCGGGGCAACGCGGTCAGAGTTCACCCCACCTCGCCTTGGGGCTGGGGGCCGCAGCCCCAGAACCGTGACCCTGCTGGGAGAGCGAAGCCTGAGGGTCACCCAGGTCTCGCGAACCTGAGCAGCTCAGCCCGAGCTCTCGGCGCCACCTTGCGGTGGGATGTGAGAGGCGTTCCCTTCCAGATGTAGCTTGGGGTGCACGGGGGATGGCCCGGAAGGGTCCTGGGAGGTGAGGTACGGTGCCGTGACTGCCCTCTCCGATCTTACCTAGCACTAAAATTCCCAGCATTCCTACGCTAAATATTACTTGGTATCGTAAAACATTGCGAAGTGACTCTTGTAAGTGATAGGTTCTGGCCGTAGTATAATCTTAAATTACGGTGAAGCCCTTAAAACAACAGCTTATCTTCCCAGTGGCCGCTTCCTCCTTCCCCCCAACCCAGTCCTGAATACAGTTTCCTTTCACCTTCCCCCCCCACACACACACAGGAGAGACCCCAGTCAACCCCTTAAATGTAATTTAAACTGCCCCTCAAACTCCACCCCTAGCGAAAGTCCGTAAAAGTCGCGGCTTTCTTGGTCTCAGGTCGGAGGATTTTCCCATGTGCCCTGATCCTCTCCATGTCTTTGGAGGTAATAAAGGCTTCTTTTATCTTTCCTATGTCTTTACTACGGAAAAACCCATCAGTAAGGTTTCCTTGGGAAGCACCCTGCTAAGAGCCACGCATGTGTGGAGTAGTTATCCACTGGTTCTTAGCCCTCTGTGGGCACTTGTTTGCATTCTTTTTTCCTCTCTTTTATACTTAGGATTGAACCCAGGTCATTGGCACTGAGCTACATCCCCAGCCCCCAGCCCTTTCTCTCTCTCTCTTTCTCTCTCTGTGTGTGTGTTAGGGAACAGTCTACAGGGTGTTCAGGGTCTCACTGCTAGATCGGACTGTTTACAGCCTCCCAAGAGCTGGGGTTACAGGCGCATGCCACCACGCCCAGTCGCCATCTCAGCACTCCCCGGGGGAGGGGGGCTGTCACGGCAGGCCTGGGGATCAAACCCCCCTCCAGCCCATCCACCTGCACGCTTTATTTTTTATTTATTTCCTTTGGCAGAACCAGGGGTTGAACTCAGGCCCTTGCTCTTGCCAGGCAAGCGCTTATTCTACTGAGCTATCTCTCGGACCCTTGCAGGCACTTTAATCTGCTGAGGTATTTGGCCAGCCCCCCTTATTTTTGCTGAACCAGGGATTGAATTTAGGCCCTTGCACTTGCCAGGGAAGTGCTTATTCTGCTGAGCCATCTCCCCAGCCCTATGTTTTTGATTTATGAAACATGGTGTACCTGTGTTTCCAACTTGCCTGGGCTGGACTAGAACTGGAAATCCTCCTGCCTCAGCCTCCCCAGAGGGCTGTGATTATAGGTGTGCATGATTTCCAGCGTCACTCACATTCTTACATGCCCATAGAATTAAAAATCATCTGATTCGTGAACTTTTCAAGTAATGAAATGGCCATAAATTTATTTAATAACCTGACAACGAATTACTGTGATGATATACATTAACAGTCAATGACACTTTATAGGCATTTGATGAAGCACTTGTTAATTTGGATTATTCTGTAGTTTTGCACTTTGGAGTGGAGGCTTTCTTAGACTTAAACACTTCGTTAGGTCCCAAAGAACCTTGGGCACTATGGGCTGCCCCTCTGGGCCTACCTAACTAGAAAGACAAGTGATCCCTTTAAAAAAAAAATTTTTTTTTTAATTTCAGGGGTCTACAGGGTGTTCAGGGTCTCACTACTAGATCAGACTTGTAGTAATCCACCTGTTTACAGCCTCCCATGAGTTGGGATTACAAGTGCGCACCCCGTCCAGTCTCAGTTGCCTTTTCAGCGTGCCCCCTGGGGGGCCGACATGGCAGGCCCAGGGATCGAACCCCTGGCCCCTGGCCCTGCTTGCAGGTGCTTTAATCTGCTGAGCTATTTGTCCAGCCCAAGTGATCCCATTTGTTTATTTATTTTAAAATTTTTTGTAGTGCCCTCATTTTAGCATTTCTCCTCCTGGTTATTCAAAAGGCTGAGGCAGGTGGATCAAAAGTTCTCAAGAGCAACTCAGTGAGAAAATTTTTTAAATAGAGGAAAGAAAGCAAGTTGTTTTCCACACCCCTTCACGGGCTGTGCAGGAGAAAGACCCAGAGACAGGAAAACCCCTGGTGGTGGCCGGCAGAGGCAGGCTGTGTTACTGTGGGAAAGCGACAAGCACCCAACACCACCCATTCCCCAGCCTGGCCCTGGGACATCACACCACCCGGTGCCTGATCCACAACCTCTGCCTGCGACCTGCAGCCCAGCAAGGTCACATCCCAGAGCTCGCCACCAGGGGGCAAGCGAGAGCCCTGAGGCCCAGGCCCCCGTGCTGCAAGCTGCGGACAGTTCTCAGCCCTCTGCTGTCGGCGAGAAGCTTGCTTTTTAAAAAATTGTTTGTTACTGTCTTTCAGTACTGGGGATTGAACCAAAGCCTCTGAGCTACATCGCCAGTGCTTTTTATTGTTTTGAGACAGGGTCCCCAGGCTGGCTTGAAAACTGTCCTCCTGCTTCAGCCTTCTGACTAGCTGGGATTACAGGCGTGTGCCACCGTGTCTGGGTGAAACTCATTGTAAATATAAAGACCTAGATGAAGTAAGAGAAAAAAAGACGGAAATAAACAAACCTACATGAAGTGAAGAGGAAGAGCGAGGCAGCCACAACCACGTAAAAGGTAGAAGGCTCAGTTCATCAGGGGCAATAACAGCTCCCAGCGGATGGGATCTACAGACAGCTCTGCACACACACGATTCAAACGGCTGAACAGAAGGAAGAGCCCGTGTGACCAACCCCAGCCCGCAGGAGGCGGAGGCAGGAACATCAACTATAGGGCCGAGGAGATGGCTCAGTAAAATAAGCGCTTGCCTGGCAACCGCAAGGGCCTGAGTTCAATCCCTGGTTCTGCAAAAGAAAGAAAGAAAGAAAGGGGGCCCGGGAGATGGCTCAGTGGAATAAGCACTTGCCTGGCAAGCACAAGGGACTGAGTTCAAATCCCCGGTTCTGGAGGAAAAAAAAAAAAAGGAAAGAAAGAAACTCTGAGGCCAGCCTGGGCTAGGTTGCCTCCAAAACAACAAAACTAGAGGGAGAAATGCAAATCCACTCTTCCATGACACAGGGCAAGAGCACAGAGAATCAGTGTGTTTATGGGCAACTTGGATAGCACCATTAACCAGCTTAGTCTGGTGAGCTATTTATAGGCATCCACCCAACCGCAGTGGAACACACAGCCTTTCCAGTGCTCCTGGAGCTTGGCCAACATAGACCATATTCTGGGCCGTAAATCAAATTTTAACAAATTAAAAATAATTGGAATCATACAAAGTATGTTCTAGCATCCTAATGAAATTAAACTATAAATCAATAACAGAAAGAAAGACATCTGGAGAATCCCCAACTATTTGCAAATCAAACAACATACTTTTAAAGTAACCTATAGGGCCGGGGAGATGGCCCAGTAGAATAAGCGCTTCCCTGGCAAGCTCAAGGGCCTGAGTTCAATCCCTGGTTCCACCAAAAATAAAAAAAATAATAAAGTAAGCTATACCTCAAAGAGGAGAAAGTAGAATAATTAGAACCCAAAAAGATCCTCCTGGGGCCGGGGAGATGGCTCAGTAGAATAAGCGCCTCCCTGGCAAGCGCAAGGGCCTGAGTTCCATCCCTGGACCCCCCCCCCCAAAAAAAAGATCCTCCTGCCTCAACCTCCTGAGTCCTGGATTACAGGTGTGCCATGCTGCCCAGCTGAGGGATGTAATTTAAAGCAGTATTTAGGAACAAAAAATCTTGGTTTAGGTAAAGATTTATTAGATAGAGCTAGTTGTGGTGGCACATGCCTGTAATCCCAGCATTTAGGAGGCTGAGGCAGGAAAACCCCAGGAGTTCAAGGCCAGCCTGAACTACAGAGTAAGACCCCATATCATAACAAAATAAAAACCTTAGGCTAGAAAGAACAGTCTAGAAAAACAAAACGCTGAAAAATGGGCTCTCATCAAAATAAAAAGCTTCTGCTCTTTAAAAGGTAACATGGGCTGGTGAGATGGCTCAGTGGTCTAAAGCACCTACTTAGAACAAGCTTGGCCAAAGCAGAGGGACCATGGTTCAATCCCCCAGCACCACATGCCAGCCAGCCCGGTCCCCTGGTGGGCTGAGCTGGCCACACACACACACACACACACACACACACACACACACACACACAAATAAATAAATGTTAAAAAAAATAAAAAATAAAGCACCTACTTAGAACAAGCTTAGCAAAGCACAGAGACCGCGGTTCAATCCTCCAGCACCACATGCCAGCCAGCCCCGCCCCCAGGCAGGCTGAGCTGGCCACACACACACACACACACACACACACACACACAAATAAAAATTAAAAAAATAATAATAATAATAAAAGGTAACAATAAGAGGTTGGGGAAATAGCTCAGTGGCACAGCACCTACATGGAAAACTCAAGGTCCTGAGTTCAGTTTCTGGTTCCAAAAAAATTTTTTTTCAAAAAGTAACAATAGGGCCGGGGAGATGGCTCAGTGGAATAAGAGCTTCCATGGCAAGTTCAAGGGCCTGAGTTCAATCCCTGGTTCTGAAAAAAAAAAAAAAAAAAAAAAAAGGTAACAATAAGAAAATGAAAAGTTAAGCCATAGATTGGGGAAAATATTTGCAAAATACATAACTGATAAAAGACTTCACCAGAGAAGACACAGAACACTTCGCACTCAATAATAAGATAGTCAGTGAATGCCAGGCATGGTGGCGCACACCTGTAATCCCTGCACTCAGGAGGCCAAGGCAGGAGGATCGCTGTGAGTTTGAGGCCAGCCTGGGCTACATAGTGAGATGTTGTCCCAAAAGGAAAATGGGCAAAAGGATTTGAGCAGCGACTTCATTGAAGAGGAGAGGTGGTGGCCCGTAACATATCATAGAAAGGCCACGTCATTAGTCCTTGGGGAGACAAAAATGAAAACTGTCACAAGATGCCAGCCGATACCTCCCAGGGAGGCCTCGGAGAGCGGGCAGGGCATGCAGTCAAACCTGCGGAACCACAAGCATTCTAGAGAAACACTGGCAGTTTTTCATATGTTCACCATCTCAGTGACCTCTTCCCTAGCTGTACACACAAGGAAAATGAAAACATGTCTGGGCCACCACACGAAGGGTGAATGTTTATAGAAATTTTTTCCATGGTCACCCCAAACTGGGAACAATCCAAATATTCATTAGCAAATTGTGGCACATCTATGTAATGGAATATTACTTAGCAATAAAAAGGAACAAGTAGACAGCACCTGAATATATAACAATGCAAATGTGTTTCAAAAGCATTCTGTTGGGGCTGGAGAGATGGCTCGGTGGTCTAAAGCACCTACTTGGAACAAGCTTGGCAAAGCACAGGGACCGGGGTTCGATCCCCCAGCACCACATGCCAGCCAGCTGCGCCCCCTGGTGGGCTGAGCTGGCCACACACACACACACACACACACACACACACTAAATTAATGTTAAAAAAAAAATTAAAAAAAAAAAAAGCATTCTGTCAAACAGAAGGAATCCATCTTTTTTTTTTGAGATCTATTGCCCAGCATAGTGAGTATAATAAATAATAATGTATATTTCAAAATTGCCAATAATTTTTAAATGCTCTGATCACAAACATGATAAACATTTCAAGTTAATTCAGTCAACTTTATTATTCCAACTATACTCATAAATAATAACAAAATTTCGTACCTCATAAATACATATGGCTATAATTTTTGAACTTTTTTTTGTTTTTTTAAAAATAATTTTTGAACTTATAATTTAAAAAATATTTCTGTGATACTGGGGGTTGAGCCCAGGGGTGGTTTCCCACTGAGGTACACCCTAAGTCCTTTTCACCTTTTATTTAAATGGTTGAGGATGCCCTCAAATTAATTAATTAATTACTTTATTTGGTACAGAGTCTCACTATGTAGTTCAGTTCTGTTATTTCTTTGCTGAGTTTTTGTCTGGTTGACCTATCTTTTGGAGATAAGGGTGTGTTAAGGTCTCCTGTTAAAATTGTGGTATTGGATATTAGATTTTTCATGTCC
>NW_004524602.1:3667857-3712147 GCF_000260255.1 Octodon degus
CTGGGTGGGCACTGGGTTTCTTCCATATGTTTCTGCATTTGATTCTTTAGTGCAGATGTTATTAATTCAGGGATTTCTTTTTTCATTTCCAATCTCTCACTATGTAGTTCAGACTCACAGTGATTCTCCTGCCTCAGCCTTCCCAGTGCTAAGATTACAAGCATGCGCCACCCCCCACCTACCCCGGGGTTCTGGGACGGCACAGCATGTGATACTAGAAATCGAACTCAGGTCCTTGCACTTAGCCGACTGAGCTAAGTCCCCAGCCCCACCCTCAAGCTTTTGATTCTTCTGCCCCGGGCTCTTAAGTCACTGGGATTGCAGGCGTGCTAAAAAAAAAGAAAAAATTAAGTGAATAAAGCCAATGTGCTAAGTGAGGAAACCAGACCCAGAGGGCTCCATCCTCCAGGGTTGCTGGGGGGTTGCCTTTATATGAGATGCTGGGGAAGGCAGGAGCAGAAAAGAGCAGAGCGGTTGCCAGGGTGTGCTAGGAAACTGAGCCTGAGGCCCCGAGGGACCTTGTGAACACAGGCGGAGTTTCTGCATCTTGGCCGTGGAGCCTCTATGGATTTATAGATTTGTGCATACATTTGTCAAAACGCATCAGCCTGTCGTATAAAAAGGGTGAACCCGACTGTAGGTAAAGTTTTCTAAATAAGCTCAGCATGGTGGTGCATGCCTGTGACCTCAGCACTCAGGCACTGAGGCAGGACGATCACTGTGAGTTTGAGGCCAGCCTGGGGCCACAAAGTGAGTTCAAGACCAACCTGAACTGCATAGTGCAATCCTGTCTCAAAAAGATATATCTAATAAAAATTGTTTTCCCCTAAGTCTACCTGAGTCATGTTGAAAAAGTGAAAGAGACAAGGATTGTGAATCGGAAATGACAGAGCCTTTGATGTCACCTAAAAGAATCCTGGGGGTCTGGTGAGATGGCTCAGTGATCTAAAGCACCTACTTAGAACAAGCTTAGCAAAGCACAGGGACTGCGGTTCAATCCCCCAGCACCATGTGCCAGCCAGCCCCGCCCCCTGGTGGGCTGAGCTGGCCACACACACACACACACACACACACACACACAAATAAAAAATTTTAAAAAAGAATCCTGGGGACATAGTGCTGTTCCTCTTGGTGGGCTTGGGTGCAGTGACAATCTGTTCTCTTGGGAGAAGCTCCTAGCTATGGGGAGCCAAGCAGGGGGCAATGTCTCCTTCCCTGGCTGGTCTGAGTGTGCAGCCAGGCAGGTCAAGCCTCTTGTTTGTCAGGGTACTGCAGGGTCTTTCTGAGACCAGGTCTTGCTAAATTGCTCAGGCCAGATCTTCTTGGCTCAGCCTCCCGTGTAGTTGGAACTACAGGCACCTGCCATGGCACCAGCTAAACGAACCTGATTTTCTTCATCAGATGTTATTTGTCCTTGCAGGAGGAATGAACAGAGAAAGTGCTAAGAAATAAAGACAACCGGAATAATTTAAGAACTTCTCTAAAAGGAAGAGAAATGTCAGGCGGCCGAGCTAACAGGAGGTTCCAACAGCCACGGCAGCTGGCAGCAGTGGTCACGCCGTGACCTTTCTGTGCAGTATTTTTGCAAGCTCTGCACGTGGCTTCATCTTGCTCTGCTTCCAGAGGGGGCACCTGAGACCACAAAGGGCACACCTCAGACATGTGCATGGCTCCCAGCTCTGCCCTGGCACGTCCTGGTAACCACACTGAATGCCTGCTGCACTGGGCACAGGGCCGTCCTCACTGGCCCTGGGGACCCAAGGCCTTTGCACTGCACTACATGTTTTGTTTTGAATCAGGATCTTGCTAAGTAGCTAAACTACCCAGGCTGGGCCTGAATTTGTGATCCTCCTACTTCAGCCTCCCAGAGTGCTGGCATTGCAGGCAAGTACCTCCACATTTGATTTGAAAAGCTTTGTGCAGCAAAGCAAAACCGCCTGATCTAACCAGGGTGCTGGAGTCCCAGATTCACTCCTGCCCCTCCACTTTCCAAGAGCTGAGTTTGTTAAAGCTCCCCCCACCCCAATCCCCTGGTGCATGTTGTGAGCTCCTTTGGATCTGTGCTCTGGCTGCTGTCCTGACCCTCATGTTCAGACCCCTGGGAGCTTCCTGGGATGTGGGCAGAGCCTACTGAGTCCCTGCCAGCTGGTGCCAACCCCAGCCAGGCCTGCCCACAGGCACCGCATGCCTGACTCAGCCTGGGTTGTGGGGAGGTGAGGACCCGCTTTCTAACCCATGTGGTGATTGTGTGTACCCGATACTGCCCTGGAGGGGGCTTCCAGGGAGGCCACACCTGCCAGGACCAGGACTCAGGAGTGGTGGGTGGGCCTCTGCAGGGCCTTGGTCTTGCTTGCTTGGACCACAACAGGCAGGACGTACAGGGCAGAGGCTGGGAGCTTGGCCATACCCAAGGCCTGGGGCAGCCTCTCTGGAAGTGAGGAGGGAGCTCCAGCCAATGCCAGCTGGCCCATGGGGCAGGCGTCTGAGCGAGCCATGCCTGGGGCCTGGTGTGGGCGCCAGGGGAACAGGCGGAAGCCCCAGTGTGAGGGAGGTGCGGGGGGAGGAGCTGGGCCTGAGCTCCTCTGTGCAGGCTCCAATTTGGAGGCCTCGTTTGCGTGGCATTGCAGCCATGCCCCGCCACACCTTGGACACCAGTGTCTCCCTGACATGGGCTTAGCCACGCTTCTCACCACAGGCCGGTTTCCATGGCTGAAGAGAAGCAATGGGATGGGGCCATCTAGCCTGGGGCCTAAGGCTAGCTGTTAACATATTTGGTACAGGGACTCACTACGCAGCTTGGACTCATAGTGATCCTCCTGCTTTCAGCTTCCCCAGAGCAGAGATTACAGGCATGCACCACCACACCCGGACTGGGTAGCCAGCTCAGCACACCCAGGGAGGGGGACAGGATCAGTGCAGCATGTGGTGCTGGGGATCAAACCCCGGTCTCTGCTCTTGCCTAAGCAGGAACTTAGTCTGCTGAGCTATTTCACTGACCCCTTGGGTGTAGGGTTCTTGTCAGGGGTGGTGACCATCCTAGGGTCTTGGTATCCTGAGTGAAGAATCAAGCAGGACACACAGAAGTAGAAGTGAGGGGCTGGAGAGATGGCTCAGTGGTCTAAAGCACCTGCTGGGAATAAGCTTGGCGAAGCACAGGGACCACGGTTCGATCCCCCAGCACCACATGCCAGCCAGCCACGCCCCCTGGTGGGCTGAGCTGGCCACACACACACACACACACACACACACACACACACACAATAAATGTTAAAAAAAATAAAAATAAATAAATGAAATTCAAATAAAAAAAAAAAAAGTAGAAGTGAGAGTATCGGCTGATCTTCCAGGATCCACTAGTCAGAGTGGGGGAAGCCGGAGAAAGAGCTCAAAGCCTCCATCGAGCCTGACGTCAGAGGAGAACGAGAGCAGCCTGCACAGATCCTGAGGGACCCAGGGCCAGGTTCGGGCTGATTGTCATGAGTTGGTTCCAGAAGTCCTTCTCTCTAGAGGCGACAGTTTAGTCTCCATGAGATGGCCAGAAGTGGAGGGGAGTGACCAGGCACTCCTGAGCATCCAGGGCTGGCTGAACGTCCTTGTGACCTAGGTGGTGTCAACTTGGGTCTCACCAGCCCTGCTCTGCACACTCCAAATGTTTAACCTGCCTGCATGCAGGCCTTGGCAGGGGTCTCAGTTTTCAGATCATCGAGGAGATGGATACAGTGTCCTGCTTTTGGTCACCCACTGGGCACAGAAGGCTCATCCAAAGAGCCACTGTGCCTCAGCCAAGACAGCTTTTAAGTCCCTCACTGCCTCTGAAGAAAACATAACTCATGCTTTTCATGAGTGACAGGTTAAGGACCCAGGGGTTATCTGTCCTCTGTCCCTGTGCTGTCACCTGGAGGGCAGAGTTAGGGTCATAGCTAGGTTCTTGCTGCTGGCATTGCCTCTGCCCTGGTTGCCCTTCCCCATCTGAGTGAGGCCTATGATGACTGTTACCCCTGAAGGATCCACAGTCCAGGGCAGGGACCTGAAGGAACAGGGAACCCCAATGGGCAGTGTAGATGCGGATGGGAGTGATGCTGGGCAGGTGAGCTGAGGGCCCTGTGCAGCTGGGCTGAGCCTGCAGACCTGTGCCCAGGTGCGCTGCCTGATGCCCTCCATCCACCTGCACCTGGAGGTCTCTGCCTAGCCCCTCCCCCCCCATGGTCATCCACGGTGGTGGTGAGGTGGGAAGGATCCAGATGCGGGTACACAGTACACCCCATCTAAAGGGGAAGAGGAGAAAGCCAAGGAAGGCTTCAAGGAATTGGCATCTAAGATGGCACTTGAGGGGAGGACAGCAGAGAGAGCCAGTGTCCTGGTGGCTGGAGGCAGGGTGGCCCACCCCTCACCAGGGAACACTAGGGAGGGGCCAGAGCAGAGCAGGCTGCTCCTCCCTGCAGCGACACAGCCAGAACCTTAAGAGGCCAAGGCAGAGGCAGGAGAGCCCTGGCCCCTTTTCCCAGCTCTGCATATCCTGACTGCCACCACCTGACAAGCCCACAGCCCCCTCCATAGCTCCTCTCTTCCTGCTTCCGGCACAGACCCTTCCAACCTGTAGAGGTGGAGACCTCCTGAGCGCCTGAGCCAGCTGGGCAGCCATCCTCCCCCAGGAGTCTTTGCAGTGAGCTGGGGCAGCCTGTGGGGGGCCCAAGCCCCGTCCCTTGCATCGTGGCTGTCTCTCCTCCTAGGTGGAGGCCTCTTTCCTCTCCATCCTCTAATCCACAGACCCCATCTCAGAGCATCCTGCCAGCACTTGAGGACTGGCCCAGGTGTCCCTGACCCTGAAGGCAGCCTTGGGGACATCCAGTGTCCCTGAGACCTAAGCTTCTGGCTGAGGAGCTCCTGTGTGCATGGGAACCCTGGGCCCGGGGGCCTTCAGGCTTTTGGGTGTCTGCCCCCTTCCTCCCCATAGCCTGAGAAATGCCTCTTCTCCACCTCCCCCTAGATCTTCTCCTGAGAACAATCTGCACCCCTGCATGATGGCTGTGACTGGGGGTTCAGAGACCTGGCTCTCTAACATGCATTGTCCCAGACTCTAGGGGAATGTTGTGGGACAGCCTGAGACAGGCTCCAACATTCTGGACCTTGGTTTCCTAACCTAGGAGTTAGGGATGCTGTATTCCCCTCTGAGGGTCCTTCTGGTGGTCTGGAATCAGGTGACTTTGTCTCACCTTCCCTCCTGTTCTTTCCTGGGTGTCCCTAGAAAGGTGAGAGGGTGAGCAGCCATGGGCTGTGTGGTGGTGGCAGAATAGTGACCCAGGGACCACAGGACACAGCTGAGCTCCTGAGTGGTCTCTGGCTCTAGTTGTGAGAGTAAAGCTGTGACTCCTGCTTGTGCTGGGAAGAGCCAAATCTGAGCGGACTCAGTGAGGGGAGGTTGGAGGGGCTGCAGCCAAGCCCACCCCATCCTGCTGCCTGGGTTGGGGTATCATATGGTCCCAGAGTCCTCTCTGTGCTGCCTGGGAGCATGAGGCAAGGGTAGCATTGAGAGAAAGGGGTAGAATAGCTGGGCAGGACAGCACCCCCTCCTGCCTCCAGGAAACAGCCTCAGAGGTGCCGCATACCTGACCCAAAGTGCACAGCCTGGGGAACTGGCCTGGGCGACAGCCCTGGTCCCAGGACTGAGTCTGTCTCCCAGTCATGGTAACCTCCATGGGAAGGAAAGGAGCCTGTGGGGGTGGGCTGCCAGGAAGCCTGGGGGCAGCTGGAGAGGGAAGATGAGGACGAGAGTGGCATCCTCATTTCACTTCTTCCTGGTCTGTTCCTGTGTCTAGGACCTCTGGGATATCACAGAGGAGCAGAGGGGGCTGGGGACCCAAAGATCTCCCTCTGTCTCACTCCCTTCACGCTTGGCCCCTGACATTCTGAGTCATCTGTTCCTCACTTCCTGGGGAGAGGCACTGTGCATCCTGTCCCTGTGTGGCTGTGTGAACCCTCAGAGCAGGAGCTGGCTTCTTGTGCCCAGTTCTGTACCTGGCATTTTGGAGCTGGCATGGGTAGGGAAGTGCAGGACAAGTGGCTGGCAGGTGAGCGGCTGGGTGATGGCACCCAAGGGTGTGGCTGGTGGAAGCAGAGATGGGAGGCAGAGCAGGCAGCTGGGTGAGGTCCTCTCCCAGGAAGTCAGCTTGGCCTGGAGCAAACCCCTCCCCACCCCTGCAAGGGCCTTGATGCCTTTTGAATTGCTGTGCACCTGCAGGGCTGGCCACTGTCCTTTCTGCATCTCTCTGGGGAAAACTGAGACCCAAGAATGCCCCAGAGCTGTACCCAGCCTGGCTATGGCAGCCCTGTCAAGAGGCCACATGCTGAGCACCAGAGTAGAAAAACTTGGTTTTATTCTGCCCAGAGCTGGGCAATCTTGCTCTGTGGGATGGCCAAAATATAAAAAATAAAAACCAATAACCACCAAAATGATGCTGGAGAGAAAAGTTAGGTACAGGATGGGGCCTGGTGTTTGGAATCCCTGTCGTTTCGGCCCACGTTCACTCCCTGAGGCTGGCAGGGAGGACGCCCCTGATGTCCAGGCACCCCAGGCTTGTGGGCTGTGGGGTCCAGCTCCTGGGCGGGAGGCTGCGTGGGGAGCAAGGCCTCCCGGGAAGGAGAGATTGGCTGGTTGTCCTGCCCAGAGATCAGGATCTAAAGAAAGAAAATGCAGATCAGTGGTGGCTGGAACTGGGGTTTCTCCAGTTGGGAACACTTAGGGCAGGCAGACACAGGCCTCTAAGTCCCTCAGGAATTTGGGCTATGGCCTCAGCCAGCTCTGAAAAGAGGTGCACCATGGATCCCCGTCCCCTGGGCAGGATCACAGCCTGCCTCCACCCCTGTGCCCCAAATCCTGGGTTTGTTTTCTAGACCGTTAGCAGAGCTGCTACTGTCTGGAAATACTTTCCGGTTTGTTTTTCCTAACCCTTTTTTTAAATTTCTTTCTTTCTTAAGCCTCATTTTTCCTCTTCAGGAACACGATGGAAACCCACAGGCGTCAGTCCCGCGGCCTTTTCTGGGAATGCTCCGTGCAGCTTCCTGTGCGCGCTGGCCGGGCCGTGGGCCTGCGGTCAGGGTCACGGGGCGCTCTCATGAGCCGGGGCCTCTCTGAGCACTTATGTAAAGAGCTCTCGGAAGGAAGGGCTTGGTTGGCCTCCTCTGCAGCCCCACGGCCCACGGGAGCAGGAGGGAGGTGGCTGCCTCCCTGACTGCCTCCCTGGGGCCTCGGGGTGCCCAGCTGCCCTGGCATTAGCACATGGGGGCCAGAGAGGGACGAGGGCAGCAGCTCCTTCACCCAGCATCCTACGCTGACCTAAGTGTGCCCCTCCTCCCCCGCCTAGGTTTGCTTCCCAGGAATCCTGCAGGGAAGGCTGAATGCCTGGTTGAGAGGGGCCTTGGCCGCCCCTTCCCAGGCTGGGCAGATGTCAGTCATTTCCAATGCCCTTTGTGCCCCGATAACTGTGACCTGACCCTGCTTGTACTATATGTGCTACCAACGCAAGCACGACCCTGCTTGTAAGGACCCTGATCGCTGCTGAACTGGCTGTGGCTGTTTCCATGCAGTGAGGGAGGGGTGTGCATGTGTGCACGTGTATATGCAGGTGTGTGTGTGTGTGCATGTGTGTGCATGCACGTGTGTGTTGGTGGGGGTTGTGAACAGGTTAGCAGTAGAGATTAAGAGTGAAAGAGCTGTCTCTAAGTAAACTCTAGTGCAGGGCATGGTGGCACAGGCCTGTAATCCCAGCATTTAGGAGGCTGAGACAGGAAGATTGCCATGAGTTCGAGGTCAACCTGGGCTACAGAGGGAGTTCAAGGCCAGCCTGAACTGTACACTGAAGTGCTATCTAAAAAAAAAGACAAAATAAATAAATAAAAATAAAGAGCCAGGAATGTAGCTTAGCAGAGCAGCCCCTGCCTGGCAGGCGTGAAGTCCTGAGTTGGATTCCCGGTAAACACTACCCCCAAAATAAATAAGCCCTGGTCCTGGTTCACACTGAGCCCCAGTCCTGGTCCCATACTGAGCCCTGCCCTGAGCCCTACCATGCACACTGGGCTCAGTGTGCACCAGGCTCCTGCTGCCGGGCCTAGGTGCAGCTGTGTCTGGTCCTTAGGGTGACCCAGAGTGCAGCACCTTGGGTGTTTCTGGGGGTGGGGGTAGGAAAAGCAGGGCTGTGCACCTACTGGACAATCTTGCAGTTTGTGGTGGAAACGTAGCGACCCGTGTAGTGGATGTTGCACCTCACCACATTGTTGGTAAAGTCGGACTCCAGGACGATGTACTTAGGGTTCACGTGAACCTGTAGGAAGGACAGAGGGGTGACGGCTGAGGAGGCCATGCTTCCCCTGAGTACTGGGGAAGGGGTGGAGGGACAGACAGCCAGGCTGACACAGAGGTAACAAGGAGGTGGAGAGAGACCAAGAGAGACACACGGAGAGGGGGGCAGGGAGCAAAGAGGCAGTGCCAGAAATGGTGTTTGGTTTCCTCCATCATAAATTAGAAGTGTCCGCAGACCTGGAGCCCCTGCCTGGTGACTCAGAAGCACAAAAATCAAAAGTTTGAGTCCAGCTTGACCAATTTAGCAAAACCCTGTCTCAAAAGAAAAAAAAAGAGGCTTAAATCTCAAGTATCAAAACAATAATAGAAGAGGTAGGGCTGTTCCTTTTAAATTGTAGTATGCTCCTTAGGGGTAGGAACTGTACATTCTTATGTGGTCTGTGCTCCTGGGACATAGAACTTAGAGTGACCTTCACTGCTGGCGTTTGATGAATGGCTGAATGATGGACAGAACACACCTGATATCCTGGGCGCAGGGAGGGGAGGTGTAGGGAGCCAGGGAGAGGGGCTCCCAATGGAACCACAGGGAGCTGCTCTGGCTCCTGAAAGCAGCCTTCCCACCAGCCTGTCTTCCTGCAGCATCAGTCACCTGCCCTTATTCTCTGTCCTGAGCTGCACTGGTCCACATGATCTGCAGAGGGATTCCCACCCTCACCTTATCCCTACACAGAGAAGGGCATGACAGCATGACTCTACATATTAAACAGCTCTTCTATCTGCCTCTTATAAAGTATAGGGGTGACAGAGTAAGGCCACATCCTGACACTGCATAAGAGAGGACCCTGCTGTGAGACATTCTGGGGCACAGGGAATGCAGGGGTCCCTGTGAGGGGGTGGAGGCCTCTTTGCTCTCTCCACAGGGTCGCAGAGAGCCTGCCCTAGTCACCGGGAAGATGACATCACCACCGCTCAGGGGAAGGACCCTTGGGGTCTTCCCTCAGATATGTGCCGTCAGATGGGCAGCTAGGGGGTGGGAACACAACCATCTCCCAGAAGCGGGGAATACCAGGGTGCACACCGTAGGCCCCACCTTAAGGATGTAGTTTCCGGGCTGCACGTCGGTTATGTCAATCCACTGGCAGTCGATGTCCGCATTGTAGGTGTCATAGCAGCCAGGACTCAGGCCCTGGGACAAGGGATAGGAGGGAAGCCTGGGGTTCTGCTGGCTCCTGGAGGCTACCCAAACCCCACCCTTGCAAGCAGGCTGGGGGTGCTCTTCCTCTACACTTCTCCCCAGAGCCTGGCCAGCGTGGTATTGCCCTTTCCCAAGGCCAGTGGGCAGATGGATGGGAGAGGAGACAACAGGCAAAGGGAGGGAGAGGACTGGGTAGAAAGACAGGCACAACAGAGGGACAGTCAGGCTGTGTGGATGGACTGATGGAGGAGGGACAGTGTGACAACTCAGTGGTGGACTTCATGGTACCCCAGTGGGCAGTGACCTCGTCTCTATAGACTATATCCCAAGGAAAGAGAGAGGGAGGGGACTGGGCAGAGGATGCAATCCTTGCAGGGCCCTTGGTGGCCTCGGGACAGGAGAAGACCCTTCCTGTACTGTGCACCCTAACTCTGCGCTCAGCCCCAACCTGTGTGTGAGAGGTGCATGCATAGCGCTTGAGGTTCCCGAAGTCACAGGTGCTATCCTCCAGGCAGAAGCTGGCCTTATGGCCCTCGGCCACTTTCTTGCCCGTAGCTGCATCCAGGAGGTCATAGTGGCTGAACTCGTCCATGCTGTGGTAATGTCTGGGGAGGAGACGGGAGGGTCTGGTGTCCCCTGGGCCCCCATGCTGCCGTCTTGTAGATGGGCCCAGTACGCACTTGCTGACAAGGCTGGATTCTGAGTCTCTCAGAGTGGCACCTCTGGAGTTCCCGACCTAGCCAAGTCCCTCTGGGGGGACCTCGTCAGGATGCTTCACCTCCTTTATTGGGGCTCCAGTTGTCTTGAATTCTAGACACCTCTACCATTCACCAAGGCCTGTCATCCCAAGGCCCCTCGGTGACACATCCATGTAGCCAGTGCTCCCTGGGGCCCCAGCCAGCACCTCCCTCTCCTGGGGTGCAGATAGAGGAGGGGCACAGGAAGGGGCCAGGCTCCTGGGGACTCACTGGTGGCAGCTGTGCCACTCCCACGTGTGCCGAGGCCGGTTGGGGAGGAAGTCCGCCGTGCCCTGATTCTTCACACGCTGGGGAAAGCGCAGCAGCACCCTCACGTCGTAGTCCGTGGCCTCAGGGGCATAGGCTGTGCTGTGGGGACACGCAGGAGACTGGAATGGGACACTGCCCTTGGCCACAGGCCCTCCTCTACTTCCTCCTTGTCCTGACAACCCTGGCAATGGCCCGAAGTCTGTTTGCCCAGCAGATGTCCCTCTTTCCGATGTTTCCATGGGCCCATGCTGTTGGTTAGACCCAGAAGCATCAAGTTCCCCGGCCTCGGAGGCCTAACTTGCTCCCCCTTCCAGGAGATCTGCCCTGCTTGCCCTGCTTGAGAGTGCTGCCTACCTGCCTGGGAGCATGCCCACACTGTCTGCAGCCCACTCAGATACCACCCACGCCCTGTGCTGGCTCAACTGTAACCAGGCTACTGCCCTCTGGTGGTGCAGATTCAGGCCCAACAACCTGTCCTCTCTCTGGGAAGCACAGGTCTGCTGCAGACTGCCTGGTTACAGTTCTCTTGCTGCCCTAAAGGCCAACTGAGGCAGGAGTGTGTGGAAAGAGAAACCAAAGGGAGGCAGCAGGGAGATGACATACATGCACACAAACACGCACACACACGTGTGCACAGAGGCGGCAGGGACAGGATGGCTGGTTGCGGCTCCCCCTTCCACTGACTGCTGACAGCTGTCCTGGTGGCCCCTGGGGCTCTTCCCTGCCTCCCACTGAGGTCTGGGTTGCAAGGCCAGAGGCAATCGGAGGCCAGCTGTGGGATCAGCTCTCCGAGAGTCTGTCTGGAGCGGGCGGCTGTGACTCCCGCCTGCCAGGGCCTAAGGTCCAAAACCTTGTCTAGAGGAGGCGGCTTGGAATCCATCTGCGTCTGGGTTGAAACAAAACATCCTCCTTCCCTCTGTTCGGGTAAACCCTGCCCCACTGTTCAGCTCAGCACACCGTGGGAAACCAGCAGGGTCTGGGTCTAAGGCCCAGCTTGGCCACAAGTCATGGTGAGAGTTGGAGTGCAAACCTCCTCCACCCTGGGTTCTGCCCAGGCTACGGCCCATGCTGGGGGCAGCTTGGAGTCCTCTGGCCCTGGGGCTGGGACAGCAGGATCAGTCCTGCCACTATGGGTTACATGAGGGTCCCTCGCTCCACCAGACCTTGAGATACTCCTCTTCCTCTCCTGGGAACCCAGGTCTGGGCACCTGGATGTCAGTGAAGATGGTGACAGCCCTTCAGAGTGAGAGAGGCTGCTGCTGAGGCTATGTGTGCCTCAGTGCCAGAGACAGGACAGCCAGAAGAAGATGCTATCTTCCCAAGGAGGAAAATGAACAGGACACAAGATCCAAAGGGTCAGGACAATTGGGGGCACTAACATGGGACCCTGGGCAGCACTGGCTTGCACAACGCTTGTGGCCAACCCGTGATGAGATTAATGAACTTGCACCAGAATATAAATCCATTATACCATAAATCATTGATTGAGTCATTTGACCAACCCAGCAAATTTCCTTCCTTCCTTCCTTCTTTCCTTCCTTCCTTCCTTCCATTCATCCCTTCATTCACATCAGACTTCTTTGATGAAGGAAGCAGAGAGCTGAATCACATTTTGGTACCAGCTCTTTATCCTGTCCCAGGTGATACTTTGTGGTCAGTTACTCTGGCTTTGGACTCTTAAGTTCTAGAAGTAAGAAATGCTGAGAGTCCTAATGGTTCTCTAGATAGTAAAAAGTAAAAGTCTAAAGATATATATATATATATATATATATATATATATGTATATCTCAAAGGAACACAGGCACTCCACAAGGGCAGCAGGCTGGCACCGTTGCCCCTCCGCCCTGGTGGCCCAAGACAATGGCCCCAGAGCACACATATGATCCCTGCAGGACTTGGAGCCCGCATGAATCAGACTCACTGTGCTGGCCACCTAGGCCTGTGAACCAGCCCCCTTGCCTTCTCTTCAGCATACCTATAACTGAGGCCTCTGTCACTCAAGTCCAGTGCCCTGTTATGGCCAGGCAAGGACAGGTTGGACCAGTGAAAGCCACAAGTATCCTCCTCCTGCAGGCCTGTCCATGCTAGAGGACCTCCTGGGTTCTTCTCATTGGATAGCTCAGCTCTGAAATGTCTTAGTTCTTTCAGCTCGTCTCGGTTTCCTCACAGGGGACATATTCCATTTGGGCTGGTGTGACGATTAAAGGGCACAGCCGAAGTCAAGTTGTTGCGTAGCACAGATGTGGTGATTGGGGCTCCTCCCGAGCTCCTTACCTGGCAAGGCACTTCTCCTCCGCAGCGCAGCGCAGCGAGTACAGGTGAGCTCTCTGCACGTATGTGGATGCCTGTACATAGTTGGGGTCTGGAACCAAGTCAGGGAGACCTGGAGGGGGGAGTGGGAGAAGTGGGGAAAGCATGGGAGGCTCAGGTTTTCACTGCACTACACAGGGACCCTCACCGATGTCCTTTGGCCTTCACGCTGTGGGGAGGAGTCTGGGGCTCAGGAGTGAGGTCAGGGGAGCCAGGCAGCAGCCAGTCCTTGGGGCAGGGGCTGCCAAGACAGGGTGGGGTTTGGAGAGCTGGAAAGGGTAGGGTGACGGTGGAGCATGAATGAAGGCTGGGAGGCAAGACAGCAAGAAGCAACCTCCTGAGGGTCACTTGCTGCTGGCTCTGTAGCAGCCTTCTTCATGAACTACCAGGACAGAGGACGGCCCCAGGCTTCTGGCTCAGAGTCTGGCTCACAGGGGAAGTGCTAGATGGATGTCAGTAGGCAGGAGGAGGGAGGCTGGGAGGAGAGCGCTTCTCCAGGGGAGGCTGCCCACTGACACTTCCTCCTCATCTCTCCTCCACCTCACCACTTCCAGCTATCATCCCAGGATCTGCCCACCCCCTTGTGTCTGCAGCCTCAGATGTCCAAGATATCCAACCTGAGGGAGAACCTGGCTCCTTGCTCCACAGAGCCCAGGAGAGGAGGGAGCCTATTCCAGCCCTGTGACCTCTTGACCCTCAGCCCAAGCCAGAGCCAGAGAGCCATGCTTTCTGCCTCAGCCCGCTGCTGCCCCTGGCCATGCTGCATGAAACTCCATAGGATTAATAGGAATAAGCAGAAACTAAACTAAGGTGCTAGACTCCATTCCACAATGGAATGGAGAAAGAACAACACTGAAGTCAGAAGAGAGGGGCCCAGATGGGTGGGAGACAGGTTCTGGGCATCCAGAACCCTGTACTCCATCCCAGATCAGCCACCAGCCGGAAGGAGAGTAGGCTGGGCACCTTAGCATCCCCTCTTCTCCCAGGCCTCAGGGCTTCTGTCATGTAAATAATGAAATGAGGCTGGGAGCTCCTTTCCAGCCCTGGGCTCTGCTCTCCAATCCAGGTGAGGACTTAGGTCCTTGGAGGGGCAGAGGACTGGGGGTCTGGCATCCGAGCCTTTGCCAGCATGCCTGCTGCACACACGCACACCCTGGACTCCCTCCCTGGGGCCCAGCTTCTTGGGGGAGCCTGATCCAGGCAGCCAGGGTGACCTCACCTACTTGGAATGGAGAGGAAGCATGGAGTGCAGGGTGGGTGAGGATGAGGTGGCTTCTGGCTAGTGGGGGACAGCTTGGCCAGGCTCAGCCCTATTACTCGCGCCCCCTGGAATGTTTGCAGTCATTTCCCAAGGGAGCCTTGGGCCTCAAACCAGCTGGGAGCTGGTCCTCACCCTCCTGTTCCTGGAAGCCTCAGAGCAGGAAGAGGAACGGTCAGTCCCCTTCCCACCATCCAGGGCCCCCGCATCACACAGGCAGGGCTGGGGCAGCTGGGCCAAGGCCTCACAGGACCCAACCTTCAGCCCCAGACAGTCTGCCGCCCCCACCCCCAGCCCGGTTTCAATAAAGTCTGCGCAGATGGCCCAGGGAACTTGCTGGCCTAACCCCTCCTCTGCAGGCCATGTCGTGAGCTGGCTATGCAATTCGGGAAGCTGAAGAGCCAGTGCGAGAGGCTGAGGCATTCTTGCTCAGGGACTATTCTGAGTTGTTGATGGGGCCCTAACCACAGCCCCACTTGCAGGCCAGTGGGTCACAGAATGAAACCCAACACCTACCAGCAACTCTGGATCTCAGACTTACTGTCCCTCGTCCTGGCCTGCAGGTGATGCGCTGAACACATGACTAAGTGTGCTATACACTGGTCCCCCAGGACACCAGGGCATGTGATGCCTTCAGAAGTATGCAGGAAACAGGCTCAGAGAGGGCAGCGAACTTGTCACACAGTGAGTGGAGTAGCTGCAGAAGAAAGTCCCAGGGCCTAACTCCCCCGAAGGATTCCTCCTGTCCTTCTTTTTCTAAGAATGCAATTTTTTGAGGTATAACCTATATGTAATCAAATGCACAAATTTTAGGCCCATGGCTTAGTAATTTCTGACAGCTGAATTCAGCTGTGTAACAAACACCTCAAAGAAGTCAGGAACTATTTCTGCTACCTGACAGGCTCCTTGAGGGGAGGGGGACCCTTCGCCTCCATCCCCTAGGGAACCCCTGACCTGTTCATGGATTGCTATGAATTACTCTTCTTTAGTCCTTTTGAAGGACTAAAGTCACTTATCATTTTCTTTGTTCCATACTCTGAGCACCACCAGGGGGTCCTGGGGACTCTCCTGACACAACCTCCTTCTGTGCCTCACCCCATTCATGTTCCTCTTTTTGCCCCAAAGTTCGGACCTGTCTCCCTCGGGCTCCCCTGTTGAAGTCCCCGGGAACAGTGGCCCCCCTCTCTGGGTTGGTATATGTTTCCAGGGAGGAACAAGGCCTCCTTCTTGATGTCCTCCCAGGGTACATTCTGTCAGCAGCCAGGCCTGAAGGCTCAGCCCCTCTGCAGGCTGGGGTGTGGGGAACAATGTTGGAAGGGTAACCAGGGAGGCTGGAGCGGGACTGGGTGCAGGGCGGGGTCCCGCCTGCTGTCCTGGCTTGTGTGACATGGCCACGCCCTCAGGCAGGGGGCCTAACATGAAGTCTACTTGCAACCAGGCAGTAACTGGACAGATCAGCTTTCATTCCGGAACTATGTATTGGGAAGAAAGTTCCTGAACAGAGTCAGGGGGAACCTGACTCAGGAAGGGCCTTGGTCACCTTATTCCACATATACACAGAGTTCTCTGATCCAGTGGCTTCTGTGAGAACTTTTTCCTGAGACTCCTGTTTGTATAAATGCAGACAACTGAGTTAATCTCATTCTCAGTTCAGGGAAATAATCTCTGTAAGACCCTTCTCTCGTCTTGCTTTTAGCCTTTCTCCCTTGGCCCTCACTCATGTCCCCAAACCACTTTGTGTCTTCTGCAATCTGCAGTGCTTTTTTATGTCTATAAGTGATAGTTTTAGTCAGCTGGTGTGGTTTCTTGATTTTTTTAGTCAGTGTAAACTGACACCTTCCAAGGAAGTTCACAGCAGGCACGGCTGCCCTGTAGTCCACAGGGTGCCTCTCTCACATCCTCTCCAGCCAGTCTCCTCAGAGGGACCTCTGTACCCCTGCTGCATACACAGGCCACAGCGACCAGCTGGATGAGGATGCAGACTCTGCTCTGTCCTGACCCTGGGGCATCTCCAGCCTTACCTGGCTTCCTTCCAGGGCCAGCCAGGGTGTGTGTGTGTGTGTGTGTGTGTGTGTGTGTGTGTGTGGTCCCACAGCCCTAAGATGGAGTGGATGGGCTGGCCCAGGCTCCTCAGGTTGGCCCTGGATGTCCTGAGCAGCTGCCACCTGCACCCTCAAAACAAAGAGAGCCCCGACACTCACACCCTTACTCTGCTGCCAAGTGTTTGGGTGTCCCTGAGTGACCTGAATCCTCCCCAGACCTCAGTGTCCACTTCTGGCTGTCCCTACTCCACTCCACTCATGGCTCAGGGAGAGTACCGCCACAGATGGAAGCTTCTGGAAGCTGCCTACTGCCTTGGCCGGTGTGGTGGGGATAGAGGTGGAAGGTGACAGAGACCCGAGGGATGGCAAAAGCCGACACTGCTGGACTGGGAGGGGCTGGTATGAGATAGCCCGACCCTGAGGCCATTGGGCAAGCAGCCTGCACCCACAGTGGCCCCTCAGACAGCACAGTGGGGCTCAGCCAGGGGATAGGCCAGGGACTCTTCCTTCTAGTTCCACCCTTATGTTTCTCTGCAGGCATCCAGGGCCCAGTGGGCTCAGTGTGAGGACTCCCCATGCTGCTCAGGACAAGCCCAGCCCCTCTGCCCTGCCTGCGTCCGGCACTACTGGCCAGCTTCATGCCAGTCCCTGGGAGCCTGAGAGCAATGGCTATCAGCATCTTCCCCAGGCCAGATCCCAGAGGCAAGCTCAGTACTTCCCCAATCTCCCCACTGAGAGGGTGCCTTCCCCTTTCTGAGCCTCAGTTTTCCTCCCTGAACAATGGGGGAGTTTGAACTAAATGACCCTGGAATGCAGGCTAGATGGATCCACAAACACTTAGAGACTAAAATTTTTTTTCTGTGCTATTTAGTCCATTTCCCAGCCTTGGCTAAGAGCTCTTGACCTCTGGAGACCTCTGCAGCCCATACTTCAGCAGTAGGAAATCCTCCCATCTTCTGCCTTAAGTCCTTCCTGCCTCATTAGGAATCTGTCCCCTCCTGCTCAGCGGGAGGGCCTGGGAACCTGAACCCCAGTCACCTGCTTGCTCTCAGCTGGCTTCCCCTGTTCTGTGGGCTCCATCGACCTCCTATCTAAAATCTGGCTTCCCCAGAGCTCCAGCTCCAAGAGCAGGCAATGAGGAGTGGAACGGGAGAGAGTTCTAATGGCCTGAGCCAGGGCTGGAGGATAAACAAAGTCCAGCAGGAACCCATCAGCCGGTTGTGAAATATGTGCTGAGCGGGATGTTTTGGCTTGCACGCAGCTGGACTCCAGAGGAGCCCCTAGGTGGGGGATAGCACAATGGTGGACAGAGGGTGGCCTTGAATAAAGATGAGCCGGCCAGCCAGGGACTCCAGGGCAGAGCTGGCAGCCCTCAGACCTAGGAAATGATCAGCCAATAATCAGAACATGAAGTTGTCAGCGCTGGTCCAGAGGAGCCTCACCTGCATGGGGAGCAGGCAAATAGGTGGCTGTGAGAGCTGCTGTGCCCTTTTGGGAAGGGGCAATGCCAGCCCTAGCAAGTGGGCAGGGATGGCTATAAAGCTGGGATAGAACCTTCCATGACACCCAAGTGTCCCCGGAATCAAGCCTGGGCTTTCAGGTGGCAGCTGCGGCCTAAACCTGGCCTTTCAGAAATCTTAACCCTAAGGATAGGCAGGCAGCGGTAAGGCTCAGGGATATTTTGCTCAATGTTCCCCCTGCAGCCTGCCCCTCCCCCAGGTCCTGATCTCACCTACCTCTATTTTAGCCCCACCACCTACCCCTCTCAGTTATTACCTATTTACTGGGTTTACATGTGAAAGTACAAGAACTGCAAAGACTAGAATTTCATCTTTCTTGCCTGGTATATAAATAGGGCAGCAAGAAGCATTTGCTAAATGGCTCTACTTAGCTCAGAGCGAGGACAGACAGGGGTCGTACTGTCCTTGCCCAAACCCAGCTGCCAAGTGGGGTCTTCCAGGTGCACTGCTTTTGTAGGCAGAGTTGATGCGGGGTATCTAGCTGGTGGCCTGGCACCACGCAACCTCAGCAAAGCCTGCATGGAACCCCTTGTATCACCTGCCTGTGGGAGCCACAGTTCAATATCCTTTCTTTGGCAGAAAGATTCACTTCAGGCTTGGGAAGCACCCTGTTCCAGTTGGCCCCCAAGCAAGGGGAGGGTGTGTCCCAAGGTTCCACTGCAAAGGCCTCTAGCCTTTCTGTTCTGTGTCCCTTCTGGGTCTGGCATGCTGACTCCCTCCATTAGCAGGTGACTGTGAAATGCCTGGTTCCAGGGTATCAAGCAGCAAGCAAGAGGGAGAGGTCCCGGGACCAAAGCTGACCCTGGAGTCCTGTTCCACACCTACAGTTCTCGAGGCCCAGCTGCCCGCAGTGAGGAGGAGGCAGAGGCCATCAGGTCAAAGCTGAGGGAGGGGGACAGCTGGCGCCTGCCCACAGCGCCACAGGAATGCTGGGCCCAGGAATTGGAAGCAGGTGTGCGCTGCCTGGGCCACCCCCGCCTCCCCCCTTTGCGTCCTCCCCTGCCCAGTGCAGCCATGGCCCTGGGGAGTTTTCCATGTGTTCTGGGCTTGGAAAGGAAGTGGGGTGGACGCCAGCTGGGAGCTGCTGGGGAGGGGTGCCCCATTTGGAGACCGGAGGACATTGCGACGGGGACCCTGGGGTCAGGAGACAGGCAACAGGGGGCCAGGTCCAGCTATAGTCTGGCGCCAGCAGAGGCACTAATGATTTCCTTCCTGCCTTGTTCTACTACTGTGCCCAGTGACCCAGATTCAGGAGGCTGACAAACTTGGGACCAACGTCCAAGTATTGGGGTTCTCTTCGAGGTTCAGAGAGGAGAGTGACACCTACACTGAGACAGGTAGCCCAGAGTGTACAAGAGTTGCAAGAGTGTCAGAACAGAGAGGGTGCCTCTAGTGGGGACAGTGTGCCTGGAGTGGACAGTGCCCCTAGGTCCCTGCTGGCCCAACATAGTCTGGGGACCTCGGGTGGGTTCCTTAGCTTCTCTCAGCCTCAGTGCCTTCATCTGCACAGTGGGGTGATGAAATTTTCACAGGGCTGCCAGGCAGATGAAAGGAGAAAAAGAGAAAATGCCTGGCCTAGCCTCAGTCCACCCTGGCAGCTACTGTAGTCTCTTCCTGCTCGGGTGTCCAAGTCCAGACCAGGGGACCAAGGAGATAGCTCAGTCGCGTAAATGCTGACCTGGCAAGGGTAAGGTCCTGAGTTTGATCCCTAGTACAAAAAACCAAACCAAACAAACAAACAAAAAACAAGTCCAGACCAGGGGGGAAGAGGAGCTCGAGAATGAATATGACAGAGGGGACAGGAGGTCTACCTCAGGTAAGGCTGCCATTTGCCCTGACACCAGGCCCTCTCTTGCCACTGTCTGCCATTTGGCCCTCTCAGATTCCTCAGCCTGAAGACTGGGCCTCTTTCTTCCAGAGGATGAAGGAGAGGTGCTGAGCTGTCATGCTGGCTTCAGGACAAGTGTCTGGCCTCTTGGGCCTCAGTTTCCTCACCAGGGATGACAGGGACGTGGGACAGGGCTGTTACAAGGGTGCAGCGGGTGGTACTGGGAAGCTCATGCTATGTATGTGTGGGATAAATGCATGCTCTGGGGCTCATGGAGACAATGAGCTACTACGCTGGGGAGCAACTCTTGGCTTCCATTATCTTCCACACCTACTGTCCCATCGCTCCGTCACAGCCAGTACCTGGAGGATGTGAGCCAACTTCCTGACCAGGCCATGCATGACTAGGAGGAATAAGGAAACACAGCAAACATTTTAAAATAATGTGTGGCCAACAACTAGGGATGGACCCCGGGTGTGGTGGTGCACACTGGGAATCCCAATATTCTGAGAAGCTGAGGTAGGAGGATCTTGCAGGTTTGAGCCCAGCCTGGGCAACTTAACAAGACTCTGTCTCAAATAAAACAGAAAAAGGCTGGAGATGAGAGAAGGTCTTAGATTCAATCCCCACTATCTACAAAGAAAAGGAACACCGGATGTGGAGCCATCTGGGTTCCACTACTGTTAGCATGTGAGGACCTCATCTAACTACAGAAAAAAATAAATAAATAAATAAATAAATAAATAAATAAATAAATTATATATATATATATATATATATATATATATATATATATTGCTAAGCCAGTGGAATGTGGTTCTCCACCCCCCACCCTTGTAGATGGATGCTGAGCCCAGACAGGCAGAGCTGGTGCAGGCCCTGCCACCCCCTGGGCTGAAATCTCCTGTCACCAGAAGATTTGAAGTGGAAGAATGCATGCATGTGGAAGCTTGAAGGTTCAGCTAAAGGTCACCACTGTCACCACTGTCCCCATTTGAGGGTTCTGAGTCTGAGTGCTGCTGGGTGGAGCCTGCTTGGTCCTTCTCTGCAGTTTCACCAAGGTAGAAGGGCAGGTGACTGAGGGACAGGGAGCTGGGGAGGTGGGAGAGGACCTGGGGGCCAGGGCTGTACCCCAGGACCAAGTCCTGGTTTGGCCTCTTGGACATGGAAGCTGGATAGAGAGGGTTGAGTCCTAGAAAACATCCTTTGATGTAGGGAAGGCAAGGTGATGTTAGGCCCAGGAGCAGCACCCATGGGAGGGAGTGGAGGCCTAAAGGAGGGAGGAAGAAAAGATAGGAAGGAGTGGGCACTCAGGTCTTGAGGGCTAGAGATCTGGTCCTCATGGCCCTGGGGAGCCACAGAATGTTCTTGAGCAGGAGAGTCAGTTGGTGAGCACTGTAAAGTTTATCTGTCTTCGTGAAGAAAGGTATGGAGAAGGAGAAATTGAGCCCAGGGGAGCAGGGAAGAGACTGCTATGTGAGGCAGGAGAGGAGGCCTGGGCAGCGGGAAATGGCGTATCACAGGGAAGCTGGCACAGAGCAGGGGACAGGGTGTGCCCTCTGCCAGAATGTGCTGTTGAGTTGGCACCAGATGGAACCTTCTCTGGGCCTCTGAGGAGGAAAAGGGTGCTGGTGGCAGAGGCTGGACCAGGTGGGGAGGGCCCTTTGGGAGCCAGCAGTGCACAGAGGATGGTGCTGCGCATGTCCGGAGCAGTGAGGACACGTCCACGCCCACACCCGCACACTGTCTGCCAGGCCAGCCTCAGACCCCAGGCTGTGCGGCCAGGCCCAGTGAAGTCAGTCTAGGCGAATCCACCCGCGCTCCCGCACAGGCGTAGGGTCTGATCTCAAGAACAAGGCGTGGATGTCTCTGGGCTGGGATTTTCCACAGTCTCAGCCGAGTAGGGTGGGTCGAGGGAGGAAGCAGTGATGGAGAGAACTTTAGGGCTCCCTCTTTGGCCACTGGGTTAGTCCCAAACTAGCCAGGACCCCCCATTTTCCATAATTCAGAGGAGCTGATGAGCATTGCTTGGGGGACTCAGAACACCACTTCCCTCTATGGAGTCTCCCCTAGGACAAGCCTGGACTCAGGGCAGGATAGCCTGCTCAGTGTGCACCTGGGACACTGCCTTTCAGGGGAGAAATGGCTCTGACCTGAAATGAACTGTGGGGCCTGGGGCAAGGGGCAGAGGCTCTGCTGAGCTCCCAGCATCTCCACTCCAGACACAGCCTGGTCCCGCCCCGTCCTCTGGCCCTAGACAACCCCCTGGCTGCAGGCCCATGAGTCCAGTCTCAGGCAGGACCCTGCCAGCATTGTGGCATCTGAGGCCTCAGTCCTCTCTGCCCAGGGGTGGGGCCCTCCTGGCTGAGCTCACCCTGAGTTCATGCATTCTAAGAAAAAGTGCCACAAAAGTCTGACATTCTTCCCTTTACTGTGTCCTGCTACAGGATGCTGTAAGATGCTGGGGGTGGCCAGGCAGAGGGAATGCACCCCCTCATGATGTCACAGAAGGGTCCCTAGATATCTGACTTGTCCCAAGCTCCTGTCTTCTCAAAGTGGGACTCATCAGGCCCATCAAGCCATCTTGGCTGGAGACAAGCAGTGTCCCTGTGTGGACAGAGGCGGGCTGTGGCACCAGCATCCTGGGCTCACTGAAGGCTCAACCCTTACTTGGTGGGCCTGGCCCAGCAACTGAGGTGGGGAGCAGAGAATCCCAGGAGGGACACTGACAGCAGCTGGCAGATGGGAAGGGGTGGATAGTAGAGAGCTGACACCCGCAGGCAAAGAGGCAGCTGGGCAGTGCTAGGGCAGCAGAGGTGGTCAGTGGTGTCTAGCTCTTGTCAAGGTAGCCTGGCTCAGAGAGCATGTGTGGAGACGGCCGCCTGGCAAAGGAAGTCTGCTCCCTCACTCCCCAACATGCCCTCGTATGCAGATGCTACGCCTTCACCCCAAAAGGGAGAAGACAGAAGGTGGCTATCCACAGTGGCCTTCTGGGACTCTCTCCAGGGACAGGACTAGCATGAGACAAGCGACATCACTGGGGGGGGGCACCAAAAATAAAAACCAAAACTTGGTAGCAAAGTAATATTTAACGGCATTCTGGGGGTACTGGAGATGGAACCCAGGGCCTCACACACTAAGCAAGGACTGTACCACTGAACTGCATCCCTGGTTCTCAATGTAATTGTTTTAAAAATAAAAGTGCACACACACAGACAAAAGTCTGGAATGAAATGAACAACATCCACATTTTAAATAAAATCAGAATCCATACTGAGTTTCAGTTTTCCTTGGGCTGGCTATAGCACCCCTACTGATACTATTTAAAACCTGGGTGCGTTTGTTCCTTGTAGATATTGAGATATTTGTAAAAATTGCATTGAAATATTGCTTATCTCAATTACTGAAGTTTTTGGCGGAACTGGGAATTGAACTCAGGCCCTTGCACTTGCCAGGCAAGTGCTTATTCTACTGAACCATCACCCCAGCCCCCAATTACTGAGTTTTTTTGACATCCCCTTAGTTAAATATCCAGACTGCGCCTCCCTGGGCTTCCCAGTCCCAGCTTGGATGCCTCCCTCAGGGAGCTCCAGAGTCCTGACTGGGAGGGGGCTCCCCACTGCCCTCCTGCTCCTCAACCTTCTTTCAGACACTGCAGATCCGGGGGTTCTGAGGCTTTCGACTTCCCCACATGAGCGGGCATAAGGGCATCTCAAGTGTAAAAGAGGGTGTCCTGCTTGGGCCAGGGCCAGGCAAGGAGAAAGGCTCCTTCCCTCTGTCCCTAGATGACCCAAGCAGGGTCTGAAGACTTCCTCTTCCCGCAGTCTGGCTCATCCTTCCAGCCCCTGCCCCAGTGTTAGGCTCAGAGTTCAGGCCTCCTGCCACCCCCTCGCACAATGAAGCGGCTGGCTCGGAGTGAGGGTGCGGGTTTGAGCCCCAGCAGCCCAGGGAAACCCTCAGGTATGAGATGGAGGAAAGGTCTGAGCCCAGGTGCTGCTCATTGGCGACTGGGGTGGGTACTCACCTCGCCCGTTCTGGCTGGGTCGGAACACGCTGCCCACGCTGAGGCGGCCCTGCTGAGCACCATTGCGGTCGGCCCCAGGCTGGGGCCCGTCTGAGTTGCGCACAGGCAGGTAGGGGGGCTCGAGCACGCGGAAGGGGGGCTGTGGCTCCACGGCGCGCGGCGGCGGGGCGTAGGCCTCGGGCTGCACATTGGTGTAGGGCGGGAACCAGCCGAGGCGCGGGCTCTGCGCGGCGTCGGGCGCGAGGTCCGGAAAGGCCTGCTCTGTGCCCGCTGCGCCCTCGCTGTACAGGCTGTGCGCATAGCGGCGGTCTAGGCCGTCGGGGGGTTGCGGCTGCGGCTGCGGCTGCGGCTGGGGCTGGGGCTGGGGCTGCGGCGCATACGGACGTTCCGGGGCCGGGTAGAAACCTTGGGCCGGGTACTCGGGCTGCTCCTCGCCGTACTCCTCATAGCGTGCGCGGGGCTGGAAAGGGTACAGCACCCCCGCCGAGGCCACGGCCGCTGCGCTGGAGCTCCCGCCCCGGTAGTACACGAAGCCCTGGTCGTAGGTGCGCGCCGCTGGGTCGTAGTTCTCATACTGAGCGACAAAAGGTGCCTGTGGGTAAGGGATCTGCTGTGGGAACGAGGGCGCTTGGCGGTAGGTAGTGGCGAAGGCCGAGGCCGAGACCGAGGAGGCGGAGCCCCCGGGCCGTGGCTGAGAGACTGAGGTGCGGGCCCGGGCCATGCCTGTGCTGTCTCCGACCGCCACCTCGCGCCAGTTGTCGGGCACCTGGCCGAATCCGAACGGGTGTCGCGCTTGGCCACGCACTGTGTCCGAGCCTATGCGGCCGGGCAAGGGCAGCGTCGGCGCCTGGCGACGCCGGGGACCCCCCTGGCTGCGGCGCGGAGGAGCCTGGGGCGCCCCAGCCAGCAGCACCCGTGAGCTACTCTGGGCGCTCTGGGGCCCAGCCGGCACGTACTCGGAGCCCGAGTTGAGCAGGCTGTACACCTGCCCGTTGTTCTCCCACTGGATCAGCTGTCTCCAGCGCCCCAGGTCCGGGTTGGGGTCCGAGCCCTGCCCGGGCTGCTGAGCCTGCTGCCCGCGCACCAGGACGCACAGCCACACGCCCCACACCAGCGCCCCCAGCCGCCAGCCGGCGTGGCCCAGAGCCATGGTAGCCCCTCTGCAGAGGCCCAGGGCACGGACAGGCTCTCTGGAGTGCGTCCCTGTGCGCGGTGCTCTTCCCACGGCCTCGAGGACAGGACGGCTCCTTGCCTGCCCCAGCTCTAGCTTTGTCCATGCTGGCCTGGTCCCGAGCGGGACGGCTCCTCCGATGACACCATTTCGAGGCCAAGGGGGCAGGGCAGGGCAGGGCAGGGGCGGTGCCCGGGCTGCACGAGGCCCTCCGTGGTGCACGGGTCAAGCAGGACGGCCTGGGGGCCTTACATGGCCAGTCCCGCACTGGCGGCTGCAAGGCTGGCGCATTCCCACTCTGAATGAATAAGCAACAGGCTGTGAGCACGACGGGAGGTTCGGGCGCCGTCCGCTTGCAGGGGCCTCCTCCGCGGGGCCCTATGGCCCGCCGGGTTTTAGCTATGTGGCCAGGCCCACCGTTCCCAGCCAAGCCGCAGAGCTGCGTTGGAGGAAGGGATTGGGGCCCGGAGTGATGGGGGCCCTGGGGACTCTGGCAGTGGGAACAGAATAGGGTGTCGACACCCCCCTGTCCATCCTCTCTGCGGTGCTCAGGGCATCCCCGGTCTCCCCCTTGCTCACTGGCTTCCCTTCTCCCTGGACTCCTGGGTTCTCTTTTTCCTTGTTCTCCAAAGCTCAGGCTCAGAGACACACTCCTCCTTCTTGGGGCTACTTTGGGGACATGCAGAAGAGGGTCCCCCGTAGATCTGGGCCCCACATGTCCTGTAGTTCTTGGACAGGATTTCCAGGCTGCTGGGACTTCAGCGTTTCTCCCTGAGCTCTTCCGACTTACTCTCCCGGTCTGTAGAATGAGAGGTATCCCTGGGGCTGAACATACTCTCCCGGTCTGTAGAATGAGAGGTATCCCTGGGGCTGAACAGACCAGGTGAGTGCAAAGGAGAAACCAGATCCTCATACAGCCCATGGGGCCTGTGCCCTGCTTCTGATTAGGCCTGTCCTGGGTGTAGTATGGGGGCACACACATGGGTGGATACAATGAACCTCAACAGCTGTCTTTGAGAGCCAGAAAGGCCTGAAAGCATAGAACAGCAAAAAGAGATTCAGGAAGGCTGTGGTTGTGGTTAAACTGCTGGTGATCTTTGGTGGGTTCCTTCTCCCTCTCTGAACTGGTGGCAACATCCAAATGGAAAGTTGGTCCATTGGTCCCTGAGAGTGCTTTGAGGAACTCTTGTTTTTCTTTAGAGATAAGAGAGATAAGAAGGGTCCCAGAAATTTGACCTTACTTGATGTCCAACAAATCACACTATGAATGGTGCTCTGCAGGGCCTGTGCAGCCTTTTCTGGTCTGTTCCTGGGAACTGGAGGGCAGAAATTGTCCTCTTACACTCCATAAGAAGGTACGAGAATGCTGCTCCTCCTCCACTTGGCCCCTGCAGTAACTCTTGGAGCCCACCTTGGAATAAGACAACTAGAGTGGACACTCACTGGGGCAAGGGACCCTCTAAGCCCCATCCTCGGCAGGCAGCATTTATTCGCCCATTGAACTCTTCTTCAGGGCAGAGGCTGGGTTCAGGTGACTCTGGGTATTAAATGCTTATAATCCAGCCAGGGGCTTCAAACCCATTCATGTCCAGCTGTCCCTCAACACTGACACCTTGGCTTCGGGGTGAGGGGGCTTGGTCAGGATTCCTGCGAAGAGCGCCTGGCCTGTGGGCTCACTGAGGGCTGGAGCCTGCAGGGTTAAGCCTTCCCTCCCTCTTGCTGCTCCCCTGCAGCGCTGGCCTCAGCTGCTTGGAATCCCTGGGGTCCTGTGGGCCCTCCCGCTAGCCAGATGGGCAGCAGAGAAGGGAAGAAATGGAAACAGGCGTGCAGGGGAAGGACAAGGGAATGGAGGAGGGCAGAGGAGGGCATGAGGTAGGGAGCCCAAGGCAGGACCCCACTCCATGAGCCAGACAAGGAGACAGGGGCTGCCTGGGACTCTGGGGTGGGGAGGCCAACGCATGGCCATCGCACTCAGCGGCTCTGTGTGCGCCAGCACTTGGCATGAAACCCGACCCAGTGCTGGCTCTGGCTCCTCTTTCTTTTTCTTAATAAGGTCGGATCACAGTGAGTCAGAAGAGCCAAGTTTCCTGCTAGGCTCTTTTGAATAAACTCTGCTCTGAGCAGAGCTGGGCCTCTGCACAGACTCCATGGGCCAGCCCTGTGGCCCTGCCAGCTATCCCTGCTGAGGCTGGAGCCTGGGTCCACTGGGGTCCACAGGTGACTCCAGCCAGTAGCCTGGTGGCTCGGCCACTCTCCAGGGAAGCCGTTAAGCTTCACAGCACCCCAGTCTCACCTCTGACCCTTCTTGTGGAAGGTTTGGGGCTGGAATGAGAGAGCTATAAAGAACACCCCACTCAGTGCCAGACATGTGGCCCCTATTTTCTGCCTTTTCTCCTGCTCTTGAGAGAAGGGAAGGGTTGGTTCATCTCTGGAGGGTCCCCTTCACCCTGTTTTTTCCTATTTCCTATTTTTCCCCCTCTCTCTTTCCTATTTTATGTCTTTGTCCTGCGAGGGTAAAGCTCATGCAGACAAGGCCAGTCCTCTTCCCTCCTCCTCTCCCTGAGCACCACCTTCAGCTGCTTCCAGGCTAGGTGCCACCTCTCCACACGCAGGCAGCACAGCATGGGGGCCTCAGAGTGATCTGGGCAAGATATAAAGGGTGCAGAGCGTAGGTTAAATGCAAGCATGGACTCACCAGGGCCAGAATTGTCCTGAGGGGCCAGAGAGCCTCTCTCAGCCCTGTCCCTGTAGGTTGGGACTCACACCCATGTTAAGATCCAGGCATACGTGTGCCCATTCCTGGCATTACGATCCAGTCTCAAGGGTCCATCAGAGGGCTGGTGATGAATACAACTAGAAGAACTGTGGATGCTGCAGTGCTTTCAAAAGCACCTACTGTGTGCTCCACACTGTGTCCTGTGACCATGAGATGCAACTGCAGGTTCTGGAAAAGCCACAGGGAAGCAAGGACTCTGCTCTTGCAGGGGTTGGGGAGCCGGAAGGGCTTTGTGACTGATGTTTCAGTAGTTGAAGGGAAGGAGGAGTGTGAGTTGTGGGGCAGCAGGCTAGGTGCATGCCATGGTCACTGCCTGCCCAGCTGGGGCACCTGGGTGGATCCTCAGGACAGACCACCACTGGTGGGATTTGTATTGACTCCGGAAATGAAGCCCCAACCCAGCCAGCGGCCAGTGTGGACCCAGCTGCTGCTTCTGGAAAGTGGGCTGGAAGAAGCGCTGAGAGAGGAGGCTGGGTGAGCTGGCATGGAACATGCTGACTCTGCAGGGATGGGACCACCAAGTGACCACTGCCAGCTGGGCCCCACGCCCACCCCTTCCCTACAGCCACAGCTGGAGCAGTGTGTGTGTGTGTGTGTGTGTGTGTGTGTGTGTGTGTGTGTGTGTGTGAGGGGCCTTCAGTCCCCAGAGCCAAGGGAGCCATGGAGGGGGCTGGAATTCTGGAGAAGTCCGGAAGTGGGGGAGGTGAGGCAGGAGCCTTCAGAGGAGTAGATGGGGAGGTGGGACACAGAGGGAACTCATCCTTCTCTAGGACCCAGGGGAAATTGGGAGTTGGGGCCACCCAAGGTCCTTGGGGAATTGGAAAGGCCACTTCTGATGGGAAAGTCAGGGCCTGGGGGCCAGGTCTGGGGAAGGCAGGGGGCTGCTTCCCTCCCTGAGGCCTGAGAAGTGGTGATAATTTCTGTCTACACCCCACCCAGGACCAAGTGGGCAGGGCTGGGTGGATTGGTACTGCACAAAGGACTCTCAAGGACAGGACTTTGCAGAGTTAATGGTTGGGGGCTGCTAGATGGGAGGGCCCACAGGCCGCATCAGGCTCTGGGATGGACCTCCGCCAGTGTGCATGCGGGGACAGCAAGGAGGCCACAGCTTTCCTTGCAGAATCAAGGAAGGCACCAGGTCCTGGAGCTGCAGCTCCATGAAGGCTTCTAGAACTAGCAGGAAGACTTAGGCAGGAGCTCACTGTTTTTGATGAGTAAGACTGGTTCAGGGAAGGCCTTCCCGCCACCTTTGTTTTTGTGCTGCTTCCTTAACTCTCATTTGGCTCCCTCTCGGTTTCTCTAGTTAAAATATAGTTTCCATACCCTCCCCCATCTCCATCTTTCCTGTTATTCGTCTGGTCCCCCTCTATCCCATGCTACTCTCTATGTGTGCTGATGTTTCTCCCCTCACCCCTGTGTAAGTTTATTGTAATGCGGACGTGTTCCCCGGGGCGCTGCCCAGCAGGCCTGTCAGACCCCAAAGAGCTCCCAGTCTAGTGAGGGTGGTACGAGGGACAGTGCTCAGTGCTAGGGGAGGTGAAGAAGATAAAGACTTGCACAGGGCCCGGGAGATAGCTCAGTAGTGCTTGCCTGGCAAGCACAAGGTCCTGAGTTCAATCGCTGGTACCAAAAAAAAAAAAAAAAAAGACTTGCACTGACTTTTGGAGACCTCAGAGAGACGGTTCTGTTTCTTTTGGTCCATCTGTCCATCCAGCCACTTATTTCTGCCCATCAGCAACTCTACCTTGTGTTACCTTTATGAGTTGGCTTTTTTCTGTTAGCTGCAAGACTCCAACAGTTTGCTTGTGGCTCTAGGGGAGGAGTATGGTGGAGCTGAAGGGCAAACGATATGGGGTGAAGGTGGAGTGGGCAATCGAAGTTGAGTTCTGGGAAAGGAAAGGGATTCAGGGTGATGGAAGAGGAGCAGAGATAGCAGTCATCGCTTTCTTCCTTCTTTTAAAAATTTTATTTTTTTTTAAATTTTTATTTATTTGTGTGTGTGTGTGTGTGTGTGTGTGGCCAGTTCAGCCCACCAGGGGGCAGGGCTGGCTGGCATGTGGTGCTGGGGGATTGAACCGAAGTCCCTTTGCTTTGCTAAGCTTGTTCTAAGTAGGTGCTTTAGACCACTGAGCCATCTCACCAGCCCTTTTAAAAATTTTAACTTTTAAATTTGGTATCTCAAAAGAAACATGTTAATTAGAGGAAATTTAGGATACAGAATAAAAACAGAAAAAAATGGCTCTGGCTGTAAGACAGAGAAAACCAGTGTTCCAGGCTCTTGTCCCCACTCATTTAATGATAATGGGTTCCTGTCACATATGCCGTTTTATAACCTGTGTAATAATAGCTGGGGAGCATTTCTGGTGTCCGGGTAAGAACCAGGACCTACTTTTAATATTCATATCCATCCTCAGATGAAAGGGCAAGTCTTTGTTCCCTCAGATGCCCTCTGTTGGTGGGAGCAGGGGGGGGGGCTGGCTCCAGCCTCAGCCCCTCACTATCAGAACCTTGTCTCCTGCTGTAGCACTGGATCCACATCAACTTATGCTCATCAGCTTCTTGGCAACATGTGTCTTTCCAGAAGGGCATAACTTTCTATTACTGTTAAGGTCTTTTAATGGTAGCTGTTATGGTTTGTGTCTAGTTGTCCCCCCAAAGCCTCATGCAGTCATGGGGTGAGAACTTCTAGAGTTTGTGTTAACTCATGATCCACTGGGATTATGTGTGATCCAAGGCTGGGATTATGGGTCTTAGTACTGCTGGGATTACCCATAGGTGGGTAAGTACTGGGAAGTACCCATAGGTGTGAGTACTTCCCCTACCCTGGGGCAGGGAATTGGCATTACAATGTAAGGTGGGAAGAGAAGCTAGCTGCTTGAGCTGCTGCTACCCCTCCCTTGCGCTCTTGCTCTTTGCTGCTGCCCTGAAAGGTTGCCTTCTGCAATGTGCTGCTCTGCCTTGGAGCCAGCTGAGTATGGACTGAAACCTCCAGTAACTGTGAGCTAAATAAACCTTTCCTTCATTCATTTTGAGTGTCGGGTATTAGTCCCAGCAACGAGAGAAGAGTAACTAAGACAGTAGCTCTTTATTTCATAGATGAAGGTATCTGTCCTGATTAGGTTTTTTTTTTTCTTTTTTTTTTGCAGTACTGGGGATCAAACTTGGGACATTGCACATGTCAGGCAGGCACTTATGCCCCTGAGCTGTCTCCCTGGCCCTGATTAGCTGTTTTTGCAAGAGGAACAATACAATACAGGACACATTTTATAAGGTTATTTTATAATCACCCAAAGAATTGTATACAAAGAGTGCAGGAAATCTGTCCACACACTAAAGACCAGAGAATCCAGCTGAGGGCCTGGATCCTAATAGCTGCCTGAGTCCACCTGCAGACCTACAGCCCATAACAGTGCCTCCCACAAGTCCAATTGCAGGCCGAGAGCCTACAGCAACGTCTGATGCAGGCCTGCTTCACGGAGCTGCATTGGAAAGGCCCAAAGGCCAGCGGTGGAAGCTAGAAAGTCTGTGCCAGCGGGATGAAGGATCCGTGCCAGCAGGCTGAGGGAGCTGAACTGGAGCCAGGAAGCAACGCTCAAGGTAAGGACCAGAGCTCCCCCAGAAGTACCACAGCCATGCTCAGCAACAGTGATGTCCCGAGCTCCTCCCGCGATGAGGAAAGCTGAGCTCCCATCAGGAAAGCCAACATGACAAGCTTCTCCACAAAGCTGAGCAGTGCACCCTCTCCCCCACTCTGGAGCCAGGAAACGAAGCTCAAGCTGAGGACCAGAGCTCCCCCAAAATGAACCATAGCCATTCTCAAGGACAACGAGATCCAGAGCTCCTCCTCCAAGAACAGCCAAGTTCATCAGGCAAGCCAGCATGACAAGGTCCTCCAGCAGAACGCCCGAAGAGAACCAGCAGCTTTGAACAGCCCCAGCCGCTTCTCCACACAGCTTCCCCAACAGCCTCTCCACAGCTTCTCCAATTCTGCCTCTTAGGCTGCAGGCAACAATCTCCAGGTGGGGCTCCCACACCCAATACCACGCTAGTTCAGTTCAGCTGGGTTAACAAATTGACCACCAGTTAGCAATCCACTACAATATCCGCTTAATGCTCACTCTTATAAAACTGGGGAATGGCAGGGTAGCCAGCTTCCTGTTGCTGGACAAAATACCTGACATCCACAACTCTGGGGAAGTTTGTTTGGGTCATGGTTTCAGAGATTTCAGCCTAAGATTGGCTGGCTCTGGGGCCAGAACATCATAGTGGAATGGTGTCACACAGCAAGGCTGCTTAATTTCTTTCTTTTTCTTTTTTTTTTTTTTTTTTGTTTTTGTATTTTAGGGAAGGGTCTACAGGGTGTTCAGGGTCTCACTACTAGGTCAGACTCGTAGTGATCTGCCTGTTTACAGCCTCCCAAGAGCTGGGATTACAGGTGTGCGTCACCACGCCCAGTGTCAACTGCTATCTCAGCGTGGGGGAGGGGGCTAGAAGGGCCTGGCACAGCAGACTCAGGGATTGAACACCCGGCCCTTGCACCTGCTTGCAGGTGCTTTAATCCGCTGAGCTATTTGACCGGCCCTAAGGCTGCTTAGTTTCATGGTGGTTGGGGAATGGCAACCCACCATAGTTGGGAATCAGAGTAGGAGAACAGCACCAGAGAGGAAGGACCAGAGATAATACCTAAAGCTTAGAGTCACACCTGCGTGATTCACTCAGACACACCTAAAAGTGAACTTCACTAATCTCTTAAGTGTCTTTCAAGCCAATCAAGCAGACAGTTCAGCTTTACTCTTACAGATGGTGTTTGTGCCAGGCAGCTTCTGAAATAGCTGTCAAGGAGCTGTTCTTCTGGAAGTCACTTGTTTCACCTCCTCCCCTTACGTGTGGGCTGTATTTCATGCCTGGCTTCTCACGGACAAAGTATGGAAGGCAATGATGGGTTGTTGCTTCCAAGATGGGGTCATAAAGGACTTCAGTCTAGCTCTGGCTCTGTCTGTCTCTCTCGCTCTATCTCTCTTTCTCTCTCTGTGTCTGTCTCTCTGTCTCTGTCCCTCTCCCTCTCCCACTCCCACCTTCCCTCCCTCCCTCCAAATGCTATGGTGGTATCCAGCCAACAGCCAGTGAGGAACTAAGGTTCTAAGCTGGGGAGAACCCTCACCCTGCACTACCCATGGGTGAGCTTGGAGGCAAATCCTTCCATAGTTGAGCTTCGGCTAACCCTTTGGTAATAGCCTTGGGAGAGAGTGTAAGTCAGAGAACCTGTGACTTCACCCTTAGATCCTGTGAAACAGTAGAAGCTGCTGTTTTAAACAGCCAAGTTGCTGGGTAATTTGTTACACAGCAGTTAATAACTAATACAACTCTTTCTTACATCACTTTTTTTTTTTTTCTAGCAAGTTTTAGGACATGGAAAACCTATCAGCATTTCTATAGTACTTTTTTTTTTTTAATTTTTTTTTTAAATTTATTTGTGTGGGGTGGGGTGGCCAGCTCAGCCCACCAGGGGGCAGGGCTGGCTGGCATGTGGTGCTGGGGGATTGAACCGCGGTCCCTGTGTTTGCTAAGCTTGTTCCAAGTAGGTGCTTTAGACCACTGAACCATCTCACCAGCCCTCTATAGTACTTTTATTTTTATTTATGTGTGTGTGTGTGTGTGTGTGTGTGTGTAACCGGGGATTGAACTCAGGCCCTTGAGCTTGTCAGGCAAGCACTTATTCTACTGAGCTGTCTCCCCAGCCCCTCTATAGTACTTTTATAACTGACCACTTTACTAAACTCTTTAACTTTGGTTGTTTTGTGCTGAAATTATTTTCTTGGAAGAAGATTCTGAGGATGTAGAGAGGAAATGAACTCAGTTTCTATTGCTGTGTTCTCACAACACAACCCCCTTTTGTTACCAAAGGTGTGGGGTTCCCTGCAACCCAGCATCAAGCAAGCAAGCAAGCAAGCAATTCTGCAGTGGATACCCGCTGGGCGTCCTCTCGTTCAGTTTAGTTCTGCCACTATCTGCCTCTAGATATAGGTAGGTAGCTTGAGGGCTCAGTCCTATGAAGTTGTCTCTCCTCTTGAGATGGCAGTCACATCCGGGCCTCTGGAAGTTCTGAGCAACACTCTAAATCAGATTTTCTGTGACTTTGTCCCACATCAACCTCCACATAGTCAGCTGTCTAGAACCCAAAACTTTGTTTTTGTTTTTGTTTTTTTTGGGGGGGGCTTTATTACATAAGCATGACTAACTATATAGGCCACTGCTGACCAACTGAATCTTCAGCCCCTGTCTCCTCCCACAAGGCTGGGTGTGAGGGCTTGAAGTCCTGACCCTTTCATCTTGCCTTGGTTTCTTCATTGACCAACCTCCATCTGAAGGCCTGAGCCTTCCAAATTCATTAGCATATAAAAGACAACATTCTGGAGATTTGGAGGATGTTGGGAGTTGTATGCCAGGAAATGTAATCTCATAGTATCACAGCAATCATGTTTACAAGAATTTATTCCCCTCCTCTCTGGTTTCTATCTAATTGTATTGGTTAGGATCTTTAGAACAATGTTAAGTACAAAAGGAAGCTGAAAGCTTTGTCTTCTTCTCAGGTTTAATAGGAATGTTTTATGCATTTACTACCTTGGTGTTGGCTGTTGGTTATTACTGCTGCTACTACTATTTTTATTTTCTTTGTGAGGTGCTAGGGATTGAAACAGGGTCTCATGCATGCTAGGCAAGCACTGTACCACTGAAAGACATCTGCAGCCATTTTTATTTATTTTGAGACAGGGTCTCCCTAAATTATTCATGCCAGCTTCAAACTTTGCATCCTCCTACCCCAGCCCCCCAAGCAGCTGGCACTGCAAGCATGTACCACCACAGCCAGCTAAGATTGATTATTTCGCATCATATGAAAGAAGTATACCTTGTTTTCCAACTTGGAAATGTTGAAATCTACCAAACACCTGTCCAGCGTATGAAATGATCATTTTCTTTTTCTTTTTTCTTTTTTTTTTAACTTTATTTATTTAGTGTGTGTGTGGCCAGTTCAGCCCACCAGGGGGCGGGGCTGGCTGGCATGTGGTGCTGGGGATTGAACCGTGGTCCCTGTGCTTTACTAAGCTTGTTCTAAGTAGGTGGTTTAGACCACTGAGCCATCTCACCAGCCCCGTACAGTGTATTCTTTTAATGGATTGTTGGACATGTGTTGGATTTTAGCAGAGTAAGTTTTTCTTAGGACTTGACAAATCTCCATGAATGAGCCTGGTGTGTGACTCACTTATTCTTTCTCTGCCCCATTTTCAGGTTTTAGTATCAGGGTTATTCTGACTGTACAAATAGAATTGAGACGCGTTTGAGTCAAGGCTCTGGCAAGAAACACCCACCTACCTAAGATGGCTTAGCTAAAGAGACTTTCAGGAAGGGACTATTTATACAAGTGTATATCCAGCTCAGACGATGAACAAGACGTGGCCGGACCATGGCCTTCCCAGAGGAGCTGGAAGAGAACCCTGGCCTGGTATAGCTCTGTCAAGGAGCCTGGGAAACCCCTCAGAGCCTGGGCTCGGTAAACCAGCAGCTGTGCCTGCAGGGAGTCTCCAGAACATGGCACTGAGCTCCTTCCTGCGGAGGTAATGGTTGAAATCGGCTGTGGTCGGTGACCGGCCATGTGGCCTAATCCTCCATCCTGGTGGCCTTGGGGCTAAGTGGGTACTAGGGTTTCTGTTTTCCCTTCACACTCCACTTCTTTTCCCTCTCCTGGTGTTGCCAGGCCGCTCTGGGTTTGAGGCATCAGCTCATCTATGTTCATGGGAGCTGCAGGCTGCCCTGTGGTCAGCAGAGGGCGCCAAATCCCACTTCCACAATAGGGCCAGGCCGAGCCCAGCAGGGGGAAGCCAGCCTTGACCCTCTATTCTCCTTCTCTCGTGTCTCCTCACCCACTGCGTCTCCGCAGCTGCTCCTGAGCCAGTCGATGTGTACATGCCCGTGTGCATGTGTGTGCACGTGTGTGTGTGCGTGTTTTCCCTGGGAAGCACATCTGATCAACACACTGTCAAAGAAGTAGGTCAAGGTCGACTCACAGAGACAGTGTCCATGAAAAGCCACTAGAGGGCCGGGGAGATGGCTCTGAGGGCTGGGGAGATGGCTCAGTGGAATAAGCGCTTCCCTGGCAAGCGCAAGGGCCTGAGTTCAATCCCTGGTTCCGAAAAAAAAAAAAAAAAAACCCAAAAACATAAAAAGCCACTGACTAGTCAGGTGTGGTGGGGTGCGCCTGTAATTCCAGCACTCAGGAGGCTGAGGTAGAAAGATCACCATGAAATCAAGGCCAGCCTGGGCTACATAGTAAGTTCAAAACAAGCCTGAACTATAAAGTGAAAGCCTGTCTCAGAAAAAAAAAAAAAAAAAAAAAAAAAGCCACTGATTTTACAGGTCTTGGACAAAAGTTTTAAATCTGCCATCCTGTTGGCTATCTAAGCAGTGCCAGGAGCTAAGTGACATTAGCCCCACCATACAGACAAGGATAATGAGTCTCAGAGAGAATCAGTAACTTGCCTGAGGCCACACAGCTAGAAAGTGTTGAAGCCAGGATTTGCATACTAGCCTCTGGGATTCCAAACTCCACCCCAAGCTTATATATTCCTCTCTAGCTGCTCTCTTACTGGCAGGCCTTATCCCAAAGATGAGCTTCAGAGCAGCCCAGCAGGAGCAACGGGTGCATGGCTGGAGTGGCTGAGCTGAGAAGTTAAGGTTGATGGGCAGTTTGTGGCTGCTTGCTAGGAGGGAGAGAACAGCCGGCTCTTCAGCTGTTTGCCACAGGCGAGCTAGCCAGGGAAGGCAGAAAGAGCACTGCGGAAGGGAGGGTCTGGGCCAGCTGTCTGGGCCTGATCTGGGTCCTTGTCCTTTGCCTGGAACAGTGGTTTGTAGGGCCACTGGATGAAGCAAGGGCCTGACCGTGTCCCCAGCCTCTCCCCACCTCCTCCCCCTTAGGTCTTTCTCCTCCTTCTGGTCACCAGCTCCTCTACTCCCTAATTTGCCTCCAGTCCTTCACAGCTTAGAGAGCACCAGTGACCAGGACTCAGTTTCCCGAGAAGACAGCAAGGAATCTTAATGCACAGGCACAAGACTGTTCTGTTATGGAGAATGCAACCAATTCCCTCTCTGGGTCTGAGTAGCTTAGACTCAGGACACTGAACTGGCCCCCAGGGGGCTCACCTGGGCCATCCCCTCTCTACTGTGCATGGCCGGGAGTCAGTCACTTCTCTGGCCTGTCCTTGCCTATCTGATATCTGAGACCCCCTTACATGGAGAGGCCTTGATGGGGAGGCCCAGGACCTGGGGGCAAAAGCAGGAGAGTGGGGCATGGCTGGCTTCCCTCAGGCCACTGATTCTGCTCTGCCCCTCCAGCTGGGGCCTGGAGTGAATGCTGGACACCCACAAACCTGCTCAGGGCTCATAGTGTAAGGAACCACAGATGGGTGTTGTCGGGGAGGTAAGTAAAGGCTGCAGTGGCTTTCAAATGGGAAAAGAAAACCCATGGTTTTCTAGTGTTCACGGTATCCATCTCCAACCACGACAGATCTTGAGCTCTCACCATGACAGCACTGAACATAGGATTGGGAAAAGCTGTGCAAATTGGATTTTTTTCAAGCCAGAGCCGCTGACCTCAGCACATGCCAGCTGAGGGGAAGAGCCTGCATTGGTGAACTTGACCTTAAGAATGTCCTGAGTTCAGCAGGGCAGAGCCACCAAACAGACCCCTTGATCTGCCCAAGTTCATTTCAGAGGGGAAAATTGTTAAAAAGACTCAAGGAAGCATTAGGAGAGATTTTTTTTTTTTTTTTTTTTTTTAAGAAACAAGATATTTAGCAATTTAATTGCCTAAATATTTTTCACCTAATTTAAAAGCACTTGTTATGTGAGTAATTGGGCAATGTATTATGGAATTACTCGGGGATTTAATGCTTAAATTGAGGAAGCAAACATTTGCATCTTGAAAGAATTGATTGACATCTAAGGAGGTATCATTTGACAGCTGGGGCAGGGGACCCAGGAGACCTTGTCCCAGGTGGATGCTGGGCCTCTCTTGCAAGCTGACATGTTCAGTGTGGGCCCGGATGTTGTAGGAGCAGATCGCTGTCAACAAGGGCTGGGCAGGTCATCACCAAACCCTCCTGCTGAAATTGTCTTTGTTGTCATTCAAGTTTGCGCTTTTATGACTAGATCCGTCCCTCCTAAAACAGGTGCATGCCCAGCCTCGGCCCTCACAGTCCTGCCCGTGAGCTCTTCCTTGCTCCGATTGCCCCCTCCCTGGCTACATTCTGGTCCCCATTCATCTCAGTCCCCTGGTACAATGTGGTACACCTCCTTCAAGCTGATTGTGCCATTTTTTTAGACATTCAGAACTGGGACGTGGGTTGTGAAGCCACAGACTTGGGGTCTCATCACATCTGGGCCACAGGCTGCATGGAGTTTTCTGAAGAACATGACCGCTTTTTAGGATTTGCCAGTTTTCGTGGTATAATTACTTTCCATGGCTAATTTCAAGTTCTCAGTGTGAGGACACCACCAAGTTAGGGGTTGGGAAGCGATGCATGTTTGGTTTTTGGAGCCCTGCATGCTGAGTTTAGCAGGACCCTTGGCAAGGGAGGGGCTTCCGGCTGCCTGCAGGGATCACTGGAGACAAAGGAGAGGGCTGGGGAGGTGAGCTGGGGACAAGGCATGGGTAGTGGAGGCTGAAAGCAGGCTGCCTTGTGAAGAGACCAGAGGAGGCTGATGGCCTGGTTCCAGCCAGGAACAGTGCTGGTGTCATTCGGATTTAGCAGCACAGCATTGTTGGTGACTTTGGGGCGGGCAGACTCAGGGACACAGGTGCAGAAGCCAGAGGGAAAACGCATTATGCTTTCAGGTTGTTCAGAGAAGTGTGGAACTACAGGATGGAGCCTGGAGCTGGGAAAGGGATGCTGGACCCTGGCTGTAAGGTGCTCCCAGCCAGAGAGAGCAAGCAGATTGCCCTGCAGGAGCGGCAGCCTCTTGCTTCACCTGCTGCCAGACCTGGGGTGGTGGAGTGTAGGTGGGAACTCTCCCCAGATCACCCCGATTCAGACTCGGCAGCCCAGGTCCCCAGCTGCCACCTTGCACTTCCATCCTCCCCTCTGGAGCTTAGCATGACCCAGTTCTGCAAGCATTTAGTTGATTGATTGGAAGCAGACAAGGCCCCTGCTCTCTAGGGTGGTAGGCCCCGTGCCAGACAGCACCTAGGGCAGCAAAATGAGGAAGCTCTAACTTTATCCTTCAGGGCAGGTGCAGGTATGCAAAGGACAGGTGTGTGCAAGGACAGATATGTACCCCTCAAAAGCCCAACTAGCAAGGTAGCGATGGGGTTAGTGGGTAGGGTTGTTCCAGCCCAGCTGGAGAAGGCTTTTTTTGGCAGCAGAGCCTTGAAGGTGACTACATTCAGAGATGTTTCTAAGGTCAAGGCTAGGAATATCCCTACCCGTCTGGTGCCCCTTCCCTGTATTTTATCTTTTATTACCCACCTTTGTTTCTTAGCCGTGTGACCTTGAGCAGGTCATTTGACTTCTTTTGGTCTCAGATTGTGTTTGAGAAACATGACTCCGATCTCTCCGTCCTGCCTCTCTCTCAGCTCTTGTTTCTCTCACACCCAGAAGAGACATGTATACAGGCTGTGTACCTGGGTCTGCATTCTGGTATCTGTTTAGATGTGCTCCCAAACCTCATGCACTCAGAGTCTGGGCCTTGTGGGGAGTTTATAGCTAAATCTACTGTTGGGAGGTACGGATCTGCTGAAAAGAGGGGGGTCACTGGGGGCATGGCTGGGAAGTTCATCTCCTTTCCTGGCTTCTCCCCCACTCTCCACCTTCTGTCCACCATGCTGTAAGCAGCCTTTCTGTCCCCAGGCCCCTCTGCCATGCTGTCCTGCCTTGGAGTCAACTGACCATGGACTGAAACATGAGCTAAAATAAACCTTTCCTTCAAGTTGTGGGTGTCTGATATTTTGTTCAGAAAGTCACTGGGACAGCCTGGGCACCTGCTGCTCTGACCCCCTGGGCCCAGCAAGCTTGTCCCACCTGTATCTCCCCTCATCAGGCCTGCTGAGAGCCCTGGGCCTCTGGTTCAGGGGAGGAGATAATAGTAGGGGGAAGCATTGTCCCATCCTTAGGTCTTGTTGCTGGTGGCTTGTGGTTTTCATGTCTGACCTATCCTCCTTCCAACCTTGTCCTTGCCCCTCAACCCTGGGAACTACACAGGACTAATATAAGGTCCTATATTTTGTGTACTGGCTCCATCAAGAGGAAGTGGGTAAAATCCAGCCTGTGCTGGGTGCTTTTCCCTGTGCACCATCTGCCCAGGGCTGCACCTGCCCCCTGTGTCAATTCTCTATGGTTCTGGAACTGTGTGCTGGCTTTGCAGGAGCCAGGGCTGGCAGCTCGGTCCCTGAACGCTGACATGTGGAGCACGCTGACATGTGGAGCACAGGGTTACTGAGTGGTGTGTGGGGGCAGGAAGTGAGACCGTGTCTATCTCACAGTCCTAGCCCAGAAGCCCCTTATCCTGTGGAGCTGTTTGTGGGAGCCACCAGAGCCCTTCTAGGCAGAAGATCCAACATTCCCAGGTGCCCATCCCAAAGTGCAGGCCTCTGGCATGCAGATTGCCACCTAGAAAGCAGGGGTGTGTCCCTACCCACACCTCTGTCACAGCGATCACTTCCTTTCCAGCTCTATATGGACCCAGATGAATGCACCCCAAGACCCCACTTGGAGGACAAAGATGTAGGAGAGGTCTTTTGATGAGTTTTCCCACCATAAAAAGGTCAATGTTTAGAAACTGAAGATCCTGGGTGTGGTGGTGCACACCTGCAATCCCAACGCTTGGGAGGCTGAGGCAGGAGGTTGGCTATGAGATCAAGGCCAGGCTCACTGCACAGGGAGACCGTGTCTCAAAACAAAGTTTATTGGAGCTAAGAGAGGTGGCCTCTGGCTCCAGCCCCCCTGATGGGCACTGGGCCCAGGGCTGGCCCAGCAGAGGGCTGAGGGCTTGGCTGGCACAAGGCCCCGCTGAAGGAGCAGCTCCCTGGCTGAGTCTGGCATCTGTGCACAGGGAGCAGGGGCCAGCGGGCCCAGACGGGAGGCCAAAGCGTAGATGCTCTCCAGCTGGCCCTCATTACCATTCGGACAGATGACTCATCAAGGTCCCTGCCCTTCCTGGCCACTGTGGGTAGATGCAGACCATCATGTGGGCCATTAGGATGATTGTTATCACTCATAGTGAATCACACTGGACCACAGTGAGTGTGAGTGTGTGTGTGTATATGTGAGTGTGTGGGTGTGGGAGTTAGTGGAGGAATCTGAGCCAAGAAAGAGTGTGGCAGGGGGGGACGTGGTCCTTGCTGTGTCAGTCCAGGGGGCTCTGGGGTGGCTCCCAGGGGATCCCCATGGCTCCACCAGTCCAGAGCTTCCTTCCCAGCAAGTCTGCATCCAGAGGGGAAGGCTGGGGACCTCCAACAGCCATGAAAACAAATTCCTGCTCTTTGCCCAATCCTGTCCCTCCAAAGCAGCTCTAGCCTGGGCATTTAGTCTTTCCTGCTGCCTCTGGTCTGCAAAAGCTGGACACAGGGATTGATTGTCTGGTGATGGTGACTCAGGCAGGTCAGGGTGCCCCTTCTGGAAAAGGCCTGCCTTCCCTTAAAGCAGGAGCACCCTCTGCAGGATGCCAAGGGAAAATGCAGGTTCTGTGGGAAGAAGAGATGGATCATTCTAGATGCTGCACCTTGTGACTGTGGGGAGCCATAGGTCCTAAGGGAGCCTCTGCTGGCTTCTTGGGTTAAAGAATAAACAATAATGGTGCACGTGACTCCTGAAGTGTCTCCTGGCCTCAATGGTTGATTCTAGGGGTCAACTTCACTGCCTGAGGAGAACCTTGACACTTGCAAAGCATTTGGGTGTGTCTGTGGTGGTGTTTCACAGAGGCTAGCACATGAGTCTGAACACACTTGGTGAGGATGACTCAGCCTCGGTGTGGATGGGCACCACCTAGTTAGCTGGGGGTCTGGGGAGAGCAGGTATGGAAGGGAAATGGGGTCTGGGGAGAGCAGGTATGGAAGGGAAATGGGTCTCCTGGGCCACTGTGATGGACACTTTTTCTGCTGCCTTGGATACCAGGACTCTAGGTTTCCTGGCCTGTGGGCCCCAGGACTCACACCTGTGGCCCCTGGTTTGAGGACCAAGGCTTCCAGCCTTAGACTGAGAGTCCCAACATCAGCTTCTGTGAGCTTGGGACCTACTCTGAGCCAAGTTCCCAGTGTCCAAGGCCCTCCAGCCTGTAGTCAGCCTGTCTTGGAGTTAGTCACCATAATTGCATGAGCCAGTCCCCTGACATATAGTTATGGTCATCCCCTATCAGCTGTGCCTCTCTGGAAAGCCCTGAGCCAACACACTGACACTACTCTCCTCCTCCTCCTGACTTCTACCCTCATGTCTTCACCAGCATCCCTTCCACAGAGACATTAACAATACCGCTGTCATCTCCACCTCCTCCACAGATGACATCTAATGTCACCTACCCCAGATTGAACTTATCCTCACCATTACTACGATTGCCATCTTGTCCAAGCCCATTTTCACCTCTGCTTTCAGCATAGTTCCTATGGTTCACATCGCCACCATTACCAGGATGTTTATCACCTTCGCCTCCACCTTTGCCATCTTCAGAAGTGCAGGTGACTTGACTTACCATAATTAAAAATGCCCCAAGCTGGAATGCATCTAGTACAGCTAACCTGCTGAGTGTCATGGCTCAGCTAGGTGCATGCTCTAGGGTGTGGGTTGTCTTCCCCTCACATCCCAGGGCCAACCCGAAGTTGTGTCTGGTGGCTGCTTCCTAGCCTCGTGAGAGAACATGGCACTGCAGATGGCCAGCCTTGGGGAGATCAAAGTTCAGATTCTGAAAGAGGGGGCGTGTTTCCACTGAATGTCTATCACTTTTGCATCACTCTTTAAAAAGTCATGTAGAGACCCATCAGAAATTGGGGACAGCCCATTCCATGGCTATCGTTTCCACCCTTGTCTTTCCCATTACCTCCACCTGCACCATCCCACCATGGTCTCCTCCAAAGCTTAGTGCCTAGTACTAAACCTGACACTGGGATGAGGCTCCCTCCCAGTCAGAAAGGAACACCCTGTCTGGTTGACAGATGCAGCCATTCAGATCTCTCAGAGCAGAGAATCAGCAAGCCAGGTGTCCAACAGTTCTTCCCCTTGACCTGCAAGGTGACCCTTCCTCAGGATGCTCCTGGTAGGAATTGATACCTCCCTTTCAGTCATGCTTTCATACCTAAAGTGACAGCTGATGTCTGGCTGAAGGATGGAAGCCATTAATCCGGGGCGGCCCTTGTTTGCATAATGATGCATATATTTGCATATCATTTGTTTCCAGCCTCTGAGTGCTGCACTGTGGGTGTCTGGGTACAATTTGCATATCCCCGCAGGTGAGGGTCAGGCCTTTGAGTCTCAGGTGCTTATTAATTCCCCAAAGAGATTCTTTCACAGGAGCTTGGAATGCTTAATCGCAGGGTCATTCAGCAGAAGGGCTCTGAGATGGGGAGCCCAAGTCCAGAGCCCAAAAAAAAGGGCAGCAGGAGCTTTAGAAAGGCCTGGGGGGAACCCTCAAAGCACCTGATGAGGGTGCTCTGTTCCTCAGAGTCAGTTCAGGACAATGCTCCCCTCAGCCACTCCTGTCCTCTCTGGGCCAAAGTCCACTTGCTGGGAGATCCCGAGTCAGTCCCTCCCTGTCCCCAGCAGGCTTGGGACTCCATATGTGTGGAAGGAAGGGGTCACCCCAGCAGATCCCTGCTCCCCTTCATCAGGCTTCTGCTCTTGCTTGGGGGTTCTAGTCCCTGACTACACTTGAGAATCACCCCAGGAGCTTTCTAAAAATACCAACACCCTGGTCCTGCTGCTGGCTGTTCTGATTTAGGCAGTGGGTCCTGGGCATTGGTAATTTTACAAAAGCTCTTCTGATGCTTCTCACCTGCAGCCCAGACTGAAAGCTGCTGCTTGGGGTCCTCTCACCATAGCTCACCTGGCCCCTGGGTCAGGCACAACAGGTAGACCTAGGGCTGCTGTCTGAGGTCTCATGGGTCGTTGTCCTTCTCTTCTGATGGCCAGCCTGTGGCAGGACAGCCCTTGGCACTGACCAGAAACTCCCTTCTCTTTGCCCTGGCCTTGCTCCACCCCAAGTCCTTGTCAGAGCCATTGAGTGTGTCCACAGCAAGCTCCTCAGGGACTGGGCAGGGCAGGACACAAGCCCTGTATGGCTGTCTTCCCCTTCCCTCCAGAGCCTCCACCCCTTCCTGCACACACTCAGCCTCCTGGGCTTTACTGCTGCTGGTTCTATGCAGCAACTGGCAGCTCCATCTCAGCTCCAACCCCAGCCTGATTTCCTTGTAACTCCAGAGCTCCAGCCTAGACCCCTCCTGGAGGAAGAACGGAGCATGGTCCACATCAGCCCGATGTTGGTTTATGATGATATGCAGTGGGGCCTCTTTCGAGGGCCTGTGCTCTATTTCTTTCCAAGCATGTTTTTATTTTTATTTTTTTGGTGGAACCGGGGATTGAACTCAGGTCCTTGCACTTGCCAGGGAAGCGCTTATTCCACTGAGCCATCTCCCCGGCCCCTCCAAGCATGTTTTTAAACAAAACATCTTAGATGATCCATTTAAAAAACAAAACCAGTCTTCTGGATGGTTAACAACCTAAGTTTGCAGAACAAAATTAGAGAAAAAGGAGGGCTACAAGGAAAGCCAACATTTTGGCCCTAGCCTTCTAAGGTCAATTAAGACTCAGGACATATGAGAACTTGTAC
>NW_004524602.1:3713382-3736683 GCF_000260255.1 Octodon degus
CACACACACACACACACACACACACACACACACACACATAAATAAATAAAAATTTAAAAAAAAATCCCTCTTCCTTTGAGTCCTTAGATCAGTCAATGGGAGCTCTGATGCCTGGCTAAGCTGGGTCGATGCCTCCCAGCCCTGGCCGGAAGCAGCCATAAGACAGACTTTCAGCCCCCTGCCCTCCTTAAGAATAAGAAAAGGGGGCAGGCCCCCATGGCTCAGTAGAATAAGTGCTTGCCTGGCAAGCACAAAGGCCTGAGTTCAATCCCTGGATCAGCAAAAAAAAAAAAAAAAAAAAAAAGAAAAAAGAAAAAAAGAAAAAAATTCTGAGCGTGGTGGAAATGAGTTCAGATAGAAGAAATAAGTGTAGGCAGAAGAAATGGAAAAATCATAATTTAAAAATTATACTTTTGAAAAGTCTGCAACTTCAGGACAGTCTAAGTCATCCAAGAATATCCATCACAATAGTTTCGAGATGTTATGCTACTTCTTTCTTCCATAACTATCATACCCTAAATCACTTAAAGATACTGTAAGTTCATAATGTGGCTTAGCTGATAAAGAGCAGGAGTCTGATTTTAAGGTAAAGGAACTGATTGAGAGCTCTTTTTTTTTTTTTTTTTGGCAGAACTGGGGATTGAACTCAGGCCCTTATGCTTGCCAGGGAAGCACTTATCCTACTGAGCCATCTCCCCGGCCCCAATTGAGAGTTGAAAGCATGTTTTAAATAAAACCTATTAGAAGACCCATTTAGAAAACAAAACCAATAGATGGAGCCCATGCATTTTGCGGCACCAGCGAGAAGCATGGGCTATGTGTGCATCCTTTTCTCCTGTAACCAAGAGGAAACTTCTTATAGGCTCACAAATTCCATAGGCTTATACCCACTGTGGAGAAACACAAATAATCCTGGATCCAGAAAATAATGTACCTCTCTTGAGGGCCCACAGTGTACTCTAACTTCTGCTTGATAAACTTCGTTATGCCTCTTAAAAATAAAAAGAAATAATATTCCATGAGCATGGCTGCATTTGAGACCACCCCAAGCTTCCTGGATGGGGACGGGCTTAGAGGAGGTAAGGAAACGGGGCTGGAGCCTCTTGCACACACGACCATGCCCTTTACAGCCCAAACCGTTTGGCATTCACCAGTTTTGGTACTTGTCACACCTCCTGGAACCAATTAGTGATGAGTACCAAGGTACCACAATAGATGTCTGGCATTGTGTGTGTATCCCAACCCCAAATTATAGGCCAAGCCAAGCCACCAGGCCAAAGGAACCATTTGAAAATACACATCTGCTGTTTTTATTGACTCTTCTCTTCCCGAGGCCAAAGTTAGCTCAGCAAGATACCTCTTATTCTGCTACTCTGGTTCTTGGGTAAAATGTAAACACAGTTTCATTCTTGGACAACCATCCATGCAGGCCTCATGTTTAAGCCAACTGTCACAGGCACAAAAAGCTCAGGAGAGCATGGTGTGTACTTTTCCCATGTGCCCCGCTGCCCGGCTACAGGAGCTCCTGAGGTCTGAGAGAAGCGATGGGACGGAGGCTGGGCTTTCAGCATCCTGCCCCAGCAGAGACAGCAGCCAGGAGGTTCAGAGGCCACCGTGGGTGAGAGATTGTCACAAGGCTCAAGGCTCCTCTTTCCTGGCCATCTGGCCTCCTGAAAAAGTATGGCCAGTGGGCAGGACAGGGGTGTGTGTGTGTGTGCGCGCGCGCGTGTGTGATACCCAGCCAGTCACAATGTTTCTAGGCAATCTCAAAGAGGCCCCCAAAACACTGGCAAGCTGGACAGGGGCTTTTCTGCCTGGGCAAGAGTCCAGTGCCTTCCCAGGGAGAGACAAGTGAGGCCAAGTTACACAGCCACCTGCAGGAGACCCCTGCAGGCTGAGACATGAAGGTGCACTTATGAGTGGCTGTGAAGCCAGGAGGGGACCCGCCTGCTGACTGGAGGAGAGTGACCTGGTTCTTCCGAAGACAGCGGGGAAAGGACTTGGTTATATGACTGTCTGGGCAGGATGAGGCCTGGGGAAGCTCTGCCAACCCGAGTCCTGGTTGGACTCATTCTTCTAAGAAGTGCTCGGTATTGTTTCCCAAGAGCACCTGGAGGGATCTCAAGATCGGGGCTACCCTTAAGGATTCACTCAGATCTCCCAACTGCTGCCTTAGAAAACACTAATCCATCAGGAGTGTTGCTGCCCATACCAGCTCGTCCAGCCTGTGCCCTCTCTGGGTGCACAGTAGGCAGTCCCCAGCAGGCCCCTCTCAGCCCTCCCACACCCCAAGCTCCACAGATCAAAAGAAACACAAATCATCACTCCACAAGCTGAGTGCAGGGCAGGTGTATTGCTGGGACCCTCGTCCTCACACCCTATCCCAATTGGTCCTGACTTTGTCATTCAAGGTCATCCTGTCCATCGGGAGCACCTTTCATCACAGACATGGTGTCTTCAGAGAAAGAACTCTTTCAAAGGCTGGGGGACCTAGGAAGAGGAGAGTCCCCAGGTGGAGGAAGGTGGATGCAGTCTACTACTTGCCTTCTTCATTCTCCCAGCCAGTGACCTTTCCTGAGCCTCTGGGCGCCCAGGCCCCCGGGATGGACACGAGACAAGCAGGGAGGGCCACGATCTCTGGGCACACAGCCTGCCCACAAAGCCTGGGCTCCGCATGGAAGCAGCAGAAGACCATGCAAGGAACCTCTGTGGGTTGGTGGCACAGACTGTGGCTGCCATGGGGATCAGGGAATGCTTCTTAGGAGGAGGAGGAAGCATGGGGCAACTTACATCCTTTTGGAAGAGCTCAGCATAAACCATGCAGGCTGCAGAGATGAGCTCATCGGCATCAAGATCAATGAGGTTGTTGCAGGCCTATGCAGGGAGATGTGTGTGCATATGTTTGTGTGCGTATGTTTGTGTGTATGCATGTCCTCAACCTGCCTGGCACAGTGCTGATATTGTACACTTTGTGGTGGTGTTAACTCTAGTATCCACACTGGCTCTAGGAATTCCTGGGGCTCCCCTACGTATTTCAGCAGCTTCCAAGGAGGAATTGATTATAGCTGGGATACAGCTAAAGTTCTTTTCAAACAAAAGCCTTTAGCTTTTTTTTTTAATGTTGGGAAATTAGGTCTTTCCACCACAACAGTATCCCTAGGCGAAGGGCTGCCTGTGAGGCAGGAGGGCACAATAGTTAAACCCCTTGAGGCCTCTGTTCCCTGAGCGCTGACTGGATGTTAGCCTGTGTTGGGCTGGTTAACAGCTGTGAGGCGCTCGTGTGTCCAAAGCCCTCAGCACAGAGCTGATGACACTGAGCTCTTCCAGCATAGAAGCCAGAGTCATAGGGAAGTCCAGGACCCCAGGCCCTTCCACCGAGATGTGCAGGGTATTGGGGTCTCTAGCGGGGTGGGAGAGGGTAACTCACCAGGAGGATGGCGTCACCACTCATGCCTTCCAGCAGCACCTGCTCTCGCACCATCTGTAGCATGCTATAGGCCACCAGCACCTGCAGGTTCCGGCAGGGCTTCCCGGTCAGCAGGACCTGAGGGGGTGGGGTGGGAGCCTAAACTGCAAACGCCCTGAGATGGTAAAGCATGTACCCACCCCCCAGAGCCCAGGGCCAGCCCCTCCCAGGCCTCATTGCTCATTCATTCACTCACTCATTCACTCACTCACTCACTCACTCACTCACTCACTCACCCTGGAGTGTTAGGCATTGGCTACTGGGGGATTCAGCCATAATGGCCCCTAAGAATTCATGGTGGAGAGGATAGGGGTTTATGTGAAACCAGGAAAAGCAAGAGTTGATAGGAGCTCGATGATCCAGGGGTGTCTCCCAGGCTTGATGGTGGTCAGGGACGCAAGCAGGCCAGGGAGGGTGTGAGGCAGGTGGACATCAACCTGGGGCACTGAATGCCAGGCTGACAGTTGGGCAGTGATGGTGGCAGGCTGTTCCCAGGGAGGTGCACCTACTGGTGGCCTGGGGGTATGGGCAGAGGACTGTAGTTGTCCTTGGGGGACAGGAGACAGGGGGTTCAGTGTAGCCAGGACCATGAAGACAGGGAAGGCCCAGTGAGGGGTGGCAGGGCACAGGCTGCAGGGACTTTGCATGGGATGAGTGGAGAGATAGGAGCAGGGTTGCTGGACTAATAAAACCTTGAGCCACTGAGCTACATTCAAGGCCAGGAATGGTGGGAAAGCGGGCTGCGTGGAGTGGGGACCTAAACACAGCATTCCCAGCTGATTGCTCACCTCCCAGAGCCGCCAGACATCATCAAAGGATTTGAAGGCATGCTGGAAGCAGAGGCAGAACCAAGGGAAGAGGGCCTGCACTGCCCCTGCGCCCTTCCCTTCTGTAGGGAGAGAAGCAGGTGCTGCCCAGGAGGCCAACAACGTCAGGGAACTTGGGGGGACCTTGCTCAACAAAGCCAATGCACATAGAGCTCACAGGACACTTAGGAAACATGGCAACCCTGGCCGTGACTGTGCCAACCATCCCTGGGGACTGGAGTCATGTTTACCAGCACCGACCCCAGCCATCACCTCCTAGGGCCTGGACACGTCCCCAGAGCTGTTCCTTTTCTTGTAAGGGCAGCTGCCCCCTCCCATCCTTGCCTGGATGGGGCCCCAGGGGGCAGGAGATGGGGTCCACGCACTCAGGTGCTCAGCAAATGTGGGGTCCAGGATGGCAATGAGGCGGCTGAGCATGTCCAGGTTCTTGCCCACCCCGATGGTGATGACGCAGCTGTTCTCCTGCACAGGGCGGGGCCGGGGTGGGAAGCTGAGTCTCCTCTTTAGCTCTGCCCTGCTCGGCTCCAATTCTGGGGTCTGTGTGTGGCATCCCCACATGTGTGCATGTATGCAGGCGATCATGCCTTGTCCATGCCTATGTGGTCTGTGTGCACAGGTGTGCCCGCCAGCATAGGTGTGCACCTCTTGGTGACAGTGTGCAGGAGGGTGCGATGGAGTGCAGAGATGTCACAAGGGTGGCTCACAATCTAGTGAACCCAGTGACCACCCAACACACCCGACATACGCTGCCCCAGAGCCAATGGGAGCAAGGACAGCACATTATTACAGGGATGTGGGAGGGCGGGAGAAGGTGGTGTAAGGGCAGGGGAGGAACAGGAAAGGTGGGGAGTGGGTGGGGGAGTGGGCAGCCTCTCCTAGGTCCTGATGAAAGGCTGCCCAGGGAAGGGGGTGCTCCAGGTGCGATGCCCTCAAAGCCCCTTGGCCTGGACAGAGCAGGGGGATACACCGGCACTACTGAGTTGCCTCAAGCCACATGTGGAAGGATCTCGGAGAAGCAAGACCCAAGAGGTGGTCAGGAAGGACTGGCTGAGGCTGCTGGGTTTTCTTCAGGAGGCTGAGAATTGGCTGGGTGGAGAGCGTTTGGGGAGGGTGAGGCCAGGAGAGGGCGCCATTCGTGGAACTGCCTACACCACTCACATTATAAGACCTCCTCCATTTCAGTGCCTCCCTCGAGGACACCGCCACCCCTAGGCTGCTCTGTGCCCCAGGAGTGCTTGGCTGGAGGCGTGGCATGACTGTCCTGGGGAGGGGCTGGGCCCTTCTCCCCATGGGCCTCACCGTTTTCTGCAGGAAGAACTGGAAGAGCCAGAAGGTCTCGTGGTCGTGCTCCACCATGAGCTGGAAGAGCATCACCATCTCGTGGAAGCCCTGCTGGTACTCTGCAGAGGGCGCACTGTGAGGAGGGTCCCGCGGCACCCGGCAGTGGCTGGACACGGCCCTCCTCCCTCCACTCACCTGCCTGGGGGTTGCACACGTAGCTCAGCAGCAAGATCTTTTCCAGCCTCTTCTTGTCCACCAGGATGTTGCCCAGTGGGTCTTTGTCATAGAGTTTCTGGATGTCACATGCTAGGTTGGGGATAGGTAGATGGCACCAGGCCACTTCCGGGAGAGGGCTCTTGGCTAGTTGATCCCCCATCCAGTAAGGCAGCCCCTAGGACATCCTGCGGGAAGGACCTGAGCTCCACATGCCACCCTGCGCTACTACTCTACCCGTTCAGACCTCTGCCAGGAACACCCCCCACCCTGGGATCCAACAAATCCAGTCCAGCTCAAGGCCAGGGAAGGAAGACAGTGCAGCAGGAACAGCGAGTGGCAGGGAAATGGTGCTGGGCACCTAGAGGCATCTGCAGACACAGATGGGTGGATTAACCAAGGAGTGGCTGGGAACATCCTACAACCTTCTATCCCCAGAAGGGGCTGAGGAGGAGGCAGGCAGGCTCTGCTGTGCCCTCGGCCTGGCCTCCTACCCACTCTGCTTACCAATGTTGTTCTGAGTCTTGGTGAAATTCTGGTGCAAGTTCTCCAGGAGGGGCTGAATCTTCTCGTACATTTGGCACAGGGCCTCATAGTTCTTCCTGCCAGGATGACACCACTGGGATGGGGGAACTCTCTGCAGCAGCTGCTGCTGGGCTCCACAGGTACAAAGTAGCCTTGCCCTCTTGGTCCCCAACCTGTGATGTTTTCCCTGGCCTCAGCTTGCTCCAGGCCTACACACCCTCTGCTGTGGGCCTCCTGGGTTCTCCTGGGTTCTGAATAACGGGGCATCTGCAGCTGAGGCTGCCACCTTCCCTCTCTGAGCCTGTTTCCTGTCAGTAAAGTGAGGCTTGTCCTGGCCCCTCTGTGCCCCAGGGCTGGAAGGATCAGGGATCAGGAGAAATGGTGTTAGGCGTGCTTGTCAGTAGCTGGTGTGCTGAGCTGACTGTGGCCCATGGGTCTTTGTCAGCGTTCCTAGATGTCATATGCTAGGTAGGGGAACAGATAGGGAGCACTAGACCACTTCCACATCAGACCCCAAGCGTGGCCTTCAGTGGAACAGAAGTCTTTGCAGACAGAAGTCTTTGCAAATGTGACTAAAGATCTCAAGAGCAGGTTATTATAGGTTCTCCGGGTGGACCCTGAATCCGATGACAAGAGTCCTTATGAGACACAGGGAGGAGTTCAGGTGACCACGCAGGCAGAGATGAAGGGATCCAGCCACCAGCCAAGGGACATTCAGTGCCACAGACACAGAAAGTGATGAAGGATTCTCTCCTAGGGCTCACAAAGGGAGCCCACACCTTGCTTTGGGCTTCTGGTCCCCAGATCTATAAAGGGCAGCCTTCTTCCCTGTACAGGGCAACTGACAGATATTCTCTAACTCAGCCCTTAGAACTAGCCCACGAAATGTATCATTGCCCCCATTTTACAGAGGAGGAAAGCTCGAGGCTGGTGGTAAAGATCACAGAAAGTTCACCCAGGGTGGTGCTGGGGCTTGAACCCAGCTTCCATGTCCAAAGCTGTCCGAGTCTGCAAGCTGTGCGTTGCCTACAGAGCCCAACTGCTTTCTTCCGCCTCTGTGGAAGATCTGGAAGGGCTACTTAGGGGAAGTGCCCGGTCTCATCTGGGTCTTGAGGGAAGCAGAGAGTGTGCTGTTTGTTTTTCCCACTGAGGATTAAACTCAGGGACTTTGCACAGAGCTGTACCCCCCCCCCCCTTGGAACGAAGTCTTGCTAAGTTACTAAATTGCCCAGACTGGGCTGGAATTTGTAATCCTCCTGCCTCAGCCTCCCAGATGGCACTGTGTCCTGCTAAGCATGGAGTTTGATAGGCAGATGCTGGGAGAGACAGTGTGGGTGGAGGGAAAAGAGTGAACCAAGAGCAGAGGGGAGCACAGATGTGGCCTTTGTGAGGGGGTGCTGGGAGGGAAGTGGGGAAGCCAGGGCATGGGAATGCAAGGTGTGGGCGGGGGTACCAGGGTCTGGGAAGGCCTTGAAGGAGTGTGCAGTCTTCTAGTGTCACCAGTCAGACACTTTTGGGGTATTTGATGCTGGCATGCGGACAGAGCCAAAGACCTAGGAGACAGCTCAGCCATGGATAGGGATGGGGAGGAGGTGGGGGCTGGGCTGAGGCCTAGGGACAAAGCTGCAGGGTGGCTCTGTGCAGCTTCAAAGCCCAATGCACAGGCTCTAGGGAGGGCGCAATGCGGGGCCAGGGGCTCACGGGGTGGAGCTGGAGGATTGCTGCCTACAGGCTAGGAGGGCACCACCTGTCTTTCACCTGTGGCCCCACCACTGTGCTGTGGAAGATCGGGACACTCTACCTCCTCGTGCTGTCCACTGTTAGCCGCTCGTCCTGGGAACTCTGCCACGAGTAGTAGCCGGTGAGGAACTTCCAGGCCTCTGTTCTGACTCCAGGGTGCAGGCCCTGGGGGCGGGTGGGGAAGGCTATGGGCCCTCTGGAGACCTCCCCAAAGGCTCTGTCCAGTGCCAAGTCTGCCCCCGGCCTCCCGTGACCCCCAGTCTCAGGGAAGGTGAAGGGGATCCTGGGGACCTTACCCTCTCCAGGATGTTAACACAAATGAAGTCCCGGGACTTGGCCAAGTAGCCGTTCTCGTCAAAGAAGCTATTCCATTCCGTCTTGTCGATGGGTGGTTTTCTCTTTGCCTGGTGAGGACAAGGAGCCTTTAGCTTCTTTTAGTTTGAAGCAGATTTTTTTTTTAAAACCTCTGCACTTTGCAATAGGAATCAAAGCTTTCAGCTTCTGACTCACAAGGAAATTACTAAAAATAAGTAGAAAAAGTCCTGAATGCACAATAATTTTCATTGCATGTTACTGTTCTATGATAAAGGAATAGTTAACTATGGTGTAGATATTCAGTGGAGCGTTGTGAGACATATGAGCAGATGTGTACATGGGCTAAATAATAATTTGGAAAAATACAAATGTTAGCAGAAAAAAAGAATACAAAACTAGATATAGAATATTCCACATCCTGTACTTATAGTACTACAATAGCATTCATAGTAGTACCTGTCTACTGTGCTCTGTAGTACCATGGAAGCATTTAGAGTACTGTTGATTATACTCTATAATACTACTATAGTACTTACAGTACTAACTGTGTATGTTCTATGTCTTCCATTATTATGAAAACTGTTCTGCATAACTCATATATAGGGGATTAACCACTGTAAAATTTAGGAAAAGATTAGGGGAAAAACCCTCCTCTAGAGGGTTTAGATGATTATTTATGATTATCGCCGCATAATAGGAGTGTAAGTAATTTTCCCTTTTTCTTGTATTTTCAAAGTTCTCTATCATAATGGGTGGCACTCTGATAGCAAGAGAGGGTATAAGATAAGCAGTAATGAAACACTCTCCTGTTTATCTTTCCTGGAAAAGTAAAACAGTTCACCTGAAGAATGGAATTTAGTTCAGATAAAGGGTGTGTGTGTGTGTGTGTGTGTGTGTGTGTGTGTGTGAAGCAGTGTATTGTGAGGCCCCTGAGATCCGCTTAGGGAGAGGTGCCATATGCAAAACAACTGGAAATGTTGACACAATACTGTTAGGGATCCTGTTGGACAAGGGAAAGATGCCTGTCTTCCTGGGGTCCCCAGCACAAGACTACCTTGAAATTCACACTGTAGAGAGAGGTGCTGATAAACCTACTCCCTACCTCCCCTTACTCCCTGAACATGGACAGGTGTAACTCAAAATTCAGTCTGGGGCTGGGAAGATAGCTCAGTGGTCTAAGGGCCTGTCTGGCAAGCACAAGGACCTGGGTTCGATCCCAAGAACTGCATGCTGTGCCAGTGCCTGGAACCTGGGTGCAGTGTGCCTGCCACTGAAATGGGCACGGTGGTGCACACTTGTAATTCCAGTGCTGGGGAGGCTGAACAGGAGGATCACTACGAGTCCCAGGTGTGTAGCAAGACCCTCTACCAAATACATAAAGAACATATTTTAAAAAATTAAGTCTGTATACAAATCATTTGAGGGTTTTCTTTGCCTGCAGATTCTAATCTTGAAAGTTGGGGCTGCAGCCTAAAACAAAGCATTCCTAGCAAGTTCCAAGGGAGCCAGGAGGATGCCACTGGCCCATGGGCCATGAAAGATCAGGGAATTCACAGGAAATGCGGCACTGGAAAAGAATAATAAGAACCCCCAGGCCACATGGGGAAATTCCATTAACTGCATGCTTGGAGGGGTTGGAATGAGGAAGACATTCTTGAATAATTTGTAGATCCTCTTTCTTCTGAACCAAAATAAGACAAGGGGCCAGGGGGGTAACAGAGGAATGTAAGGGTGGGGCTGTGACTCAGTGGCTGAAGGCTTTCTTGGTATGTGTAAGGCCCTGGGTTCAATTCCAAGCACAGGGGTGTGGGTAGGGGTGGGGTGGGGGAGAAAGACCCAAATTTCTTTGCTGACCTTGGTCTTCCTTTGGGAAACAGGGTGTCCCTGACCCTGTGACACAGCTGCGACCATCAGTAACCACCTCCACGTTTACAGAACCACTGGGCTTCTCTGCCCACTACCTGGCTTTCCATTCCAGCTCTTCCGTTCACTAGCTCTGTGACTGTCACCAGTTTATGATGTCTCTGTGCTTCGATTTTCTTGTTTATAACTTGGGAATAACAGCACCATCCACCTCCCTGCTTGCAATGAGAATGGATGACTATACACAAAGCGTTCAGCACAGTTGTGAGGCGCGGTAAATGCTGTGTGACAGCTCATTTTATTACTAGCAGCCTTCGTGGAGTTCAGAGAATGGAAGGATGATATAAAAAAATTCAAATCAGGACCTGGCGATCTTCTGTAATAAAGCTGTAATGTTTAAAACTCCAGGAAAGAGACGCCCATTTTGCATTTTTTTGTATACCACTCTCTTAATCACTATGATTAATGAGACTTGTGATTGGTTAAGGTCATTATAATTAGCAATTACGATTTTGAGAAATACTGCATGAAAAATTTTTATGATGGAAGCCGACTTCTTAAGGAATGGATGCATTTTATTAACCGGGTGTGGAACCACTTGCTAACAAAAGCCTTACTGCCACCTGGTGGCAGCATACCAAAATTGTTAGCAAAAGCGCCGAAGAAAACTTGAGTGTCTGATTTAGGAGTAAACTTGCAAACCTGAAATTCAGTAAAGGCGGAATGACGCATTTAGGGAGAAGAAAGTAGCACCAGATTGAGGATAAGGGGGAAGGGGTCACGGGTGTGTCAGTGCTGTTGGTATTACTGATGGAAAGGCCAAGGTGGGACCGGTCCTGCTGGGTCAGCTTAGTGTCCTACCCAGAAGAAGGAGGGGGCCACCTGCCACTCAGAGGCTGGGGAGGGAGGACTGGGGGTGCTGGTGAGGTGCACGCACCAGGATGAAGGAGGCCGACTGCCTGGCTGAGAGGCTGTTCTCGGGAAAGAGGGTGGTCATGGTCCCACAGGCTGTCTTCACAGCAGCTCCTGGCTGGAACTTGGAACTCACTTAGAGCCCTCAGGAGGCTTAGTGAGCAGGAGGAGGTGAGCTGCTTTCTGGAGAGGAGTTGCATTCCCAAGAGGAACTGGCCTCTCCAGATGGTCATCTCTGGGGGGGCCTGAGAAGAGCTGGCAGCTCTGTGTCACAAGGTCCCTGGAGCCCGCATCACAATGACCTTGGAACATGGGGGTTCAGGGGAGGGGCACACTCAGGAACAAGGGACATTAGGAACTGGCCAGCCCGAGGAATTGCCTTGTGTGGCAGGATTTGCAGTGTGGTCACTGGATTCAGAGCACGTGGGGGTCCAGGTGGGCTGCCTGGCAGAGGTGGGTGTCTCTGGCTCTTCCTGGAACTCTGCTGTTTCACCAGCCCAATGTCTGGGCTTCTGATGCTTGGGGGCCACTTTCAAAGATTCAACATCGGGGGCCGGGGAGATGGCTCAGTAGGATAAGCGCTTGCCTGGCAAACGCAAGGATCTGAGTTCAATCCCCGGTTCCGCCAAAAAAAAAAAAAAAAGATTCAACATCATTCTGTTGGGGCAATCTGGGCAGTACATGTGGCATCTGAGGTGGAGTGTCTCAGATCTAGTATTTGGATGGTAATTTCTGGAAGCAGAGACCAATTTTGTTTTACTTCACATCGAAAGCCCTTACAACACTGGTCAAGTCTTACAGACCCTTGGTCTGAGTACCAACCGAATGAATGATTGCATGGAATGAAAATAACGGATGCTTTCTGGAATGGCATCTCACCTCCTCCTATGTGTAGTGAAGATTTCTGCACATCCCATCTCCCCTTTTACCCTGAGTTCCTACAGACCAGCATCAGGGTCAGAAGCTGTGTATTCTCCTTACAATGCCAGTCTTTTTTTTTGAAGAATATTTATTTATTTTATTTGGTACAGAGTCTCGCTACACAACTCAGACTCTAAGAGATCTGCTTGTCTCAGCCTCCCCAGCACTGGGATGGCAGGTGTGCACCACCACATCCAGTTTCAGTGGCCAACATGGTTCAGAGCCAACATGGCATGTGGTACTAGGGATCAAACCCAGGTCCTTGGGCTTGCCAGGCAGGCACTTAGACCACCGAGCTATCTCCTGGGCCCTACAATGCCAGTCTTGCTGCTTCCTGATTCATTTTTGGAAAGAGTCTTAAAATAGAGTTCAGGCTGGCCTTGAACTCATGGTGATCCTCCTGCCCCAGCTCCTGAGTGGTGGGATTACAGACACCACTACGCCTTGCAGCCATGTTTGCTGAGTGGGCCAGGGAGCTGCTTCCTCTAAATTCTAGCATCACCATTCTCCACCTTAGGCATTGCTCGGGACCTATCTGGCTTGAATGCATCCTTGGTCATTAGCAGATGATAAGACAAACTGCGTAGGAATCAGGGACTCAGAGGTAGAATTTAGACTCTGATCTCAAACAAATTTTTTTTTAATTTTTATTTTTAGAGAAGGGTCTACAGGGTGTTCAGGGTCTCACTACTAAATCAGACTCGTAGTGATCCACCTGTTTACAGCCTCCCAGGAGCTGGGATTACAGGTGCACACCACCACGCCAGCCCAGTCTCAATTGCTGTCTCAGCGCTGCGGGGGGGGGGGGGCAGTCTCACCTCAAATTTATATGCTCCCTCCCCTCTGAGTTGCAGGTTCTCCAGCTGTGAAATCAGAGGACAACTTCTAGCTCGAGTCTCATCAATACAATGAATCAGCGTCACTGTGGAAGTCCTGGGTGGACATGATTCACTGTGTTGTGCACTCAGATGGCTCTGCCGTCCTGCAGCACTGGGTGCCGGGCTTGTTCACGCAGCACCTTACCAGGTGCACCTCCACCAGCCCACCCAGTATAGGCAGGTGGCGCTGTGTGCCTCTTCCCTGCACCTGCTATCCCTGGTCTCCACAGAGCGGGATGGGGACAGCATGAAGTAGGGAAGGCACGCACTAGGAAGGAGACCTCTTCTACACCAGGAAGGCTTCAGGCAGAGATCTGTGGAACTTTCCAAAACAAAAGAGGGGGCGTGTGTGTGTGTGTGTGTGTGTGTGTGTGTGTGTGTGTGTGACATGGCACATGCTCCTCCACTGAGGGGGGGTGACAGTTGCCTCTGTTCCTCTACATTAGCTACGGAGACAAGGAACAGCAAGTTTCCCTAGGAAGATGGGGACCAGCCAGACAGCTAGAGAAATAATCTGAATGGCAAACCCTACGTGGCTTCTAAAATGGACTTACTGAGGTCCCTCTAACCTCTGGCTCTCTGTGTGCACATTGGAGGTCATAATCCTCTCTCCACCAAGGAACAAGCTGAGCCTCCAGAGGCCTTGACTGGAAAACAGAACTGCAGGACCCACAGTCCAAGCCACATACGACCTGGTCCCTCCTCCTCCCCACTTTCCGTCCAGACTTGTGAGCGGGATTTCCACATGTCTATTTTTTTCTTGGGCTCAGCGGTCCTTACCACATCCGTTTCTGTGCGTAATTGCTGGAGGGCTTTAGAACCCGTGCATGGCTTCATTTGCCCATTTCTCCCCCTCGCATGGGAATGCAGTTTCCTGCTTTAAATTTCTGTGCACGGAGATTCTTCAGGGCACAAGACTCCCAGGTTGTAGGATATCGTTCTTGGTGTTTGCATTAAGGAAGTCCTGAGAGGAAGGAAGCCTCCCGGCCCATCTTTTCTTGGATCAAAGTACTGAGGGGGCTGTGCTGGTGAGCAGGGAGGGGAGCTTGCCAAGGTGCCTGGGCACACAGGATGTTCATAAAATGAGAAAGTGCCTAGAAAGTGCCTGGGTTCAAATCCAGACCTTGCTCCAGTCTCTGCATGCAGCCTTTCCCATGCTCAGCCTCCTCAGAATAGGCCAGGCCAAGGATCCCCCAGCCAGTGGGCTCACCCCTAGATGGGTGTGAGGGGTGTGCTCCTTTGTTCTGCTCCCAGCTCAGGGTGTGCTCCTTTGTTCTGCTTACGTGTGCAGGGCGCCTGGCACCCGGCCAAGGCCTCTGCTGTGTCTGTGCCAGGGAGAGAGGGCATCCTTCCCCTGCAGCCGAAGAGGGGTGCTACGGACCCTCACCCTGTGCTGGCTGCAGGTCGGCTGAGGCTTCTGACCGTGGGGTGCAGATCCCCACTCTCAAAGCCCAGCTCATTCTGCTTCGTCTCTGTACGAGTTCAGCCTCATTCCACCCATTGCCTATGTGAGTCGTGTCTTCCTTGATGACACCCACCAACCATGGAGTGGGTTGACACCGAGACTGCTGCTCCTGGTGGCAGGCATTGTTATGCCATTTGCTGTCCTCCGCACAATGAGACTCCTCCCTGGAGGCGGGACAAGTCATCATCGCCCTGACACCATCTCTTCCTCTGTCTGAGTCCCAGCACCCTGCTCTGTGGCACTGCGAAAAGGAAAGCAGCCTCTGGCGCCAATGGCAAAGAAGCGTGGAGAAAAACAGACCCAGTGTAGCCCAGGGCACACCTGTTAGCCCCAGCATGGCTGTATAGTACCAAGGCTGGTCCAGAAACCTCACCATGAAAATCTCCTTTTATGCACTCAACTCCAGACAAGATGCTACCTGCTTGCCAAGCCTTGTAGTAATAGCCATTCCCAAGCACAAGGGTCCCATGAGCCTGCCAGCTTCTGCTTCTCTGCGTGTCCCCTAAAGGACCAGGATTACTGTAAAAGACCAGTGCTAGAAGCTGAGTGGACTCCAGGGTCCCTTCATGTCAGTGCAGTGGGACGCAGTTCTGAAATGCTGTGCAATTGTGTCTCTCTTAACAGATGTGGACCCTTCAAAGGACATCTGCCCAGGGTTTCCAGAGTCCGGGGCACTCGGCTCTCCTTGGAAATCACAGGCACTAGGAAATTTTCTCCTTGGAAATCATCTCGTTGCCAAGTGCAGAAGATCTTTGATGTTGAGGCTGTACTTTCTCTCTGCCCCTCTTCATGAGGAGCCAAGATAAGTTTAGATTTTTTGGCAGCAGGCTTTCTGCCCTCGCGCCTACAGAGCAGGGTGCTTTCGGCAGCGCTGGAGACAGCTGAACGTCATGTGTCACAAGCAGGCAAGAGCAGGAGCGAGGGTGGAGTGCGTGGAGAGTGCTCTCTGCCGAGCACAGAGGTAGCAAACTCCACCCTAGGTGCCCCCCCCCCCCCCCCCCTCTGCCACAAAACTCCCCCCCTGGCCCCCGGGGCCCCCCCCCCCCCCGCCACTGTAGCACATAGACTACCTCCCAGGCCCCAGGAAGCACCCTCCCAGCCAGCTATGGAGGGTGCCAGAAATGACCCATGGGAGCCACTCTCGTTTAAAGGAAAGCCTGGGCCTTGGCAGTGGAGGCTGAGCCCCCGCAGAGCACTCTGCCCCAGTCCACTCAGTCCTGCTCCCCAGGGTAGTCCTTATGGCTGTCCCTGTCACCCATCTCAACCAAGAGATGGCTGCTTGTCCTGCCTTCCCTCATCTCCTGTTCGTTTGGCTCCCACAAAGTCCCCTCTTGCCTTTGGAAATCCCAACCACTGCCTTTATTGAGCACCTGCTGTTTACCTCAAGTGAAGTGCTTTACATTGCTGATGAGGAAAAAGAAAGCTCAGAAAGGTTAGGTTACCTGCCTGGGACTGCCCAGCTAATATGCAGGGAGCCAAGAAGCTTCCAGCTCCGTCATAGCCAGCCATCTCTGCGTCATGTCTCTGTGACGGGCCTCTTCTGTCCTACTGGCAGTGGTGCAGGGTCTGGACTCCTACAGCTCCAGCTCATGGGGAGTGGGAGTTGATGCTGCCTTGTGTCTAGACTTTGAGGTAGTCCTTCAGTTCCTCAGTGGGAAAGAGTGTGGTGATGACAAAGGTGGGGGTGGGGCATCAGCGAAGTGCTGCAACCCGACTCGCAGGGAGATGGAAAGAGTGAAATGGAGAGGAAAAAGGACAAGAGATTCCAGCAGACACCAGGGACTGCTAATGGAGAGAAATAACGTGGCTAATTACATTTCGGAAGGCTATCCTTTCCAAAATGAATTTTTAATGAAAAAATAATGCATTTTCCCTGCAACTTAAATCTGGAAAAGAAAGGAACAAGCAGCACTCCCAGGGCGGGCAAGAGCAGTGGTGTGCGGCGGCGGGGCACTGATGTTTTCCTCACCTGACCACCTCCCCGAATCCTCAGCCCCAGGTGCCTGCCATGTCGTCTCCCATGGAAACTGCAGGACCAAACCACGGGGACCCTCACAGCAGGGCTCGAGAACACCAGGTGCAGACTCCTCATCCCTCAGCTCCCGGAGGCCTCCTCTCAGCAAGGACCCCATTATTTTCCTCAGCTGTCCCTATTCCACCAAGGAGTTCTGAGCCTTAAATCAAGGGTGTAGAGGTGAACACTTTTGTGAGATGAAGCCTGTGTTTGCTAGGAGGGGCTTGGGCAGGATGAGCTCTGTTCTCCACTCTTTCTAGCATAAGCTGTAGCTCAGAAGGGGGAGAGAAGAGGATGAGATTCAAAGTCAAATAGATCTGGATTCAGATCCCAGTTGGAGGACTTTTAGTGTGTGGCCCAGGGCATTTAATCTCTGACTCTGTTTCCTTATCTGTACAATGGGGTCTTCTATAGATTACTTGTGTGGTTAAATTATGTCTCCAACGTACTTAATATCAATGTCCAGCATCTTTCAAGCATGTGACCCAAGGCAGTTGTTCGTATTATTTGCTCCAGGACAATCTTGCACCCACCAAACTGCCTTTCAGAGTTCCCTGGCCTCTGCTGGTTCCTCTTTGCTCCACAACTACCCGGGCCAGGTAGCAAAGGTGACAGGCTCAGCCCCTAAGGTGGCTGCTGACCCTTGACCTCAGATGGGCTATGTGCCAAGGGCTCAGCTGTCCCTCCAGGACAGAGAAGGCAGCAAGGCCAGGGCCAGCAGGAAGCCCCCCTCTGGAGGAAGAAGAAGCCTGCCATTGTCCAGCACACTGCCCTCAGGCACCTGTCGCATTCTGCAAATGCTATTTAGCAGCCCTTGAATATAGCACTGTGCAAGACCATAGAAGGCAAGACCTCTTGTGTTAATATTCACTCATCAATGTATTTATATCCTCAGAAACTTACACAGCTCCACACAATGTGCATACAAACATATACACAACACACTACAACATACCCACACTTACCTGCTTCCTCAGACAGCACCAAAGCAATCCAGGGCATTTCGTACCTATGCAAAACTTGCACACCACAGTGCGCACACACACGCACACAGACACACACAGACACACTCACCTCACAGGTACAGACACTTGGGCTCGCTGGTCATGGCAGCAGTGTCCAGTGATGCTCTTCTCTGGAGAGACCCCAAGTTGAGGCCAGGGACAGGGTGACAGCACGGTGGGCGGGCAGGGCCAGGTAGAGGGGGACTCCAGGAGCTGCAGTGGTGGGTGGAACTGAGGTGGTGCCCGGGAGGTGGAGGGGTACACTGTTGAGTCCTAGTGGCCTGGAGAAGCTCCCCGATCGGGTCTGGCACAATCCAGCACAGGGCAGAGCGGGAGGATGGGTTACAGTTCCTCTCGCCTCTTCCCCCATTGGTCCACTGTCTGAGTAGACCCAGGGAGACTGTGTCCTGCTGCCCTGGGTCTATGTGAAGGAGTGAGCGCCTGTCACCTTCACCTATCTCTCGGAGTCAGGGAACATCTAGAGGACCTGCTGCCTTCTCTACTCTGTCCCTCTCCCAGCCACCTGGGGCACAGTCACCTTGAAAACCTTTGCAGCCTGCAGTCCCTCTGAATGTGATTTGCCTAGTACTAAGGGGATTGCAAGGAAAAACACGTCAAGATAAAAAGCCATGAAGGTCAAGGTCAAAGGGTTATTTCGTCAAGGACCAGATCTGAGAAAGACAGTTCTACAGTCTGAATCCACATGGAACTCTGGTCCTGGCCGAGGCTGGTCTTGACCAGAGTTTTCAGTTAGCCCTGAAAACATTCACAGCAACTCTGCTTCCCAAAGAAATGAAGCTCCAGAGAGGTGCAGTAACTTGCCCAAGGTCATACAGCAAATCAAAGGCAGACCTGTAGCTAGAATACAGTCTCCTGCCTCCTGGCCCAGGAGCTTTAGATCTCAGCAAAAGGTGATGTTTTAAAGCCACACTTTGAAGAAAAGAGAGGGAGTGCCGCAGGGAGGGGGAGTCTTGGGAAACCCGGATGAAAGAGCTGCAGGCACTCTACTTCCCCGTACAGAGGTGGTCCTTCTCCTTTTGCCTCTTAACCTCTAGGCAGGGCCAAGTGCAGACCACAGAGAGGTAGATTCTGCTCAAGGCCCTCATCCTGGGGTGGGCAGGGAGGCAGGCCTGGGGGGCTGGGTTTGCGCTGCCGTCTCTGCTTCAATCTTTTGCAGAGCTGTGGCTGCCGAAGCACATGACAGCCGTGCAGAGAGGCTGAGATAAGAAGGAAGATTGATCTTTCTGCTGCTTCAAAGAGAACAGAAGCCATCCTGTCATCTCTACTGATCAAAGTCTCTGCAGAGGATGTGTTCTGTGTCTACCCAGCCCACTGCAGCCTACAGATGGGAGTCCCACTCCTTAAGGTGCAGAGGTCTCCCCCAAAGCTCTGCTGCACATGAGAGACACCCACTTCCCACCAGGGCCTCTGTAGCTACAGGAGTGTTCAAGTGTCTGAGTGTTTAAGCTCTGTGCCAGCCATTGCCCGGACCCAGCCTGTGGGAACTGAAATTATCCTCATGCCATGGATGAGAAACTGAGGCATAGAGAGGTGTTTTGGCCATTTCCCTTGTGGCTGAGACATAGCTGGCACCTACGACTTAAAGGAGGAGGGTCTGTTAGGCCTTCCATTTCCTAAAGGGTTCAGTCCATTGTCAGCCAGCCATGGGGCGGGCAGGCAGGATGGAAGGGTCTGGCAGAGGATAACCATGCACAGCATGGTGGGAAGGAAGCAAAAAGAGTAGGGAGGAGCCGGGGAGGGAAATCCTTCCAGTTCACATCCCCAGTGACCTGCCTCCCCCAATCTGGTTCCACCTCCTAACAGGAAGTCAGCTATAGGCCCAATTTAGGATTTATAACTGCATGTCCCACTAAACCCTCACAAAATCACAGCTGGGGACTTCGATTTTGTTTTTATTTTGGTAGGCGGGTGGTACCAGGGATTGAACTCACAACCTTGTGCTTGCCAGGTAGGCGCTTATGTTGCTAAGCCATTTCCCTGGCCCGCAGGTGGGGTCTTTGAGAGGTAATTGTATCATGGAGGTTTAACCAATGGCCTTTACCCACCCAGGTGTGAATCATCCCTATGTCAGCAGATGGGAAAACATGATATTTTAACAATTGTTTTGATATTTGAGAGAGTTGTGCTATGTGGTTCAGGCTGTCCTTGAACTTAACTTATGATATAGCCTGGGGTGGCCTCAAACTCATGATGACCCTTTTGCCTCAGCCTCGCAAGTGCTGGGCCTACAGGATGTGCCACCATGCCAGGCAGGAAAATAAGATATTTTAAAGGGTGAGGGGAGCATAGCTATATAACTTTTATTGCAGTATATTATAATTATTCTATTTTATTATGAGCTATTATTTTAATTTTTTTTGTATTTTAGGACAGGGTCTACAGGGTCTCACTGTGAAGATTGGACTCGTAGTGATCCTCCTGTTTACAGCCTCCCAAGTGCTGGGATTACAGGCGCATGCCACCGTGCCCAGTCTCAATCAAATGCTCAGCGTGCCCTGGGGCGGGGCGACACGGCAGGCCCAGGGATTGAACTCCCAGCCCCTGAGTCTGCCTAAGCAGGCGCTTTAATCCATTGAGCTATTTGGCCAGCCCCATTAATGTTAATTTCTTTATTATGCTTAATTTATTGATCAAACTTTATCAAAGGTGTGGGTGTACAGGGAAATCACTGTACATAGGGCTTGGCATTATCTGAGGTTTCAGGCCCTCACTGGTAAGATCTTGAATGTATCCACTCAGATAAGGGGAGACTCTTCTATCTTCCCGTTATTCATTTTTTAGCTTAACTCCATTATAGTCAGAGAACATAATTTGATATTATTTCAATTTGAAAGTTGATAAAGTTCATCTTATGACCCAGACTATGTTCTGTATTGGGGCAACTTAAAAAGAACATGGGCTCTGCTTCTGGTGGTGGATTTGCTCCACAAATGTCGATTAGATCAAGCCGGCTGATAGTGCTGTTCAGGTCTTCTGTATCATTTATTTTCTCTCTACTTTTCTATCAGTTAGTGACAGATGAGTGTTAAAAGTCCCCGAGTATAATTGGATTTGTCTATCCACTCTCCCAGTTCTATTCGTTTTTTTTGCTTCATTATTTTAAAGTTCTGCTGCGGAGCACACAGGCACTTTAGACTGTTCTGCCTGTGCCTTTAGTCCACCCCTTTATCACTATGTAAAATTCCTTGATATAAATTCCCTTCTTCTGGAGTCTATTTTGTCTAGTATTAATAGAGCCGTTCTAACTTTTGAAAAGACTTAAGGTTTCCTGGCACGTTTTTAATCTTTTTACTTTTCATCATCTAAGAGTTTGGTATACATAGGATATGGTAGAGTTGATTTTAAAAATCTAAACTGACAGTCTCTGTCCTTTAACATAAATGTTTAATGCAGTTATTGGAATGGTTAGTGTATTTGTCACTTTGTCATTGCTGGGACTGAATATCTTGATACCAAATTCAAGCCCCAGTGGCTTACCTCCTCTAAGTAGGCTCTATCTTCTAAGAGCGCATTCAGCTATGAAGTAAGCGATGGATTACTCTACTGATGAGTATACCACCCCCATGATTCCCGCTTGCAATGTCCCAATTCTAAACACATGAGCGATTTGGGTGCTATTTTAGATCTAATCATAATCACTGGATTCACATTCATAATCACTGGATTCACATCGACCATTTTTTGTTGTCTCTCCACTCTTTCTGTTTCTAATTTCTCTGCCTTATTTTGTTTTTTTTTTTTAAATTATTTATTTTTATTTATTTATTGTGTGTGTGTGTGGCCAGCTCAGCCCACCAGGGGGCGGGGCTGGCTGGCATGTGGTGCTGGGGGATCGAACCGCGGTCCCTGTGCTTTGCCAAGCTTGTTTCAAGTAGGTGCTTTAGACCACTGAGCCATCTCTCCAGCCCCTCTCTGCCTTATTTTGGATTACTTGAATACCATAGTGGTCGATACATTATGTCAACTTGGCTGGATCGCCTCGGTAATTCCATACCCTGGGCCATGGAGGTCCCACCCTGTAGGACAGGGAGGGCCCACCCCACAGTGACTCAGCACAAAAAGCGTGTAGAAAGGGATTGACGACTGAGGAACTTCAGTCTTCTCTGGCAGCTTGGACTTCATCTCCTGGCTCCCAGCACAGACTCTTCGCTCTTTGCTTAGGATCCTTCAGCTTTCCGTTGCAGACTCTTCAGCCTTCCACCCCTTCTGTTGCAGACCCATTGGCCGACAGACAGAAGCTTGGGCGGCACGCTGTGGAGAGCTTCAGACCTTGGACTGAATCCTTCGGTCTCAGGTGTGCAGACACTGCACGCTTCCTCATCTGCCTCTGCGGCTGACTGTTGTAAGCCGATCTTGTAATTTCTTATACATTTATACATCTTGTGTTATATTTGTTCTTTGTATTATATCTGTTGCTCTAGTAAAACCCTGACTAGTACAAATACCATTACAGTATTTTAATTTTTATTGCTCCATTGGCTTTCAAACTGTATCTTTTTGTACAGTTTTTTTAAAGTGGCTGTCCTATGGCTATAATATACATAACTAACACTGTGTGCTCCACTCTTAAGTTAGTATTTCACCACTTCAAGTGAAATGTAGAAATCTAACAAACGCGTGAGACATTTAATCCCTGCTTCCTTTACATTGCAATTGTTACATGACCTACAGTTAAGTAAATTGAAAACTTCATTACACAATATTATACTTTACCTTTCAATACACCTACACATATTAAAGTACTCAAGAAAGAAAAAATAGTCTCTTACGACCAGTCAACTGTATTGGTCAGCTTTCCATCACCATACTAAAATATGGAGATAATTAACTTATACAAAGCAAAGCTTTATTTTGGGTCACAGTTTTGGACAGCCTAGTCCGTGATTGGTTGGCCCATTGTCTCGGGCCTGTGGTGAGGCAGCCCACCATTGGAGCCCAGCTAGTGATATCATAAGCCAGAGAGCAAAGAGGAAGCGAGAGACATCAGCTGGAGTCCCACGGTCCCCCTCCAGGACATGTCCCCAGTGATTTATGGGCCTCCTGCCAAGCTCCGCCTCCAACTGTACCAGCCTGGTGACTGAGTTTTTAACACATGGGCCTCTATAGGACAGTCAAGATCCAACCTATAGCGTCGGCTACTATCATCTTTTTATTCTCTTCTTTTTTCCCTAAAGCTTCAAGTTTCCTTCAGTTATCCTATCTCTTTCTCTGAAAGAATTCCCTTTAGTATTTCTTTAGAGCTGGCACTCTGGCAACAAATTCTTTCAGTTTTCATTCAACTAAAAATGTCTTTGTGTTATCTTAAGAAAGATATTTTCACTGGATATAGAATTCTAGGTTAACGTTTCTTTTCCTTCAGTTCTTTGAAGATATTGTCACTGTCTTCTGGCCCTTGTGGGTTCTGGCAAGAAATCTATAGTCCTTTTAATTGTTGTCCTTTTAAAGGTAGTATCTCACTTTCCTCTGGTTACTTTCAAATTCTTTTCTTTGGCTTTAGTTTTCAGTAGCTTGATTAAGATGCATTTGGGTCAGATCTTCTTTGACTTTGTCCTTTTGAGAGGTTAAGTGGGCTATTGAATCTATAAATTTGTTTTTTCACCAAATTTGGGAAGTTTTCAACCATTATTTCTTCAAGTATTTTTTCTGTACTAAGCTCCTTCTATCTGAAACTCCAATGACTTGAATATTAGACTTTTTGATATTGTCTTGAAAGGTTCTTGAATCTGTTCATTCTTTTCCATCTTTTTTTCCTCTGTTGCTCAGATTAAATCATTTCTATTGGGGCCGGGGAGATGGCTCAGTGGAATAAGCGCTTCCCTGGCAAGTGCAAGGGCCTGAGTTCAATCCCCAGTTCCA
>NW_004524602.1:3737336-3743987 GCF_000260255.1 Octodon degus
GAGGAGAGGGGAGGGGAGGGGAGGGGAGAGAGATTGAGATTGAGATTAACAGAATTCCCCCCACTCCTTTCACAGAGGGCCCTTCCCAGTTCCTTCAGCTAGAGAGGATTTTTCCTGAGTTTTAGGTTTTGTGCCACTAACACAAGAAAGTGTAACTGCAATTGGGTCGCTCCTGTGAGGCATGCACGGGAGGACGCAAGAAAAAACTTGAGCCTCCTTTTACACTCTGCTTCAGTGTCCCTGTACGCGGTCCTCCGGCCAGAAAAAGTTTCTCTCAGGGATGTTTTTGTTTTTACCACTGCGCAGTTCTGGCATTTGGGCTCTTCAGATTCTAAGCTGGGCAGTAGAGGAGCAGAAAAAAAAATCCCCAAAAGCTGATTCATATCCAGGGTGAGTGTTGTTCCCCTCCAATGCACCTGCTATTAATTATTCTTCAGGGTCCCTAGATAGGGTTGTATGCATTCATTCTGGGGTTTTATTCGCAGTTGTCGAAGAGGGAGAGCGAAGCATGCTAACTCCCCATAACTGTAAACAGAAGCCTGTACGTGTATAATTTTATGTTGAACGATATGGGGAAATTTGACGATTGTACTATTTATGACCCTGTGAAAGTCACTGTATTTGGAAGTGTAACTTACTAGATTTACAGCAGTTTTTCAAGTACATGATGAAAAGATTCTGCCTTTTCAATTAGACATGGGAATTACTCGGGAAAATCAAATATACAAAATGTTTAAATGTAGCTGAAATTGTTTAAGCAAATTTAATTAACTTGTAAATGGCACTGATTGTTTAAAAGAGTTTAGTTTTTTCAACTTGAGTTAATCAAACTTTAATTGAAGAAAAAGTGAAGTTCTTGTTCTCCTTTTATTACATTTATAAATAGAACTATAAGATTAGCAAGTGAAACTTAATTCCTAAAATAAGCTATGTTTTAAAATGCATATCCTTAATAAATTGAATATTAATTCTAAAAATATGGCTATAAATAGGATTTTTGTGTGCACCCCCCCACACACACATACACACCAGAAAAGCTGTGTGAGGGGTGCTGTTCACCTCCTCCACTCTCATGCAACTCCCACGGCTAGAAAGTTGTCTCTTTCTACTAAACCCACGGGTCATGTAGACTGCAGAAGATACAGGCTTCCCGAGGAAGCCCGGAGAGTTCTCTGCACTCCCGTGAGCCTCAGTTTCCTTCTCTGGAAAGTGCAAAAGGGTCTGAGTTCAATCCCCGGTTCCACAAAAAAAAAAAAAAAGAAAGTACAAATGGAGAAGGCCTGCCTCAGAGGGCTGTGTGGAGACTCAGTGAGACAGTACATGCATGGACTGTGCGAGACGTAATGAGAGCTGAAGTTACGGCTGTCATCTCTGAGCCAATTCTAAGGTGCCAGGCCTTGGCACTGGGCCTGGCAAAGGTGCCGAGGAGCTAAACCCCTGTCCTGCTGCACAGCGGCTCCCTCCCTGGCCTGGCTAATCCTTACGATAAGACAGTGTCCTGTGTCACTAGGTGGTGGCTAAAGGACACAGAGCTTTAACCTCAGACTGGTGTTGAGTCCCCGGCCCTCTGGCTTCCTCCTGGGAGGCTTGGAAAAGCTGTGCAGACTCCCCAAGAGTGCAGAGCTGAGGGTCTGTAACTCACAGCAGATTTGCGTCCTAAACTGCCCAGCGTAGCGTCCAGCCCTGGATGGACTATGTCCGCAAAGTCATCTGGCACCTCGATGATGTGCGTCTTCCAGAATGGATCCTTTGGCCCCAGGTAACCCAGGTAACTTGTCCACTTTGACCCATGTTACTTGATGACCTATGTCACTTGCTCAACACAAGGCCCAGGCTCTGATCCTGGGCCTGGACACTCAGGTGAAGCCCCTCCTCACTCCTAGACTGTTTCCTCACCCTACTTTGGATCTGACAATCCATACTGTGTCCCCCCCCCCCACTCCATGTGGCTCAGATGGCGCCCAGATGTGGAGAGTAGTTCTGAGGGATGATTTGCACAGACAGACCTGGAGGTGTGTGTGGAGCAGGTTCTCTGGCCTCTTCTCACCCTCACAGGGAGTTGGCCACCTTGTGTTACCATAGCCTGGCAATGGTCTCCACTCTGCCAGAGAGCTTGGTATTGCATCTGAAACATCCATTTATCAGCCCTCTATGTCCACTTTTGAAGCAAATGTTGCTGCAACAGAAGCAGAAAGGGGGTTCCTGGGGCCTTAGCACCTTCCCTGCCCCCTCTTGAGATTCCAGCAGCTGCTGTGGGTCTCTTGAACATCTGTGTGTGGGCCCTGGCCTTAGGTTATGATAGGTTAGCATGGGTGAACTCTGGGGTCTGGTTCTCCTGCCTTTGGGACCACATGTCCTGAACCCACTAGACCCGGTCACCACAGCACCAGCTGCATCCTGAAGTCCCTGCCCACGGCCCTCGCTTCCAAACCTCTTCAGCCACAAATCCACTTCTGGCCCCTTCTGTCCTGCTCTGGCCTCTTAGTGTTCTCTGGGTGGCTCTGTCGCCAGGCAGAAGCAAATGTTGCTGCAACAGAAGCAGAAAGGGGGAAGCTTCTGGAGGGAAGGCCTAGAAACACTGTCCCCTCTACCTTGCTGGCAGCCGATTCATGGGAAGGGCACAGGGACTTCTGAGTCTGCAGGATGATGCTGAGGGCAATGGGGTCAGAGGTAGAGGCTGGGTCCTGGCTACTGTGCTCCTCAAAGACCACAAAAAGAAAGGCCCACAGAGGAAGGGAATGACCAAGTCCCACGATGAGGCCTCAAGTGTATTTGGGATCATTTGACTGGTCTCTAGGGAAAGCATCTCCTGTGTGTACGGAGCCCATGGTGGCAAAAGGCTTTTCCTGGGGCTGGGAAGATGGCTCAGTAGAATTAGCGCTTGCCTGGCAAGCGCAAGGATCTGAGTTCAATCCTTGGTTCCGAAAAAAAAAAAAAAAAAAAAAAAAAAGACTTTTCCTATCCCTGTGGTCATTTGACAGAGTGATCATTACTACCCCCTACCTGCATAAAAGATACTCAGCTGTCCTAAGAAGATTCAGACTCCTCAGGATAACAGGGGTCTCAAGGGCAAATGCCCAGACAAGGGCTCAGGCTTCCGACTTGTGACTTCTACATCTGTCTCTAGTGTCGCAGGGCAGGGTGGGAGGAGGTAGGGTGAGAACAGAGCCAAAAAGAACAGCCTTTCTGCACCCACACAGCCTTTCCGAGCTTCCCGCGTGCCTTCTCAGCCTGAGGGAGGGGGTGGACAAGGAAGGAGGCAGAGCAGGGGATGCAAAGGTTGAGCCCCTCCTTGGCTGCAGTGGGAGGCACCTGGAAGCCCTTTGACCCAGTGCTCCTCCACGCAGCAGCCCTAGCTGCAGCCAGAGACCCCGTGCACTCCTGCCCGCGTTCCTTCCTGGTACCAAGGAGATTCGTGGTCTGAGCAGCTTGGGAGCAGAGGTCAGAGTGCAGCGTGCAGGCTGACCACTCGAGGACCCGCAGCTCAGAGGCCTCTGCTGGTCCCCTGCGCCGCCTCTGCACTGGGCGCTGGGGAGCTTTGCTCTTCAACACAAGCAGCCCAAATCCAGAGATCTCACATCCTCGCTTTCCGTCGTGAAAAGGTCTTCCCCTCTCTGGTTAATTTTACACTGGCCTATTTTCCTCTCCTCTCCTCATCTGACTCCAGGGGGCTCTAAAGAAGGAAAATACAGCTTGTCAGCATTCTGTCCTCCTGGCCCAGCAGAAGCTGCTGGGAGAGGCCCTGGAGTGTGTGTGTGAGTGTGTGTGTGTGTGTGTGTGTGTCCCTTGAAGACAGGCCTGGCCTCCTCCATCACAGGCAAGGACTGAGTGGAGGCAAGGACTGAGTGGAGCCCAGCACAGCTTCCACAAGAGATGACCCCAGCCCTGAGGCCCTCCTTATCCTGTCAGCAGATTCCAGAAGTGGGAGGTGCTGGTGGTATAAAGTCAGGTCACCTTCTTAGCTGGGCACTGTACAGAGCTGGCCAGGCCTTCAAGCGGGTGAGAAGCTTGCCATGCGCCTCACACACATGCCTGGGAGCAGAACAGAGGAGCCAGGCCAGAGCCACGCAGCCAGAGAGCTGGAGGCATGAGCCGGCTTCATAAGGGCTTTGCTTTGGCAGGGCACAAGGAAGGAGCCAATGGGGAAACTGAGGCTCTGAGAGGCAAAAGCCCCTGCCAAAGATTATACAGCAATAGCCTTGGCTTTCAATTTTTTTAAATAACATATTGTATTCCAAAAATCAATAGTTGGAAAGTTTTTTTTTTTTTTTTTTTTTTTTTTTTTTTGTGGAACCAGGGATTGAACTCAGGCCCTTGTGCATGCCAGGCAAGTGCTTATTCTACTGAGTCAACTCCCTGGCCCCGAAAAGTTGATTTTTCACTGGCTACCAGAGCCTGTGCAGAGGCTGAGAGAGACCCAGGAGTCCAGGGGATGTGGGAGCAGGGAGTTCAGTCATTCCCAAAGTGCTTATGGCAGCTGTGTTCTGTGAGCTCTGAAGGTTTCAGGGTATTATTTAGCCCTTAAAGGGTGAGCAGAATCCACAAGGACAAGATGGGAATAGGCAGTGCAGAAGGAGGGAACGAGCTGTGTGCAGACGCAGGGCACTTGTGAGGGCTCTTGAAGTGCTAGGAAGCTGGAACAGAGTGGGTGGCAGGTAGTGCTGACAGACAAGTGTACTCTGGCCAGATGTCCCAGGTGACAGACCTGTACTAGGCTTGGCTGCATTGAGGGCTAAGGGGAGCAGCTCTCCTCTGCATGCCTGATACCCTCCCAAGGCCAGCTCAGGCATGTTCCCATGGTAACAGCAGACGACTGGAAGACGGGCTGTGATGGGAAAGTCCACTTCAAGATGCTGGCATCTGTTGGCCAGAACAGGTGGCATCAATGGGCCCGTAGTCAAGAGTGGAGGGAGGGTCAGTCACTCCATTTACAGAGGGGAGGCAACAGGAAGAGCACAGGGCCATGACACTGGGGCCGTCAACACCATCCCCCACTGTCCTTTGCTACCTGGCCTTGGCCCAGCAGACTGGGTGGGTACAGAGCAAGCCTCCAGGACCCAGCTCCAACTCTGGATTTTTTCTAGAAAATTCCATAAGCTGACTCAGCCCTCCACCTAGGCTCTCACTGCCTGGTCCTCTGTGTGTGTGTGTGTGTGTGTGTGTGTGTGTGTGTGTGACAGCTAGAGAAAGGCTGTCTGCTTTTTTGTTGTCCCCATCCTGCTGGCCTATGGAGCTGTGGAAGTGACAGCAAGTATCAGGACCAGGCACATGAGGCATAAAGAGGACTTAAGGAAGGCTGGGACCAGCCCAGCAGTCGGTAAAGGTTTTCCTGAAAAAGCAGAGTGAGGATGGGGCCTGGAAGCTGAGTAGGATGGGGGTAGGCAAACTGTCTGGGCAGGAAGGAGGGCGCTGCGCCACACAGAGGGCACCATGTGGGCAAAGGCATAATGTGAGGATGGCTGGCTGGTGTGCCAAGCATAGCTGTGACTGTGTGTAGGTGAGCTCAGGTGGCATGCTGAGGGGACAGCAGCCAAGTCACCAAGCCTGGCATGCCTGCGGTCTAAGGGCTGGCACTGGTTAGAAGTTGGGGTGAAAGGTTAGACCTGCTTGGAGTCAGAGGTCTAAGAGGTCAGGGCTCAGTACAGGCTCAGGGTCCCTAACTTTACAGCACCTGCTGGATGCCAGGGCACGGCTGCTGGTCCCTCTGGAGCCCAGCCACCCAGCACAGCCTCCTCCCCACCCACTCCTCATCTGCAGCATCTTGACATGACAGATCACCAACACAGAACAGAGAGGGCTTGCAAAAGCCACCCAGGAAAGCCAGCTTCAGAGCAGCTTCCTAGCCTGTACTCCCTCAGCTTCAAAGCAGCTTCAGACACATCCCTGCCCTGGGAGCTTCAGGGCATCCTGGGGGCTGACTTGCTACTTCCCGCCGGGACACAGGGGCACCATCTTGCTGCCACCTGGGAGAGCCTGGAGCCCTCACCACTGAGCCTTAGCTTGGGGAGCATCTCACCCCTTCTCCAGGACTCACACCCAGGCCCAGGCTCCCACTGGCAGGAGACTCAGCACCTACAGTGCCCACCTGGCATGGAGCATGGGCTTCTCTTCCCTATTAGGGCCAAGGTCCTGGCCAAGCTTGAGTCTGGCTCAGGGTGCTGGTGCTCCTGAATATTTGAGTCTAGCCTTCGAGCAGCTGCTAAGAACAACAGGGCTCCCGTTGTTGTGGGCAAATTGAATCCTTTCCTCCACATCAAGTATCAAAAGCACCGATCAGGTGAAGTCTAGCCAGAAGGTCCATGGCAGGGATCTCAGTGCCAAGGGCTCAGGACAGAATTTCATGGGTGTAGAACAGGGTAGGATGCAGGGGCCAGAGTTCAATCCCTGGTTCCGCATGCCACGTCGGCCCCACCTCTGGGTGCGCTGAGCCGGCGATGGAGTCTGGGTGCAGTGGCACGCGCCTGTAATCCCAGCACTTGGGAGGCAGAAATCAGGAGGATCACTACTAATGTGGGCTATGTAGTGAGACCCTGAACAAAAAAATAAACCAAAAAACACCTTGGGGCCGGGGAGATGGCTCAGTGGAATAAGTGCTTCCCTGGCAAATGCAAGGGCCTGAGTTCAATCCTCGGTTCCGAAAAAAAAAAAAAA
>NW_004524602.1:3744307-3789659 GCF_000260255.1 Octodon degus
TATAATTTTTTTTTTGGTGGAACTGGGGATTGAACTCAGGCCCTTGTGCTTGCCAGGGAAGCGCTTATTCCACTGAGCCATCTCCCCGGCCCCTCTTTCCTATATTTTGGCTTCACTTCCTCATTGTGTCCCAGCTGATGGCATCTCTAACCCAACTCTTGCCGTAGCAGGGCTCTCCCAGACAGCGGCTATCTCAGCTTTTAGCTTCTCCCAGCTCCCAGGGAGGCCAAACATACTCAGGTAAATAGCACTCCTCTGGCCTGAGGAGGATGGTGCGCCTTTTAGTGCCTTTCTTGCTATAGATGCATCCCAGAAACGCCTGCATTTTGCTGGAACTGGAAGCCTGATGGAGCAGAAGTCCCCAGCTTCCAAGAGCAGGGCTGGGCACCCAAGAGCCCGGGGGCACACAACCCGTAGGTTGTAGGTTCAGTCGTACCCAGAGCACATGCTGATTGCTGAGTTGGGAATCACCCTCTTGGCCTTTGAAAGCAATCCCGGGGTGCCAGACAGGGTGAGGTGAGAGGAATGGGGGGAGGCAGGGAAAGGCAGAACAAACCCCAGGGTTCCACACCAGGTCGGGCTGCACCTGGCATTATTCCAGCCCCTGGCACAGTGGAGGTGAGGTTACATTGATTCGATAAGAGAGCTCTAGAAGGAGCTCCATTACAGAGATAGAAAAAATCAAGAGATGAAAGGAAATGCACACTCAGGAAGAAAAGCCGAGCAAGATAGTGGAGATGGAGGAGGGAGAGAGAGAAGAAAAATATATCAGCAGAGATGTGGAGCGGGGAGGAAGAGGAAGTAGGAGAGGGAGAGAGTGGGAAGGAGGGAGGAAGGGGGAGAGAGGGAGAGAGGGAGAGAGGAAGAGAGGGAGAGAGGAAGAGAGGGAGAGAGGGAGAGAGGGAGAGAGAGAAAGAGGGAGAGAGGGAGAGAGGAAGAGAGGGAGAGAGGGAGAGAAAGAAGGAGAGAAGAAGAGAAGGGAGAGAGAGAGAGAGAGAGACAGAGAGAGAGAGAGACAGAGAGAGAGAGAGAGAGAAAATATTGAGTTTTCACCAAGCCCAAGTACCAGAATAGCAGCTGCTGGTGGCAGCAGGCTGCCCTCAGATGGCCCTTAAATTGGGACTGAATTCAGTATTCTCTGAGTCTAGCGTGTTGGTGTCGCCGAGGACAGACCGTGCTGATCCAAGGTTGTCAGAAAAGACCCAGCTGGAAGGAGACGCGCGCCATCCAAGCATGTGGCTTCCTGTGTCGGGCTCCACACATCCCCCTCCAGCTCCCACCCTGCAGGCCAGTTTCGAACACAGCGCTGAGGAGGTGGCACCAGCCCTGGGGAGGGCAGGAAGCTTCCTGCAGGCCTGAGGAAAGGGGAAGAAAAGGAGCAACCAGGGAAAAAGAGACTGAAGGAATAGGGGTATGGAGAGAGTAGGTGATTGCTGCATTTGGGAAGAGTGTTCTATAACCAGGGCTGTATTTTTGTGTTTCCAGTTCTGGTTAGTCCCTGTTTGCAGTACCTTACGGCTGCATTCCTTGTGGGGAGCTGGTGCGTGCACACAGCACATCTCAGTTGCTTTTCCATCTCATTCCTCTGCCCCCCGGCCATTGTTTGATCCCCTTCCCATTTGAAAAAGGTCTCTCTCCCTCCTTTATACTCTCTGTCTTTCATTTTGTCCCACATGTATTTCATGCAAGAGGAACTACAGGACATTTAAGCTTGTGCATCTGATTTATTTCACTTAACATTGTAATGTCAAGATGCAACCATTTTCCTACAAAACAACTCGAGTTTATCCTTCTTTATGGCCATTAGAGAAAGGCAAATTAAAACAACAGAAGGATTCCAATTTACCCAGAAAGAATGGCTACTATGAAGAAATTAGGTAAGAACAAGTGCTGGAGAAGCTGCCGGGCAAAAGGGACCCTTCTCTACTGTTAGTGGGAACGTAAACTGGTACAACCACTGTCAAAATCAGTATGGAGATTCCTCAAGAAACTCAAACAAGAAATTCCATTTGGTCCAGCTCTTGCCCTTCTAGGTATGTTTCCAAGAGTTAAGATATCATATTACAGTGATCATGCATACCTGTATTTATAGTAGCACTATTCATAATAACTAAACCTTGTCTTGTATTTTTAAAAATGTCAGTAACATATTTGTGATACATAATAATTAGAATTGACACACACTTTCATATCTCTTATCTTGATCGTTTTCCATCGCCTTGCACCCTTCCTATCCTCTCCTCTCTTTGCTTCCTCTCTTCCCTTTTGCCATCTCCAAGTCCATGTCCCTCTTTCCTTCTATCTCTCCTATATTTTACTCTTTTATTTATATTGTGGGTTTCTCATAGAAGCTCGACCATGCAATACTTAACCTTCTGTGTCTGGTTTAATTCAGCTCACAATACTGTCACAAGATCCATCCATTTATTTTGCATATACCTGGAGTTCATCCAGCCTCTTCTCCACCCACCCTCCACTGCTTAGGAGGAGGGGGTGGTCCTAGACACCGAAAGAGACAGTCTCTGCTCTAGGCAAGTGTAAAAGTGGCCCAGTAGGCTCCATGTATGTAGGGTTCCTTTAGGGAAAAGTAAGAGCATCAGTTATTTCTCACACCATGAGAAATGTTCATTAACTAGTAGCATTACAATTATTATTATTATTATTATTATTATTATTATTTTGCATTTTAGGGAAGGGTCTCCAGGGTGTTCAGGGTCTCACTACTAGATTGGACTTGCAGTGATCTGCCTGTTTACAGCCTCCCAAGAGCTGGGATTACAGGCACATACCACCATGCCCAGTCTCAATTGTAGTCTCAGTGCTTCCCTGGAGGCAGGGCCAGCATGGCAGGCCAGGGGATTGAAGCCCCAGCCCCTGTGTCTGCTTGCAGGTGCTTTAATCCACTAAGCTATTCAGCTGGCCCACAAAAAAATTTAAAAAACAAACAAACAGAGAATGTCAAGTTAAATGAACACAGTCCCATCCTTTTTTTTTTTGAACAGAATCAGGGTTTGAACTCAGGCCCTTGTGCTTGCCGGGGAAGCGCTTATTCCACTGAGTCTTCTCCCCAGCCCCAGTCCCATCTTCTTGATCTGTAGAGTCTCCCTTTGTAGGCTGGCTTTCAACTCCCTGTGGAACCCAGGCTGGCCTTGAACATGACGACACCGTCCTGCCTCAGACTCACAGGTTCTGGGATTACAGATGTGTATCACCACACCTTAGCTAAAATTCTAAGAATTTCAGACTTACACCACATCTGTGCTTGTGATTCTCAGTTCTGGATCAATTTAAAAATGTGAATTGGGTGCTGGGGAGAAAGCTCTGCGGCATAAGTGCCTGCCTGGCAAGCACAAGGTCCTGAGTTCAATCCCCATTACTGCATGCCTTGTCAGCCCCAGAACTCTCGGCATGGTGGCATACACCTGTAATCCCAGCGCTGGGGAGGCAGAGACAGAGGATCACGAGTCCAAGCTGCGTAGTGAGACCCTGTACCAAATAAATAAAAAATTATGTAAATTGAAAATTAGAAAGTACCTCAAATTTAGAAGAGAAGGGCAGGGATACTTGTTTATATGCTAGTACTTTGTAAATAAATGTCTTTACTTGGATTATATCTTTATATGCTTTTTTTTATCAGCAACTTTGTAACTGACCTTTATTTTTTTTTAATCACCAGTGGTGCTTCTAGATCTGGAAAATGTGGGGTTTTTTAATTTTAATTTTATTGAGAAACAAATATGAATGAGACAGTTTCAAAGCTGATTAATAGACAGTTTCGATAATCAATACATTGTACACTGTTATCTTCCTAGTGGTTAGCCATAGTACAAGAGGCTCACAGGATATCCTGTCCAAACACTATCAGTACACCACGGAAAATGTGGTTTGAAGGAATTAAGTAAATTTCTCAAGGTCATCTAGCTGGTTGAGAGGAGGAAATGGGATCCGTACCGTGGTCTGCTTGCATTCAAAGCCCATTTCTTGTTGCTTATGGGCATAGACATCTGTAAGTCCCAGCTTCTTAGGAGGCTGAGGCAGGAGGATCACACCTGTGAGGCCACCCTGAGCAGCTTAGTGAGACCCTGTCTCAATGTAAAAAGTAAAAAGGGCTAGAGATGTGTCCCCGTGACAGATCACTTATCTAGCAAGCTGGTGCCTGGGTTCAATCCCCAGCAGTTCAAAACAAAATCTCCATACCTGGTGAGCCCAGGAAGCTCAAGAAAAGCTGCTCCCAGAAGTAAGGCTGAGAAGTCATGGCTAGTGGGGTGAGCACAGGCTTTCAGGACACATGAGGGGAAGTGGTAGGCAGGGATTTCCTCCTCTGCCTTGGTGAGCCTGGCACCATATAGTCAGATGGTAGGCAGAGGTGTCAACAAAAAGCCTAATTCCCCTGGGCTAGGACTTTATTTTTTTATATAACTATATAATAATTTTTATTTTCCTTCTCTTTTCATTTTTATTCATACATATTTGCAACATAGAATGTTTACATTCATTGTACAGAGCTCATACATACACATAACATTTTAATTCCTTTTTAATTTAATTTAATTTTTGTTTGATTTGGCTTTCTGTTTTTGAGACAGGGTTTCACTAAGCAGAAATAAAGTTCTGTGATGTCACATATGTGCAAGTAATTTAGCAAAAATAAGTTACAATGTTAATGTGGCCTGGATTGGGCTAGGACTTTAGAGGTGACACACGATGTGTTCACCTAGAAGCAGACGCTGAGGTGATACATATCCAGAGTGGATTCCAAAGTGGTCTCAGGACCAGTGCTAATGGGAGAGGAGGGAGGCGGGGCTGGGCAAGGGGAGAAGCTGGGCAGAAAGCAATCCAGGTTTCTTCTAGGGTTCTAAACCTGTGAGGAGCCTTCAGCATTGTCCTGGGTTGGGAGGGGAGCTGGGTCTTCCCATCACCACAGTGCCTGGAATAGGGGTGTAACCTTGGGCAAGGACAATTTCTTCAGTTAAAGCAACTCCATGAAAGGCTGATGGGCATGAGTTTCCAAATGCCCACCTTACCAGCAGCTGGGAAAGTGAATCCCAGCGTCCTGAAGGGGCCAGGGAGGGGGCAGCCCGGTGTCCACTGCAAGGTTTCTCCATGCTACTGATGGGAAATGGCTGGGGATTGTGTTCCTGGGCTTGGCAAAGCCAATTTCATGATGCACAGAGACTCTCAGGGGCAACACAGACCATGGACGAGGATTTCCAAGGGGCAAGGGTCTTACAGACTGCAGGAGGAAGCTGGGATGAAGTTTCTTTCTTTTTTTAAATTTTATTTATTTATGTGTGTGTGTGTGTGTGTGTGTGTGTGTGTGTGTGTGTGTGTCCAGCTCAGCCCACCAGGGGGCAGGGCTGGCTGGCATGTGGTGCTGGGGGATTGAACCGCGGTCCCTGTGCTTTGCTAAGCTTGTTCTAAGTGGGTGCTTTAGACCACGGAGCCATCTCACCAGCCCTGGGATGAAGTTTCGAAAGGTGACTTGAAATTTGAATGTGCCCCTCTGCTCCTTGTCCCAATAATATGAGACAGAAAAGATGCCCAGAATGGAATTCTGTAAGGAAATCTAAGGTGAGCATAGATTCTTCCCCTGGCTAGTTTGTCCTTCAGAAAGAGCCCAGGTGCCTAGCCCTGCATGGAGAAAGACAAGGGAAGGACAACTCGGTCCCGCTTCAGAGCTGTCACTTACTGGCTGGAGGTGCAGGCAGAAAGAGAACACGGTGTGCTCCTGGGCTGTCTTGGATGGAGCTGCCAGATTTTGGGGTAAATTAATTCAGAGGAAGCCAGCAAGGTGGGAAAGTCAAGGAAAGGTCCGCAGAGCAGGAGAGACTTGGGATGATGAGCTTTGAATAATGGAAAGCAGGGATCTGCACTCTTGAATTGTCCTCTCACTTCCCCATCCTGCAGCCTCTGAGGAAGGCAGGGTCACCCATGCCCATGGTTGGCCACACTCCAGGGTGAGAGATGACCCAGGCAATCACATAGCCCTTTCCCTTATCTATGACCTGCCCCAGCCTTTGTACCTTGGGGCTGCTGTTCATGGTGCTGAACCACGGGGCAGTTCGCCAGCCCCACCTTTGAAGAACCAAGTATTTAGGGCTTGTTTCTCCTTCCTTGAGAAAGTGGAAAGATGAGCTTCTTCATGGATGGTTTTGCATGGAGTTACAGGAAGCTCCTAGACACCTGGGCCCCTGGGTGGAGCAAGTGAGGACTGATAGACCTTCCCATCCTGCAGAAAGCACAGGATATAGCCACGTCCTTGTTGGCTGTGCACAATGTGGGTGACTTACAGGCATGAACTCCAGGGAGGTTCTTTGCTGGGGCAGAGCTATTCCACGGATCTATGCCTTGATTTTGGAGATGGCAACATAAATTTACACATGAGAGAATATATGCACACACACACACACACACACACACACACACACATACAAAAAGTGGCAAAAGCCAAGTGAGGCCTGTTGATTGCAGACCTTACTAATGTCAACTTCCTACTTTTGATATTGTGCTATAATTACCCTCACATTCCCCTAGAGTGTGCCAGAGGTTCCCCACTACTGCCGTAGAAAGTTTGCCATCACTGTCCTGTGCCAGCAGGAAAGCCAGGTAGGTGATAGGTACTTGGGATATTTTTGTACTGTTTTGCCCGACTTCTGTACCTTCTTAAAGTCTATAATTATGGCAACATAACATTATTTTTAAACACAGGGTTCCCAGTGGGAGTTCTCCTTGAGAGCCTCTTGTCTCCCTCCGGCTTCTTCCTCACCCATTTAGACGCAGCTCAAGTTTTCTGTTCTCCAAAGGAGGTTCCTGCTTACCTACGCCCACTTCTGCATCCCTGTCCTACTGGGCTGTCCTACTGGGCAGTTGCTTCATGCATCTTCCTTGTCCCCAGGAGTGGTGGTTACATGTTCTGAGTCTTCCATCTCCTTCTCAGATCTTGAGGCCACACGATGGTGCTGAGAGGCTCATGGGCATTATTACTTGGAGAAAGAAAGACACATCTTCTGTCTCCCCAAGGTTCCCCAAGAACTGCATGATGAACCCTAGCAGTGCTATGAGTTGTACCCCACTTTACAGATAGAGACAGACACAATGAGAAGGGATGGTAGCAACAGAATTAACTGAGACCCAAACTCTGCTTTCCAGGCTTACCCTGCAAAAGGTACAGACCTGGATGTCAGTTGCTTGGCCTTTCTGACCTCCACTTTCCTCCTCTGTGGAGTAAGAAAAATGTCATCAATCTCACAGAATTCCCAAGAAAGGTCAGTAACCTGTGGAGCATGCTATTCTGTGGATTCTTCAAAGGCAGGACTAGACCTGGCTGTGACAGAGGTCCCCTGTGTGGATGTTGAAGTCATCTGTGAATGAATGAGGAATTAGAACAAATGCTTGCAAAGAGTCCCCACACAGAGGAGCTCTCCAAATGTCCATGCACAACTAGTGTCTTGTTTTGTTCTCTTCATTCCATCCCAGCCCTTGCTGGCCAGGATGAATTGTCATCAGAACAGTGCCAGGATGCTGGAGAAACTCCAGTCCCTTATGGCTTCAGTGGAAGAAAAATGTGCCACCTGCAGTCTGGGGAGCTGGGCATGGGATAGAGGCATGCCCACGATGGGGCTCGCTCTGCGTCTGGACTCATCCTCAGGCCTGTGGTTGGACAGGGCCTGGGAAAGCCCCACTGCCAGAAGTGTGGGTGGTGGGCAAGCCAGGCTCTAAGAGCTGGGCCTGCGGTCCCAGGGTTTTCCCACAAGGTAGCCTTGTCTGAAGGAATCAGGGAACCCCGAGGAGACTTGTGGGACACCACCTGTGGGGCAAAGGTAAATTAATGAATGAGCTTTATCACCTATATTTGTTCATCCCTCATACAAAATCCAGAAATCTATGCTTTTCACAAATGGGAAGGACCCAGTGCAAGCTTGAGAGGGCCAATTCCTCCTCAAGTGGGAAGTGGCGTGAGCCTCAAAGCCCTTCAGTGGTGGGGAGCTCACTACTTCTCTGGCATGGTCATTCTCCATTCACTGGGGCTGGGGAGAGCAAAATGGACCATTCCAGCCTTCCTGGAAGCCAGGTCTGCCTGAGTTGAGTTGAAAAAGGATCTTGGCTCCCCTTGAGTTTGGAAATTTCGGGAGCTGGATGCATCTGCTTGCTCTCTCTCCTCAGGCACTGTGAGCACTGCCAGTCAGGCCCTCTCATGGTGCCATAGTGTCTTCCTTTCCCTGCAAGATGGCCTGCCTGTGTTTTCTCTCTGGCTCCATGTTGGCTGAACTTCTGTCCTGAGCCGTGCTTGAGGACAGGCTGTGACGTCATCAGAGTCACCGTGAAGAACGTGCCTGCATCTTCTGCCCATTGTATAGCCCCGTGTACCTTAAGTAATGGCTCCTATGACAAATTCTGCTTTGAATTTAATGCCAGGAACATGTTTATGTCTCTTGAGAAGCTGGCCTTTTGTTCTGGTGGGGAGAACACTATATCCTTTCGGTTCTACTTTTGCTCTGAGCTGCCAGGAACCTCAGAGCTAAATTTAATGATTAATTGCAACAACCTCAATACTTTCAGGGTAGGACATAGTTCTTGCTTCCCTTCCCACTCACCAGAGCTGCTCAAAGAGAGGACTGTAGATTCCTGGCACAGAATCAACTTGCTAAAATGCAGCTCAACCTCAGACCTAAGGATGAACTGGAAGCCTAGGGTAGGAGAGGGAAGTTTCATGCATCCTAAGCCAAATCTTACGCCAACTAAAGTCTGGGACCCACTGCTATCAGTCATATTGATTTTTATCTCAAACATCCTTTAATGAAGGCACACTTTCCTGTAAACCACTTCAATATCTATTTGGATGTAAGAGGATTTTTTAAAAATATGAGATACATTCAATTGTACTAAATGAAAATTCAAAATGATAACGTTGAACCTCCACATGGTAATTGAAAACATCCTAGAAATGTGTGGTTGTAAATATTAAACTTAGAAATAAATTTTAAATACATCTGAGGATTAGCTTAGTGGTACACCACATACTAAGCATGGATGAAGCCCTAGATTAAATCCCAGGCACTGAGATCAACCAACCAGTCAATCAATCAATAAAAACAGCATCATAAGAAAAAAGAATTAGGAACTGTTATCTTAACAATTATTACTTAGGGCTGGAGGTGTAAATCAGCAATAGAAAGCTTGCCTAGCATGCATGAGATCCTAGGTTTGATCCCTAGTACAAAGAGAGAGAAAGAGAGACAGACAGACAGACAGACAGACAGACAGACAGACAGACAAAAAGAGAAAAATACTTAATAAAGAACAATGACTCTTCTCAAAAAGTCAAAGATAGGGGCTGGTGAGATGGCTCGGTGGTCTAGGGCACCTACTTGGAACAAGCTTGGCCAAAGCGGAGGGACCATGGTTCAATCCCCCAGCACCACATGCCAGCCAGCCCCGCCCCCTGGTGGGCTGAGCTGGCCACGCACACACACACACACACAAATAAATAAATGTTTAAAAATAAATAAATAAATAAATAAAATGTACCAATGATTTAAAAAAAAAAAAGTCAAAGATACATCAAATCATTAATCATGGTTTCCTCTGGATAATAATATTTGAGTCAGTCTATTTTCCCATGTCATAAATTTCTGTAAGGGAATATAAGTTTTTGAATTATAAATAAATTCTACAGTGAAATACTGTGCAGCTTGGGAAATAAATGAAGAAGTTTATTAAGAAATGAAGAGAGATCCAAATTATTTCATTAAATGAAAAAAGAAAGAATAGCATGTGTAGGTTATTAGCTTTTGTGACAGATTAGGAGGAGGTATAAGGATAGATTTTGCTTGCTTACATAGGTACACAGAGACTCCAGAAGGCTTCTTGATAAATTAATAGCAGTGTGTATGAGGGGTAGTGGGAGCTGGGTGGAACTTAGATGGAATGCGGGAAACCTTTCAAAATATGCCTTTTCTTTATTTTTTTCATCTTTGAGCACTGTGAATAGACATGAACATATTTCACATGTGAATATTTCAGATTCCAAGTTTATAGATGATCTATAAAAGACAGTCTAGGGGCCGGGGAAGATGGCTCAGTAGAATAAACGCTTCCCCAGCAAGCACAAGGGTCTGAGTTCAATCCGCGGTTCCGCAAAAAAAAAAAAAAAAAAAAGAAGAAGAAGAAGATAGTCTACTCTTTTATCCTAGCATATGTCAAACTATGTCAACATAGTTAGCACAGTCACACCATGGGGATTATTTTATGAAGGCAGGCGTTTGGTTTCTTCTATGTCAACCATTACTTCACACTGCTTTATCCCAGGACAACCTCCCCTGAAAGGGTCCCCAAAGCTCATCGCTTATGGACAGAAGGAACTACACCTAATGAAGAGTACAAAGGGGACCAAGGAAAGGAGAGAACAAACACTTTCCAGTGCCTAAGAATATTGGCGATCAATACCCAGAGGCAGCAGTTCCTCTTCATCAAGGCTGCCGGAGCTGTGCTTGGCTCCCTCGCCATTAAATGTCACATATTCCTCTGCTATCAGGGTCGTCACAGAATGCACAGACTGGGGCTCAAACTGGAGGAGGCTGCCTCCCCCAGTCCTGGAGGCTAGCAGTGTATGATCAAGGCAGCAGGAAGCTGGGTTCCTCTGAGGCCTCTCTTCTTGGCTCGGAACCAGCTGCTCTCTTGCACTTTTTCATGTGGCCTTTTGTCTGTGGGTCCTCATTCATCTCCCGGTATCTCCTTGAGTCCCAATTTCCTCTTCTTACAAGGACACCAGCCAGGTTGGATTGGGGCCCACACTAATAATGGTCCTGCATCACAATTCTTTCAGTTAAGGGCCCTATTTCCAAAGAAAGTCATTGTCGAAGATGGAGGTTAGGACTTTGCATCTGGGAGAACACAATGCATCCTGTCACAGTCAGCAACACCAGCCAGAAGAGTTTGGAGACAGAGACTTTAGATTCAGATCTTGGCTGAGGTCTTGGTCAAGGCAGAGACAAGTTCTGGCCTGGCAAGATGGGGCTTAGTCTGTGGTCAATCACATTGGCAAAGTTCAATGCGGGCAGAAGTCAGACAAGAAAGAAAAGGAAGAGTATCAGAGTCACCTTTCCATCGCTGGGATGAAATTCCTGACATGCACAAGTTCTTTTTTTTTTTTTTTTTTTTTTGCTTTAAACAATTTATTTAACTGAAATGGACTTAAGTTTGTTTCTGAAGTGACTTCCATTTATTTTGATACATCTTTTCCCCATGATAATTTACAGGATCTTCAAGCCAATATAAATACTTTATAAATATTTGAATTTTTGGGTATACACCTGCGCAATACCTCAGCAGTATCTTTCAGCAAGAAAATACTGAAGAGTAAAGGCTAGACACAATTACTGGGTACAGTGAAAATCTGCTGCAAATATTTCTGAGGTAAGAAGGCACCACATACCTGTTCAACTAAGAAAACCACCCTTACAACACAGGATGATTTTAATTTTACATAGGACCTAGAACACTTAAGCTGCCAATTAGGTGCTGAATGGCAGAGCAACACCCCCAGTTTATGCCATGAATTCATAGGGAATAGGTTCCAACAACTCGGGGTCCTTTCCATTGGTCCTCACAAAGTGTGCATCTCTGGGAGGGGCAGGCTGGCGTTTCAGCTGAACCCAGGTACCTTTCTCTTTGGCTTCCTTCTTTTTCTGATCATTTTCCTTGACACATTTCAGGAAGCCATCACGACTTTTTGAGTGTTTAATATGCTCGATACGCACATTAATCCTCTTGGCAAGTATCTTGCCCTTAACTTGCTTGTTTACAACAATGCCAACAGCATGCTGGGTAACGTTGTAGACTCTTCCCGTTTTGCCATGGTAACATTTGTGAGGCATTCCTTTTTGCACAGTACCCATTCCCTTGATGTCTACAATATCACCCTTTTTGTAGATTCACATGTATGTAGCCAAAGGAACAACCCCATGTTTTCTAAAAGGCCTGGAAAACATATACCGGGTTCCCCTCCTCTTGCCCTTTGTGTTAGTCATTTTGGCAAATTACTGGAAGATAGCGGTTCCGGCCGAAAGGAAGCCATGCACAAGTTCTGAGGGGAGGATTTTTTTCTGGTCGTCATTTTGCACACTTCCTCCTTGCTCGGCTGGCTCCAAGGCCAAAATATCATGGCAGAGGGGAGACACTCAGCTCACAGCATCAGGAAGCAAAGGGTAGAGCAAGAGCCTGGCAAGAGATGTGGCCTTCTGCGGCATGCTCTCCTTTCTCCAGCCAGGCCCCACCTCCTAACACCCCACTGAGATATGAACTCACCAATGGCCTCACGCATGACCTAACACCTTCCGATGACCTCCCCTCTGAACCATGAGCCTTTCAGGGGACAATGTTTTATTCAAACCATAATAGTCATGGAAGGAGAAGAGGAGGTAAAGAAAAAAGAAACAGAGTAGAGGAAATGGTAAAGTAGTCAGAAGTGCTCCAGGCCCCCCTCTCAAGAAGAACAGCTCCTCTGGGATCCCTATAAAATGAAGGGTGACCAGGACTTTCATCCTCATGGCTCCAGACTCAGTACCTCTGTCCAACTTCCTCTGGAACACCTGTGGTGGCCAGGCTTAGCCCTGAAGGTGCTTCCACCCCCAGGACACCTGGCCCCCCGGATATACAGCTGGAAGGAGAGGTACAGTTCATTAAGGAGCCCCTCAACTTCATGGAGAGGAAGAGGAAAGCTCTGAGTGAGAAAAATCATTTTTTTAAATTTTTATTTATGTGTGTGTGTGTGTATGTGTGTGTGTGTGTGTGTGTGTGTGTGTGTGTGTGTGTGCGTGTGTGGCCAGCTCAGCCCACCAGGGGGCAGGGCTGGCTGGCATGTGGTGCTGGGGGATTGAACTGCGGTCCCTGTGCTTTGCTTAGCTTAGCTTGTTCTAAGTAGGTGCTTTAGACCACTGAGCCATCTCACCAGCCCCAAGAAAAATTATTTCTTAAAGCCAAACACAGCTGGGACTTGAAACGTCATGTTTCCCAGAGCTGCCATGGGTGACGGACTGTCCTAGGTCATGAGGGACCCCGCAGCAAAACAGAAGGAAGTATAGACTTTAGACTGTGGGGTCTTTGCACCCAGGTCAGAGCCAACAGGTTGCCTAAAGTGAGATACAGAATGACTTGTAGGATTGGGGCAGATGACGAAGAAAACCCTTCCCAAAGAGGGCTGCAAGAGGACAAGGGGATACACATCAAGCACAGCGAGTCTGGGAGACAGCTGTCTCAGGAAGACTGTCCCTACAAAGGACAGAGAGCAGCATAAATTATGACTTAACACTCCTGGTGAATCTTGATCTGGTATCTCAGTGTTCTGGCTGCAGGCATAAATGCCGGGCCTGCAACGGATGGATGGATGGTGTGCTCAAAATGATGAAGCATCTCTCCAACCCAGATCATGCGGGCCTGTTTTATGCTCAGTATCCATAACAAGGACGTGTCTTGCCATGAATGATAGTTCAGAGATGGTGGATCAACCTGTCTCCATTATGTCTGCCCCAGCGAGGGGAGCCAGGCAGGACAGGGCTCAGAGTCAGAGCAGCTCACTCTGGGCGCCCAGCGAGGGCTCAGGGTACACTCTCCTCCTTGCCCATCCCATGCATCTCGCCACCTCTTGGTTGTGGGAGGAGATGCAGAATGACTTTGGGCCCTTGATGGCAGCACGGTGGTGGGGGTGGGGGTTATCATTTATCTCAATCTGGTTTTATTTCCTGTGGCCTGGGGAACCTCCTCTGCAGACCCAAATGTGAGGGCTAGAGGCCTGTCCCCTTGGTCATGAGCATGGAGAGCATCCCAGAGAAGGGTGCACCCTCTGGGGAAGGCACAAGAGAAACGTAGGAGCCCAGAGTGGCTGCCAATCTGCTGGGCTCGTTTGACAATCTGTTTTTACTCCCTGATCCTGCTCTGTCTGATATCCAGAAGAAACCTTCTCAGGACTCTTTTCCATCCCCACCCATTTCTTCTGCCTTGAGCCCATCCAGCATGCATTCTGCTCTTTTAATCCTCCAAGCCTTTTTTTTCCTGTTCTTACAAAAGTCAGATTCAAGCTCTGCCTCCTCTAAGAAGCCTGTTCTGCCCACTCCAGGCTGCATGGAGTTCTTCCATCCCTGAGCTCTGGCTCTTCCTTCTTGCTGTGAGAACCACACATCACCTTGAGTTAATGCCTCAGTATTTTGCTCATGTCTGATGGCTTTGTAGGTTTCAATTCCCAACAAAACTATAAGCTTCTTAAAGTATTACCTTAAGCTTCATCGTGAGCCCCTGCCCTTCCCAGGCACAGAGTAGATGCTCAATAAATGAGAACAGAAGAGCAAGCCTGAATTGGATCTGAGTCTCTTCTCTCCCCGCAACCTGGGAATTTGCCAAACATAAAGAGGTCACTTTCTCAGCCTGCCCCGCTGCCCAGCACAGAGAACTGGCACAGGATGTAAGGGGAATTGGGACCAGCAAAGTTGGCCAGTTCGTCCATCAAAGCTAAGCTAAGCTGGTTCTACTGGTAGACGCTGGCAAAGCAGGCCTGACCAGGTGTTCATGACAAGCCCAGGGATTCTTGCGTGAACCTCCCCACAGATTCCGAATATCTTATCCCCTGTGGCAATGAGGACAGGGTGTCACTGTGGGCTCTGAGTCACTCTATCAGAGCCTCTGGAGAATCTAAACTGTTACCTTGCAAGGCTCAGAGAATGGCCCTGATGTCTGCTGTATGTTGGCCTAATTGAGGAGGTCCTTAAAGTCCCCTCCTGGGTGAGGAGCAGGCCTGTGATGCTGTCTACCAGGCTTGCTTTCTCTCCCAGTGCTGGCCAGCAGGAGCCTGTCACCCACTGAACCCCCTTCTGTTCCTCTTCGTAAATGCCACCCACTTTTCCCTGTGTGATGACAGAGCTATTGCTTAATCCCCCTGGGCTTGGGTAGGACAAGAGTTCCAGGTCCATGTGACCAATCCTGTGCAGGAGGGATAGATGTGTTCTTTGGGAAAAGGAGATGCCAGGACACTTATGCCTATATCTGACCACCCTCATTCAGGAAGTTCATCCTCATACCTGCCCTGAGCCTCTTTCAGAGCAGCCAAACCTCGGTTTGCTCACTGTCTCTCTCTCTGTGCTCAAACTTGTTCCCTGGCCTGCTCTGTCAGTTTGTGGCCAGGATGGGGTCATCCTGTGACCTCACTTTAAATACCAGAGCCCAGGGAATGGCTTTTATCATCCCCGCCAGTGGGTTCCATCTGTCTTAATTACATTTTCGATTTTGTCACTTGCCGTCACTTCGTGTTTCCTTCAGCAGCTGAGCATGCCCATGAGGGCCTGAGGGGTCCCTGCCCTTTCCGGGCTACTCAGCGGTTCCTGGCTCTATCACTCAGGACTGGCAAATTGCTGGCACCTGCCCTGGGGCTCGCTGCAGAGCAGTCTGAGCAATCGCCACCCCCATTCTCTGCCCCAAACTAAACAGCCTTGGCGGCCACCCAAAGCCTTGACCTGGGTCGTCCTGGCTGCCAACTCCAACCGGCTGTCCGCCTGCCCACCTGCCACCTGCCTGTAGGTTCCAGGGTGACCTGGGGCTTGCCTCCAAATTGCTCCAGAGAGCTGTGGGTGCACCAGGCTGCCTGTGCTGGGCACCTGCTCAGCTGGCCTCTCGCCGGGCTCGGCCCATTCTGAACTTGCTTGGAGTATACAAAGTGTTCCTTCCCTCTGTCCAGCCTCTTCCACTTGAGGGAACACAGGCAGAGAAGAGAAGACCCAGAGGCAAATGGAGGCTAAACATGACACAAAGGAGGACATGACATTTGTACTATGCTAGCCTTTCGTTTTGGTTCATTATCTGAGGAACTAATGACATTGAATGCATTGGTATGGGCTGAACCCACCTTTTTAAAACTACCCTCAATGCTGGCCCAAACTGAGCTTAGGATAGGTCCTACATGGAGCTCTGAGCCTAACTGTGCTCACAGGCTGGTCACTGTCCAAATCTAATAATCAGACCATGCCCCCCATTTCTTACCCTGAGCAGTCCAACTTTGGCAACAGACTAAATATTTCTATTTTTTTGAGACAGAGTCACACTGCGTAGTTCAGGTTGGTCTTGAACTCACTATGTAGCACAGGCTGGCTTTGAACTCGTGGAAATCTTCGGGCCTCAGTCTCCTTATAGACATGCACCACCATGCCCAGAACAGACTGAATCTTTTTTTTTTTTTTAATTTTTTTTTTTTGATTTAGTGTGTGTGTGTGTGTGTGGCCAGTTCAGCCCACCAGGGGGCGGGGCTGGCTGGCATGTGGTGCTGGGGATTGAACCGCGGTCCCTGTGCTTTTTGTTTAGCTTAGCTTGTTCTAAGTAGGTGCTTTAGACCACTGAGCCATCTCACCAGCCCAGGACAGACTGAATCTTGACTTTGGTCTGTACATTACAGAAACCCTGACCCTGGTATATACTCCCTAAAGACAGGAAGAGGACAGCTGGCTGGATGTGGCCCAGCCCTTGTGCCTATGTACAGGTCCATAGCAGTCTCCGCCTCCCCAGAAAGCCTTTCTCCTCCTCTCCATCTCCAGCTATTGCTCCTCCAGGAAGCCTCCCCAAACATACCCCACCCTGTCCTCTCTCTCCACCATCCCTGAGCATAAGCCCAAAGTCCCCCCCGCTTTGGCATCAGCCACCCCCAGCCTTGGATATGGCTGCCTCTGTCAGTAGAATATTTACTGCTGCCTTCCTGGTGGCCAGGTTGAATTGATACTCAGGGTTGTCATCAGCACACATGCTACAAGCGACACCTCTCAGGCCTCACTGTACACCCCACGATGGACACAGGTTAGTCTGTTCAGCTGACAACTTCAACAATGTTACATCTCCTTCATGCAAAGGTCCCAGCTCCTGTGGCCTTTCTGTGACTGCTGCCATGATCCACTGGCTCCTTGTCCTTATCCCGGCTGGCAGGAAGCAATGATGGAGTCTGAGGTTCTTCTAGACTACTCCATCATCACCCACCCTCCCCAGGGTTCAGCCAGGGACCAGGAGCGTGGCATCACTTGAATGCTGGTTGGAGGTGAGACTCCTGAGCCCCCCCCTGGACCTGCTGAATCAGAGCATGGAGTTTAACAAGCTCTCTAGGGGGATTCCCTGCTCCCATGCATCCAGGAGGGGCTGCACCACACCATGGACTGTGTGCGTTGGACCAACTGTCTGGGGTCTTTTATCTCTTTCCAAAGCTTGTTCTAAAGCCAAGGAACATTTGTTTTTCTTTTAATCCCCCCTTCGCTTCCCCAGTAGGGTTTACCAGATTTAAATAAAAACACAGAACCCTATTAAATCTGAATTTCAGATGAAATTTTTCTTTTGGTATGTATATGGCCAGTGGAGTATTTGCAATGTAGCTTTACTACAGAATAGTTTGTGTTTCTCTGAAATCTAAATGGAATTTCTGTTTTAGCGAGTAGTAAATGTTTATCTAACTTGTGTTTTATCTGTAACCCTATTCTGGCCCCTGCCCAGTCTCTGGCCCATACACCACAAGCATGCCCCACACTTGTGTAGACAGTTCTAAGCCAAGGAAGCCTGCTCAGCCACCTCGCCTACTTCCTAGGTCTGCTTGCTACAATAAAGCTGGTGAGATGCGCTTGAAAATGTGTTTATTACAGTCATTGCCACCGTTGCCTTCACCCGAATGGCCTCAAACACATCAAAGCTAGGCTTTTTGAGCATTTGTGCCTGTCAGTAATTCTTTTATATTGCTCAGATCAATCTGGGTTTAGCACATTAGGGCAGATGTCATTATATTATAATCATGTTATTAGTATTATTACCACCACTATTGATATTGTTACAGTATGCCACTTTTAGATCATTGTGACTATTTTCCCTGCAGAGAATTTTATGTTCTTGTCAGTGACTTCATTGTAATAATGAAACCCAAGCCTTCCCCCAGGGTTCTGAATGGCAACTTCCGGGAAGCCCTGCCACCCCCTCTGGGACCACAGCCACCAGTAGGCATGAACAGTGCAGGTTCTTGAGTCTTCATTGGGGACAGAGATACAAAGTTAAGGTTTTGTTTTGCTTTAGTATTGGAGAATGAACATAAGGTCTTCACTTTGAATTACCAACCCAGCACTTGTTTTATTTTGAGACAGGATCTTACTAAGTCAGTAACTTACCCAGCCTGGACTTGAACTTGCAATCCTCCTGCTTTGGTCTCCTAGAGTGCCGGGATTGCTAGCATGCACCACCACACCCAGCTACAAGGTTAATTTCTCAGCCAAAAGTGAAGTTCTCAGAATGTGATCCTTGGGCTGCAGCACTAACACCACCAGGGAGCTTGTTAGAAACACAGGTTCCTGGAGCAATGGACACCACATCGGACTGCAGATCAGAAACACAGATTCCTGGGATCTACTCCAAACCTCTTGGATCTGACACTGGAGGCGGGGCCCAGTAATCTGTGTTCCAGCTGATTTGATGACTTAAAGGTTGAGTCTCGGCAGCGCATCCAGAGGTCCTGTGGATCTGTTTTTGCTTCAACAGTGTTTGGACGGGACAGACCCGGGGACTCCCTCTTTCATCTTCCCATCCACTCTCCAGGTACTAGTTTTGGGATCATCTTCTCGACTATCTCCTCCTTCCAGGACAGACAACACTGTTCTTTTGTGGGTAGTTCCTTATTGCTGATCAGCTATGACCTCTCAGATTCAGCAGAATTATTCCACCGAGGTGGAGGCTGCTGCCAACCGCTTGGTGAACCTCCACCTGCAGGCCTCCTACACCTGCCTCTCTCTGGGCTACTACTTTGACTGGGACGATGTGGCTCTGGAGGGCATGGGCCATTTCTTCTGTGAGCTGGCCAGGGAGAAACGCGAGGGTGCCGAGCATCTCCTGAAGATGCAAAACCGGTGCGGCGGCCGTGTACTCTTTCAAGACGTGCAGAAACCATCTGAAGACGAGTGGGGTAAAACCTTGGACGCCATGGAAGCTGCCCTGGCCCTGGAGAAGAACCTGAACCAAGCTTTTCTGGACCTTCATGCCTTGGGCTCTGCCAAGACCAACCCCCATATCTGTGATTTCCTGGAGAACCACTTCCTAGATGAGGAGGTGAAGCTCATCAAGAAGATGGGTAACCACCTCACCATGCTCCGCAGGCTGGTAAGCCCCAGGCTGGGCTGGGAGAGTACTTCTTTGAAAGGCTCACCCTTAAACACAACTAGGAGGTTAGAGCCTGGCGGTCTCAGAGGGGCTCCTGCATCACCCGGAATCAGGGCTTTGCCTAACCTTCTCCCTCCAGCCTTTAAGCAGCTTTCTCACCTTTCTGGAGCCCTCTCCCAAATCTTGGACCAAAAGAAAATAAACCCTTTTGCAGCAAAAAAAAAAAAAAGTTTGAGTCTCACTTCTCTAGGTGGCTGAGAGAGGATGTGGGACTGACTGTCTGACAATCGTAATTGTGTTGTAGTCACTGGGATCCAGGGACATAGAGGCAAGGAGTAGAGAGAGAATGGGACCAAGGGAAAGAGAAGAATGGTGGCAGACTCATTGTCAGGAACCTGTGGCCTAGGTCTTCCTTGAGTCCTAGGTTCCCCAACCAAAAAAAAAAAAAATTAATTTCCACAGGAAGAGATAGAATGAGAAGAGAGGGAATGTCAGATGCTGAGGTCCTGGGACCTGGTGGCAGTAGGGAAGTTTGGCTCAACTAGAATCTGTGATTAAAGGGAAGATGGCTCAAAGCTGGATCATAGAAGCCCTTAGATGCCAAAGGACCCATTCTGATTCGGGGCTTTGGAAGCTGTGACCGTTTTTTTTAACAGAGGGGCAGAGACAGGGCTGAGTTTGTGCAGCACGGGAAAAGTGAGATGAGCTGGGGGTAGAGGTGGGGGCTTCAGCCTGGCTCTTCTAGCCACACGGGTGGCCCTGGGCTTGCACAACACACCAATGCCACACTGGCCTGGCTCTAGGAGAACAGTTGGTGTTCCAGAAAGATGAAAGCCCAGTTCTGGCTCACTGGACTTGGCAGGGGCTCGGGACCTGTAACAGTCACAGCTGCGGTGGCCCCTAGTACCCCAGTAGGCCACGGGCCCGAGATGCCCAGCACAGGAGTTGCTCTGGAAGCAGCCCCTGCCATAGACATTGCTGAGGGTGGATGCTTTGGGAGAGAGGAAGAACTGAGAAGGAACATGGCAGAGAGAATGTGGCCTTGTCCCTACTTAGCCTCCCTGACTGACCATTCCTGGAGGAGGAAATGGGGGACAAGGAAAGAAGAACTATTTGTACTGCTCTGCTCATGATCCCTCATCACCTTCCCTGGCCCTGGCCCTGCCTCAGGGAACTCTCTTAGAAGAGCACTGAAAGTCAAAGAGCATCACATTCATGGCCCCTTGTGGACCAGTGACTTGCAAACTACAGGGGTGACATCCCCTTCTGTAGCCACAAAAACAACCCCTGGAGAGTCTGAATGTCACTTAGTGCTTGGGGTGGGTAGGGCAGAACCAGTGCATTGATAGCCTTGTTGTGACAACCAAGCCAATGGTGGTGTACCTCCAGTGCTGGGAGACATGAATCTCATGTGCAGAGGTCTTGATAGAAGGTCTCTATCTAAGGGGCTCCCAGTGGTTATTGATGAATGAATGCTCCATCAATGGTAAGTGCACGGCCACTGTGACCCAGATTCTTCTGTTACACTGTGGCCCCCTGTACTCCAGTCCCTTGGGGAAAGAGCCATGGTTGCTAGCAGGTGACCTATAGAAAGTGCCTCCCCTGCTTTCCACAGTCTCACCCTATTGACATTGGATCCCCTGGGGAAGGCCCTGTTCCCATTTCAACAAACCAAAAGCTAGAGCCAGGCTGGTCACTAACTCTTATGCACATAGAGGAGCTGATATAGCACGAGTTCACCATGGAAAAGAATTTGTCTGTCACAGAGACATAGTGAGCCCCAGAATCTAGGTGTCTGGCCTGTGCTGTAGCATCTGTCCCTTTGCACCAAGCTTTTGATCTTTGGGACCATCCTAGTGGGGAGGAAGTTATGCCTAAGATCAGGGGTTGGTACCATGAGACCAGAGCTCTGGCACTTCAGATTTCCCTGTCCCTCAGTCCCCCAGAAAAGGACTCTAAACCCACCCCAGGGGCTCAGGCCCTTTAAGTACATGACCCACACCTTGGGGGAAGTTATTTGAGACCATGGCCTCATCTCGGATGGCATAGTGCTTGAGGGCACCATCTGGAGCCAGGGTGCTGGGACTCACATTCCTATTCTGTACTTGCGACTGCCACTGACCTTGGACAAGTCCCCTAACCTCTCCACGACTCTATCTTATGTCTTCAGAAGTGAAATACTGACTGTCTCCTAGAGTTTCCAGGAGGAAAGAATGAAGTTCTTTTTGTACAGGACCCTGAACAGTGTCTAATACACTGTAAGAGATGGATCAGAGTTGAATATATTTGTGCTGTTGTGGTTTGAGCAGCTGAGCTAGAGACAGAGACTTGGGTGCCTGAGATTTATGGTGGGGGCCCTCAGAGTGAGGGAATGACTTCAGTGAGGGCATGGTCTTTGTGGCACCTGTCTGGATCTCACTGCCCCCCAAGAGTCAATCGTACCTTAATGCAAGGAGTTATGGGGGCAAAGGAGAGGGAGTATAGACTTTTACCTGTACCGCTCAATCCTGTCTACCAGATGGGCAGCCCCAGCAAAGGGGGTTCCATTGGGCACCAGTGGTGTTGGCTCAGAGCATCAGGACCTCTCAGTTCTCCCAATTTTGATTGATAGAGAGGAAGGTGTTTGTCCTTGGTTCTGATTCTTCTACTGCCAGCTGGGCTGGGCTTCTTCCTCAACTCACACTAAGTGAAAACTCCCAGCAACAGCTGGAGACATGTATCTTCATCCCTGGCACCTCCTCTTCAGCTCTTACCAGTTTCTCCTTAGAGGAGGACTCTCCCGAGGATCCCCAAACTCCAGAGGACCCCTGAATCCAGAGCTTCAAACTCCTGCACTTAGGCAGGTCTCCAGCCTTCGGGCAGCCACTCAACTTCAGCCTCTCCCTTTCCCACCCCCTCTAAGTCCCTTGGGGCAGGGACTTCACCATATAGGAATTTTCTATCACCCCATGAGCGCGTTGGAGGAAAATCGGCAAAATTAATTGGAAATTAAAGCCACCAAATGAGCACTGAATTAAGAAACCATTAACTCCAAATGACTGCTGGAAGGGAGCGGAAGTTAATTACAAAGGCTGCCTGGTTATTTTGTGTTTTCTGCATTGAGGTTATTGTCTTAGATCCTGATGCCTGAGTCTGATTAGCATTTCTGTGCCTATCAGTGTTGCTTTGGCAGGTGGTAGGACCCTCTCCAGGCATCCTGGAAGTCTCTCCCTTCTTGGGATGGAGCCTCCACCCCCACACATGCACTGCCTGACCCACAGCAGCACCCCACCTCTGCCCCTGCCTCACAGCCCTCTAAGGGAAGTCATTGTCAGGGGCACCCTGGGGAGTCCTTGCCCACACACTGTCATTGTATAATGGGCGCCACCACCCTCCTCATTAGGCTGTGCTTGGCTCCAATGGGACAAAATAGCAGGAGCACATGGCTTATTAGCCAAGAAGCCTGGGGGAGAAGGGAAGCGCTGACTGCGGCCCAGAGGACTTTCCAGATGTGCTGCCCTGAGTGGCCACTTTCCTCTCCTTGTGGGAGCAATCTGCAGCAATAGAGGTGACCCACAGGATGGGGCTGTGGTCCTGTTCTATCGCAGATTTACGGGATGGATGATGCTGCCCACCTGATATCCCCCACCATGGTCTCCTTTTGCAGCTCTTCGCAGATCTCTGTTTTGCAAGTCCCACCCTGCCTTGTGGGCACTGGTTTTCTCATCCCCTGGGCTGCAGGATCTCTGAGAACAGGGTCCAAATGTCCTAGGAAAACTTTGCTGGACTGTGAGCAGAGGGAAAGAAACTGTTTTTGTGCAGGCTTCCAATTACTGGGTAATCTCAAGGGAGGGCATGGCTGTAGTCATCCTCTTTCGAGGACTCTCAGGCAAACCCTCTCACAACCTGTCTTACATCTCCACCTCCCTCCTTCGCTCTTTACACAGGTCCCAGAGTCGCTTGGCTCAACCGCAAAGCTGACCATGGCCTCCCAGGTGGTCTTCACTACTCTGCTGCTTAGGGTGACATGCAAATGCAGAATTAATCTGAGCCTAGCACAGGGAGACCCTCAGCGATCCACAGTCCCCCAAGAGCTTCCTTCCAAAACGACCTTCCTCCAGGAAGACCTCCCTGATGCCTGACACTTCCCCAAGCCCTAATCCTCACCGAAAATCTCCTATGACTTCCTCTGTCATGAATTAAACCTGATCAAATATTTGACTCTTTGTTTAGGGTCCCTATGCATGGTCTTCTCTCAGATTGATTACAATCTCTTTGAGCAAATGAATCTGTATGTTCTCAGGGCTCCCACAGAAACCCCAGGAAAGGACTGAGAACAAGGAAATCTCATTACGAAGGACACAGATTGATCAATTAATTCACTGGCTTTGTCTCCTCACACCCCTCCCCCGGGCTCTTTTCACAGCTCTTGGAGTATCTCTGCTTGGCAATTCCCACCCTGTCTTGTAGGCATTGATTTTCTCATCTGGCCTCGTCCCTTGAGCCGTGGGATCTCTGAGAACAGGGCACAAAGGCCTGTTTCTCCCCAAATCCCCAGAAACAGGTGCAATGCCTTGGCAAACAAGAGATGCGATGATCCCTCCCTGGCAACCTTTTCTTTCCCCCATGCTCAGACAGACCACGCCTTGTCTGAGTCCTTTGCAGCTTTAGCTCCTTCTGGTCTTCATTTCTTCATTTGCTCAGCACCTGTTTGCAAAGCATTGACTATGTGTCAGCTCCAACATTAGGTGTTAGAGGGAGAGCAAGGGCAGGATAAACAACGTAGAGAGCTCCATTTCTCTATTGCACCGTGTCAAGGTTGGGGACTTGCCTGAATCACTCCGTGGTCTCAATGCTCATCACAGTGCTGGGCACATCCACTATCTATGTGATATCTACTGAATTAGCTAGTAATACCTCAAGTTGGCATCTTCTGCTATTGCATGGGATTTTAGAAGACCAGTATTACAATGAGGCTAGAGAGAAGACAGACACAGAGAGAACTGTAGACTAAGGGCGGGGCTGCAGGGACAGCTGGACATTGGTGCAGGGGTGGTGGTAGCACTGGGGAGGGATGCTTCTTGGGTCCTGGGGGTGAGGAGCACCACCCTGCAAGTGCAGAGGGCCAGGGAGAAGACCCAGTGGAGACCTCGGGGTATTTGAGAGAGCTGCTGGTGAGGGCTCAGCACTGCCCAAGTCCTGAAGGTAAAAGAGAATGTGAGGCTGGAAGGGCAGACAGGAGCGAGGGTATGTTCTAGTCTCAGAAGCAACACATGCTTTACCATGTAAACTGTGAGAGCCTGACCATTGTTGTAGCCCCCTGAAGAGGCAGCAGAGGAGAAGACAGCAGTCTGAGAGGGGGATGTAAAGTAAACCTGCTCCTGTGAGGTGTTTATCTGTCATCCTCACCCAGCCAGTACCCACTCTCCCTCCATCCATTAGGAGCCCTTTCTTCCACAGAACACCCCTCTGCCACCCTAGCCCCCTAATGGGATTACTCTCCCCGACATCCACTCCACCATGTAGCTCACACCTGGCCAATCACAACCTCCCACTCTCCCCTCTACTATGATTGGCTCAGAGGCGATCACATCACCCCACTCCTGAGCCACTGAGATTCTGTTCTGGGCTCTTTTGCTAAAACCAAAAGGGTGTCTCTTCGTGTTGAGGAGGCCTAGGCTTTGTGCATCCCCCTACCTACTGTGTGGTAAAAGCTTTCCTGGAACAAAAGCCAATATTAATAAATCAGAGCCAAGAGTTGACATGCAGTGGAGTTCTGATGGCATCTCTATGTGCTAGGAGCGAGATCTACTTTGGGAATTTTTAGCAGATTTATTGTTTTATATTACACTAACCTGGGCTGGGTTTTCATTATTTGCAACTGAAGAAGTCCTAACACAATAAGAAAGCGTACAAAGCAATCTGAATCTCCTAAGTGCGAATGCAGGGTAAATACCTAGACTAGAAAATGGGTTTGGGGAAGCTGGATAGAAGTCTGTGTGTCCAAGGTGGGGGGCTGGGGGAAAAAGCAGGAGAACATTCTTGAGCACGTGGACAAGGAAAACAGGGAAAGACCCAATGCTAAGATGAGCTGGGTGGGGTAGAAATAAAGAGAATTATCAATTATACAGGATTGTGCTTAGAATAAATCTTCTGCCTCAGAACGAATAAACTGTAGCAGGTGCCGGCAACTTTTCCTAGAAGAAATCAGCCAGTAAATAACTAGCCTGGGCAGGCCATGCAGTCTACATCAGCTGCTCAACTCTGCAGCCATAGAGCAAATGCAGCTATGGTCAATAACAAAGCAGTATGAGTTCCAGTAAAACTTTATCAAAACAGGTGGTGGGCCAGGTTAGACTGCGGCCATAGTTTGGTGAACTGGAGAACAGAGGCAGGACTGTAGTGCTGTAGCCTCTGGACAGTCACTTGTGCTAAGTGTTGTAGTCTCAGACTAAGCCAAGAGTATTGTGAAAACCAAGAAGGTTCATGTCAGTCTTCAACTTAATCCTCCTTTGCCTGCCGTAGAGCAATTCCTCATGGGTAGTGAGAGGGAAGTGGGGGTGGATCATAGTTCCCATAGCTTCTCCGATCTTGGGTTGAGAATTCGGCCCTGAAGCTGAAGAGGGGGGAACCGAGGAAGGTAACCATAGATTGTAGGAAGCAGCCAGTACCATGGACAGTGTGACTCCCTGGACCACGGTGTTGATTTACAAGTACCTGGTTTCCCTAATAGAAAAAGCCTGTCTCTCCTTTCAAGAGCTGGATGAAAAAGAAATGTCCGGGATATACTAGAAGTGTTCCGAGACCCTGGAAACCAGACTCTATAGCCAGACCCCTGGGGCCACGCAGCTAGTGAGAATGATGAGCTTTTTTCCTAAAAAAAAGCTAAATGGGTCTAAAAATAAGCCCCATTACACACCAATAGACCTAGATGGTGCGATGAAAGGGGTAGCTGGAAGGGATCTCAAAAGAGTCCATTTTTTCTGTGTCTCCTCTTCCTTACCTGTCAGGCGCAGATAATGATCACTTCCCTGCCTCGCTCATGGGGTCATTACGATTATCGAATGAGACAGTGGACAGAAAAGTGCTGAGAGCAGCAGAAAATACACGCGGGAAGAACTCTGAGTCCAGATGTCCAGCTCAGCCTCTGACCTGCTGTGACTCTTGTCGCTTTCTTTCCTCTTGTTAAAAATAATCACGGGGGCGGGGGGGGGGCTGCCCCTTAGCTCAGTTCTTAGGGGGCCCGCCCCTTAGCTCAGTTCTTTTAGTGGCTGCTTCAACAAAGCAGTCAGGCTCAGGTTGCTGTGGTTCGATCCCCACAACTCAAGCCAGCCAAACCTGCCCTGAAGGCATTCGGAGCAAAGTAATAATAATAATAATAATAATAATAATAATAATAAAAAATAATCACCAGGGCTAGAGATATAGCTCCAGTGGTTGAGTGCTTGCCTAGCACACATGAGGCGCTGGGATCTACTCCCAGCAGTGCGCACAAAACCAAAACTAGAGCTGAAGAAGAATGGAAAAAATAAGAATCACATTTTTCTTTGACAGAGATGAAGAGAAAGGTTCAGGAGTGGTTTCAACCTCACCACTGTTGAAGCTGCTGATGACTTACCCTGCATCCTCACCCTCTGGGGACATTGTTCCACTCCTAGAATCTGAAATGTGAGAGTGATACCTTCCAGTTCCAGTGCTTCTGGGTTTGTGAGGTTCTCGAATGCTCCATTTGAGCATGTTGAACTGCAGCCCAAGCATCTTCAGGGATGGTTGTCTGCTCCTGAGGAGGAGGCCTGAGGCTCTAGATTCTCATCAGCGCTATTGTCCACAGCCTTTGGCAGCCCATGGCTCCTTCCAGCTTTGCCTGGAGAACCATGCTCCACAGATCTTCCATTCATCTTTGGAGGAAGGGCACAGGGACTGGCTGGAACAGGGCTGGCCATGAGGATGGGGACCCCTGTCCCCCATCTCCAGAGCCAAGAAATTCCCCTTCCATGTACAGTCCTTACGTTGGGCTTAAGGACAGAGCATTTTGGAAGAAATATTTTATCTGGCTTGGACCAAGAATAAAAGAAGGAATTTTGTAGTTCATGATGTAAGTGCTCAGGTAGGGCCATAGCTTGGAAGGACAGAGCCAGGACTGGGCCTTAGACTCCATGTCACAGCTTGGGCCCAAGCTACGTGTTTGAGGTGGAGAGCTGTACCCTTTTTTGGAGGAGCAGAAGCCATGCTTTTTAAATTTTTTTTAATATAATTTAATTTGGATACAGGGTCTTGCTGTGCAATTCAGCCTCACAGTGATCCACACCCACATGCGGTACCAGGGATCAAACTTGGGACCTTGCACTTGCCAAGCAGGCACTTATGCCACCCAGCTATCTCCCCAGCTTTTTCACTCAGACTTCTGGCTCCATGATGCTCCAGGTTTCTTTGAGCAGTGAGACTTTCAGACCCCACAGGTGCTCAAAGGCGAAGAAGTGAGGAGAACCACAACAAGCACCAGGAGCCCGGACCAAGTCAAAAGTGTGGCGTAAGCAGGTGGAAAAGAACAGGAAGCCCACAGGCAAGAAGGAGACATAAGTGACAGCAGAAAGGGCTGAGTCTCAGGCTGAGGACTTCTAGGAGGAAGCAGGGCAGCCTCCTGCTCTCTATGGGGTTCATCCTAAGGGCTGTGATGAAGTTCTGATGCTGTTATGGTGGACACAGCTTCTGGCCATACTACCAGCCTATCTGAGCCCTTAGTCTTTTCTGCAAGTAGACTAAAGTGCACAGAAGTTGAGGCAGACCCCCTCCAGGAGCTCTGTGGAGAGGAAGCATGGCTGGGAGGCAGGGTTGGTTTATCCCTCCAGCTGAACTTTCCATCCACTCTTTTTTTTTTTTTTAATTTTATTTATTTATTTGTGTGTGTGTGTGTGTGTGGCCAGCTCAGCCCACCAGGGGGCGGGGCTGGCTGGCATGTGGTGCTGGGGGATTGAACTGCAGTCCCTGTGTTTTGCTAAGCTTGTTCTAAGTAGGTGCTTTAGACCACTGAGCCATCTCACCAGCACCTCCATCCACTCTTAACTGCCCTGCCCCTCTGAGGTCTTCCTTTCCCATCCCTTGTTTCTGCGCTGGAAGCTGGACTGGTCTTTCTATAGCACAAACTGAATCTCTGCATTCCCATCGCTGTTCAACCCTTCAGCACAAAGTCCAATCCAACATCCTCGCCACAGCCTGGGGATCCTTCACTACCTGCCCTGCTTTTTTTCTTGAGCTTTAGCTCCCCCAGTTCCCTTCTTTAAGCCCAGTACATGGGCCACCTTGAATCTCATTCAGGTTCCTGGTTTTCCAGCTCCTCTCCCCTCTCTGAACTTCACTGCACGCTGTTTCCTCTGCCCTAAATGGTCCTAGGTCCTATGAATCTCCCTCGCCTCACCTCCCACCCCATCCTTGCCTGGCTACCCCACCAGCCTTCAGCACTTATGGACACTGCTTCCTCCCATGATCTTCTTGTGTCTCCTAGGAGTTTCCATCGCTCCCTGCGGCATTTCCCATCAGTGCCCACCCTGCTACATAGATACTGCTTCTCTCTTATTCCCTGTCCACTTGGGCTTCTCAAGTATTAAGGTGAAACATGAAATTCCCAGCATTTTAGTATGTTTGGCCTAAAAAATGGGTCATTTCATAGGGCTCAAGGGGATACAAGGACCATGGGCATTCTGTCACCTGTGGGACTCAGTATAACAAGTGCTTAGTAAGTATAGATCCTGATCTTGCTTTTTTTCCCCCTCTTGTCCTTCGACTCTTGGCAGGGAAGTTGTCCAGGCCCTGGACTGGGAGGATGCTTACAGGTTGTTTTACCCACTGTTTCTCACCTTTTCATACTCCAGCTCTCCTTTGATAAATATAAAAGCCTCCCTCTTGTCTTCAGTGATGTTTCTAAGTTGTCTCATTGTGAATGGCTGTAGTCAGCTGAATAATGGATCCCAAAGATATCAGATCCTAATCCCCAGGACATATAAATGTCACCACATTTAGAGAAAATATTGAGTTAAGAATCTTGAGGTGAAGCAATTATCCTGAGTCCACCAGGTGGGCCCTAAACACTAGCACATGTACGCTTCTAAAGAGAGGCAGATAGAGATGGTACAGTGTAACCTGGAGCCAGGTATCAGCATGATGTGGCCACAAGCCAAGGAAAGTCAGCATGCCACCAGAATTTGCAAGAATCAAGAAGGGTTCTCTCTTCCAGCTTTTGGAGGAGTGTAGCTGTGTTAGAATCCTTGATATCAGCCCAGTGCTGCTGATGACATCAGATTTCCAGAATAAATTTAATCCCGAGAATAAATTTCTGTTGTTTTAGGCCACCCAGGTTGGGGTATTTTATTTCTGTTAGGTCTTTTGGCAGCACAGTAAAGAGACAGGAAAGACAAAAGAAGGCTTTATTAACTCTAAAGACACAGAGAGAAGAAAACTAAGTTCCAGAGAATGGCAGAGACTGTCTCAAATTCATAAAGTAGGCATTAGCAGAGACCAGACGAGAATAAGAGCGTGCAACGCCCAGTACCCCCAGCTTCAGGCTAACTTCTTCTGCCCCGTGGTCTCCTGTCTGAGAAGAGTATTCAGAACATCTGATGGGATAGAAAGGCAGGGTGGGCCAGGCTAGGGAAAGCCTGCAGCAGCACACCCCAGGGCTGGGGATTTTATCTAATAGATAAGGTGTGAACGTTCTGGCATTATTCTTACCGGCTGGTAGCTCCCGGAGACTGAGAATTATCCTGCCTGATTTCTAAGACCTGAAAGAAAAGATTGCATTTATAGATGATATTCTTCATAAACCTAAAATGGAAACCACAGCAGGTGCCCATTGATAAGGGAGGTATTTGGTGGGCGGTTCTCTGGTGCAGAAGGTAAGGACAAAGGGGCTGGCTAAGAAGGGGACAAGGGCCAGGAACAGGCAGCCTCAGCGTTTTCCACCTTGTCGGCCTTGCTGAGGACCAGTGCTTACCTTGAGCAGCAGACGCGGCAGCTGTAGCCAAGCCTGGTGTGTACACATGCTTGCACACGTGCGTGCTCAGAGGCACACTCCAGGTCAAGGACTCATACGCACCTGTGTGTACACGTGCAGAGGCGTGCATGGAGGAGGCTGGACCCAAGCCTAGGTGGCCAAGAAGAGCTTTCATAATGTATCCAGTACCCTTTGGGATGCCAAATGGAGTCCAAAAACCAAATGGGGCTTGTTGCCACGATTTGTTCCCCCGGTATCCAGATTCTGAATGAGCCTGGATCCCTAGCGTGAAATGCAACGTGGCAGAGAGGCAGGCAGGTCCCCCCTGAGCGTTCTGTGAAGCCATCGTGGCCTCCCTCCCTCCCTCCATTCCTCCCTCCCTGGGTCTGATTTCCTGTCCCTCCCTTAGCACTGCCCAGCTCTGCAAAGAATCACCCCAGGCTCCAGGGTTTGGGAAATTTTTTAAAGTTATTATTTATTTAGGAAAGGGTCTGCAGGGAGTTCAGGGTCTCACTACTAGATCAGACTCATAGTGATCCACCTGTTTACAGACTCCCAAGAGCTGGGATTATAGGGGTGTGCCACCACACCCAGTCTCATTGCTGTCTCAGCACACCCTGGGGTCGGGGCTGGCACTGCAGGCCCTGGGGATCAAACCCTGGGCCTCTAGGCCTGCTTGCAGGCACTTTAATCCACTGAGCTATTTGGCCTGCCCCTAAAAACAGTTTTTAAGTGGAGAGAGTCGTGTTGGATTTGGAGAAGGAAGAACAGATCAGGTGCAGCAGCAGCCTGGGAAATGGAACAGCCCCAGCTTGGGCTTGGGATCTATCCTGTAAAGACTGTTGTTATGGTTTGTGTCTAGAGGTCCCCCAAAGCCTCATGCAGTGAAAGGATGGGCTTCTAGAGGGTTTTTTTTTTGTTTATTTTTGATTGATTCATGGTCCATTGCTAAGACTAGGAGTGTGAGCGCTATACCCATAAGGGAGGGAAAGAGGCTAGCTCTTGCTCCTCCCTTTTTGTTCTCACTGAACTGTCACCCTTCTGCCATGTGCCACCTAACCCTGGAGCTGGCTAAATATGGCCTGAAAGACCCACAAACAGTGAGCTAAATAAACCTTTCCATCCTTAATTTTGGGTGTGGGGTATTTTGTTTCAGTGAGAAAAATGTAACTGAGACAACCACTGTTGGGAGGACAGGAGGCACATATAGATGAGGAGGGTGGCCAGGCACCAGAGCAGAGCAGGGGGCAGGGCACACAGAGCAGGAGGACATAACTGAACAGCTGGCCCCTTGCCTTGGAGCAGGCAGCTGCCAACATCAGCACAGGCACTTGGGCTGTAGGGACCTGGGGGCGGCTCAGCTGGCACCTGGGGGGAAGAACAGTTGCAATGACTTTGGGTCGAGGTTTTCTTGTGCCTTTTGGTAGTTTTCCCAGAGCCTTCCTGAAGAGCCTGGAGATAGGCCCTGCTTTGGGAATGGTGACCAGAGCCAAGTGATTGGGAAATAGCTTTCCATGCGTAGCCCAGGCTGGCACATATGTCTACCAGAGGTGCTGCAGGCACTTTCCAGGGCCAGGGGGCACACAAGTAGCGTCAGTCATTGCAGGCCTCTCTGTCTACAGGTCTCCCTGCCAGGCTCAGGGCTTCAGGGGCACAGACAGTTCCGTCCATTGCTAGGATGCAATGGGACAGAGTGTGCCCAGGCATCTGCCCGTCTTGGATGAGTAGATGCCCATCAGAGGCCCCTGGGCTCTGCATGGAGACTTCACTAGCTACCCCTGAGAGTCCCTTGTCCCTCAGGGTCTGAGAGACCCACTGTGTAGTGCCCTATGGTGGCAAATGATAGAAGCCCAAATGGAGCCAGTTAGACACAAAGGAATGTTACTAAGTCACGAAGTGTGTAGGGTGGGACAGGAGAGCAGCAGGACTCGGGGGTCTCTCAGCTTTTCCTCTCAGCTTCCCCAGCACTGTTGGCCTCCTTGGCTGCTCCCCCTTCTCTGAGGCCAGCTCAGTGTCTATGAGCTGCTGCAGGGACCCTCTGCCCAGAGCCACCTGCACAGAAGGAGGCGGGTGGTCTCTTTCCTGGGTCTTAGACATTCAAATCCCAGGGCGGAAATGACTGGCCAGGCTTGGATCACATGTTCATCCCCCGGGGAGTGGCTGTGGTAGGAGTGCCCTGGGAGTGGCACGTCCCTCAGAACTGGACCTCTGAAGAAGAGACAGAAGGCTGGGTAAGCCAAGCGCAGGTCTCTCAGATCACCTACAACTTCTTGCTCCTCCTCTGAGCTGGCAGTGCTGTGATATAGATAGGGGAGGAGTACAGGTGACATGCTGGGGCTGTCACTTCCTCACTTGACCTATCAGATCAGCTCTCAAATCCTGTTTGGCATTTAAGTTCCTTTACAACTCCTTCCCCATATGCCTACAACTCCAGCTTGCCCTACCCAAATGCTTTCACAATTTGGTGACCTCATACTGAGCAGAGTGGTTACAAGGGTGGTCTCTGGAACTAAATTGTCTTGGGTTCAAATCCCCGCCTTCTACTTACTAGCTGTGTGACCTGGGATAAGCAATTTAATGTTTCTGAGCCTCAATTAGTGTGCAGGTTAAAAAAATCTAGGCAGGAAATCGCACTTAAATCAATGTCTGGCACAGAGTAAGCCTCAGAAAGCTGCTCTCCTGGCCTCTAAGTCTTGGCTTGTACCATGCCCCAGCCAGGCTGTCCTCTTCATGTCTAAATCCTTGTAAGACTTCCCTGACCACTGCACCGCCATGAGCAACCCTCATCTCAGGACCACTCAACCCTGCACCCAGGGTTGGTACTAATTGCACCCATTCTATGGAAAAGACCCCTCCCATTCAGTCCAGGGGCCAGAAGCTGCCTCTCGCTCATGTCTCGGCCCACTGGGACCTCAGGACATTTGGAGTCTTCCTTCCTGCAGGTCAGAGAAGCCAAAGGAAAGAGGATGATCATAGAGATAAGCACTGATGGGGAAATTTGGAGTTACCAAGTATGGCTCTTTCTCCCAGCTGCCACCCTGGGGAGCCAGGAAGTCCCTGTACCTGTGACATCACACCTTCACCCACAAAAATAACCTGCACATCGCAGCAACCAAGTGCAGCTGCTCCATGAGGTAACAGGCTAAGAAGAGAAGTTAGTATCTGCTGGAGGGCTACACCACACCTTTCTCAGCCCAGCGGGGTCTCTGGGTCTGGGGGGTGGGGGAGAGGCAGGCAGAGAGACACAGCAGAATCTGATCTGCCCATGTAGGATTCTGGACACTGCTGCCCATCTGGATCTTGGGTCTGGCATGATGTCTTTCTGTGTATGCAGGGCTGTGTGTGGCTGGGCAGGTGGAGGGCAGAGTGACAGGGGCTGAAGGAAGCTAAGCACAGACTAATCAAGGACTGTCAGACCTGATCACATCTCCCTGGAGCCTTCCAGAAATGTAATTTCTTTCATGGGTCCCTCTGCACCAGACACACCAGGCCCTCTTGCCTCCTGAGTGTCTCCCCTTGCCCTGGCCACAAGGGTGCCTGGAGTGCCCAGGACCTGAGCAGGAGCCCATTTCTGGGCTCAGTAAATGGCCAGGGACAGACAGGGCATCAAGGAGACTTCACCCTGAGGGAAAGCAGACCAGGAGGTGTAAGCCAGGAAGGCTTTGTGGAGGGGGGAACAGAAAAGGAGGCACTTCATACACACATTCCTGAGTTATTCCTCTAATCCTCCTAACTCATTTCTATCTCTGCTGGCCAAGAGTAAGGCCAGACAATTCCATACTCCAAGTCTATTTAACTTGGGACCTCATTACAGAATTATTTTTCCATCAGGAAATTTGTTGAAGCAAAGTGGTGTTTGACTTTGGCAAATATTAGGCCAGTCTACTTTCTTAGGGCCCACACAGGGGGGTAATGAAGAACTTGGAACTGTGGTAAGCCAACCAAGGGGTCCTTCCTGGACAAGTGAGTGTGAAGAACCCTCTTGTGCCTGTCCATCTGGGAGGACCCTAGCCTGCCTGTCTTGGCCTATTCTGTGCTTTCTGTCTAGAATGTTCTGGAATATTCTAGAATATTCTCCTCTCCATTTGCCAACCTGTCAGATTGCTCTGTGGTCAGGTGTTAGTGTACCTCCTACTTGTAGGAGTCATCTCTGAGCCTCTTTCCCTGTTTAGTCCCATGGTGCCCCATGTTTTCCATGGCTGTCCTGTTCTGCTCCTTCCCTGCTAAACAATGGTCTCCCGGCAGAGAAGGTTTGCTGATCTTCTAATCCACAGTCCACACACAGTAGGACTTTTTAAAATCAACGCATATTGACCACCTACTGTGTACCAGGCCCTTTACAAAATTGAATCTCAGGGCAGGCCAAACAGCTCAGCAGATTAAAGCACCTGAAAACAGGTGCAAGGGCCAGGGGTTCGATTCCCGGGCCTGCCGTGCCAGCCCTGCCTCTGGGGCGCACTGAGATGGCAGTTGAGACTGGGCGTGGTGGCGCGTGCCTGTAATCTCAGCTCTTGAGAGGCTGTGAACAGGCGTATCACTACAAGTCCGATCTAGTAGTGAGACCCTGAACACCCTTCCCTGAAAAAAAAAAAAAAAAAAAAAAAAAAAAAAAAAAAAATTGAATCTCTTTCATTCTTGGAAACAAACTGTGGGACCTGTTCTCTCTTTGGTAGTCCCAGGTCACAAAAAAGAATAAAGCTCACATGGTGCAGGAAAGGAGACAAGCATTGAGTCCTGAGTCTGACATTAGGCCCAAGATTACGTTAGAACACCTGCCCCACTAGAGAAATGGAAGCTTTCAGGAGGCCCGAGACCTAAGCTATCTGTAGGCTTTGGCCTTGATGATCCATCCATAAAATGGGAGGGCAGGCATTCCCATCATTCAAGGTCTGTGCCAGAAGCAAGAACAGCCACTCCTGGTGCCCTTGCAGCCGACTTCTTGCAAATGTTGTTTTCCCTTTGCTTTGTTATGATTTCAGCCTTCTGCCCACAGCCACAAGAAGCTTGTCTAGGCGAGGCAGGTCGGAGACAAACAGGCTTATTTTGTCACGGCATTGGAAGCAGGGTACGGTTGGGGCCTTGGAAGCTGCGACCCAGGACCCCTCTGCAGCACCTCCATGGCAGGCACTGCCCTCCCGGGTCCGTTGCCTCATGCCAACAGAAGCCCATTGAGTCCATGGGAGCCAGTGTCAGGGCCACAGCTAAAAACAATGAGCTCATCCTTCTCCACCTGTGGAAGCTGTCACCTGGGTGACCCCGGAGCACAGGCTGAATCCTGTGGCTTCTCCCCAACAATCCAGAGGAGCCAGAAACCTGAGTCCCCAGCTGGGCAGGAGTGGACAGTGGCACCCCAGGGCACTGGCTGCCTGAGTGCCCAGCTGTGCCTACACTGCCCCTGGGCACTTCCAGACAAGCCCGCCCACACCACCCAGACTGGGGACAAAGAAACCTGAAGAATGAATCAATGGGCCCAGAGCCACTACCATTCGAATATTTCCCACATTGTGTGAGTCTCCTCTGCTCGCTCTCTCCCTCCTTTGCCTCCCTTGGGCTCCTTGTTCAGTCTCCTTGCTCCCTCTCCTCTTCCCTCCCTCCCCTTCTCTCCTTTTCTCTCTCTCCCACACAGCTGCCTCCAGGAGATACTCTGCTGTCTTGAAGCCCAGGAAGGCCACAGGGTCCCAATTTTGCTGTTTATTCTCCAACAGAGAAAAATCTCATGGGAGGCACACAGCCCCAGGGGTCCCCAAGTCCCCACCCACAGCATCATGACCTTCCCTCCAGCCTCCCACCTCTGGCCAAAGTCTCAATGTAGCTGGAGTTTGTAGAGCTGTGAAGTCATCACCTGCCCATCGTCACACGTGTGCATACACATGCAAGTACAAATGGACCACACCCTTGATTTGGCCAGAGAATTAGCGGATGGCCAGGGGATGGGAGGTGGGGAGGTGGGTGCCCTGATAACTGGAGAGGTAGGGATGCTGGGGTGAATGGATAAACAGCAGGTCAATGGAAAGATGGAAATCAGTGTCCAGCAAGGTCAGTGCACCAACGTCCCTGTGCAGCGGGTGCAGGTGACGACATCCTCAAACAATGCTTATGGTTCACAAGTGCGTTCAGGTAGACTAAGATGCAGCCGAACACTCGTTACCAGTGAATTTGGGTGGCTTCACAACAAGTGATCTGTGTAAATTCTAGGGTCAATAGAGCTGGAGGAGAGCGGCAATTCAGTGAAGGGATAAAGACCACAGAAGGGTGAGCCGTTGACTCAGAGCAGGGGTCAGCCAACTTCTAGGAGGGCTCAGGCTTCCCCAGCAAAGAGTCAGCACTAAACGCCACCATACAGTGCAGGTTGCAGTGCAGAAGCAGCCAGAGCCAGCATGTCACGAATGAATGTGGCTGTGTCCCATTAAATTTGAATTTCACATAATTATCTCATGTCATATAATATTAGTCTTCCTTTGACTTTTTGCCCAATCATTTAAAGAGGTGAAATCCATGCCTCAGTGGTAGACTCACAGCCCCCGGAGCAGTGGGTACTTAAGGCTGGTGTGGGTCTGTAGTGGAACAGATGGGTGTATCAGCCATAAGATGGCAAATCATACAACCAACAACTTGCTCTGGCTGAGCCCTCCAGCTCAGCCCTCTGACTGTGCCTCCCCAAGGGCCTCCCGATTATCTTCTCTTGTCACCTGCTCTTAGGCAGTGAAGTCGGGCCCAGGAGCACATGAGTATCCAGGCCCCTTGAAAGTTTCAGTTCCTGTTGTCAATTACTAATCCAGTACTTCAGTGATAATTTGACTTTCTGAGCAGCCTGCCTACTGGGAGAGACAGTATTCTGCCAAGGCAAACATCCGCTCCCCTCAAGTAGCATTTCTTATTATAAATTAATAAATTGGCATCAGGGGTGTATATAAATATCAGTCCCTGTGAGATTGGTAAATGTGAGTCTATCACCAAGAGATGAATCTCCACGTAATACCCAGCTTGCCAGGCAAGATGTCTGTGTCTCAGGGGCTGGTGGTCCAGCCCTGTGTGTCCCAGGAGATGTCACCAGGAAAGACTACCTCGGCGCTCTTGCTGCTATGTGGATGCTGGCTGACTCGCTGGCTGGGGATGGATGGGAATGGGTGGGTGGGTGAAGGAGGGATAGAAGGAGGCTGGTGGGTGAAAGGATGGACGCAGCCAGCAAGCCGGTGCCTACTGAGGGACAGTCAGGTGGCCAGGCAGCCACTACCTGGCACCTCCCAGGCACAGCGCTGGCTCCCTCCCCTCTTCCACCCTTTCTGTCTCTCCTTGTGTCCTTGAGTTTGACCTTCACCTGCCTTTCTCAGGCCCTTCCTGCCTCAGCTACTAATTAAAAGCCAGTTCCCTTTTGTTGTGGGGTTTGGGAAACCCCTGGGAGTCTCCCAGCACTTCTCAGCAGCCCACATTTCGTATGCATCAAAGTGCAAGAAGTTTTGCCTGGAGCCTCTCTTGCACAAGCAAGGTCCACCCAGGAGAAATTTTCCAACAACTCAGACTCCCGAAGTGGAGGCCCAGCCTGCTGCCCAGCGGTGTCTCCTCTGCGATTCTTCACAGCAGGGCTGTCTCCATCCCGTCTTTGGTCTTCTAGGCTTTCTCAAATTTTCAGGTCCTTTCCTCCAGAAAGCCCTCCCGGACAGCTCCCCGCTGAGCCCAGTCTCCCACAGGAAGTCACAGCCCTGCACTGACCTTGATCAGACCTGTGCACGGAGCACGGGTGCTCTGAGGCTTCCCATCGTCCCTCTCCCCTTGCCACAGAACAGAGAGGAGGCCCCATAGGTGCCAAGCAGTCCTGCTGAGGCTGACTGCTAGGTCTTAAGACGAGGACCCATTTAATTTTCCCAAGGAAGCTTCTTTCCCTGAATGCATGGAGGGAGGTTCGGCCGGCCCAGCAGAGGCGGGGAAATAAACACCGCCCTGGCCATTGTTACTTTTGTTGTTCACATAGCCCTCGTGTAGCTTCCGATAGGCTCCAAAACGCTGAAGCTGGGAACTGACTCCCTGCTCTTGCCAATGTGATCTTCAGCCAGGGGGGGCTCGGTCTGCGGTCTGCGGCATAAATTAGCGGAAGCCGGAGTGTAAAAATATGATTCTGTGAACAAACAAAAGCCTCCAGTCATGAGACCGGAAGCCGCTGCGGAGCTGCTCCCACTGCCGTCAGCGCTGTCTCTAAGCAATTAAAAAGCAGAGGGAGAAGAGATCGAGGCCCCCAAGGGCTGGAGAGGGAGCAACAGCAGACATGGGCCCCAGGGCCCTGCTGCTGTCCATGAGGCCCTCCATGGTGATGCAGGGCTGACCACTGCAAGGAGGGCACTTGGCCTGGCCCCAGGCTGATGCCTTTCCTTCTGGGTCTCAGTTCCTCCTTGAAAATGAGTGTAATAACTTCTAATGATTTTCCCATATTCTGTCATGAGAATTAAGCAAAATAAAAGGTGGGAAAGGGTTTGAGGAAAAGCAGAGGCGTGGGAGGGGTGGTTGCCAAGACTTGGGGCGAGTGAAGAGGCTGCCTCAAGAGGGTATCCCCTCTGAGACCTCCCTTGTTGCTCCAGGTCTCCACCCACACCCATTCTACAGATGGCAAAAGTGAGGCACATAGAGACTGGGGCTCATCTGCAGACAGGAGCCAGCGACCCACCCTGATTTAAGTGTTAGTTGGCACAAGCCAGCATGAGCCATGCGCTGAGCTGTGGGGACAGAGGTGTTAGTGCCAGGGCCTGCTTCACCCTGGTCTTGATAGGGACCTGGCAGTTCAAGGCTGGCACCTGCCACACATTTTAGACTAACACTCTCCCTGGCAGGTCTTGGGCCTTTTGTGAACAGGCCCCTCGCTAGGCACTGGACACCCTGGAACAACGGAAAATCATAATCCCTGACCCCAAAGGGCTCCTAGCCTCCCAGTGCTGGTGACAGACTTATGGACAACCTTGGGTTGATGGTGCTTGTTTTGCCCAAAATGACAGGTGAGGAGGTTCAGAACCTCCTGAGCAGAGGTAGCCTTGGCCAGCCCTGACTTGGGGCCTGCAGAGCCTCTTTTGTATGTCAGGTATTTGCCCCCAGGCAGAGCAGGCACCCAGCCCTCCTGGGGTCCATTAAACTGGGTGATGTGCAGGACACCAGACAGTGTCAGTGGCCAAGGAAGAAGAAGCAGAAAGAATTTTTCTTACAGGCGGCCTAATTTTTCAGTCTACACTTGACAACTGGGGAAACTGAGATTCAGAAAGGTTCAGCATTTCCCCAAGATAACTGAGGAAGGGAGAAGCTAGGATTTGAACCAGGATGTTCTGAGTGGGGAGCTCTGCTCTGCACCACTGGGCAAAACCATCCTACAAACAGCTGCAGCAGACATGAGTTGGTCTGGAGTGACTTCCAGCAAGGAGTGCATAGTTAGAGGAGTTTGAGTATTCTGGGCAATCAGGAGGGCTTCACGGAAGAGTTGGCAGCAGTTAGGGTGGGTTGGAGAGGTCTGGGCCGCTGCCATCAGAGGGCACCCTGATGCAGGGTGCTGTGCATGCCAGGGCTGCCTCCTGCTCTCCCCTGGCTGCTGCCCACAGCCTGGCGGGCAGGCCACATTCTCTCAACCAACCCTGCCTTCTGCAGCCTACATGGCTTGAAAACCAAGCAAGGACAGACAAGAAGCCCCTTCCTGTGCCAGCCAGTGCCAGGCTCACAGCCAGCCTAAGGCTGGACCCCTCCTGCCTGCCTGCAAGATGGCACAGAAGCTTTGGGCCCAAGTCCTTGGCAGCAGCCTTTTGGCCCGGTAGAAAGACTCTGTGATAGAAGGGGGCAGGGGGGAGCCCTTTGACTGAAAATAACGTAGAGCAAGGGAATTGATTTTTTTTCCAGCCACACAATCGTAAACATAAACTGGAAGATACATCTCTGCTTTTATGGGAGACAATCAAAAACACAATACGAGTTTATGGAGGGAATGTGTCTTTCCTGCGCAGGATATTTTCCCCCAAATGCTTGGCAACCTGAAACCACTTCATTCCAGAGATAAGTAATCAAGTAGAAGAGGAAAGGAGGGAGAGGGAGCCTGTGGTTTTATGAGCCAGCGGCCCTGCTAAGCCAGTGCTGAGAAGGGGGTGCCCTCCTCCTCAGTTTTTCCTACCCTGAAGACTCAGGGCAGCCTAAGACAGGCCCAGACAGCTCCGTGCCTGGTTCTGTGTTGGAGCCGAGGACCCAGATGGCAGCTGATGGTCACTTCCAGGGCTAGCCCCCAAGCCCCTTACAAAATGAACTGGGATGGTGTGGATGTCTTCTCTTTCCCTTCCACTAATGTCTTGTTTTTGTGCCTCTTGAAAGGCCTGGGGAGCCCTGCCAGGCACCTAGGAATTATGCAATAGAGCTGGTCCGCTGGATCATCGAGGCAAAGCTTCCCAGGGCTACAGCGCCAGAAGTGACTTCCAGCCCAGCCAGGAGCAGGTGAGACTGCATTGTGCAAGCTCAGTTTCTACCTCAAGCACTGGCTGCGCGCTTTGTGCTTTCCTCCGATACCACGGGCACCTACATGGCTGGTGGTGGTGCAAACCAGGAGGGCAGGGAGTGACCACCCACCCGCTAGGGGAAGCCTGACCAGTGAGGACAGGAGCCAGGGGATGAATATTCCCTCCTTCTGCAAGGCAAACAGCCCTGGGGGATCCAGGGAGTAGAGCTGGCTTCTCTGTTAATGTCCTCCTTTCCTGGCTCAGTCCCAACTTCCCCCACTGGCTCCTTGAAATGATCTTCTCAACACGCCAACCACTCCTGTCCTGGCTTTGGACTTTGCTAGCAGGGCAACCCAAGCTCAGGAAGCCTTACCACATCCATGCTCCGCCATATGCAGCCTCTCTGGCCTGCCAGGCACATTTAGAATTGCTCAAGGCAGATGCACTTGAGGGTGACATAGAGGACAGGAGGCCCCATCCCCTGCCCTAGGCACTGTCCTGTGTCCTCTCCAACTGGGCCACTGACACAGAGAGGCTTTAGAGCCTTGGGGCAGGGCTCAGCTCCACCACCTATGAGGACCTAAACCCTCTGAACTGTCTTTTCCTTGTCTGGTGCCACTCATGTTAAGGAGCCATGGGGTCTCAACAGTCCATCTCTGGAAGAGACGCATGCTCCCAGAGGGAAAACGTGAGCCACGATTTGAATGAATTCTTTTCTCCTGAAAAGACTGCCAAGATCCTTGAAGGCGAGGGCCTTCTTTATTTGTTCCTGTCTCTCCCACAGCACCAGCATGGAGCTGGGTACACCGGAGGCGCCCACTGAGAACTCCCTGGATGCACTCTGGTTGGAATTGGGCCCTGGGCTCTGTGAGGGGCTGGATGATGGGCCCTTCTCTGAGTGCCCCTGGGCTGGGTGTAGACGGCCAGGCCCCATGCCACTGAGGTGACAAGTTACTTTCCCACTGGGCGGACAGAAGACAGGCAGGCCAGAACCAAGCAGAGGTGGCATTCAAGGGAGCAGCTTCCTGTGCCCTCCTGAACAACCAGGATAGCCATGATGGGGGCTCTCACCAGCCCTGAGCTCTGAGTAAAGGGGAAAATTTGGCTTTCACTCTAAGGCAACTGCCTCCAACATCTGGCAGCTCAAAGTGAAGTGACTCATGCAGTCCTTAGATATGAGGAGCTGGGGGAGGAGGAGGAGAGGGGAAGAAAACCACACCAAGACAAGGAGGGCAGCCTGGGCTTGTGGCGCAGGGAAAGAATTGGCAGGGAGCAAATGACGATGTGTGGTCCCTCTGTGTGGTCCCTTTGTGTGGTGTTCACTTGGTTTTAGGTTTGGTGACAGGACTCCTAAAGGACACCGGTTCCAACCAGCCCAGGTAGGACACAAAAGGAGGCCCCCATCCCCTTGGGCAGCAGTGTTTGTCTAGTTTCCCCAGTAGGATAGCCTGCAGAACCCTGTCCCTGCTATCTCTCCCCAGGCCTGGCTCATGGTGGAGCAGCAAGGGCGTCTGCAAGCAGAGGGCCCGGCCAGGCTTCACATGCCCCAAAGATTTCCCAGGGAGGCACATCATTCCGGCTTTGATCCAACCCCTTCCCGAAAGCCATTGTGCCCAGAATGAGGCCTGCACATGATGGGTATACCCTAAATTTCTGTGGAATGAATGAATCAGTGAATGAATGAGTGGATAAATGGATGAACCAGTAAGTGGGAGGTTACTAAGCAGAGCCTGCTCTACCTCCCAGAAAAATCCCATCCTCGCTAGATCCACCCGCTCCTGTACCCCAGAAGCCCCCCTGCCTCCCCTCCAGCCTCTCTCCTACCCGCTCCGCAGCCCTGCAGCCCTGCAGCCCCACAGCTCAGCAGCCCTGGCCAACTCTCAGCAAGGCTGCCAGGCTTTTGTTGTCATGGCTGTCAGTTCTCAGGTAACAGCTCCTGTAGAGAACCAGCTGCCTTGGCCAGAAAGTTTGCAAATGCATCTTGGGTGGGTGGGGGTGGACAGGAAAGAGACAGATGACAGCCACAGCCGTGTGGTCTCTCCATCCTCTGGGAGCCCCACAGGACAAGTACTAAGGTCACCAGACTGTCCGTTTCTGGCTCGGCCACCCCGGGTCTAGAGGAAAGCCAGATAGAGAAACTGCAGTCAGAACAGTCTCACACCTCACTCCCTGTGGGTAACCAGGCATCGATGGGCCTGGAGCTCCCATGTCTACGCAGCTGGGGACACAGAGCTGGGGGTCTTTAGGGCAGGAGAAAGAAAGGGGCAGTCCATCTGTTGTCAAGAGATACCACTCAACTAGGGCAGTCTCAGCCCAGTCTCTCTGTCCCCAAGACTGGTGATGTCAAGGAGCCTTATTGTATTGAATGGGGTGAACACCTCCAGAACTCCTATGTCTCAGGAAACACCTAAAGTCCCAGGCAAACTGGCCACCTACCTCCACTTGTGCCCTGTGTCCACTCTTGCAGCTGGGCACAACCTAGGCACTAATCCTAAGGCTTCCCCAGTTCCCTGTGCCACCTCTGTGGAGCCTGAGCCTTGCTGGGAATCCCTCTGGTCTCCCACGAAGGTCCCCAAGGAGTTCCCACCCCAGAAAGCTCCATGGGGCCACTTCAGCTCTAATCGACCAAGTACAGTTTGTTATTGTCCTGTCAGGACCCTCTCCTGCCATAACAAGATGCTGACAAATAGCTTCTCCCGGTGTCTTCCCCAGGGCATAGACCGCAGTCCAGGTCCCTGACACCTGAGGGGACAGGCCGAGGTCTAGGCCTGAAGCCTGACTGCTGTGCCCTGCACCCCATGTAATCAGCAGGCTGCCCTTCAGCCTTTCTTCTGCTGCCTCTGTGCCGGGCCCGCAGCCGGCCTGCAACTCTAACTGGGTCACCTGTACCCACCCCCACGCCACCACCGGAGATAGCATTTCAGCTACAATTAAGAATTTCAAGTTGCAATTAAAAATTAATTGGAAACGGTGGGTTGTTTATGTCCCCGACCTCTGTCACGGTGGGCAAGGGGGAGGGAAGAAAGACAGGTTGGGAGGAGACTTTTAGTGTGGTTAGCAGGAAGAGGCAGCCTTCTCAGCTGAGCAGCCGAGGATGCACCAGGGCCAGTTCCTCCTCCTGGAAGCGGAAAGGATGGCATCAGCCAGCTGGCCTTTGATGTCTGAATTCCATGACAGCCTCTGGAGCTGGGGAGCCACAGGTAGGAGAAGAGAAAGAGTAGAAGACCCATGAGTAAGGAGCTGTGGCAGAAGGTCATGAAGGTAAAGGTGAAGGTCACATCTAAGGTGACAGTTGCTTCCCTCCCTGAGTACACCACAGGCAGCAGTGAGTCCCCAGGACACCTGGGGACCTTGGTGTCCTGACCTTGAAGCGGCCCCCATGGTCTCTGGGCCCATGCCCTGGCAACCAGACCCAACAGGGTCTTCTTCCGGGGAAAGAGATGCTGGAGGGCACAATCATCTGAGCCTGTGCCTCCAGGTGACTGTCCCCTCTGTGTCCTTCTGCATCTGTCTGTCTGCCCTCACCATCTATGTCATCTAGCTTTCATCTTCCAGGGCTCTAGATAGCTACTTGAGCTCCGCTGATCATACTCAGATTCTGGGCAAGAGACAGAAATATGGAGAGTAGTAGATAAAATTTATGCACCGTTTATCTTCTACTTAAGGGTTATTTCCCCCCAATTCTCCCTAACATCTGCCTAAAAAGCTACCTTACAACATCACCACCAATAAGACCTCTATCTCCAAAAGAGCGTGGGAAATGTAGTCTTTTGTGTGTGTCTTAAACTATGAATTCCTTTTTGTGGGGAGGATGTCTTTTAGCTGGGCTTTTTGCAACAACAGAAGAAATCTTTTTTTTTTTTTAAGGTTTATTTATTTGTGCATGTGTGTGTGTGTGTGTGTGTGTGTGGCCAGCTCAGCCCACCAGGGGGCGGGGCTGGCTGGCATGTGGTGCTGGGGGATTGAACTGCGGTCCCTGAGCTTTGCTAAGCTTGTTCTACGTAGGTGCTTTAGACCACTGAGCCATCTCACCAGCCCCAACAACAGAAGAAATCTGAGGTCCTATTACTAAGACAAAAGGGAGTACATAGCTCTAGGAAATGCAGTAAGTGTATTCTACCACACCAGCACCCCCCCCAAGCTGGATGAGCAAATGCCAGCACTTCCTGGGGCAGAGGGGCTGTGTAAGTAAGTGGTGGCTGCCCTGAGCACCCGCCACCCAGAGAGTGGGAGGCCAAAGGTCACCTGAGCACAGCTGCTTCTGAACGGGACAGAGATGGAGGAGGAGGGGAGGCCAGGGAAGGCCTGGGCTAAGCTGAACGCTGAACAGAGACATGGTGATTTCGTTCTTACATTTGCCATTTCAAACCCCAGATCTTTGAGCAGCACGTACAGTGGCAGCGGGCACTGTAACCACTGCCTCCTCCAGCTCTCTCTTAATCAAACATCTTTGCCTGCCTCTGCCAGGAGAGGCCCAGGCTGCTGCCGGGGGCCTGCGGTCCACCCTGCTGTTTCTATTAGGAAAGATGCGTCTTCTGAGGCCATCCACAGCGAAGCTGCTAGTCAGGGCGAAAATGAACCCTCTGCTGGCTCCCACCTGAGCTGGACAGCCACAAAAGGTTGCCTTGGAGTGGGAACCCTCACTGGACCGACTCATGCTGAGTATCCAGGCTGAGCCAGGTAGGACTGTGTGAGGGGAGGGGAAAGGGTGGTGGAGGTGGGCCCCTGCAGGGAGAGCTGGCCAACAGGAAATGGAGGGAGGGGAGGAGGAGGAGGAGGGGGAGGGGGA
>NW_004524602.1:3789759-3814185 GCF_000260255.1 Octodon degus
GGAGGGGGAGGGGGAGGAGGAGGAGGAGGAGGAGGAACAGCAGCAGTAGGAAGAGAAGCATCAAGCCAAGTAGTGACAGCGCTGGGCCTAGCAGGACCTCACTGACCTTGTGCATCCTGAACGCTTACAGTGCGGAAGGAGGCTCAGTCCTAAACCCTGGGCAGCAACCCTGCCCTCTGGGGCTTCCCATCCAGCAGGCAGAGACAGAAGGTAAAAGAAAGCACAGTTAAAGTTGAACATAAATTCTAATCTAGGGGAAAACAAAGCCAGGTCAGGAAGAGGGAATGATGGGCAGGGCACAGGGCTGCTATTTCCTGCAGGTAAGTCTGGAAAGTTCGGAGTTAAGATGCCTGAGCCAGGATGGGTTGGCTTTGAGGATCTGCAGCCTTAGGGATGCCAGGTGCAGGAAGGCATCCAGCGCAAAGGCCTTTGGGCAGGGCGTGCTCATGATAGCCAGTGGAGAAGCAGCAAGGAGACCCGGTGGCTGGGACAGAAGGAGGGACCAGGAGGAGAAAAGAGAGAGGTGGGAATGGTGAGAAAAGGCAGGTCACAGCGGCTGATAGGCTACAGTCTCCAGCTATAGTGTGGAAAGAAGACTGAGGAAGAAGGAGGAAGCGGAGAGCTTGGCTGGAAGAATATTACAATCGTCACTGGAGGACAAGACTGCTTTGGTCAGGACAGTTAGGTGCACTGGAATAAAGGAAAACCATTTACCCAGTGTGGTGCGGCACACCTGTGATCCCAGCACTTGGGAGGCTGGAGCAGGAGGATCCCGGTGAAGTTGAGCCAGCCTAGGCCGCACAGCAAGACCCGGTCTCTACATAAAGAAAAGAAAGAAAACAACTCCATCCCAGTTCTTTGGGAGGCTGAACATAGGCAGATCACCACGAGTCCGATCTGTAGACCCTTACTAAAATACAAAAAAGAAAAAGAAAAACAACTCCAAATTGCCTGAGAATGAAATAAAGAAAAAAATGAAAGGAATATATTTCACAGAAAAAGTAGGTTTCAGGCACAGTTGGATCGAATGTTCAGTAGAAGTCATCAGGGATCCACAGTTTTCTCTGTGCCACTGCCAGGTGGACCCTGGCGTCCTCAGCTTACACCCTCCCAGGTGAGCGTGGTGACAGTGGCAGACACCTCTTCCCAGCAAAAGTCCCAGAGCAAGATCCTACTGGCTGGTTGGACGGGTGTGACTGTCACTGGGACTCTGACTGCTTCAGCCAGGGGGAGGTGCCTGTCTCAGAGCCCTGGGGCAAGGGGAGGATGAAGGAGAAAGGTGCCATCCTGCCAGCTTCCTGGAGAGCCCAGCAGGTTATTACCTGCAATGACAAGAGAGCGGACAGCCAGGGAGGTTCCCTGGCCCTCAGCAGCTGCCACACAGTGACGATGCGCACACAACTGCCACTCCAGTTGGATCATTGATGTGGATTAATCACTGCCGGCTCCTGCCCCTCCTCGCCCAGCACCCCAGGGTGGGGAAGTTCCCAAATGATGGTGCCTGGCCCAGTGGGGCATGAAAGGAGCCCTTGGGATGTGGGAGAGAGTCTTTGCATTGTTATTTGTATTTTCTTCTTTAGCTTATCCTCTGAAAATTATTTTATATGTTTTCTAACATATAGCATAAGTTAGCACAACAATGCACGCATATAATGTACAAAGGAATTTGGATCAGTCTACACGGGGGTATGCTGACGACTTCTAATGGCTAGGCATGGGCAGTCAGGAATGTTTGGGATCCTCTCTTGAAAATCATAACTAGGGGCTGGGGAGATAGCTCAGTAGAATAAGTGCTTGCCTGGCAAGCGCAGGGTCCTGAGTTCAATCCCCGGTACTCCCCCCGCAAAAAAAAAGTCATGGTAACTAATACTTACATGAAGCAGGTCCTGTGCTCAGTGCTTGTTTGAACCCCCAAACAGCCCATTTTACAGATGAGCCAAGAGAAGCACAGAGAGGCTCAGGAATTTGCCTGAAGCTTCTCAGCCAGGAAGATGTACACCCAGCCCTCCAGCATGGAGTCCAGCATGCCTCTCTGGTGAAATCAGGGTCCTCAGACAGGAAGTTAAAGAATGGAACAGCCCAATGGGGGAGGATGAGGGCCCATAGCTGCCCCAGCCAATCCAGCTTTTCCATTCCCAGTTTAGGTTGTGGAATCAGCAAGCTCCTTGCTTTTATGTCTCTTCAGGGAAGATGAGGAAGGGGTGGTGGGTTTGTTGGACAGGACAGAAAGGTTGGCTGCTGGTGGGAATTCTGTCCTCTGAGAAAACATCCAGATGGGATTGAGAGGAGGGAAGCAGAAGCAAAATGGGGCTGGCGGCATAAAAGGGCCAGGAGGGGCTGGGTAGTAGACAGCAGAGAGTGTGCAGGGCACGGCAGGTGTGAGGGTGTCATCGCATCTTGAAGATCTGAGGCTTTCACCCCAAATCGGGGGACCAAAAGGACCAGAGCTGCTGTACTTAGAGGGTGAGACGCAAGCCCCAAGAAGCTTCCCTGTCACCAGGTGAAGCGATGCACAGCTGTCATCCCAGCACTCAAGAGGCCGAGGCAGGAGGATTGCTGTGAGTTTGAGGCCAGCTGGATTATGTAGTGAGACCCTGTCCCTCTAAACACACACACACACACACACACACACACACACACACACACACGAAAGAAAAGTGCTGCCCTACTTTCTCCTTCCGGCCTCAGGCTAAATTCTCTAGGATCTGGTGTACACTTTGGTGCTGTACCAATCTCCTGTGCCCTTTCCTAACCGGGTGCCACCTTGAAGCCAGGCACTCTTCACCTGTGGGGTGTGGCTTGAGTGTATCCCCAAAAGCACATGCTGGAGACTTAATTCCCAAAACCACAGTGGTGGAAGCTGCCTGGGTTGTGAAGGCTCTTCATGCCTTCGGAGCAGACTAAGTAAGGCCTTTGTCCCAGGAGCAGGTTTGTTCCTGGGGGACAGGGTCCTGAAAGGACAGGATGGGCCCCTTGCTCTCCTCCCACCTGCTGCTGGGATGCAACCTGCTGACTCTGATCAATGCTGGGTACTGTATTTTGGAATCCCAGACCCCAAAATATTGGGCCAACACATTTCTCTTTACTATAAGTTACCCAGCCTTGGGCAGTCTGCTGTATCCACACAAAATGCCCAGAGACATGGGCACAGGTACAGGGGAGCAACTCAAGGTTCTAAGGCTCAAGACGTTGACCAAGGTGAGCCAGGAGGGGCTGGAGAGATGGCTCAGTGGTCTAAAGCACCTACTTGAAACAAGCTTGGCAAAGCACAGGGACCGCGGTTCGATCCCCCAGCACCACATGCCAGCCAGTCCTGCCCCCTGGTGGGCTGAGCTGGCCACACACACACACACAATAAATAAATGTAATAAATAAAAAAATAATAAATAATTAAAAAAGGTGAGCCAGGACCAGACCCAGCCTGCATTGCTCCACAGCCCAGTTCCAGCAGGAGTCTCCATGTGCCCAGAACCTGGCTCTAAGAGGAAGTCAATTCTCTGGCAACATTAGCTTCAGTTGCAGCTGCAGGCTGGACTCCCAAGCGCCATCGCATACTGAGCCCCAGTCCTGGTCACACACTGGGCCCTGATCCTGGTCACACACAGAGCTCTGGTGAAGTCACATTCAGAGCAAAGTCATTGCTATTGCACTCCTGTGATGTGGACTCAGACCAGGACTTCCTCAGTGAGGATCTGGGAAGTCTGCACTGTGGGGTGCTACCAGCGAGCAGTCAGAGTTGGATTGCAGATTAGAGTCCAGACACTCTGGATCTGCACAGAAGGGTACTGCAGGGCTGGGCAGGTAACAATCAGGCAGGTAGGGTGGCCCAGTTGAGGCAGAGCTGCTTGGAAGCCAAGGCTTTGGGAACGCAGTGGCTGTCACAGCACGGGTGTAGGCACAGATAGCCAATTCCCCAGCCTTGCTAACTGGCCTGGTTGAGCCAACAAGAGGCCCTATTCCTCTCTAGGCAAGGCCAACCTTTCCAGAGACTCTTAGTTGCCCCTCACTGGGATGCATCCCTGGATCCTCCCAGCAGCCCGTAGGTGCAAGCAAGGCAGGGATGGTGGTCCCTGGTTTTCAGAGAAAGAAATCAGGACCAGGGAGGGAAAGAAAGACCTGAGTCCCTCCACTCCTGGACAGGAAGCCTTCCTGATTCATCTGTCCTCTTGGAGCTCTCTGACCTAATCCCACCTGGCACTGAGGGCTCAAGACTCCTCTTTCTTCAAGGCTACCATTTTGTGTACAATAGGAGGCCCAGATGTTGGTGCGAGTGGCCGAGTGAATCAATGAAGTGACCCAGTCATTTTCAAGTGGCTGAGCTGCTGTGCGAATAGTTTGTGTTAAAACCCCAGATCTTCCCAAATGCATCTCTGCCCCTTTCCTGGCCTGTTTTTCTGTTTTGTTTTGTATTGTTTTGTTTTTGGCAGAACTGGGGATTGAACTGAGGCCCTTGTGCTTGCCAGGGAAGCACTTATTCCACTGAGCCATCTCCCTGGCCCCCTCTTGGCCTGGTTTTGATTGTTCTTCCTCCCCTTGTCCTGCAGACACTAAGCTCATTCCAGCTGGGATGCACAAAGTTGTCAAGGTCATCACTATGTGACCTTGGGCAAGTCACTCCTGTCTCTGTTGCAATCAGCTGCTGTACCATCTCCAAGGTCAGCTCCAAGGATGCCATTTGATGTGCCATAGAAAACAGCTTGTACCTGAGGTCCCCCAAAGCACTTGGTACATGCCTGGCCCTTAGCAGGTGGTCCATTCAGCAGAGACTGGGCTCCTGCCCTATGTCCACTCCCTTCTCTATGCTCCAGTAGGCAAGAGTTGACTTGGGCTGCCCTTGCCTAGCCAAGGGATCCCTGAGCCCCAATCCCATATCCCACATGAATCCACAGCTACCTCCCCCTTTCCCCCTCTGCAAACTCACCCTAGCTGTTTTCTGCTCTATCTCCACCCCCTCTGTCTATCCCCACCCCCCTGCTCTTGTCATTGTTGGCTTAATGTGCACAATACAATTAAGGCAAAATAGGTTTCCCATCAAACCCCAACAACTTCCCTCTCCCCACCCTACCCCAGGTGCCCATTCCCTCCCTCTGGGACGTGGTGCTTAATTTCAGGACACGAGTCCCCAAATAACTCTCCATTGGAGCTTCCCAAGCACCCCAGAGAACCCTTGGAAGCCCAAATGGAGTTTTGTCAGACAGGAAGCTCTGGAATGGGTACCAGAGCTGGTAAGAAAGGAGAGAGTTTCCACAGTGGGGAAAATTTTACCACATAGTCACTGTCTCCATGGACAACAGTCAACAGGAGGGTGTCTTGTCACTAAACAGGGTCCTCAGAGGCTGCTGAAGCTGGCAGGTGGAACCTAACCCACCCTCCCCATAGAATAGGATTGCCTATCCATTGACTTCCATCGCAGGGAAAGAATGTTCAGGATTAGCAAGCAAGAGGCATGGGAAGGATTTTATTAGACAGAAATCCAAAAGTATACACTTAAAGAAATGAAATGCGGGACCTCAAGAAAGGGCAGCACTGTCTCCTGGAACTGGGAACACTACTGCTTCTCTTGAGACCTGGAAAAGTGCCTGCCTCTGAAGGCTGATGGTTCATATGACAGGTAGGGGGCCAGATGGGGTTTTTTTTTTTTAAGTGGCTAATGTACGCATTCTTTGAATCCTCTCAACTTGTTCCTCTATCTTAGGCTCAGCTTCCTGCTCTTTACTTTCTCGGTGGAGCCAATTTGTGAACTTTCAGTGTTCCTAAAGCATCGGGGTGTCCTGAGTCTGGAAGGAAAGAAGCTTAAATTTAACCCAGAAAATACTGATGTGTCCGCCTTGGTGACTAAGCCTGGGGGCCGGAAGTTGCAGGCTCCTGAAAAGTCCTGGGTTTTGAGTTCTGATTTGTCTCCTTTCTTCATTTTATGTCTTCTGTCCTACCCGGGTATCATCCAGGTTGCTGCAGCGGGGAGGGTGCCCCAAGCTCCTGGACCTTCCGAGAGCTCATGGGCTGTTCCAAAGCTGGGCATCTGGAAGAGCAGCCTGGGGCCACACCCACTGGGAGCTGCACCTGGGTGGGTGCTAGCTCTCCTGCCTGTCCCCCCTGCATTTTTCTTGGGTGCGAAGCCATTGTGCAAGACCTGGAGGCAAAAGTGAGCTGCGTACCACAGCTATAGCTAAAAGCAGAAATTATTGGAGAGGACCAGGTACTGGGCATAGGGAGATCAGCTGCACTGAGGGCTCCCTGCTGCTTGGGTACCAGCAGGCTTCCTTGTGCCAAAGGCCGTGCAGGAGTGGAAACCACAGCCTATTTCTATAGGAACCATCCTGCTCAGTTACTCGGCAAATATTTCTTAAGACACGTGGATTGCCAGGCCCCATACTAGGTCCTAGAGTCAGCCAGAGAGCCTTCCCTCGGGGACTTCCCAGGGTAGAGGAGGAGGCAGAGCCACACTGAGGGGGTCACAGAGACAGGAGAAATGGGAGACCGAGGAGGGAGTTAGCTTGGAGGTGTGGAAGAATGCTTTACCAGGCAGCTGGTATTAGAATTGAGCCTTAAAGGACGAGTAGACATTCTCTGAGTTCCAAAGTAGGGAAGGACTGACTGTCCAAGTCTAGGACCTGTTTGTAACATCCCGTGAACAATCAGAGGGCCAGTACCCATCTATCCATGTCAGCCCAAGAGCTCCTGCCTGGCTCTGTCTACTCCCCACCCCTACCCAGCCTAGCCTGGGGGTCCTGTCTGCTGGGCCTGAGCTACCCACAAGGGTCCCTTTCTTGCACTATGCCTGAATCTCCCCAGCCCTGGGCCGCTGCCTGTGCAGATTTGGACTGTCACTCACTAGCCACATTTGCCTTGAGGCTCACTGGGTCTCTCTCCAGGGCCCGCAGCCGCAAGAACCCAGCTGGACAGTGTGTCCAGGCTTGCACTAGGTTTCCTGTTAGTCAGTTTCACCTTCTGGCAGCTCTGCAATCTTTCTCATTAGCATGAGAATAGGGCGACTGCTGGGATCAGTGGGTCCAGGAGTATTTGTATTCTAAAGAGCTTCCTCTGTTCCCTCAGCCTTCCCTGACTGAGCTGGGAGGTGGGACTGAGATCCTTGGCCACTGTGGGGAGGAAGGAGCCCACTGGGAAGGGCCATCCTGTGCTGCCCTGAGTGTTCTCTGCGGCGTGGTAGGGTGGGACTGGGAACTCTAGTCTGAAAAGCATATTCCATGCACTAAGTGCTTGGATTTGTTTTTTTTGTTCTTTGTGTTTTGTTTTTGCTTCAACCTTTTATTTCTTTGACATTTTAAGTCCTGTTCTATTCGAGGGAGGAGTTTAAGGTTTGCGTGCTTTATCACAAGAGAACCTGGAATTTGCAAAGGTTGAGCTACTGCGCCATGGGATTAATAATCACAACCATAATAATAGCCTGCACTTGGGAGCTTTGCCTCATGTTGGGAATTATGCTAAGCGTTTCACATATATTATCTTTTTTTTTTTAAATCCTCACTACAATCCTCAGATACAATTACAATCCCCATTTTGCAGATGAGGGGACTGGGGCTCGGAGGCATGATGTAACTTACTCAGGATCAAAACCTGGTAAATGGCAGCATGGACAGCAGTACCTGAGAGTCCCCTTGGCTCCCCCAGCTGCCTCTGGACACGCACAGCCCAGATGGACAGTCTGGGTGCAGTGATGGGGTGGAGCTCAGGTCCAGGTAGAGGTTCTGCCCTCAGGCTCCTCTCCACCTTGGTGCTCTAAGGGTGCCCTGCGCCCTAAGGATCACTGTGGACCTTGTGTGCAGCTGTGGGACTGAGCACAGTGACATTCCCAAAGATGGCAGAAAAACGAAATAGTCCTGTGCCCTGTGTGACCTATAAGGGACAGCTCCGGGCCTGGACCCTGCCTTGTAAGGGGGTCTTCAGTCTCCCCAGCCTCCCTCCTGCTTTCTGGACCTGCACTCTCCTCTCCCCTCTTGCTTCTCCCAGCCGTGGCCCACTCCCTCCCATCCCATCAGGATTCCAAACTCTGGCATCTGACTTTGCCACTTCCTCCTCCAGCTACCCACCCCACCAGCCTGGTGTGGGGGATCCTGACTCTGCTCTGCAACAGGGAAGGGTGCTCTGTGAGAACCGAGGGCCACCCCCAGGATCTGTGCATGCCGCAGAGCGCGGGGCCACACCTGCAGCCCAGCATCCAAAGTGGTGCTGAGCCTGAGGCTCACACTCGGGGGCGGCGGGGGTGGGCAGGCTGGGTGCTCAGGCCCTGGGGAGGAGCTGCCTCGCCAGGCTCTTCATCTGCTCCTCATTATCCTCTCTCTCTGCCTGGGAAGGTAATTAAGTCTTCCTTCCATCAAAGGCTGGGGCTGGCATCAGCCCAATGCCTGGCAGGCTTGGAAGAGAGATAATGAGTGCCCGCACTGGGCCTGGGGAGGGGTCGGAGCCAGCCCAGGGCTTGCCTGACCCCATGGCATGCAGAGCTCCCAGGGCCCAGCAGAAAATGCCAGCAACACAGGGTGTGCTGAAGGTTAGAGAGAGTCCTGTTCGGCACACTGGGCTTCCGGAGGCCGAGATGCAGCTTGGAGGACACTTACCTGCAAATCATTCCTCTGATTAAATGGATTGGGGGGAGGGGTTGTGTGGATTGAACCAACAGCCTTCAAACTTCATCCCCAGCACTTTTCTGGAACTGGGGATTGAACTCAAGCCCTTGAGCTTGCCAGGCAAGGGCTTACTCCACTGAGCCATCTCCCTGGCCCATTATTTTTTAAATTTTAAGACAGAGCCTCAGGCCAGGGATATAGCTCAGTGCCTGGCAAACATGAGGCTGTGAGTTTGATTCCTGGTACCTGACCCCCCACCAAAAAAGTGATTGAGCTGCCCAATGCAAAATAAAAAATAAAACAAGACAGGGTCTCTAGATTGCTTAGGCTGAACTCCTTCCTCCCTAGGACTTTCCTGCCTTAGCCTCCCCAAGAACTGGAATTAGAGGCCTGTGCCACCACACCCAGTGAAGTCCCTCTTATTTCTTTCTTTTTCCACAAGAAGGATGCTCCTGACGTGGATCCCGTTACCTTTGTGGGGTCCCTCACTGCCCATGGGCACTGTGCTGAGTGCTACACGTATATTATTTATTGACTTTTTTTTTTTTTTCAGAACCAGGGATTGAACTCTGACCCTTGTGCTTGCCAGGCAAGCGCTTACTCTACTGAGCCATCTCTCCAGCCCCCTATTTGATGACATTTTTAATGCTATACTTTGGAGGCAGATTTTTGTGGATGAACTTGTGGATTCTTGTGGATGAACTCCTGGCAAGTACGCTGTTTGGAGGTGAGGCCAGGCTGGATGGAGGTGGGTTCCTGGGGGTGCAGTTTGGAAGGCTGTGTTCTTGTCCCCAGTTCCTCCCTTCTCACTCTGCTTCCTTCATTTCTTTCCAGAGGTGTGAACTGAAATTTATTTCCCCGTACTGTTACAAGAGTGGAGACCGAAGTCTTCCTGGAGAAGGAGCTTTGAAGAACAGGAGGATGCAGGAAGGCTGAAGTGCCAGGGCAGAAGGGAGACAGCGAGGCAGGCAGGGTGGGATGGAGGCTGCAGAGGTGTAGTGTGGGCCTGGAGGGATGGGGAGCTGTGGAATGTCAGGAGTGAGGCCAGAGTAGGAACAGGCCTTAGAAATGGCATTGGAAGGTTGAGAGCCAGTAGCTCTAGCCTGGCCCGAAAGGACCGTACATGTGGGCATGATTAGATCCAAGGATCGCCACACTCCACACTGGATTCTTGTGGATGAACTCCTGGCGAGTACGCTGTTTGGAGGTGAGGCCAGGCTGGATGGAGGTGGGTTCCTGGGGGTGCAGTTTGGAAGGCTGTGTTCTTGTCCCCAGTTCCTCCCTTCTCACTCTGCTTCTGGCTGCCCCAGGATGAGCAGTTTTCCTCTACCCAGGTCCTGTCATGATGCTCTTCCTGTCTTGAAGCACTGAAAATATGGACCAAAATAAACCCCTCCTCCTTTAAGTGGTGGGTGGTGGGTATTTTGTCCCGGGGCCAGAAAGTGACTGAGACACCTGTTGACCAGCATGTCTGTGAGCCTCAGTTTCTTCCTCTGCGAACTGAAGATGGTAATGGTGGGGTGGGGTGGTATCCACCTCGTGGGCTGGAGAGGACTCAGTAGCACATTTATGACACAACAGTGCTTGCTGTCAATAATTTCTCTGGGCAGAAGAAGACCTGGATGGGCTCCCTGCCTTTGGAAAGCAGCTCTCAAATCCCAGGATGAGCACATTTAACGAGAGGGTTTCAGGCCAACCTCCATCTCTCAAGTAGCCTTGAGAGAGCGGCCACTCAATTACCCTTAATCTTCTTGATGAGGTGGAGCAGAGCCAGCCATCGCGGGGTGCAAACCAAACCCGGGAGCCCTGGCCATGGATTATCCTCCAGCCTTTCTGACTATGGTCTCCAAATGATAGGTGGGGTGAAGCTGGCTCAGAACGGGGAAACGTTTTGGGCAAGAGAGACCTGGTTTGAAATTCCACCATTAGTGTTTGGCTGTAGGCCTGGAAGGCCCTTCTCCATGTGCTGCTCCCCTCTGAGAACCCTTGTTAGTCAGGAGCAGCTGCCTCCAGGAGGGGTTTCATTCGATCCCTCTTAGCCAACAGCTCTCTGGTGAGCAGCAGGTTTGGATGGCGAGATTGTGAGAAAGAGGGATTGTGAGGGAAGCTGGGTTATCAAGGATAGCCAAGAGCACTGGCACTAACAACCCAGCAGTCTGGGCTTGCACCCCCAAAGCCCCTGTCTTACCACTTGAGCTTGGGTTGAAACCACTCCAACTGGCAGAGCCCAGAGAGGGCTCCCATGACAACATCCCCCATGACAACATATGAGCATCACCCAGCAGGAACTGTTCTGCACGACTCCTGGCCTGGACACAATTGCACACTCATCAGGAAAAAGGAGGGAGCCAGAGACTGAGGCTGGTGGCCAAGCGGAGACCTCCCTGGGCCATGGACTCACTGTCTCTTTGCAGATTTTCTGACATCATGTGCTTACATCTGCGACCTTATCTTTGTCCCAGAGCTGGTGAAAGGACTCAGCCCCGATACCAGAAGACAGGTCTGTGATGATAACTCTACGGCCATCCTTGCTATGTCTGCCCTAGCCCTGCTGGGGGAGTGGCTAGGAGAGGAGCTGGCAGACTGCCTCTCTGAGGAGGGAAGACAGGCCTGGTCACAGCAGGAAAGCAGAAGAGAGGAATGCAGTTTTGTATGCAGCCAAGCACTTTGATTTCAAGCAGAGGCAGCCACAAGGTGTCACTAAAGGCCCAGAGAGGTTGGCTGACTTACCCAAGGTCACACAGGCTTTGGATGCTAGGTCCTGGGCCTTTGTCACTAGGCCCAAAGATCAGCTCTGCTCTTGACATCTGAAACTGAACAGGGGAATCACAAGCAAGCTCTGGATGACCTAGATGGCCTTGCTCGGTGATAAGATTGTGAGGTAATAGGCCCCAGGCCTCCATGGGGAAGGGTATGTCCGGTAATACTGGGGAGCTGGGGAAAGGGCCTGGCTCTCTGATGCTGTGTGGGGTGACTTGGTGAACATGGCTGAGGAGCACTGATCCCTCCCATGCCACTCTGAACTTCCCTAGTGGTCATAGAGTATTCACTGTCCTTTCTTCAGCCCCCAAGGGAAGACACCTCAGAAACCAGACTGAGGAAGAGGCCAGGTCCTCTCAACTATAGCTTTGAGCCTGGCTCTACTTAAACCCCCCTTCTGCAAAGGCAAGGAAAGGGCTTTGCAGACTTAGCCTCATGGATGATCCTGCCCACGGAGGGGCTCTGCTCTGGTCACCTGCTCTCCTTTCTATTGGACTTGTGCTGGAAGATTCTTTCCTTTACTGGGCTCCAGGATGGTAGAATTTGTTGGATGCCAGTGCATAGGCAGCTCTTGTAGTATGACTGCTTGCTTCCCTGCCTCGTCCAAGGCTGAGGGCTGTAGACAATAATCCTGATTACCCAAGCCTCCCCATGACTCTTCCTGTCTTCCTGAAATTGGTCTAGAGATGGCCATGTGACCCACGTCTAGACAAGGAGATGGATGTAAAGTAACTGGGTGGGTCAGTTACTCTCTATTGAGATGGTATGGAGCCTTTAAGAGGCGGGGTCTAGTGCAAGGTCTTTAGGTCACTGGGGTGTGTCCTCCAAGGAGATGATGGGATCCTGCCCCTTCTCTTCCTCATTTGCTTTCTGTTGGTGAGCCAAGCAAGCAGTTGGCTCTGCCTTGCACCTCCCACTGTGACCACCCAGCAGCCCAAAGCAATGGCTCTGCCAGACTGTGGACTGGAGCCCCTGAAACTGAGAGCCAAAGCCAGCCTTTTCCCTTATAAATTAATTATTTCAAGTTTTCATTATAGTGATGGGAAGCCAATGGACACAGTGGGGCTTTGGGATCCTCTTTCTGCTTTTTTATTTTTCTGCTGTGCTGAAGATAAGAACCAGGGACCTGCCCGTGTGAGGCAAGTGCTTTATCGCTGCACTGCAATCGGACCCCTCGAAGTGCTTCTTTCCAAAGGTCCAGACTGACTTTCCCTCTGGCCTTTCCATCCTCTCCCCACCTGGGACCTGGACATGGGTCTAGATTGTTGTAGCTATTTGCTCATTTCAAGCAACAAGCATGAAGACAAAAGCTTCCACACAATGGATAATAGAAGGAACAGGGACAAGGGAAGGAGCCCCAACAGCCTGGTGGCCCTGGTCTTCATAGCTCTGGATTTCTGCTAGGGAATACATATTCCCCTCCCATGCAGGATGCTGTTATTGGTTTTCTCTTCCTTGCCATCCACGCATCCCTAATTGTTATACCAGCCTCCCCAGTTAGAAATGCTGAGGCCGGCAGAATGAGGTTGCTTTTCTCCTACTACAGTATTTGCAGGAGACACCGGGACCCTGAGCTTCCAATGCAGCATGAAGCCAAGACCCTGTAAGCAGGAAATGCCCCCCAAATGAGACTGACGGGTGCTGAGTGATCAGTGACTTCTCTAGCAGCTGGGCTCAGGGACTTTGCAGCCTCTTTCTCCTCTGTGTAAAAGCCCTCTCCGCTCTCTCCTGGCTAACCTGCCATTTGGCTCTCGTTCACAGAATGAGAACCATCCACTGTTCCTTCATTTCCGAAGCCTGCTTCTCCCTATTCTTAGCACGGGGAAACTGAGGGCAGATAAAGTCAGAGCCTGTGTGTGTGTTACCCAGCCCAGTCCCTCATTTGACCTTGACAGAAAGCAGGCAACAGGAGGACCATCCTGGCTCCTGGTTGGCACAGTAAGCACTAAGTACCCTCAGGCAGGATGTTTTATTTATTCTCACCTTCAGTAGGCATTGTCTCCCATTCACAGTCCAGAAAATTCAGGTAACTTTCTTAAGAAACTGTCACCAGCAGGAGCCAGAGCTAGAACTGTAGGATATAAGTCTATCACTTGCCTGCTCCCCATCCATGCCTCCCACCTGCACAGCCCCAGCCTGCCTAAGCCCCTGGCCCCCTAGATCACCCCACTGATCACTCTTTTGTGCCACTGTTCTGGTCTGTCCTGACCTCTAGAACTCCTGAGCATCATCTAGAAGACAAGCCACCTGTCTTCTCCCTGAGACCAAGAGTGTGGAGGAGGAAAGACCTGAGTCACTGCTGGGTCTTCATGCTTGGCCTGGCACCGAAGTGGCAAATGTGAATGTTCATGGGAGGAACATGGGGTGGCAGGGGGACTCAAACCCGTGTTCTTTCCTCAGTCTGCAGCTTCTTTGCATCAGAAGACAACATCAGAAGATGAAGCCTGAGTGTTTGTCCCACACTGACCCCTTCCCACTCTTGATGGCTGCTGCCTTTCCCCATCCCAGCCTCCCTTTGGCCAAGGACACTGTCCCCTTCCTTGCTTCCCTGGCCACCTTTCCTCTATGAGTACCCAGTTCTCCGGATGGCCCCCCCAAGAGGCACTTTCCTTATACTGGTGACTGGGCCTTGGCTACAGACTCACAGGGGAAGAAGGACTTGGAGGCCTGGCCTTGCCTGGGCCTTGAAGCCACTGAGAAAGTAGCTGCTGCTCATCAGGGCCACTCCAGCTTGCTGGGTGCCCTCTTCGTGGTGGGGAGGGGGCTGAGGAGACTCCCAGGGTTTGTCAGCAGAGTGCCTTATTGGGGAGGACTGCGTTGCCATGGATACAAGCCATGGGCGCTGCTGGGAGATGGGGCCACGGTGTACACAGACACAGATCCGCATGGACCTGTAAGAAAAATAGCAACAGATTTGCTGAGTCATTGGCCTCACATATTTATAGTCTTTGGCAAAGGCAGACCTGCCTATCAGAGGCTAATAATACTGCAGCGGCATGTTAATTGCAAAGACGGAGTCTTCAAGCACCCATTCAGACATTAGAGACAGCTCCTTGAATAGAGAGTGGGGGCCATCACAGTGAGAGCTGGCTGCATGCGCAGGGACGTGTGTGTGTGTGTGTGTGTGTGTGTGTGTGTGTGTGGTCAGGAGTGCATGGTGTGCACGTATGTAGGACCCAGCTCTGCTCATGAAAACCAGTGTCGGATCTGCCAGATGGACAAAGACCCTTCACCCACCTGCCCCCCTGGTCTGGGAGTCAGCCCTCTTTACAAATGCACAGAGCAAAGAGTGGTTGGCAAGAGAGAAGAAGACTGGCTGCAGTCCCCTGAGCTAGTGGGACAGGGGGTGCTGCCCTGCAGCCTGAGTGGTCTTCACCCCACCACCCCTGGGAACAGCTGCCATCCCGCAGCTCTGCACAGCCAAGTAGGTTAGAGGAAAGAAAGGGCCTCTGTCTTTTGGGAGTTTGGACCCAGCCAAGAATACATGGAAATCCTAATGTGGAGGGAAGCAGAGTCAAGGACAAGAGTTGCCTGAGATCTGGGTGCCACCTGGAAGAATCACCCAAGAGCCCACTCCAGCCATAGGGCCCAGAGACCCACTGAGTTCTGCCTTGGACGATGGAGTCTTCATCTCCCATGATCTTATGGGAACAGGGTGATCCTTCCCATGAGGCGCTTGCCTTACGTGGCACTGGTCATGTGCCTGTCCCTACCGCTGCCTCTCTGGGACAACACATTCCCAGTCTCAGGAAGAAAAGGCCCTTAGGGGAGGCAATGGGTGGGAACCCAGTGTGTCTAGTTCTCTGCCTCCTGGGTCTCATGAACTCCAAGTCAAGCGTTGCCTGAGTTGGCTCCCTGGCCCTGTTCCTCCCTGGGTGTGTCCTCTCACTGTCCCCACTGGGCACTGAGGGCGCAGGATGGGTTCCCAGCCTTCTTGATCCCCACAGTGTCAGGCCCAACCTGTCCTTGACTTAGACTGGAACAATCCTCCTGGCCTCCACCCTCCTGCTCATTCTGTGAGGACAGAAGCTGTTGTTTGTCCCCCAGGGATCTGACAGCTGAGGGGGGTGGCACTGAGGACCCACAGAGGAACAGCCAAGCCCTGCTCTGTGAGGAAGGGTAAAGCAGGCTTGCTATATGACGAGATCTCTGTTTGCCCCACACCACCTCCCAGCAGCTCAGTGATTGGAGGCTGAATCTCCAGAGAAAGGGAAGGAGGCCCGGAGGGAGGAGGGTGAGAAGAGAGGGACATCCTTCAGTTCTCAGTCTCTGGAGAAGGTTGACTCAAGAGCTATTATTAATAGTAAATTAAATAGTGCAGTTATCCTGAATAATAAAGAGCTCTTCTGTTCCAAGTTTCTACTGTGTTCTCTCCAGGGAAATACCTGCTGTGGCCTGAGACGTGGCCGCCGGTGATTGGCATGTGTAGGACAATGGCCACGCTCCCACAGCACCCCGCACAGGCTGATGAGAGCTCCCAAGTACTCACCCTGCACCCCAGCAGCACAGCACAGCACAGGGAAAGCCCCACAAGGCCACCTGGGGGCCTGCTCTGTGGCTCCCGAAGAGTGGGAGCCTCGTCCATGGCATCTCTAGGAGAGGACAGTGATTCTCTTACTTGCTGTGTGACCTTGCTCAGGCCAGGGAACGGCTCTGTTCCCTCATCTGTAAGATGGGGGTCACAATAGTGTCTGGCTCCCGAGTTTGTTAGACAGGTTTAAGGTAACATGCCAGGTATGATAGCATGGAGGATCGTGAGTTCAAGACCAGCCTGAAAGTGAGTTCAGGGTCAGTCTGAATAGTGAAACTCTGTCTCAAAAACATACTAAAGAAAAGAAAAAGAAAAAAAGAAAGAGAAAAAAACCTAAGAGGCTGATAGCTCAGTGGATTAAAATGCCTGCTTAGGCAGGCACAGGGACCAGGGGTCCAGGCCCGGCATGCACGCTGGCCCTACCTCCAGGGTGCACTGAGATGGCAATTGAGACTGGGCATGGTGGTACGTGCCTGTAATCCCAGCTCTTGGGAGGCTGAAAGCAGGAGAATCACTATGAGTCCAATCTGTGTAGTGAGATCCTGTAGACACTGTACTAAATACATAAAAAAAGAAAGAAAGAAAACCCAAGAAACCAAAGAAAACCTAAGAAGCAGTGATGACTTGTACAGGCAAAGCCCAGGACCCCAGACTCCATGAATCATGGCTCCTGTGACTGCAGCTGCTTCACACATCAGCCCAGGCTGATGCAGGGACACAGCACCTCATGCTTTGCCCTTCTCTCGGTCTTGGTTTCTCCGGGCACCTATGGAGGACCAAAATATGTGAGACGACAACCATGGTGCAGTTGACTCTACCCTGAGATTGTGATAGCCACGGAGACTGGCTGATCCCCTAGCACGTGTCAGGCACGGTGCTAAGTGCTGTGCAGTCAGTCAGGCCCCAGCGCCCTCCTGGCAGCTCCACAGGTGGACACCCAACATGCAGCTGGAGAAAAGTTCAGAGATATTCAGGAACCTGCGCCTGTCACACAGCTAACACAGTGCAGCTAGCATTTGCACAAAGGTTTGTCTAAGTCCATAAGCAACGGAGCCAAAGTCCTTTGGCAGGGGCTAGGGCACATTACCTCTCATCAGATTCATGTCAGGATTATAGCTCGTAACTCAGGATTGCTCAGGAGTAAGGGCAAGAAAACCTAGGCTTAGTGGGCAGGCAGCAGTCTATTTGGTCTTAGCTCACTCTGAAAGGGCAGGGTTCTAGCTGGCTGCCCAGTGTGGCGGGATGGCAGAGCCGGAAAGGAATCCTCTAATGAATGAGGGAGAGACTGTCGGGGGTGAGCAGGGATGAACCCGAGTGAATGCGGCTGGATCCAGTGCCAACTTCTGTATGCAGGAAACCCAGGGCCACAGCCCATCACAGCTCTGCAGCGGCCTCCCTCCCTTGCTTCCCAAGTCACCTGTTCCCTCCTGAGCCCACTCAGCTTTTCTTTTCTGCATCTCCAACAGCAGCAGCTCTTTGCAGGGGGCGGGGGGACCGTGTCCTCTGGGGCTTCAACACTGTGCCAGCTAAGCCGATGTTTATGAGCAGGAAACAAGGCCAGCTGCATCCTCTAAAGAGGCTCAGGGGAGCTGCAGCTGACTCTGAGGCCTGGGGTCTTTCAATCCCCTCCCTGAGTGGGAAAGGGAGGCCCCCTGGCAGAGGTGCCCACTGTGGTGAGTCAAAAGCTCCCGATGGGGTTCATGGAGTATCATTTGTCATGGGACAGGCTATGGGCCAGAAGATGAGCCTGGGGTCCTGGGGCCTGCAGACAGGCTGGAACCCATAACCTCACTCCCCTGGGAAACACAAAGGCCAGCTCAGGGGCTGCAGAGCCTCCTGGACAGGGAGCTCCTGCGTGGAGGGACACAGGAGGAATGGAATGGGATGGAAAGTGGGGAGAGCCATCTAGGAGGGAAGCAGCACATGAGAAGGTCCTGGGGTCACCTGCCAGGAGTCTCAGATGGTTAGAGGGTAGAAGTTAGGGGTGGGAGGCTGGGAAGTATTGCTAGGGGCCCATTGTAAAAGCTTGAGCAACACACCCAGAAGCTTCGGTTTTCCGCTAAGGACAATATGGAGCCCCTGCTGGGAGTCAGTGGATCTGACCAGATGACCCCTGTGAAGTCCTCCTGAGCCCCAGCTGAATCCCAGGGGCCTCACAGGGCACTCTCCTGAGAGTCGATTCCAGAAAGAGGGTGGCAGGGGCTAAGGTATCCACACTCCCAGCCTGGGGACACAGGACAATACAGAGTTCTTACTTAATGAGATTCCTCATGGGCCACGGGTTGCCTCCCTGTCAGGGATGACCATGGTAGAAATGATGACAATGCTATATCACAAACCAGTCTGTGTAATGAATCATGTCAATTACCAGACAGGGAAAAGTTGTGTGGTCCACTTACTAGACCCCAAAGATGCATTTGATAGAACGAACATCCACTCTGATGAAATCCCTTAGTAAGATAAAAAGAAATGAAATTTCCTTGACATAATAAAAAATAATCTGAATCTGCAACCAATATCAACCTCATTCTTAGTAATAAAATGCTATCGAGGGCCAAGGCAGAGGGAGACAAGGAAGCCTGCTATTACCACAATTATTTTACATTGTTCTGGAAGTTTTCACCAATGCATTATTACATTATAAGATGAACCATAATGTTTGGGAAGGAGGAGAAATTGCTATCATTATTTGTACATGATATGATAGTTTATCCAGAGAATTCAAAATAATCAACTGCAACATTAATAAGAGAATCAGAGGGAGGTCAGGAAGATGACCAATATCAAAATAAATACATTAGCAAAATCCGACTGGGAAACATTAAGAAAACAAGGTCCGTGTTGGGCGTGGCCTGCCTAAACCCCAGCACCCTGAGAGGCTGAGCCAGAAGGATTACAAGTTTGGTCTCAACCTGGGAAAATTACCTTGCCTTGAAATAAAAAGTAAAAAAAGGGCTGAGGATATAGATCAGTGTGAAGGGCCGGGGAGATGGCTCAGTGGAATAAGCGTTTGCCTGGCAAGCGCAAGGGCTTGAGTTCAATCCCTGGTTCTGCCAAAAAATAAAAACAAAAATAAAAAATACCCTGGGTTCAATTCCCAATAGCATAAAAAGAAAAAAGAAAAACTGCCTCAAAGCTCTCCTGCACAGGCCTAGCTCAGTAGGGAGGTAGAAGAGGAGAGCACCAATTAAAACAGGAGGGTATTCTAGAATATCTTCTGGGCCTTGGATTAGGAGCTGCCCCCATAAACCCTTTCAGCTTTGTTCCCACAGGACCCCAGGCTATAGAGACACAGAGTAGGGACCTGCAGACCCTGGTGCAGACCTGTGATCCTCTGCTGGCCGCACGGTTCCAGTAAGTAAGATCCAGCTGGACAAGGGTTGATGCCGCTTGCCCCTTTGGTTCATTGAGCAGATTTCCCAAGAGAACTGTCCGCAGCAGAGGGTTGCACCCAGCACCCTGTGTGTTCCCTCAGGGGGCAGGAGCTCCCTCCCTGACTCCCCGCCTCCAGGCTTCTGGCACCTGGACCTTGTCCTGCTTGGGTGACACCATTCTCCTGCCATCAGTGCTGCAGATGCACAGCTGTGGTGCTCCAGGGCCCACACTTTGAAAAAGAAGCCTGTAGATTTTTCTTCCATCCATGGCATGGGTGTGACATGCATGCATGGCTTCTCTCAAATGTGAGCCCATCTCTGAGTTTGCCATCACTCAACCTCAGAGAAACCCTCCTCCCAAGGCATGGCTGCTGACCAATATTTCAGGGTAGCAAACTCTCCTGTCCCCCGATACCCCCTTTCTCTTTTATCCTCACTCATTGGCCCCGTCTGCACTGAAAACAGTTCACCCCCAGCCCAGCATGTCCCACCCTGCCCAGATAGAGGACAATTCCTTCCCAGGGGACATGTGGCCACTTAGAGAGAGGGGGGATGCAAAGCAGGGAAGCTTTGTGGTGGAATTTCACACTGGCACAATGCATGGGGATATTTTAGTCATTGGATTATGTGAGAATCAAATTATTCAGTGCCTGGGAGCTGGTAATTAATGGGAGAAGGGGGCAGTGCCTGGCCCCAAAACTCATCGGGAGATCCCAGCCATTGAGTGCTGGAGATGGGGAGGCAGCAAGAGAGGAAGGAAGCAAACCTAAGGGTGTAGGCATTGCCAATCGATTGCTGGAGCCAGACCATAGTCGGCTGGACTCTATGCTCTCCAGCGCCAGCCCCTGGCTACCAAGCCTTAGAGGGCAAACCCTGGTCCCTAACCAGATGCGCATCACCTTCTCCTTCTGCACCTACCCACCTTCCTCTTCTCATCTGTCTTGGTCCCTACAATGACCCCACTAATGCTTGCACCCCTTCAGGTCAGAATCTCTCTCCTATGGGTGCTCTATGATCATTCAACTGTCCCTGGGAAGGGCCACACTCAGCAATGGGCACCCACTGAAGAGGGTTTTGGGGCAGGGAGGTTGGGCACAGGAAGAAAGGAAGGGCACAGGTTTCTTTTGCAGGCTCTTTGTGCTCCACCACAGCCAACCCTCAGCCCTGTCTTTCCTCCTCCGTCAGTTATCTAGAATCCTCCTGCCTCCACGCAATCTGGGAGAGCACTGGTGAGGGGTGGGTTTATTTGTTGATTTTACCCAGTGCCCCTGGTTTCTTGGTCTGGTCACCATGGAAACCTTCTGAGGTCACCAGTGCCATTAAAATGGGAGAAAGTTGTCTTCCTTTCCAAAGTGAGCCCATTTGGCTTGAGTGGCTTGTGCATAGGTTAGGGAGGGTGGGTGCATTCTGGGAAAGAGGCACAGCCTCACCCTCAGGCCTTCCGGACATCCTCAGGCTTCTGCTTCCTGGAGTTTTTCAGGAGCCTTTTCTGCCAGGAAAGAGAGAGTCTGTGCTGTGCCTGGCCAAGAGGAGAGAAGGCTCTTCCAGGCAACGCCACTCCAAAATGCTCATCCCAGGGACCCACGGAGCTGCCAAAGGCAGGGAGTGGAGAAGTGAGTGGGACCACAGTCTGGACCACTGCTCTAGACCTGAAGGTGGGAGGCACCTAGGGCCACCAGGCAGAGCTACTACAGGAGTGGAGGGGACCAGCGTGCCGCACACACTTTCATCTTGCCCCCTTTGAAAGTCCCAGAACATTGGCTTCCACTTGAGGGGGCCCAGCCCACCTGTTCTCCTTTTGAAGCTAGCAAAGGGACCTCTAGCCCTGCTCTTCCTCCTCTTCTCCTGTGTCCTACAAGTTCCTGTTTCTACCCTCCGTGTGGCAGGTACTGTCACCATCACCACAAATCATCACCACCAACATAACTACCACTACTACCATCTACCCCTGTCCTCCTGTCCATGCTGCCCCACCATCTCTGTCCAGTGCTTATATATGTCCCCACCTGTCACCAGTTCCCATTATTGGCTCCCATCTATTACACCACCATCCGGGTCCCACATCACTGCTGCCCTCCCCAGCAATTATCTCCACCACCTCCATTTCAAGGGAAAGCGTAGATCCCTGAAAAAAAAAAAAAAAAAGCAACTGGTCAACTACAGGTATTTCTATGGTTGTCATATAAGTACCCCGTGCTAACTGATTGCATTACTGGAGCTTCTCCATGGTTGTTATAAAAGAGCCCGCACGGTGAGACGGCTGAGTCCCGTGGCTCCTGTTCTTGCATCCTGGGATCTGGCACTCCCAGGAGAACATCTCAGTAACTGCCACCATCCCTCTGACCTGGCCACAGCAACTCTTTCTTTAAAACCAAAGGCATAGCTAAGACAAAGCTAGAACATTTAGAGTAAGCGGGCCAGTGATATAAGATGTCGAGGAGGATGTCAATTGGTAGGAACTTTCTGCAAAGTAGCTTTAATGATACCATAAAAGCCTTTGGAGAGTGTGTTCTCAGACATTTTACTTCTAAGAACTTATCCTGGGGAAATAATTAGATAAATCTGCAAAGATGATGTGTGGGTGTTATAATAGCAATAATTGGAAACAGGCTAAATGCATACTGAGAAAAAGAAATAGATTGTTTAAAGAAACCATATGGATTAATATGCAGCCATTAAAACAGAAAACATAGACTTACCTATTGACATAGAAATGTGCTAACCCTATATTATTAATGAACAAAAGCCAGATTTTTTATATAAGCATTTATAAAATCAGCCTCTAGTTCTAAAAATAGAAGTGCATTCATGAAACAAGGTTAAAATATTTTATCTTGACAGCTGGCATTGCAATCTTTCTTAGGAAAGTCTGTTGGGGTGGGGAATGATTTGGTCGAATGTTTAGACACACAGTAATTACAAGGGGACCAGGGAAGACTTCTTTTTGCTCCCAAGGAAGATGGTAGAGAAATCTGAGCTGATCAAAGGGGAAGGGAAACATCAAGCCAAGCCAACAAGGAGAGGGGAGGCCAGGGGCAGATGCCAGGGGCACTCCGGGTGGGCTCAGCAGCTTGGGAAAGACTTCTAATTGAGAACCCAGCTCTTTCTCCAGTGTTGCTTACGTAGCTGCTGAATGGGCCATTTCTTCTTCTCCCCACCGAATCTTCAGTCCCATCTCTTAAATACTGAGTTTCTGAACGGATGGTTTTGCTGTGAGAATCAGAGAAGCAGCTGAGTTTCAAGTTTAATTCAAAACTAGTTATTTCTGGTAAAGAAAATTATGGATGACTTTTTTTTTTAGTTTTTATTCATTTGTATTTTCTGGTTTCCTAAAATAAACATAAAAGAAAAGAAGAAATTTTCAGGGACCACAAATCTGGATGCTCACTAGAGAATAAGCTGGAATAAGATCATCCAGGTTGCAGAGTCCCCCCGTGTGACTCTACCAGGGCATCTGTACTCTGCAGGTGCCATCTTGGCCCTGGCCACCCAGGAGCGTGTATCTAGATGGCTCAGTACCCTAAGGCCTGGACCAGAGAAGAATTTTCTAGAATCCTAAGTTCTACTGCTTAATTTTTAGGCTCATCTGACTCTGAGCTACATCTCAAGCCCTTTTTAGTTTTTTTGATTTTGAGACAGGGTCTTGCTAAATAACTAAGTTGCCCAGGCTGTGCTTGAACTTGTGATCCTCCTATCTCAGCCTCCTGGAGTGTAAGGATGACAGACATATGTCACCACACCTGGATCCTTCTCAGATATTTCTTGTAACTCGCAAAAATCTAGGCATGTGAGCTTTCCCAGGAGAACCTCACAGTGGTTCTATGCAATGAGGGGAAAAAGGAACACACACAAGAGCAGGCTGTCATCTGATTTGATCTGTCACCGTCATGTCATCGCCCCAGAACCTCCAGTCTTTCAACCCAAGCATCATGTACCTGTCCACGTCTAGCCTCAAATGGACTGAGAGAACACAAAGAAAAGGCAGGTGCGGAAAGCTGCTTTGTTGCCACCTCCTGTGGCATCCAAGAGTCACACAGATCCCCATGCGATTCATTCACTTGGTATTCAATGGAGTAATATACTTGGTAATGAATTTGTTTTGCATTCAGTTAGATAACACTGTTAGGAATTTGTAATCTGTGGAGGGATGAGGGGTTTTTTTTTTTTTCTTCAAGGCATCAGAGAAGCTGTGGCTTACAAACTTGTAATTCGCCACTGCAAATCCATCTGTAAATGACACTATTGCAAGCTGAAAATCTCCCTGGCACAAGGAATACAACCTTAGAATTAAATTGTGCATTGGACAAGAACCTGCTGTTCATCTAGCTCCAGCCAGGTTCTATGTCCCGCCTTCTCCCTGAGTTCCACCTCAGGCTTGTCACCTTTCTGGCCCAGAGGTTCAGCTGCCATTCCTCCAGCTCCCTAGCAGTCCAGAGAGGATAAAGCACACAGACATCAGGGGACCATGCAGACAGGGGATAGACACAGTACACCATTGTCTCTTCCGGCTGTCCTGAGGCCTGATCCCATAAAAGAAAAGAAAAAAGAATTGTCCTCAGCGAGCATGGACAGAAAGTGATCCTTCCTGAGAGCAGGAAGTGTCCACTTAGGACGGACCCCAAACTTGAGGGGTACAATGGCTGGAGGAGCCTGGCTCCAGGACCAAGAGCACAGAACTGGCTCACGGTGGGACTCTCGGGGAGCTCCACTCACACGTGTTGTATGAAGCAGAACATCTTTGCTTCAACCATTTCTCACCTTTTACATTTTATATTTTGAGTCTTATTTGCATTTGTGCTGCTGTCAATTATTCACTGGTTTATTCTTTATTAGCAAAAGTTTCTTTCAAATAGTTGACATAGAACAAAAATCAAATGGAGATACGATCCAAGGCTGGGCTAAAGAATCAATTTGGTGCTTGGTAAGAAATCAGAGCTAGAGACCAGGAGCGCAAGCCTGGCGAGTGAGTGAGACAACCTGGGGCCTTCCGGATCCTGAACAGACCCGGAGCACAGGCCCGCCAGTGAGTGAGACGTCCGGGCCCGCGGGATCCTGAACAGACCCAGAGCGCAGGCCCAGCAAGGAACCCTTCAGCAGAACTCCCTGCAAAGAGGCTAGAGGCAAGACCCACCCAGCTGATTCAGGAGCAGAACATCTTGCCAGAGAGACACAAAGGGTT
>NW_004524602.1:3816638-3827329 GCF_000260255.1 Octodon degus
TTAAAAAAAAAAAGAAATCAGAGCTAGGGCCAGCCAAATAGCTCAGCAGATTAAAGCACCTGCTTAGGCAGATGCAGGGGCCTGGAGTTTGATCCCCAGGCCTGCTGTGCTGGCCCTGCCCCTGGGTGCACACTGAAATGGCAATTGAGAGGGTGTGATGGCGCATGCCTGTAATCCCAGCTTTTGGGAGGCTGTAAACAGGCAGATCACTATGAGTCTGATCTACACAGTGAGACCCTGTAACCCTGTTCTAAATACACACACACAAAAAAAAAAAAAAAGAAAGAAAAGAAAAAAGAAATCAGAGCTAGAAAAGAATTGGGGGATCCATTAACAGAGAGTCAGCCAACAACAGCACCTCATCCTAATCACAGGGCAGATACCCAAGTAAAAGGTGAGGACACAAGAATGGCTGACAGTGTGACCTGTCTCAAGGGGATGCTCATGGCTTCACAGGGAAGTTGCATCACTGAAGTTATGATAAGGGGTGGTTTCTGGTGGTGGTGGTGGTGTGTGTGTGCGTGTGTGTGTGTGTGTGTGTGTGGCTGGCTCAGCCTGCTTTGGGGGTGGGGCTGGCACAGTATGTGATGCCAGGGATTGAACCGTGGTGTCTACACACTTGCTTAAGCTTGCCTAAGCAGGCACTTTAGACTGCTGAGCTATGGTCCTTGGTTTCTGGTTTTGTTTTTTTTCTGGTTTTTTTTTTTTAATTTTTTTTATTGTTTTATTTTAGGAAAGGGTCTACAGGGTGTTAAGGGTCTCACTACTAGATCAGACTCCTAGTGATCTGCCTGTTTACAGCCTCCCAAGAGCTGGGATTACAGGCATGTGCTACCATGCCCAGTCGCAATTGCCATCTCAGTGTGCCCCAGGGGTGGGGCCCGCATGGCAGGAACCCCTGGCCCCTGCACCTGCTGGCAGGCGCTTTAATCCAATGAGCTATTTGGCCGGCCCTGGTTTCTGTTTTGATAAAGGGAATCTGCGTGTAGTGGACCTCCTGGCAGAGGCAGCAAAATTAGTCTAAAATCATTGAAAATGAAACCTCCTTCTGTAATCCCAGAATTTGGGAGGCTGAGGCAGGAGTTACTGGCATTACTGCAAGTTCAATGCCAGCCTGAGCTACACAGTGAGTTCAAGATTGACTTGAAGTACCTAGCAAGACTCTGTCCCTTTAAAAAAAAAAAAAAAAAAAAAAAAGATGGGCCAGTGGTACAAGTGCTGCAAGGTCCTGAATAAGATTCTCAGTGTGGGGCTGGAGAGATGGCTCAGTGGTCCAAAGCACCTACTTGGAACAAACTAAGCTAAGCAAAGCACAGGGACCACGGTTCGATCCCCCAGCACCACATGCCAGCCAGCCGCGCCCCCTGGTGGGCTGAGCTGGCCACACACACACACACACACACACACACACACACACTAAATGTTAAAAAAAAAAATTAAAAAAAAAAAAAAAGATTCTCAGTGTGGAGGGGATATAAATGAAGGTCCATTTTATAATATATATATATATATATATATATATATATGGATAGATATACTGCTACTTTCTCTTAGTTCAATGAGAAGAAAGATTTATACTAATAGTGTTTAGATAAGATATGTCTGCATCATGTACTCTGAATAACTACTACAAAGACAACAATATACAATGTATTAATTATTGTCACTGTCCTACTAACCTGTTTTGAAACTGTCTCACTGCTATTTCTGTCTCAATAAAATTAATTTTTAAAAAATTCCCAGTGCAGGCCAGAGAGATAGCTCTGCAACGTAAGCACCTGCCTGCAAGTGCAAGGACCCAGGCTTGATCCCCGGCACCACATGGCACAGCATGCTCAGCCAGCCCTGGAACCCCAGGCATGTCTTGCTGGCCACCGTAACTGGGTGTGGTGGCTCATTCCTGTAATCCCAGGGCTGGGAGGCTGAGACAGGAGGATCACTATGAGTTTGAGCTGTGCAGCAAGACCCTGTACCAAATAAGTAAATAAGATTCCTAGTACCAAATAAAAGATGAAATCTGGTACAAATGAGCCGTGTGACTTTGAGCAAGCTTCTTACCCCCCTGAAAATTATCAGCTGTCAGTGTTGACGATCTGCACTGTGGAGCAGCGGATACAGACAGGGGTACAGCCTAGACTGGAGAAAGGGCCAGGAAAGGCTTTCTGGAGACTACAAAGGTGAGCAAGAGCTAGCTGTGTGGACAAGGGTGCAAGCAGTCACACAGGGCAGCTGGAGAAAGCTTCAGGAGCCAGACCATGTGCCCTGGGGGCCTCAGGAGCTAAGACACAGAGGAGCAGCCTGAAGCAGGGAAAATGATAGGGCTTACCGCCACTGCTGTGGAGAGAGTATATGGGAAGGGAGCCCAGGGAAGGAGGATGTGCTGCTCTGCCAGGCCAGCAGCACGGAGCCTTGGACAAAGGGGTGGCAGTGGAGGATGGCGGATGGGGGTAACTTCCAGGTGCAAGGACCCTGGATTCCAGGTGAGGGGCATGGCATTTGGAGGAAGGTGGAAAAGAAGATTCTGGGTTTCTGAAGGAAAGGTAATGCAGGAAGGAAGAGGGTCTTGGCTCCCTCGGGCTGTGGAAGTCACAGACACCTTGGGCCAGGTCATTTCAGACAGCAGATCCTTATTTCTCACAGTTCAGAGGCTGATAGTCAAGAGCACAAGTGGATTCAGCATATGGTTTCCAGGTTCGTGAACGCAGTCTTTTCACCTGTGCTTCAATGGCAAGGGACAAGGGAGCCTGCTCAGGCTTCATTTATAAAAGGTATTGGATCCCATGCAATGCCCCTAAGACCCTGTTGGCTCCCAAGGCACTGCCTCTCAGTGAAACCACATTGGTAAGTTCCAACCTGAAAGGCATGGAAGGTCACCAACAGCCAGTCCCTAGCAAAGAGCCTAGGCAATCACAAGTTGACACTCTAGGAGGGTCCAGCCTAGACATGTGGGGCTGGGAGGGGCCGTGCAGTGCTGGTGGGGAGGGGAAAGTAAGGAAGAAAAGGACGGGAAGCTGAAGCTGGAGAAAGTATGGCATTTGGAGCAAGCCAGTAGCCAGGCTATAGCAGGCAGAGCCCAGCAAGAAGGGAACAGGGGGAGGCAGGGGAGTGGCTGGTTCAAAACACAGTGGGGAAAGGAACTGGACCAGCTGATCTTGGAGGTCACAGTGACCTCAGCTTTGAAAGGGCTCCTGGGGAAGTGGTGCCAGTGGGTGTGAGATTGCAAAAGGCAGAAGAGCGAGTGGGAGCCACAAGGAAAGGCGGACACTGGAGACAGCCCCAGGGGTAAGTCTGACTGTGTCCAGTTCTTGGGCAAGGCAGTGCAATCTCACTTGTAGATGGGAGAGTCTGTAGAGCAGTTGAAGTGCTGACAGAAGAGAACCGGGTCAAACAGACAGGCAGAGATGGAGATTTAAGTGACAGGAGAATGGACAGACAGCGTAGAAGAGGGAGGAGGAGACGACAAGAGTTCCCAGTTGTTGACAGACTAATTGGTCATTCTTTATGTGAGCATTCTCAGTGAGCTCGATCTTCCTGTAAGATCCCCACATCCCACTTTCAAAGTGTTTATGGTTGTCGAAGTCTCCCAGTGGGCACCACATAAAGGTCTTCCTGGGGACAGCAAGGTCTGACATTAGAGAGCTGGTTCATGTTGTATGGACTCCAAGCTATGGGCCACACTCCCTCCAGCTTTCCCCTCTAAACAAAAATACATACTTTAATAAAGACATAAAACAAATATTTTAGAGATTCATTCAATATTCACAAAACATACCTAGAAGCTGACGATAGCCACCTGGGATCAGTTGAACTATTTGTCTCTCAGATATATTTCATTGAAGAAGTTGTCTTAGATGTTTGTACTAAAATATCCTAAGACCGAAAGTCAAAACTTCATATTAGTTTACAGAAAATTGTCCTGATATATGGAGTAAAGGTGAATTGAAAGCATTCTTTTCAAACCCTTATAATTTAGCGAAGTATGAATCTAACATATTGCAACCAACTCCTCTCACTTTGCTTTACATTTGCTCCGATAGGATGTTTTGGGTACACACACCAAGAGGTGACATACAACAGAAGCTGGGATCACTACAGTTAACCTGAGCATGTTGGAAACCGAGGAGAGGCTGAATGTTATTACACACGGCCATGAATCACAGAGAATTGCAGAGCCAGACTGAACCACAAAATAACAAGCCAAGCTTGGGGCAGAGCAGGCACCAGCAATGTCCCCATCACTAATAGCTCACTGATGGGCAGCCTCTGTGATGCCAGAAACCTGTATTTCTTCTCTGGAACAAGGTTGCAATGATATCTGATTTGGTGGCTAAAACAGAACTCACTGGCTTGCAAATGTTGAGCTGTGCCACAAGGTAATGTTTGCCTATTTGTGAAAGAAACTGCAGGCATCCACCATAGCACGGGGAGAAAGTCAAGTAATCACAGGAGCCACTTTGTCCTGTGACTTGCAGACCCTCTGAATAAAAAATGAAACCACATTTTCAGAGAAATGTTGAATTTTGAAGGAAAAAAAAAGATTTGACCCACAAAGACAAATTGTTCAATTGAAGACTTCGACCTACACAGAAAAAGTGTTCAACTGAAGAATCTCCTGAAGGCTCTGACCCATGGGGACATACTGTTCAGTTGATCTGCCAACTCTGCCGGTCGTTAAGGGCATAGAAGAACATGATCCTGAGTGTGACTCCAACGCCAGGTCTGATGGGAGAGACTTGGGCACAACGAAATGTCGCCATGACACTGGGCCGCACTTGGGTCTGACAGGGGCTCTACCATGGTGCAGAGGACAGACCTCATAACGGGAAGTCTTTCAGGAGAGTGTGGTGGAGGCCTGGAGTGGGTGAGAGGGGAGTGAATGGCAAAGGGACAATCCAGTATAAAGAGGACAGGGAAAGAGCACAGAGAGTGAGAGGCAAGAAAGAGAAGCTGGAACAGATAGATACCAACAAGCTACTGAAAAGACAGAGGTGCCGAGCTAAAGAGGTCGGGCTTGACTTGGAGGAACGGGGGAGCAAAGCAACGATCATAAATGCATAGTTCAGAAAGCCGATCTCAGCCATAGAGGGCTCTACAGGATAATTCTCAAGCTTGATGGATCCGCTAGAGCCCACCGCTGGGTGCACGGGGTGATGAGGGCCTGGTCATGAAGAAGAAGAAAGCTTCCCACCTAACGTAGAGGGGTAGAAGCAGCAGGACCTTGTGACTAGTTAGATGTGGGACAGTTTCAGGGGAGCCTAAGTTTGTAGTGTGGGTGGAGGATGATGTCCTTTTCTGAGATGAAAAAGACAATGTAAGATACACTTGGAGGGGGATGATGGGCTCTGACTTGGGTACACTGAGTTGGCCTGGAGGCCGTGCTCACGGGAAGGTCTGGTGGGCAGGAGGCAACAGATCTGAAGTTTCGGGAAGGTGTCATCTGGACACAGCAAAGTGGAAGCTGTGGACACCCCAGAAGCGTAGGAGAGCTAGCTCCCCGGGGAAAGTGTAAGGGGTGAGGGGAGGACACAGGAGAGAATCCTGAGACTTGTGAACATCTAGAGAAAGAAAGCACCCTGAAGCCACAGAAAGGCAGCCAGAAAGTGGGAAGGGCTCCACGGGGGCAGGGACCACAGTCACCTCAGACAGGTGAAGAACAGGGCTTCACTGGTCTTAACAAGAGCAAGGCCCTGTTTGGTAAGGCAGGTCCAGTGTCACAGTGACAGCAGGATGGGCTGGGAGGCTGCAGAGTGAGTGGAGAACAATGCAATGGATGCAAGCAATGTGGAAAACACAGGAAATCAGATTCTGAGCGACAACCAGGGTGGCTGAAAGATGCCTGACATGTCCTCAGACACAACTCCCCAGTACAATGGGGCCCAGCCATGTGGAAATGGCCTCTCTTGGCAGAATCAGATACAACTCTCTGTAACCCCTCTATGTGGGGACTCTCTCATGAAAAGTCTGCCTATGTCACTGTCTGTTCATCCTAATCTTTGTTTCAAAAATGTCCCCAAGCCCCAATAGCAATGACAGTAGCTAAGATCATTCAATGCCTGCTTAGCCCTGTGCTGAACATATTACATGAATTACTTCAATTAGTCCTCAAGCTATCAGGAAGGTATCTACACAGAAGGAAACAGACGCTTGGGAAGATGAACTGGGCCATGTGGTCAATGGGCTAGCCGGCCTTTGAGTCTGATCTGTCCCCCACCATTGCTCGGGTGCTAGGCTGTTCTCTACCATCTATCTCAGCCCCATGTTCTCAGCCCCACCCCAGCAATGGCTCCAGGGCTCAGTGCTTCTGAAAATTCAACTTTCACTTTGCTCTGCATTTCCTCCTATCCTGCATGTCAATCTCTCTCTTTTTTTTGCGGAACTGGGGATTGAACTTAGGCCCTTGCACTTGCCAGGCAAGCGCTTATTCTACTGAGCTATCTCCCCAGCCCCTTGCATGCCAATCTCAGTCCTGCCACACAGCCACAGTGGACTGCAGGCTAATAAAAACAGCTACCCTGTTTACTGTTCTTCCAGTTCCTGCCTTCTCTGCCCCCATCTCCAGCCCAGTGCCTGGTGCTGCCTGTTCCCCATCTCCTTCCATCCACAAAGCAACTCTGGGAAGTCACTATTCCCATACCTGTCTTACAAAGAGCTCAATTTCAGAGCAGGAAATTAACTTGTCCAAGACCACACAGCTAGCAGATGGCAGAGCTGGGGTTCAAACCCAAGTTGGCCTGGTAGAATAATCTCCCAAATCTCTACTCTTCCCTCCATGGCATGCCTGCAGAGCAGCAGCTCTCAACCCTCTGGCCTCAGGATCTCTGGATACCCGTCTCCCTCTGGGAATCCATTTAGTTAATCATGTATTCATCTCATTTGGTGTTTCCTGAGTGCATTTGTTAGGGTCCAAGAGGTTACATGAGACAGAAAACGAACCAAACAAGCTGGAGCTGTGCAAGGAATTTATTAGCTCTTACAGATGAGGAAGATGTTTCTCTGGCACAGAGAGCTGAAAGAAAAACTGCAGGAACCAAGGCCATGAGAACCAAAATTGGAACTCAATGTCACCAGCATGCTCTTCAAATTCCTCTCCTCTCTGTTCCTTGCTGGGCTGCTGCACTGAGGGAAAGAGAGAGCTCCTCAGATGCTTCTGGCCCATCCGGCTTCCTCCTCCTGGCATCCACAACTCGTCCCAAGGAAAAAGTCAGACGGTCCTGCTTGAGTTTTGTGTCCACCCCTGGGACCCATTGCTGTCATGGAATGTTACGGTTTGGATCAAAATGTCTCCCTCCCAAAGTTTCATGTGTTTGCAGAGGTGGGGGTTTTGGAAAGTGATTGGATCGTGAGACCTTATCAATGGGTTAATCTGTTCTTGAGCTCACAGCTGAACATGCTCTTGGGAAACAGTGGCTGATTGGATGAAATAGGTCACTGAGGAGAAACCTGAAAGGGAATGTTCTTGTCCTGAGCCCCTTCCTCACTCTCTGGTCTCCCCGTCCTCTGCTTTCTGGCTGCCACAGGCCAGCAGCTTCTCTCCACCATACCTTTGTGCCATATATCTGCCTTGCCACCAGCCAACCATGGACTGAAGCCTCTGAAACCAAGAGCCAGGATATGCCTTTCTCCTTTAAATTATGTATAGTGCTGGGAAGATAGCTCAGTGGTGTAAGTGCCTGCCTGGTAAGCACCAAGTCCTGAGTTCAAAATGTTTTTAAGTTGTGTATGTCAGGAGGTTTTGTTCCAGCAATGAACAGATTACTAGTATTCTGGAAGATGGGATTTCATGATTGGCGCTGTTTGGATCATGGGCTCACCTATGGCAACAGAGTAGGAATGGGCAGAAGTACCTACTATTCTGGTAACCCAGGATCATGCAACAACAGGGAGGAACTTCTCCAAGGAAAAGGATGCCAAAAGTGGGATGGTAGGATATAGGCCAGGGACCTAAGAATCACTAGCTGTCATAGTCCTCAACATGGGTCTGTGTGAGACAAAGGAGGACTCAGACAGGCCTGGCCAGGGGGTTCACAGTCTCACAAAGCCATAGGCTTGCACATGTGAAGCCATTATTAAGGGCTGATAGCCACCACCATCCATGGGACAGCAGGTGCCAGGCCCTGGGCCAGGACATTTCACGTGCCTTATTTCCATCCATGCCCACAATGACCCTAGGAAGTAGGCACTTCTAGTATCCCAAGAGGCAGTAGAAAGCGTTCTCTCTCTCTCTCTCTCTCTCTCTCTCTCTCTCTCTCTCTCTCTCTCTCTGTAAGATAGCCAAGAAAACCATAAAATGTTTCTGGGCTCCCTGTCCCTGCTCAGAGAAGTTAAGTGACTGCCTCAAGGTCACACAGCTAACACATTAAACGGACATCCTGGGAAGTGTGTGGTTGTGAGCCAAAAGAGTACTTCCATTCTTCTCTGTAGACTGAAGGATTAGAGGAGTCTGTCTGGAGGCCAGGAGTGGGGGTGGGAGAGCCTAAGAAGAGAGTTTAAGGAAAGAATATCTGGGCAGGTGGCCAGAGAAGCCAGGAGAAAGAGGAGAGGTCAACCCCCAGCACTCAGAAGGGCCAGCCTGGGCAACCCACACCCTGTCTATTCCCTCTCGCCTATAACAGTCTTTTGCAGCTACAGAGACCCCTTGTGAGGCTGCCCTGACAATTCTGCCTAGGACACAGACACCCATCCCCCATCTGCCACCATACTTGTTGCCCACCCGTGTACGAACCTGTGAGCTGAGATCCTGGATGCTGTGTGAGCCACATAGATAACAGGAAATCTCACCTCCCTTTTCCTCCGCAGTGCACTGCCATTTAATGAGACCCAACATCAATTAGATATTACTTTCTAAATAGGCTCACCGCCACCTGCCACTTATGGGCCAAACGCACAGCCCGAATTCTGAATAGAGGGAAGACAGCTTCAGATGCAAGGCTAGAAATTCCTGTTGTTTCAGGCCAAGCTGATTGTTGATGTTTGCTCTCCCTTACCATCACCTCTTCTGCAACAGTGGGAGGAACATATGATTCCTTAATTTCCTGAATGCCGCTGAGACATACATTCAAACACTGGGTAGTAAATGTCACGCTATGAGTATTTAGCCAGAATTGGAAGCAAAGGGATTGGAGGCCTCTGAGTGAGGAGAACAGTCACACCCAATGCACTAATGAGCCATCCCGTCCTCAGCACCCAACCAGTCATGCCCTCCACACCAAATCGCCCTTGTCGCATTCCCAGTGCCCCAAGGCCAATGCACTTTCCATTCTTTCTCTCCTGGCTCCTAACTGCAGCCTTAGATACCAGAGCCCTTGCCTCCTCTAGACCCCTCTACCTGGGCTGACATGAGTCCACTCTTTGCCTGGCCTGGCCTCCTGACCACTCCTTCTCCATCTCACTCCTGGACTCGTCTGTGGTGCCCACCAGGACCTGAGGCTGATGTTCCTTCTGTCTGGTCTGCCTGCTTAACCTCATCCACAGGAAGGAAGACTTGAAAACAGAAACACCCCGCCCAATCCTAGCCTGTCCATAGACCCAACAGTCTTCTGATCTTTCTACCAGTCCCAAACTCCTCAGCCACCCAAACATGTGGTTACCCTCATTTTCTGACTCTAAATGGTCAGAGGCCAGCAACTACCTGGCCTCCCAAGATGGAGACCAGAGGTTTTCTGGGTTGTCCCTATCTCCCAAAGTTCAGTGAGTCTCTAAAGTGATTTCTTTCAGCAGCCCTTCTCCATCCCCACAGCCACCCTTCCTTCCTCCTTCAACTCTGGCCTAGGAGCCACCTTGTAACTTACCCGCTGCCTGTGACCCCTGCTTCCCATGATCCACCATCCCGGATCCTCAAAGGGATCAGAGAAGGCAAGCAGAAGCAGGCTGCATCCAGTATCACAGCTCCTGGCTTCACCAGGACAAAGTCCACACTGCCAGCCACAACACCTGACTCTCCACCCTCCTCCACGCTGTCACCTGAGTAACTCCCACCTCTTTCAGATGCAGCTCAAAGGTTGCCTTTTGGGAGAACACCCCAGGCTGGGACCTGTGATTCCCAACCCTCCACTCCACCTCAGTTCCCAGCCCCACAGCCACTGTTGGTAGAACTTGCCCTGTCCCTCAAGGATCACCCCTCCCTTGGCTCCTACTCCTCTTTAGGGACCTGTGAGCTTCCTCCCTGGGGCCCAGGACCTAGCATGGAGCAAGGGATACAGAAGCTGAAGACTGAAGGAAGTGATGTATCTGAAGCATACTTGTCACCCGCGTCGTCTCCAGCACTGCCCCTTCCAGCCCAGAGCCAGGTACACAGTGGGTGCTCAGCAAAGCCTGACTGTGTTCTATCTTGTGAATCAATCTGACTGGAGGGAGTGTCTGGGGTGCTCTGAGGTATGATGAGATGGGGAAGAGGATCTGAATTGGAGAAACTAAGGGCAAAGGGCAGCTTGAGGTGCACCTTAGTGGGGGAAGGGACTATCGGGATACCTAGAAAGTAGAGAAGAAATTCAGTCCCTGTGCCCCACTCACCCGGTCTGCCCGCAGGACCCTGTCCCCGCCCTGGGGTATCGAGACCCCGGCTCCTGGCGCGCTCTGCGCCCGGCGCTGGGCGGCGTGCGTGTCGCTTTAAAAGCTCCCTCCCGGCGCGGGGCCGGCCCCTTCCCCGGCAGCGCCGCGCGAGCGGAGCCGCGAGCCCGGGCCTCGCAGGGAGC
>NW_004524602.1:3827442-3920831 GCF_000260255.1 Octodon degus
CGGGGAGGCCGGACAGACCTGGGGCTGCGAGTGCGGAGCCCGGCCCGGCCCGCGCCGCCTCCCATCGCCTCCCCGAGCCTCCCCTCCTCCCCGAGCCTCTCTTCTCCGCCCGTGCCCGGGAGCCGAACCCAGCCGGGCCAGGCCGGGCCCGCGGATCCGAGTCCCCGCGGCCCACACCGCCCTCCCTCGGGACCTGCGGACTCGCACCTTCCTGGTTCCGCTGCACCCCCCGGGTGCCGGGAGCAGATCTTGGGGTCCAGAGAGCAAGGAGTGCCAGTCGCGCAGAGGAAAGCCCAGGATCCACCGACCCGTATCGGACCTGACTGGACCGGACGGAGTGAGCCCAGCGCCGAGCTGGGGGAGCCCGCGCCCTCCCGGCCCCGTGACTCCGGCTTCCTCGCTGGGATCCACCCGGCGTCGTCCCGCCGCCCAGCGCCTGGGTCACCTGTGGCCTCAGAGCCCCAAGCCCTCCGGACTCGGAGCTTGGAAGGGGTCGTTGGGGCGTTTTGTAGTGCCGAGGCCCCGCCCCCTCCCGCCGCCCCGATGTCCCCGACCACGGCGCACAGGACCCCCCTGAGGCCAGGGGCAGAAGGGTGCAGAGAGAGAAGCCCGCCCTAGGGAGCCTGGGGGCCCCCAAACCTCGCCTGGGGACTCAGCCCCCGACTCCGCGTGGAGGGAAGGCCGGAGCCCCCACCTTCGGTGAGTCCTGGAAAGGCGGGGCTGGGTAGGGGGGTACCCGGGAATGGGGCACCCGAGGGACACTCGGAGGGGTGAAGGGGGACCCCAGAGGCCCTGGGTGAACCAGGGAGGCTGCCTCGGCTGAGTGTGGGGGTGGGGAATGCGCGACCAGGGCGCCCCAGAGAAGGCTGGGGACTTCTGCCTCTGAAGCAGGGGCTCCCCTAATCTCCTCCTAGAGGAGGGGTGCGCTGAACGCCATCTGCCTCCACCACTTCTCCCCCCAAAGAAAAAATAAATAAACCCCAGCGAGGCAGGGTGCAGCGAGAAAGCAGCTCTGCTGGCGGTGCTGCAGCCTGGGAGGGCTGACGCCAGGCTCGGCTCTCTCCGCAGGGGGCTGCCCTCCTCCAGCCTAGCTCGCTCTCCAGAGCCGCCCACAGCTGGAGCCTCCTCCACATCTGGGAGACCCCGGCCACTGGCCCTCTGCTGGTGTCTGCAGCATCCAGAGACCTCTGCCTTGGAGGCTGCCTCGGAGTTGCAAGGGGATTGACTGCTGCTGCCTCCAGTCCCAAGGGCATCTTCTACCCTGACTCGCTGCAGAGTCATCCCCCTGGGCAGGCTCCGCACTCCAAGTCCTGGAGGCCACTCCTGGGACCCAAGGCCCCTCCCCCTGCCCTCCCGTGTCCTCGCCTTGACCCCTGTGTCAGACTCTGTCTCCCTCTGGGTGCTCTGTTCCCCACCCAGAGGCAGAGTAGGCGGAGTGGCAGGGGGCAGGGGCTGGGTGTGGGCCGCCCAGGGCCAGGGTGGGCTGGGGGGCCGTTAAGATGTGGAGCTCTGCCCCGCCGAGGGTGTCTCCGTGGAGGCAGTCGCAGTGTGTGCCCGGCTGGGGGGAGTATGGGCAGGCCTGTGGCCACGTGGTGAAGGATGAACATTCGGGGGGCCCCGGACCTCGGGCAGCCCAGTGACGACCCCAACAGTGGTGGTGAGCGGGAGCGAATTCGACAGCGTATGAAGATGGTCATCGGACAGCTTGAAGGCATCCTGCGGGAGCTCAAGGAGGTGGCCAAGGAGCTGCGGGAGGTGAGTGAGGGGCACACAGGCCTTGGCCAGCCTGGTTGGGCCTGGCATGAACATGGACCCGTGTGTGAGAGTGTGCAGAGCTGTGGGCATGTGTTTCCCTCTGCTGGAGACCTCCTGTCTTGGTCTCCTGTACCCCAATCTACTTTGCTAATAACCTCACCGGACCTCAGGCCTGCACATGCTGTGGTCACAGAGATTGCTTGGGAAGTGTGTCGGTGAACCCACTTTGTGCTTACCACACAGGGGTGCCACGTTGGCCAGTAAGGACCAAACCCCAGCATGGCTTCTTAGTGAGAGACACTCTTCTGGAACCTAAGCTGACCCTTGACTCTTCCATCCACCTTTCTTATGACTCTGAACTGGCTTGACTGAGACAGTGCTCACTGGGAGAGGCCCTTATCAAAAGTAACCCCACAGATGACAGATACCTAGAACCCTTGACCCTGAGGGAATCTGTGCTGGGGTCAGAATGGGCCTCGTGAGCTGCGAGTGGGGACCAGGTTTCTCTGTGCCCATTCGCAGATGCCAGGACCTCCTGTAAGAGGGTAAACTATGGGAGCATGTGCACACACACACACACACACACACACACACACACACACACACACACGATGTTTCTGAATGTTTTTGCCAAGGCCCTAAAGTCACTGAGAAATGCTGGAGTATGTGTGTCCCTCTCTAAGTAGAGCCTGGTTTAATTACTGCTTCGCACATTGCTGGGGTAATGAGGTACACATGTCCTCAGCCCTGCCCCCTGGGCTGTGTTCAAGCCCAAAATGCATGACCAGCGTTCTGAGCCGCTGCCCTGAATTTGCCCGCTGGGTGCCATTACACCAGCCAGGTGGGCTTTAGGCAAATTTCAACTCCTTGTAACCAGGGCCCCTGCAGAGCTGGCAGGGAGAGTGATTGAGCGGGAGTTATGGGCCGGCTCTCCCCGGCCAGCTGCACTGGGGCTGGGGAGGTAGGCGATGCGGGTACCAACTCCAAGCTGCCAACATGGCATTCCGGCCTGGACCGAGAGCCAAGGAGCTGGGCTGTTTGGAGGGAGCTGTGTTCAGAGTTGGAGGTGGGGGAGGAGTTGCAAAGGTTCTGGACAGGAACTGCCCTGGGCCTGCCAGGAAATCCTGTGTTAAGAGGTGGAACGATGGTGACTGCAGGTGGACAGAGGTGGAGGTGCTTCTGCCCCGGGCTGGACTGGCAGTGGTCTGGGCTGAGCACTGGTGGCCTGTACAGTTTGAGAATCAATGTCTAGAAGCCCCTGAACAACCTCCCTCCTCCAGCCTCAAGGGGCCAAAGGGGACAGTCTCCTCTGCCACCCCGTCCTGTTTTGAATGCTCTGTAGTTCTGCTGGACCATGGAACTGTTCACAATCTCATCTTAACCAGGGGTCCCAGGCCCCAGTGGACTCAACCAGAAGGAGTTGGCTCTGACCCTGGGAGTCAGTTTACCAAGAGGGTAAACCGTGGGTGTATACACACACACACACACACACACACACACACACACACAGAGGATGTTTCTGAATGCTCAATAGAACTATAGAGCATAATATAATACTGATCTTACTCCCAGCCAGACATCTTCCAGACAGTTGCATACCCTCTTCTCCAACATAGCCATCTACACCTTAGGAGGACCTCACAGGTAATCCAAGCCTGCCCTGTGTCCTGAAGAAAGTATAGCCTAGAGAGGTATAGGGACTGTCCAAGGTCACACAGCATACCAGAGGCAGAATGGAACTTGTAATACAGGTGTCTGATGTCTATTCTGGGGCTTCAGCAGGTAGGCTCCTGGGTGCTCCTGTATTATTATTATTATTATTATTATTATTATTATTATTAGGTCTTTTTTGAGACAGTTTTGCTATGTAGTTCAGACTGGCCTTGAACTCAGTTTGTAATCCAGGCTGGCCTCGAAGTCATAGCAGTCCTCCTGCCTCAGCCACCCAGAGTCCTGGGATCACAGGCCTGTACTACCATGGCAGTGTCTCTTTGCATTTTGACCGGGACCTTCAGGAAATAATACCCTTTGCTCATGCCATGATGACGTAGCACTAAGGTTTCTTTGCAGCGCCTTAGATGTCCCCTCTTCCCACCACGCTCACTCCCTACCATGTCCCCCACAGCAGAGCTCCAGGTCACAGGCTGTGCAGCTCCAAAGCCTGAACCAGGACACAGAAGATGGGTCCCCTCCCCCACATCCCCTGTGGGCCATGTGCCTCCACCCAAGAGTTTGGTGGGTTGCTATGACAACCAGAGTCTACCCCGTATGCCACTGCCTGCCCGCTGCCAATGGCACCCAGCTGGGGGGTGGGGGGAGGCAAGCTCAGAGCTCCTCATCCTCCAGGCAGGGCTGGACATGGGGCAGTGGCTAGAGAGGAGTGTGGAGGAGGCCCAGGCGGGAGATGCACGGCCAGCTTCCTGTGGCATGGAGTCCACCAGGGGTAAGGTTACCAAGTGGGGTATGAGGCCTTGATTGGTCCCAAAACTGGGGATCCTGGCTATGGTCCTCCAAAGGGACTGTCAAGCCAGTCAGCTGGCATTTCTCTAAGGGGGACTTGGAAAGCCTGAGGTCCAGAGACCTGAGGACAGGGGGCTCATATCATAGCCCACTTCCCAGTTTACGCCTGCCCTGTCCCCCACTGCACCTTTCAGCAGAGCACCTGGAAGTGGGGGCAAAAGCTACAGATCAGGATGTCGAGGGTGGGGATAAAGGAGCAGAGAGGAAGACTTGGCCTAGGTCCCCTCCACCATCATCCTCCTATCCACAGCTCCCCATTTCTGGCTCCAGGCACCACCCGTCCAGGCAGAGCCTCCCCGCTCTGAGTATCCAGCTGGAATTCATGGAAAGCTGAATTACACCCCAGCCTTTCCCCCCCAAGTCCCTGAAATGGGGACCATGGTGACCTGCGCCTCACAGTAACATTGCAAGTGCTCAGTGCCAGGGACGGTGCAGCACTGCTGTGCCCCTAGGGGATTTGAATTTCCCGCTCCCATGTGACCCTCTCTACTCCAAGTCCCACTGCAGGTCCACCCCTCCCCCACCCCCACCCGCTTGATGGGGAGCAAGTCCCATCTCAGAGTGTGGAATCGCTCTTAAAGACTGGGTGAGGTAAGGAATGTGAAAATGCTTTGAGTGCTGCAGAGAGATGTGACCATCAGACATTAATTAGCCCTCATTCCTCCCTGGCTCCCCATATTCACCATTCCAGACAATCCCAGCAGGCTCCTAAGCTCCTCAGAACTCCTGGATCTTAATTTAGAGGTGCAGCACAGCCCAGAGGCTAGGATGCCGCCAGATGCCTTCAGTTCAAATCTGAGCTCCAGTCCTGTGTGACCAAAGGAATGTTGCTTTACCTCTCTGTGCTTCTGTCTTCCCATCTGTAAGACGAAGATATGAAATTTTGCCTTTTCCTCAGCCCCTGTCCCCAGGACTGTTGGGAGAATTAAAAGTGATAAATTATAAAGTACTTAGCCCCATGATGGCCACAAAGCACCATGTCTGTTGGGTTTGGGGTGTTTTGTTTTTACAGTGCTGAGGGTCTAAGCAGGGCCTTATGGGTACCAGTAAGCCCTCCACCACTGAGCCACATCCCTAGTCTGTGTTTTTGTTCATTTGGTTGGTTGGTTTTCGGATTTTTGCTTTAGGGTCTCACTCTGTAGTTCTGGCTGGCCTTGAATTTATAGCAATTCTCCTGCCTCAGCCTCCCAAGTGCTGGAATGACCGACAAGGTTTGGTTACTGAACTGTTATAGCAGCACTGGCCTGCTTCTCAGTAACATGGACAGCTTTGTCATTGGGGTCACACAGCTTTTTAGGCAGGAACAGGGAGGACAGGGCCAGATCCTGACCTCCTGGCTAAGACCAGTTAGAGCCCCTGCAGTAAGCAGTCCACACCACCACCAAAAGGAAAGGGAGATGGGGCCAGGGAGATGGGGCCAGGGGGATCGGGTGGGAAGAAGGTCTCCTAGGAGGTGGCTTTTGAAGAGACCTGAGGGAAATGAAGACAGTGTCACCTGCCACCAGGGAGGCAGTGTCCCAGGCCTTGAAGAGGATGCATGCTGGTGTGTAATGTGTCCAGCACAACTGGAAAAGGAGAGATGAGGGGCACAGAGGGCACAGGGAGTGGGTGGGCGCCATTACGCTTGCAGAGCATGGCATCGAGCCGGGGATGGTGGCGCACGCTTATAGTCTCAGCACTTGGGAAGCCAAGGCAGGGGAGTTGCTGCGAGCTCCAGCCCTGGAATTTGAATTTGTTCTCCGAGAGTGCCATGCACTCCCCTGGAACCTTCTGACTGTATTCCTTCCTGGGGGAGCCTGCCTCCCTGCCCCCCCTTCACCCCAGTTCCACACCAGCGCAGAGGTCCTCCTCCTTGGCTGCCTGGTGGCAAGCCCCTCCTTTTTGGGATTTAAAGGTGGCCCCAGCACCTGTCTCCTGTCTTCCCCACATCATCCATGATTCCTGGTAAGGCATAACTTAAGGTCGCAGTTGCTCACCTTGGCCTAAACACCCCAGGAGGATGCAGGGTTGGGCACAACCTTCCTTCAGCCAGGGATGGCAGTGGAGGGTCCCCTGCCCCTGACTGTCCCAGGAAGTGAGCACCGCAGCAACCTGTCTCCAGCTGCCCAATTGTGCGGTCCCATGGCAAGGTGCCATGTCTGAAAGTGGCCGGGAAAACCACAGGCTGTGGGCCGGTGAGATAGCTCAACAGACTAAGTGCCTGCTTAGGCAAGAACAGGGACCAGGAGTCGACCCTGGGCTCCACATGCCATGCGGGCCCTGCCCCTGGGCATGCTGAGTGGAGTCCCAGCATGGTGGTGCATGCCTGTAGTCCCAGCACTGGGGAGGCTGAAAACAGATGGATCACCACAAGTCCAAGCTGCGTAGTGAGACCCTGTACCAAATAAAGAAAGAAAGCCAGCCAGCCAGCCAGCCAGCCACAGGCCTTGCAAGAAGTAAAGGTGGCTCAGGCAGGAAGCAGCTGGAGCCAGAGAGGCTGGGGACCTCAGGCCTGAGCCAAAGTGGGTCAATTCTGTCACCCACAGCATAGCACACACTGCGCGGATTTCTTTCCTATTATTTTTTGGTCACACCTTCCTTTCCTCCCTTTTCCCTTTGCCTTCTCCTCCTCCGGACAGATTCACTGAAGCTCCCTGGCCAATTAGGCCAAATTGCAGGATGAGAGCATTGAATCATGGTCAGCTCGTTCCCTGTCTCCCCTACGCCACAGCCCCCCAGGAAGATAATAAACAATGTAATCACAGAATTAAAAAATAATCAGTGGCCATAAATAATGCAGAACCCACAGTTATGTAACCAGCTGCCCAGGAAGCTGGGAGAAAGGAATGGAGGTAGCAGCTAGTTGGGAGAGGTAAAGGATGGGGTGCTGGGGCCAGGTCCTCAGACCTGGCTGGCTGGTCTTAGGGGACACAGAAGTGCAGTCCTCACAGAGAGGGCTCAGCCAGGGCTGCGGAAGATGGGCTGGGGCAATATGGGGCAGCCACGCGAGCCCCAGGCAGAAGCAGTTGGAGGAGCAGCCAGTGGAGAGGGCAGTGGAGGGGCTGTGTTGGGGAGACTCCCCGATTGTTTAATCCCTGGATTGATTAAGGGAGCAGGCAAGGCTGGACAGGAAGTTGCTGTAGTTGGGCAGATTAGGGAGGTGCAGTTGTCCAGGTGGAGGGAGCTAAGGCTGTGACCAGGACAGAGGTTAGGGACACCCAGGGGTCTGTTAGAGCCCTCAGCCCTGCCCAGTCTCTCTTGCACTTGCTCTTGGCTCCCTCTTGGTTTTAAGGTGCCAGCTCAGGCATCAGCACTCATCTGTGGTCTCATCTGAGTTCCTGCTTGGTGTTGGGCCTCAGCTTCCCACCTGTAAGCCCAAGGAGGAGACAGGTGGAATCTCCCAGGCCCTTCTGGCTTTGGGCTCCTGTGACTCTGTGATTTTAGAGTTCCATCTCTCTCTCCATCCTCTCTCTCCCCATCTCACCCCTTCTATGTTTATACTTATTTCCCGCACTCCAAGACAAATCTAAATTACATGTAGGCAAATGATTATTAAATCCCAGAGGGAAGTCACAGATTGTAAGACACCCAAAGCAGAGAGGCAGGTAGCACAGAGCCTGCCCCATGCCTGCCCTCCCAGAAACTGGGTACCCTTGGCCACCTGGCCTCTCCTCCTGATCTCACTTCTGTCATTCAAGTGGCTCTCCCAGTAGACAGGGCCATACTTGCCTGTGACCTCACAGTCCTTTGGCTTTGGGAGCCATTGGGCTCTCTTTGGTCTGGAGTGAGATCCTCATGAGACAAAAGGTCCTGCCTGTGTACGCCAGAACACCCCCCTCCTCCCTCGCTGCCAGAGCCAGAGTGTCATGCCTTGCATGAAGTCACATCCGCTCCCTGGACATGTGTGCCTGCCTGCGGTGCATGGTGGCTACTGGTTGTCTATCTTGTTCTGTGTGCTTGCCCAGAGCATTGGGTCTTCAAGTTCTCGCAGCTCCAGGTGCTACTAGAATTCCCCTTTGGAAAAGAAGTAGAAGTGCCGAGAAGTGGAGTAACTTGATCAAGGTCACCCAGCTGAAAAGTAATGAATCAAGGCTGGGGCTCAGGTCCTCAATGGTTTGATTGTCCTGACTCTGCTGTTTAAAGCAGTCTTATCTGTTCAGTCTTTGTCACCCTGGCCACAGAGACGGGTGTCGTCCCCCTTCAGCAGGATAGGAGACCACAAGTTAGAGTAGGATTATTATCTGCAGGCAGTTAGGATTTGAACCCAGGACTCCCTCTAGATTACCCACCCCCCACCAGAAAGAGCTAGCGATACAAGCTGGCCTCCCCTGAGCCCGAGCCATAGTGGGCGCATGGTTCTCAACCAGAGCACCCTCAAAACTGTGCCCCCAGACCTGGGGCATTGCTCAGTGCAGGGCCTGCCCTGAGGCTCCCTATGCCTTGGTGCTGCATCTTCACCCCCTTAGATCCCTCATACTGAGTCAGGAGTTTTCAAAACACACCTTGGACCTGTGGGATGATCTCAAGGGCCAGGCTGGAAGCTTGGCACACAGTAGGTCTCACAGGTGGGGAATGGTGTTGTACTTATACCCCTTCTGCCGGGTTTCCTTCCTCTGCTCTTCTCATGGGTCTTTCTGAAACTCGGGAGTTTGGTGGGCCTGGAAGCCTTACATCCACTTGGTGGCAAATGAAATTGAGCTTATGTGACTTACCCCGAAGTCACACAGCAGGGGCTACACTAAGTCTGGTCCCCTGATGTCCTGACTGCCCTGGTTCTGCAGGTTGCAGCCTCATGATTCCTCTACTGACCTGGCCATATGAGGGACGTCCCTAGGTATCATCACCCAAAGCAGCTTCTCAAGTCACCCCTAGAAACAAAGACCCCAAATCTCACCTAGAAGTGTGAGGAACCTTGCAGATAAACTAGTTCATCCATGCTCCCTGTTTGTAGATCGAGAAACTGAGGCCTAGAGAGGAACCAGGGCCAGCCAGGCCTTCACATAAGAGCAGTCTTTACATAAACCCACGCTGCTGCTGCTCCCGAAGCACCTTGTCGCCCCATTTCCACCCTCACCTCTGGGGTGCTCACTCCACCCCTGCCACGGAGATGCCACATCCCTGGCGGGCAGTCCACCTTGGGAAGCAATTGTTAAGGACCTAATTAGTGCATGAATGCATCAACTGCTCTGAGAGAAGAGAGAGAAGGGAGGCGCTGGGGGCTAGATGCTGGTCCTGGTGACTGGCTGAGGGTCCCTGTCACTGGTCTCTCTTGCGCTGATGGCCACGCCACCTGCTGCTCTTCCATGGGTTTGCTTTTTTACCTGACTTCTCTCCCTTCTGTGCTACGTCCTTTCCCTGGTTTCTGTCTGGCTCCCCCTCTTTCCCTCACCCTCCTGCACCCTGATTTACATGCTCAGAGGGCAGGCACGGGGCTGTTGTAGGTCAGAGAGGCCTGAGCAGAGGCCTCTGTGAAGGGGCACAGCAGGGTACAGGGACCTTTGCAGCCCCGCTGCCCCCAAGCACAGTTAATGGGTGGCTCTGGACCATGACAGACAGCTTTTTTATTGCCTACTAAATAACGCTCACTTTATTCCTTCTCCAGCAAATGAGGGTGCTCTCTGTACATCAGCCAACAGGGACAGCAAGAGGGAGGCAGCTTACGGGCTGGGGAGGTATAGTGGAAGAGGGTGACCCAGTCCCAACAGTGCCACGCACTCACAGTTCTGGATCCCAAGAACTGATGAAGACTCATGAGGGAGTTGCTGACCACCTGTGAGGACTGGTCCAGGATGTCGTGGGAAGTGGGACAGGGTCCTTCCTCTTCACATCTGAGAACAGGGGGGATACATAGACTTGGACCCTCTCTAGTGGCATCAGAGAAAGGCCAAACTGTGGCCACCAGGTCCACACCTCCAGAGCTGTAACTGTGTTTAAGAGGGACTGGGGGGGCAGAGCTGGAAGGCAGGCACCCCCACATCTCTGGGGACTTAGGGGTCTGAGCCATTTGCCAGGGGTGGCTGGACCTAGCTCTGTTTACTCCAGTCCCATTAGGTCCCTGCAGGATGCAAACAAACCCAAGACCTCAAGTGTGGTCACCACTCCATAAGGTTGCCAGCTAAAAGTCTGGGCGGCCAGGGCCAGGTTCACTCACCAGTCCCTTCCTCTCTGGTCCTCTCCTGGCCAGGTGGTGAGCCAGATAGACAAGCTAACCTCAGACTTCGACTTCGAGCTTGAGCCGGATGATTGGACCACAGCCACTGTGAGCAGCACCTCCAGCAGCGACAAGGCAGGTGTGGGTGGCCCCTTTGACCTGGGCCACCTGGATTTCATGACAGCAGACATCCTCTCGGACAGCTGGGAGTTCTGCTCCTTCCTGGACGTGTCTACCCCATCTGACTCCGTGGACGGCCCAGAGTCGTCACGGCCAGGTGCTGGCCCTGATTACCGGCTCATGAATGGTGGCACCCCCATCCCCAACGGACCCCGAGTGGAGACCCCGGACTCCTCCAGTGAGGAGGCTTTCAGTGCCGGCCCCACAAAAGGCCAGCTACCCCAGCGGACCCCGGGGACACGGGAGAGGGTTCGGTTCAGTGACAAAGTACTGTACCATGCTCTGTGCTGTGACGACGAGGAGGGCCAGATAGAGGCGGCAGAAGAGCAGGCGGGGGCCCTGGCCCCCGAGCTGCCACACATGGATCCCCATGAAGGACCCCTCAAGCCCTCTGCAGCCCCGTACAAGATACGGCGCTCCCCACTGACTGGTCACCGCTCAGGTTCCATGTTGGCCCCTGAACAGACCCGACGGGTCACAAGGAACAGCAGCACCCAGACGGTATCAGACAAGAGCACACAGACAGTGCTACCCTACACGGGCACCAGACAGAAAGCCAGTGGGAAAAACTAGGGGCCAGGGCTGGGGCTGGGGGGTGGGCATATAGAGTTATAAATATATATATATATATTTAAACAATCACGGTCATAATAAAATTTTAAAATGCCAAGGATTTGGCCCCATGGGCCGCAAAGCTATAACAGAGATACCTGCTCACTAACTTGGTCTCCAGAGGCATGGCCAGAGCTGTCCCCTTCTCAGGGGAGAGCCCCCTCAAAGCAGTGTGTACAAGTGTATAGGGAGCTGGAAAGGAAGACCTGGCTGCTGGCCCAGCCTCGGTCCTAGAAGTAACTAAGAACAGAGTCCCAGGGAGGGCATCAGGCCCTCCTCCTTCGGGGAAGACCTTGCCTGTCCTCACCAAGGACAAAGGTATGCAGATGGGCACCTCTCTTGCCCTGTGCATGGCTGGGTTGCCTGGGATACAACAGCAAGGCATGTTGATGCCTGGGCAGCCTCATGTCAGACCACTGGGCATCTGCCGAGGCTAGACCCCTGAGGCTCCATCCAGGCATGACCTGCACGGTACCTGAGAGTCCTTACAATGACAGGTGCAGTCACTGCTCATGATTGTTTGTTTGTGTATTCGTTTGAGCTACTAGGGACTGAATGCAGGGCCTTTACCCCAAGCTACATCCCCAGCCTTTTTTATTTTGAGGCAGAATCTCACTAAGCTGTACAGGTTGGGCTTGAACTGTGATCCTCTTGCCTCAGCCTCCTAGAGTCCTGGGATGACTGATTGTAGTGGCACTTTATAACATGACTTCTTTAGTCTTCATGATCACCCAGCAGATTGGGAATTTGAGTCTTTCCATTTTTCGGGTGAGAACACTGAGCTTCAGACAGGTTAAATTACCAGCCCAAGGTCGCCAAGCCTGTGCTTCTCTGCCCCTTGAGCAAGTGGTTTCTGAGCTATACCTCACTCTGCTGAGTAGCAGCTGTGTAACCTTGGGCAAGTCCACCTGTCTCTCTGGACCTAAGGTGGTCTAAAGATGGTCCACAGGGCCCCAACAAGCAATTGGCATGAAAGCCCTGGACATGTGCTATAGGGCCTCTGGCCCTAGCTCGTGTGTCCAGAAGCTTCAGAGAAGAGACCACTGCCCAGGAGGTGCTGCCCTGCCCCAGCAGATGCAGGAATCTATCAGAAGACCGGCAGAGCTAGGGACTCGGCATGGTGGGATCTGTCCCCACCAGTGCTGGGTCAGAGCCCTACCCAGCTGGCCAGTGTGCAGCCTCAGACAAAAGCCAGAGGCAAGCAGAGCCCCTTGTCAGTCCCAGGAAAGCTCCTGGCCTCGGCGCTTCTCAGCAGCAGGGCCTGGCATCAGAGGGCAAGGGATGAGGGAGGGCCAGGGGATACTATAAGAATGGGCCAGCCAGGTCCCCACACAGGAATAGGACCTATCTTGCTCTGAAGATGGATATCCAGGTCTCTCTGTGTCTCAGTTTTCCTTTCCAATGGCAAGATGGATTTCCCCATCTTCACAATCATCAGGGGAAAGAAACCTATATTCCAGATGGGTGCAGCGTGAGTGCCCATAATCCTAACACTTGAGAAGCTGAGGCAGAAGGATCACTGAACTTCAAGGCCAGCAAGGGCTACATAGTGAGACCCTGTCTCAAAAACAGAAAAGGAAACAGAGGTAAAGAAAGAGCTGTATTCCCATTTCACAGAGGAAAAAACTGAGGGTTTGAGCCAGGAGTCTGAGTGAGCCTGAGGGAGGGACTTGTCCCCTCCTGGGAGATTATACAATTCACCCTATCTCTGTGTGACTGGATGTGGTCACTCACAGTACCTTGTCACTTGTGCCCAGTGGGGTGGTGGCTTAATCATATTCAGGGCTCAGGAGGAAGCATATTTGGAAATGGATACGGGTTTGCTTTCGGGAAGGTCCAGAAGGTCCTTGGCTATGGGGTCCCCATGACATCCTAGGGCTTGAAAGAGGATGTGATCACAAGACAAGCAAATTTACTCACGCCCATTTTCCAGAGGAGGAAACTGAGGTTCTGAGACATTGAGAAACCTGAAGGCCACACAGGATGAGTCACACAACCAGGATTTTGCCTCAGAGTTGAAGGCCTAGCCTGAAAATGGCTGCAGTCAAAATGCATGGTGGGACCAGTGCTCTGGTATCTGGGGGTAGCCAGAGAGCCACACCATTTAGTCCTTGGACAACTCAGCTGCCATCTACTACTCACAACCCTGACGAAAGCCTGGTACCAGGTAGGTCATGCGTGCAGCGAATGCTTATTGAATGAGTATATGAACCCCATGCGCAGTGGGGACATCTATGTCCATTCTGCCTTTACTGAGGACCTCCTCCATGAGAGATCACATACCCCACTCCCCTCCCCTGTGAGGGGCTGGTCTGATATGGCTGGAGGCTGAGCAAAGTCAAAACTGAGGGGTGTGGCATTTCAGCATGGAAAAGCCAGAGGCCCAGCCCATGAGGCCTAGGAAAGGAGTCAGAGCATGAGGGGCTGGGAGCACAAGGCAGAGGACCAGGTGGGCAAGATCTGGGAGAGGCCCATAGGATGGGCATACTGCAATGTCCCAGGACCTGAGATGAGGAAACTTTACAGAAAGAGGCAGACGATGTCATGCACAGAAGTATTCTGATGGCCCCGAGGGGTGGGAAGGGGGACACAATGCCTAGAGACCTAGCACCATCCTGACTCTTAGGATGATGCAAACAGGCCGAGCCGATAGGGGGGAGGGAGGAGTGAGGCTGGGGCCCCAAGAGCCTGCAGGCTCAGCCTCCACCTCTGCGGGCCTCCACCTGCCACCCACTCCTGCACTTGTACCTAGGGAAGGAAGCTGATGTTTACTGACAGCTTGGTATATGGCAGGCTCTGTTCTGCATCTTTTAACAAACACACAGTGATGGATTCCATTGGGCCCAGCCCAGAATTGGTTACTCAATAGTTACTTATTGAGTAAATGGATTAACCACAGTTGTCATCTTACAGGTCAGGGGAGGCAATTAATGAACAGGTACAGACTGCTTGAAGTTATTATGCCATTGGTAGAGCTAACGACATGACCTTGCTATTACTTACAGTGCACACAAGAGCTTGCATTTGCAGAATACCTGCCTTGTGTTCATCAGGAACATCATATAAGGTGCACAGGGTCCAGGCCCTGCCTTCCTCCCTTTGGAAAGCAAGACCCCTGGGACCCTTCCCTTTGTTCCCTGGGGGCCTGGGACACAGACCAGGAGACTGCCCAAGATGCAGTTCTGGTTCCAGTGTCTCTTCCCTTCCTATCTCTGGCAAAACCTGCCCTCCACCCAGTGAATGTTCAGGCCTTTCTGATCTGGGGTACTTGCTCCCAGGATGTAGGAATGGTGGCTTGGGCATGCATGAACAACTTCCTGGAGGAGGAAGAGGACGCAGCATTGGAAGTGGACCTCCCTTTGGAAGGTGGCAAGAGGATGCTGGGCATTGGGGCTGGTCAGAATAAAAAGCAAAAATGGCTGGGGTGACCACTGGTGGATGGGGGAATAGAGGCCTTGCTAATCCACAGAGTTCACATTAGTACAACGTGGAGAAGCGGAAGAATGCTTCCGTAAGGGACTTCAGAGGCCCTCAGCCCTGCAGGCAGGTGCTCTGTCCAGTCTGAGGCCAGGAGCAAAGGGTTAAGGCAAGCCGGTAGAGAAGGTTTAAGAGATTCTCCTGGAAGGGACCCATTGGACAAATGGGTAAGAATAGCAGGTAATTAGCACCTGAGTAAGAACATGGATCAGCTGAAACCCTTGAAAATAATTTGATCGCACAAGTAGGTTAAGCATTCGTCCTACAAAGCGTTCCCAACCTTCCCTTCCCCTCTGGGCCAATGGGCCGAGACGCCGGGGCCGCGGCCCCCCAGTGCACATGAGCCAGCAGGATTCTGATGCGACCTGATTCTGCCCACCTGCCTGCCTGGAGCGGCTGTCGTCACCACCTACCTTGCCCCTTCACCTGGCCCTAGCTGAGAAGACTCAGGGGCCTCAGCAGGTGACCTCAGGCTGGCACTGCCCAGGGCCCAGGCTCAGTGCTGATCGCATCTGACTCCCTGCCAGGTGCATTCAGGATCACACACCTGACTGCAGCTCTGCTCCCCGCCCCATTCCCACTGGGCCCTGCAGAGGTCAGAAGCTTCCCCACATCCATGTCTTCCTCACCATCCTCTGAGAGGTAGCACAGAAACCTGACCTCCAAGGGCCACCCCACATGTCCTCCACCCTCGAGAAATCGGGACTGGGCAGGGAGACACTCACTACAAAGCACAGCTTTGCAGGAACTATGGAAAGAGGCCTGGGGACCCTGATCCTTTTGGGGTGCCCTGGACGCACACATCCTGAGATTTTGCCTGTGCCCAGTGGTAGATTGATTGTGAGAGGCAGCCCAGTGTAAGGGGCCGTATCTCAGCCCACTGTAATTGGGTGTGGTGGGGCTCACTCATAGGTTTCCAGGATTCCAGGGAGAGTTCCTGAGCCCCAAGACCCCCTTAGCCAACAATCTGGGTACCATCTCTCTCCCTGTCCCGTCCCTGAGACCGACCACTCCTGTGAGTCCAGTGCTAGGAAGAAGCACATTTGCCCGCAAGCCTTGGCATGGACAGGCTGGGAGATAGCTCAATGGCATAAGTGCCTACCGCCTGGCAAACACAAGGTTATGAGTTCAATCCCCAGTACCAAAAAAAGAAAAAGAAAAAAGGTTTGGTGTGGATGGTTAAATGCCCTGGTGGTCCCCCAGTGAAGGTGGGTTTGTTCCAGGAGCCATCAACCCACTGTGCCTGAGGTGAGGGCAGTGGCCTGAGGTTCCAGATGCATTCACGGAAGCACAGGAGGTGCCCGGGTGCAGGTCAGCACAGCGTGGGACCCCCTCTGGGTTGTAGGACGATCCCACAGATGCTCACTTGTAGGAGGCCACAAAGGACTTCACTCCAGGCCTGGTGTCAGTGAAGGACTAACTTTTTCAGGGTGGGCTCCAGATCTTGAGTCCAGTTGTGGCAGTGAGGGTGATGTACTAATGTGGCTGGCTTTGGCATGCACCCTGGTGATGGATGGAACTCACTTCTGGGTGCACGCAGGGGAAGGCCACAGAGGTACGGCCATGGGGTCTGTGTCCAGCCCCTGTCCCTTTCCTCTCTAGCACGGCTTCCCTGTTCTGCTTCCCTACCGCCATGAGCTGCTTTGCTCCAACAGTTCCTTCCGCCACGGCTTTCCTGCCTTGGAGCCAACTGACTATGATCTGAATTCCTCCAAACTGTGAGCCAGATTAAACTTTGCCTCCTTTAGATTGTGGGGTTTTGGGGCCAGCGAGATAGCTCGGTGGACTAAGGTGCCTGCTTAGGCAAGTGCAGGCAAGCACAGGGACTGTGGTTCGATCCCTGGCACCACATCCGTGGTTCGATCCCTGGCAAGGAACAGCATCCTTGCCAAGGTCCTCCTGCTCCAGGTAGGGGGATCTGAACACTCCCCAGCGTGTTCAGGTCCCATTGACCCGATCCAGTTTCCAATGCCCTGGGAATTTCTCCTCCTTTCATCCAGTGGTTGAGAATTGATGGCCTACACATTTCATTTCCCACATTGTTCAAAAAAGAAGATTTTTAAATAAAACATCATTTAGATTTCTTAAGAAAAAAAAAAAAAAACTTCAGCCAGTGTGATACACTGGACATATTCCCATTAGAATCTGCCTGCTGACTTTAGTAGCTTCAGCCACAGGTGTGCTGGAACCACTGTACCCACATGGTCTAGATCTACTACATCTGCCCCAGATCGCATGTGATTGGCTCTTGGAGCACTCTCTTCCTCAGTGGACTGGACCATTGATGAGTTCAGCAGCAGAACGTGTTATTTGGAGGTGGGCCCTGAGTGGAAGGTCAAGGTCCCTGGAGACAAGCCCTGGAAGGTGGATTCTTGTCCCAGGATCCTCTCTCCCTCTGCTTCCTGCCCACCACAGCTTTGCTCACCCACGCCCCTCTACCTTGCTGCTGCTGCCTTGGGGCATGTCAACTGTGGCTGGAACCCACTAGAACAGTGAGCCAAAGTTAACGTCTCCTTTAAGTTGCCAGCATTGGATATTGTGCCCCAGCAATGGGATAGTGACCGATCTACTGCTCCAAATTCATCTTCCATTAGGATGTCCCTTCCTTTCTGCCCCTGCAGTATCTTAAGCGTACTTTCTGTCTACTCTCACTGTTGCACTGACATTAACGCACACACACACACACACACACACACACACCCCTCTCAATGTCACTCCAGCCCTCTGTTGCCTTTCTCTGCCCTCTGGGTGTAGGCCCCTCTCTAGGTGGAGCACAGGGGTCATGAATTCTACAGTCGTCCTCAAAAGAAAAAGGCTGTCATTCTGGGTCATAGGGGAACAGAAGTGTGTGTGACCTCCTCACCTAGCCTTTCTGCTTGTGGAAGTAGCCAGCCTTTGATTGAGTCCCAGAAATTTCCAGTTTTAGTTTTCGTTTAGCTGCTTTGGTTTTAGTTCTACTTTTTCCTTTTTCTTTTTTTAATCTTTTTTTTTTTTTTTTTTTGGCAGAACTGGGGATTGAACTTAGACCTTTGTGCTTGCCAGGCAAGTGCTTATTCTACTGAGCCATCTCCCCAGCCCCCTTACTTTTTCTTTTTAAATGCTGAGCATTATCTCAAGGCTGAATGATGGCTGCATGCTTTTTTTTTTTTTTTTTTTTTAAATGTATTTGGTACAGTGTCTCACTACAGCTCAGACTTGTAGTGATCCTCCTGTTTTCAGCCTCTCCAGGGCTGGGATTACAAGTGTGCACCACCACGCCTGGACTCAGTGGTCAGCTCAGTGTGCCCAGGGGCAGAGCCAGCACGGCATGTAGTGCTGGGGATCAAACCCCAGTCCCTGTGCTTGCCTAAGCAGGCGCTTAGTCCACTGAGCTATCTCACTGGCCCAATTGCATACTTTTGAATAAAGTAATCTTCAAATCAAATATCCTTTGTTTCTGTTTCATTAACCCATTTGCTCGCTGAGTAATTGCCATCAGTCAAGGGTTGGATGGGACATTAGGAGACATCAGTCAAGTGCCTTTTTGCTTAGCCAAGTGCCCTTGCCCCATAAGGTGTGTGTGTTCTGAGGGCCAGTGGAGCCCTGCCTGAGCAGGGTCTGGTTGAATGCATTAGCGCCACATCCTCCAGCTCCTTTGTAGGTGACCTAGGGAAGCTGTCCCGGGAGCCTTGCTCAAGATGCTTCCTGATGAGTCTGCACTTTTTGCCCCCCTGCTTCTGCCCCAACCCACTCACACTGTAACCCTTGGGAGTACACAGCCCCCAGAAGGCACCATGAGAATGATGTCCCCAAGATTTGGGGAGCATGGTGACTTTAATTCCTGCACAGGGCCATAAGGACACATGGATCTGACCCAAGATGAGACTCCCCATGCCTTCTGGTGTGGGGTGCACAGCCTCCTGGTGCCTCCTCAGGTTGCCAGCTGCCCCAAGTGTCCTATCCCACACGCTGTGATCCAGGAGTCCTGCAGGGAATGGAGAAGGGGTTGCTGCTGAAAGGGTTGCACTGCCTGTAGTAGGGTCCTAAGAGTACTCTAATTCCCACACACTACCCAACCCCCTGGTAGAGATCCCTCCCAAAATTTCTGATGCAGAGGATAGGTTCCCTGACAACCCTGACCTGGAAGGGTCTTGAGGCTCATAATTAGACCCCTAAAGCCAGTCCCGGAAGCTTCCTGCACACCAGATCAGACAGTAAGAAGGAAGCCTTCAGGTGACATATTGCAAGGCCCCAGGCTTTGCAGCCAGAGACCCAAGTCAGAACTGGGCTCTGTCTCTTGCTGGCTGTGTGGCCTGGCACCAGTGACTGAACCTCTCAAGGTTTTGCTTCCTTAAGGATATGATATCTATCACTGCCCTACTGTGACGGCTCCATGACAACACTGTGCAAAGCCCCTGGGCTGAACACAACTGGCAGTGAATGCTCCTTCACACTCAAGGACTCTGCCTCCTTGTCCCCTGGCCCTGGGAAACATCCTGAGTCAGGAGTAAGGTCCCAGCAGGATGTTCTGCAGCTATTCTCAGAGGCAGTTTGCAAGGGCTGGAGAGGGAGTTATCACAGGGCAGGGCAGGAAGGCGGAGGGCTGGGCATTAGGAGCAGTGGGCCCTTTGGGACTAGCACTGTCTTAGAGACTTTAGCAAGCTGTTCGTTAGGAGTTTATCTCCTCTGCCCCATGGGTGACCACATATAATTGTGGATAGAATCATTTTTGTCCCCAGAGACGTTAAGGACAAGAAGTAAAACAGGACATCTGCACTGGGGCGGCAGGCATAGCCCAAGTGACCCCTAGAGCTGGAAGAGAAGACAGGAGAGGTGGCCCATGGTGAGGTCATCCATAGCTCTAGCAGCTGGAGAGTCACCTCCTCTATCACCACAGGAGTATAAAGGGTTAAAAAAAAAAAAAAGCCAGTGAGCATAAGACAAATTTTCCATGATTGGAGACAGGAGAGAAACAGGAAAAGGGAAGTCCTCAAGCCTCCATCTGGGACAGAACTAGCAGTGTGGTCCCAGGATGAGGCCATATCCATGCCTGGGTATAAATGGAACAAGGAAAATGCTCCTTCAGAGCATCAGCTACATGCAACAAATGTAAGGAGCTCTGTCACATTTGATGATGTTGGCATAAAGATGGCCCATGATATGTAAAAGACAGCCCTGCAGAGGCACCTCCACCAGCAGGCAAAGAGCTAAGCAGAGCAGCCCCAGTCAGAAAAGCCAAAGGTCCTGCCCAGCCTGACCTCGACCTGCATCCACAAAGGGGAACAGGAAGCTCTATCCAAAGAACCTAGGGAAACTGGGTGATCAGGGAAGAGATCGAGAGGTGGGGAGGTCAAAGGAGCCATGGAATGCAGACCCTGGGCTGGGCTGGGGGCCACTCCAGCTGCTGGGAGAGGTGGGGAGGCCTGAGGGGTTGCTAATGAGGTCCCAGCAGACAGGGCTGGGTGTGAGCACAGGAACTGGCCCTCCCCCCCCCCACACACACCTGAGGTTCAGCACACTTCAAATTAATAATTAAAACGCTTCCTGTCAGATTCCAGCCTGACACGTAATTAGAGCAGCCCTGGGCTTTAGGTGATGGGGATGAAAACAGCTCTTGTTAGAGAGAGACTTTGCTGGGGGCCAGTGGGGTGCAGGTAGAAACTTCCTCCCCCAGATTTCTGTGGTGGGGACTCCCCTCTGTCCACATGCCAGGAAGACATGGGCTGGTTTTCTTTCTGGCTGTGGAGAGGGAGGAGAATGAGGAGGTGTCTTCCTGCACCACAGAGGTTTGTGTAAGAAGGAAGGCAGGAAGGAGATGCTTGGAGTTGCCCAGGCTAGAGAGAGAAATCTGGGCCCACGTGCAGATCCAAAACCACCTCAAAACATGTGCAAACAAGCATTACTATCAAGAGCTTTGGGGGCCGGGGAGATGGCTCAGCAGGATAAGTGCTTGACCTTGCAAATGCAAGGATCTGAGTTCAATCCCCAGTTCCGCCAAAAAAAAAAAGAGCTTTGTGGCCAGAGCTGCCACCAATAGCCACCAACAGTTCAGTGGTCAAGACCCTTCCCCACAGATCCACCATCTAGACTACAGCACCCCCAACTATTCTGGACAGTAAAACTGAGGGGGCTGGGGACTAGCAGTGGCACAGCACCTGCCTGGCTGGCATGAGGCTCTGAGTTCAATCCCCCTTGCCCCCAAAAACAAAAGAAAACAAAGCTGAGCAGAAACCCAGGATAGGATCTTCTAAACCCTTGGGCTTTTCAGTTCCCTTGCAGCCTAGTTTGGAGGCGCTGTCCATGGTTCTTCACAGGTCTCAGCTCCAGCCTGGTGTCCTGTTCTTTCAGAATCTAGGCTTGCCTCCCTCACTTCCTCCAGCCCCTGAGTCTGTCACAGCGGCGCACTCCCATACCTGCCATCAGATCTAGCTTGGCTTCAGCTGAGAACCTTGGGGCAAGGTTCTCATTCATGGGGAGCTCCAGAGTGTCCCCCAAGACAGGGCTGCCTTCAACAGCTTAGGAACCAGAGCCTATGCCCAAACTACCTATTAGAAGAAAATCATTTTAAGGAAATGTTGTGCTACTACATTGAAGTTGTCCTCATAAATATTTTAGAGGTGTTTATTAGGAAAACTGCAGGAGCAAGAAGGAGACTGGTGAGTCTGAGAAGAGAGGTGTCCCTATGGTTTCATTGTCACTGCCATCACCCATGAAATATTTACTCCCCAGAAGAGGGTGGCCCTCTGGGGAATGCAAAGAGGACCCAGTTTGCTGGGCTGACCCAGCCCTTGCAGGAAGTGACAGCTTGGATGTCCACACCCCTGACATCCCACATGGGCATAAAGCAGAGTCCTGAAGACATGGCACTGCAGGTGCCCCTGGGCCCAACTCTAAGCTTTGCCCCCCTTCGCTGGACAATTTCTCTTGTTCTCTGAGCTCGGTGATACAGTGGAGGACAGGGGGAGTTTCCTTCCTTGGCAGTCTGTGTGCCCTGATTTGTAAATGTGTCCTTTGTCCCCTCCTCTTCAGTTCCCCTCCTCCCCATTATCCAGGGCTGCCCACATCAGACCAGGAGCAGCCCCGGTGGAGCAGGTTCCTGGAGTCAGCAACCTGGGAGTCCCACAGTCCAGGCACTTGGCCAGGCAGGGAGAGCCCTGGCTGGAGTCTGGGGAAGGGTAAGCCCTGTGTGCTTACCTCTCTGGAGGGAGTGTGGCAAGGATGGAGACACCATAGCCACATCCAGGGCAGCTCTCTTTCCAAGAAGGAGCTTCTTCCTCTTCTCCAAGTCAGCATGCCATTAAACTGAGACAGCAGGGGCTACCCTAGGCCAGGGAATTAGACTGAGGTGCTGTGCTGGGGCTCAGGGGCGTGGCTGCTTCCTCCTGCTTCCTCCTGGTTGCTTTGAGAGCAATCTGGAGCTAAGCAATGAGCAACACTGCCTCTGCCTCAGTCCTTCCCTCCCACTGCACACCCACTGTGACAACCCAACCCCTTGATGTTGGCCTCAGGTCAGATCTCTTGCCACGTGCACAGAGCTACCTATCCACACCCCATGATGGTCCTGTCCTCTGGGGAATCTCTTTCCATTTCAGTCAACTAAAGAAATGGGGTGCTCTTTTTTCCAGTCTTGGGAGTCAAAGTCAGGGTCTTCTACACACCAGGCCAAGCAAGTGCTCTGCCACTAAGCTCCGTCTCCCACCCAGAAGTGAGGAACTCTTGACCCATTTTCTAGCTGGGGCTCTCAAGTACACAGGGCCTCCAGTGCCCAGCTCCCTGGTTGTTCCCACCGCACAGAGCATGGGACGAGGCCAGCAGAGCCTAAAGAGCCTTCTCTGGTAAATTAAACAACATCAAAAAAAGTTGCAATTACTATATCAATTGTTTCTGGGTAGGGGCTGGAGAGATGGCTCAGTGGTCTAAGGCACCTACTTAGAACAAGCTTGGCAAAGCATCAGGGACTGCGGTTCAATCCCCCAGCACCACATGCCAGCCAGCCCCGCCCCCTGGTGGGCTGAGCTGGCCCCACTCTCTCTCTCTCTCTCTCTCTCTCTCTCTCTCTCTCTCTCTCTCTCTCAAATAAATAAAAAATAAAAAAAAATTGGTTTAAAAAAATTGTTTCTGGGTAAATAGGGGCTTCTAAAAGATTTTTAAAATAGATTATTCCTTTAAATAGGTTAAGCACCCCTTGGAAGCCTTATTTACATTATTCATTTGCTGGGAAACCCTTTCTTTTTCTTTTTTTTTTTTTTTTTCCTCTCTTTCACGGTGAGTGCAGAAGTGAATTCCAGCCACAGTCAGGTCCACTCAGAGACTCAGATCCATAGGTTCATGCTCCAAGAGTGAGCCACAGGCTGGAATCTCTGCACCCAGGACTAAACAACCTCATCCCCCCCCACCGCCCCCCCCCCCCAGTGCAAAGGATGGGCCAAGACCTGGGTAAGGCACAGAGTTCAGGAAAAGAGGGAGGGACTGGGCGTGTAGAGGCCTGCGGTGGAGGAAAGATGCTGAGCAAACGCTTGGAGCCGAGACTGAACAGGGAATGTGGGCTTCTGCCTCCCCATCAGCACCTTGGCCGCTTCTCCCCTATACCCACTGTGTCCCCACTCCCTCATCAGCCATCTGCAGACAGAAGGGAACACACTGTCTGCCCCCACCAACATCCTAGGCCAAGAGCCCCCAGCCCCAGCACATCTTCCTGTTGGGCTAGCGCAGATCCTCCTGGCCACATGGAAGAGCAACGCAGACAAGGCCCCTGGAATTCAGCACCCTGGCCACACCTCCCAGGTCACCAAAGGCCTCGGCCTGGTCATCGAAGAAGGCTGAGCCTCCTTTGTGCCCTGGCCAGCTCTCGTGGCTGGAAAGCTGGTGGAGGCTGCCATCAGCAAGCACGTGGGCCTCAATGCAATTACAAAAGTGATGGGAACAAGAAGTGCGTCCATTCATTAGCAGCAAATTACACTCAATTATCTTAGCAAATACAGCACAACATCAGTGCAGTGGCTGGCAGGCTGCTCAGGGAGCCAGGAGGGCCCTCTTCTTTACCTCAATGAAGGGGAGCTTGCACCATGCTGGAACATTTTCAGGAGGTAGGAATAAAACGCGAGGCATGCAGGGACCACAGTGGCCTGTGCCTTATGGGATAAAGCAGTCAGCCAATGCATTCTTAGAGGAGCAGGAACTGGAGGTCAGAAAGCTCAGGAAGTTAAGGGTGGGGGAGGGGTAAAGGGGGGAGTACTGCCTGCGGTCCCTCTGGATACTGCATATCTGCCCAGTGGGGGGGGAACCCTAGGATGCCCTGGGGAGGGGCCACACCCTGGGTGGGGCAGGGGCAGCGTGAGAGAGAGGGGGCTCTTTCTGCTGAGGCTGGCACAGGCACAGACTGGTGGTGAAGGAGCAGACAGATGGTCCTTCTCTCTGTGGAGCTCCCAGTGCTGGAGGGCAGAGGCAGCCAGAAGCTGCAACATGACTGTGCACATCTGGAGGCCTGGGGGTGACAGGGAGAGACGCACAGGGAGAAAGGGGGAAGGGGAAGGGAAGAGAGAGGACCTAGGGGGGAAAGCGGAAGTCCCATTTCCCTGCAGCAGCCAGAAATAGCCTAACCATCACCCGTGGGTGCCACACACACACACACACACACACACACACACACACACACACACACACACCATTGCTTGACTGATGGCAGGAGTTTGGGGTTTCTGCTCTTCCTTGAACTCTCTCTTTTGAGACTTGGCCCACACTAAGCTTGGCCACTTCCCCCAACCTTTCGGCTTCTGAATTTTCCATGCTTCCCTTAATTAGGAAACAAATCTTTTGGTGCTGACGCCAGTGATCAGAGAATAGCTCACCCTGCTCAGGTGCCTCACCTCAAAGTCTTTCCTCCGAAATCTATTTTGCATTAACTTGCAAGCCAGGCTAGAACTCCTGGAGTATGCACATCAAATATTTAGCAATGATCTCAAGCAACTGCATCAGAACTCCTAGGGAGGGAACCCAGGCACCAGTTATTAAAAATTCCCTAAGTGATTCTAATGGGCAGCCATGGTTGAAAACAACTGGACTAATGGAATCTGGGTCTGTATGACCAAGAGCATAATGTGCAGAATTGAGGAGGTGAAAGGCTGATCTATTATGAACTGAAACACAGTGCAAAGCAGAGCTTTGATCTGAAAGGAACAATGAGGAAACCTGTCTGGAGGAGGCCAGTGGGGGTGAGGCAGCCTCATTAGCAGAGCGAAGGGAAATGTGTTGCTGCTCAGGTGCTAGGGCACAGCTGGGGTAAAGGTCACCAGGCTTAAATCTGAGGCTGCGGTGCCTGTCCTTGGAGACCTGGGCTTTTCTTTGCTTTAACAAAACCTAGCCTCATTAGTAAGAAAGCAGGGCCACCACAATTATCCGGAGCTGGTGGTGCTAAGTGGCAGGTCATGGGCATACCCTGAGGCTCTGCACTCAACAAGATGCCAACGAATCTCCACATCAGCTCTGGCTGCGGGCTCATGGTGCACACCCACTCACCACCCCACAGGAGTCTCACACCGGCCTCAGTTTCTGGGGCACTGAGGAGGCTGAACCACAGACAGACACTGAAGAACCCACAGGGGGTGATGGGAAGGGATGTCACATGCCCTGCCCACCCCGGAGAGCACAGCGAGGGTGTGAACTTCAATCACAGTTCTTGCCCTGTCTAACATCAGTTTTGCTAGTGGCCCAGGGCTCTTGTCTAGTGTGTTCTTACATGTGACCAGCCACAAGGGCTGCCTGAGCTGTGGCCATTGCCCCCAGAGATCCCTTTCCTAGGAGTCCCTATTGCAGAAACTGGAGCACCACCACCACAAGACACTTCTCTATTTGTATCCAACTATGGTAAAATGTATTCTAGAAGAATAACACTACAGGATACTACGGAGTCACTTAGAAAGAATGAAGGAGAGCCTTGCAAGGAACCAGACACAAAATAGCACGTACTACAGGATTCCATTTATATCAAGTTCATGAACAAGTGAAGCTGAGCCAGCGAGATAGCTCAGCAGTCTAAATCGCCTGCTTAGGCAAGCTTAGGCAGGCGCAGGGGACCATGGTTCAATCCCAGCCCCACATACCCTTTAGCTCCACTCTCAAGGGCTGGCTGAGCCAGACGGGGGGAAAAAAAAAGAACAAGTGAAACTCATTTGTGGGGAAAGCAATCAGAATAGTATTTTGGGGTAGAGCTATTGACTGCGAAGGGGCACTAGGGCACTTTTGGGAGTCCAGGATTGTTTTCTATGTATTATCATGTCTGTCTGTCTGTCTGTCTGTGATACTGGACAGTATGCTAGCGCTTTGTGCATGCGAGGCAAGCATTCCTCCACAAAACTACATCCCCAGCCCTTTGAACGTTGAGACAGGGTCTAAGTCACCCAGGCTGGCCTGGGACTTATGATCTTCCTGCCTCAGCCTCCCAAGTTGTAGCTCATATTATAGGCATGTGACAGCATCCCCAAGTTACAAAGTTGTCCAGCATATTGATTTGGATAGTGGTTACATAAATGCTTGTGTAAAAATTTACGGAGCCAGACGATAAGGATTAATATTTGTAAAAATTAGAGTTTTACACATGAGTTTGATAAGTGGATGACACTCTAGAAATGACTTGGGAAAACAATAAAGCCAAGCAAAGAACACACTGCAGAACAGTAGGTAGGATGCCATTTCTGTAAGCATACGAGCCTGAGGAAAAATCTGGAAGGATGTCACGCCCTCGGTGACAATTCGTGCTTCTTGGGCGCTCTTGCACTGGAAGATTAGAGGTTTTAACTACTTGGGCAAACTTTGGCCTCAGTTTGAGACTTGGGCTTTGTAGTGGATCTCTAGACATCATCTGTCTGGGGTCTCTGCCCAGCAGCCTATGCCTGCTAACATCCTGCTCAGGGACAGAGAAGGGCAGACCCCACAGCAGGTGCCATCCACGGCTGTGCATGTGAGCAGAAGTCCCTGTGCTAAGCCAGCAGAAGAGGCAGGCCGACTCCAGGCTGCCACCACCACGCTCCCCCTCAACAGCTCCTCCCCCCCAGTTTCTGAGTGGTCTGCTCCACTCCGTCGTCTTCACAGGCCTGGTTACAAATGGCCTTGGAGGCCAAATGCGGTCACTCCTTGGGCCAGGCAAATGAACCCTCGCTGTCCTCGCTTTAATAGGAATGTGACACCTGCAGCCTACAGCTTGTCGCACTGTGAGAATTATTTCTCCATTAAGATGCAGGAGTTGGAGCTTTGCCCAGGAAGGGCAGCTAAAAATACTACTCTCGAAGGCATTTGTCACCCAGCGCCCTGATGGCCACATTCCTCACCCCACAGCTCCCAGGCAAGTGCCACACCTGCTGGGTCTCTCTTGAAGCTCATCACACTCTGTCCTGTCAGAACCCAAGCCCAGCCCCGACAGAGATGAAGCACGGGTCACCACGTGTCACGTAGGTTTCCATAGCAGGGCCACTACTTCTAATCTAAAGCCACCTAGACAGCCAGTGTGGTCCCAATTGCTGGGAAGAACAGAACCAGCCCTCCCCCATGGGGGCTGAGGACCAGCAAAGGGAAGCAACATGCCCACAGGCGTGAGGGTGAATGTAGGGGCAAAGGCCAATCTTCTGCACAAGTCTTTGGACTCCAAGACCCACCTAGAGCACTATAGGTAGACTACAAGCAAGGTAGTTCCCAAAGCCACCAACTTCAGAATAATCTTCTACATGCAACCAGGCGTACTGGTGCATACCTGCAATCCTAGCACTTTGGGAAGCTGAAGCAAGAGGATCACAAATTCAAGCCCCCTCTGGGTGATTTTAGTGACTTAACAAAGCATTTCTCAAATAAGAAAAAAATACTTTAAAAATAACACGCACTTTCCGAGAGAAGCTTTATCACCTCTGTTTGATGAAGAAATTAAGATTGAGAGCACCAGGAATGTGGTTACCAGTTAGCGGCAGAACAGGAACACCAAGGGGAAAGCACTATAGACCTCACCAACTGGTCCTGGTCTCTGGCTTCCCGCGTGCCTGCCATGCTCACCCCTCTCCTCTGCCTTTCCAAGAGAGTGGCATTAGAACTTCTGTCCCATGTTCATGCCGGAAAATCAAGGTCCAAGAAGGTCGGTCTCCTGCTCAGTCGCAGAGCAGAGCTAGGTCCTGGACAAGGCCTGATACCAGCTCCATGGGTCAGTCAAGAAGTGTACATAATTCCTTTCCTGGTGTTGGTGTTGTCTTGGGCCATGAGGTCCCTATGATCAAACTGGGACATTAGCAGGGGCTCTGAACAAGGCTAGGGTGTGAATCTTCTGAGTTAAAGAACTGAGGTGACATTTCCACAAGTGTGACAACCCCCACCCTCCCTGCCCAAAGAGCCTGGCCACTTGGCCAGACATTTTTCTGAAAGAGAAACTGAGGCTAGGAAACTGAGGGGGCCATGAGGACCCAGGCATCCCAGCCCCAACCACCCTACTGCTTTTGAATACTCTGCAGAGAAACTTTTGAAAAAAAGCATTTATTTTCCCCAGATCCACCCCCAATATACAGAGTCCCACATTTAAATTAGACATCTTTGCTCCTGGGGTGGCAGAGAGACCAAAGGACACAGGACTCAGAAGCTCCACTCTTCCGAGACTGGGGGCTGGCCATATAAGCCTGGACGTGTCCGCCCAGGCCCCAGTAGCACCATGGTGGCAGGCAGTCCCCTCTGTGTCCCCAAAGTCTGCCCTGGGCTCCAGCCAGCAAGGACAGGTTTAGAGGGGCCTGGCTGCTGCCCATCGGCTCACCTTGGACAGACCCCTGGAAGCCTCCTGATTCTCTGGTGTGACCGGGGTGCCCCTCACGCTTCTGCCTCAACCCAGTCTCTGGGTAAGGTGTAGGGATGGTAGGGGGTGAAAATCTGCCCCCAAATGCACTCTGCAGGCCCCCAGAGAACCAGTGTGACCAGCACCTGCTTCCCACGGGTGCAGGTGGCATGGGGGGGTGCGTGGCCCAGCACGCACAGTTGGCAGGGAGGGCGCCTGGTGTCTCTGGGCACTGTGGAGAGGCCGAGCACAGGACACAAACAGGAGGAACAGAAGAGGCAGCTCCAGACTCAGGGATGTCCAGGAGTCAGACCACAAGCAGGTCGGGAAAGGGCTGAGGAAAGGGAATCAGTGCACAGTGCCACCAGAAAGACAAGGCAAGAGGTGACCGTGTAGTGCATCTTGGAGAAATAAGGCAGAAGTGCACCTGAAGGCTGTGTCCTCTGAGAGGAAAGGCGGCCACGCATCCTGTGTGGCTTGGAGGAACGGGGCCGTGGCGTGGTCTCAGTACTGTGTCTGTGAGAAATAAGGCAGCAGGAGGACCTGGGCATCGTGTCCCTTAAGAGACGATAGGCGGCAGCGTGGTCTGTGTACCGCATCCTCTGGGCCCAGATAGAGCTGGACCCATGGGTGGGGGCAGGGCTCCCTCTGAGGCCCCAGCGCAGCCAGAGGGTGGAGCCCCCGGGCGGGGGCCACAGCGCCTGGTCAGGCGATTTCATGTCCATCATCTGCTTCTCCTGATGGAGAGGGGAAAAGGAAACAACAAGTAAATGCTATTTGCTCTGCTCTTAGGGCAGAAGTCTCGGTACCTGCTCAGGTAGTCAGGCAGTGATGTGGGTGACAATGGCCGGAGGGGTCTGACAAGCAGCCCACCAAAGGCTGCTCGGGAGGCCCAGACGAGAGTGCAGGAGCTGGTGTGAGGGTACCCGCACGGCCCTAGGGACACCATCCTCCTGTCACCTCCATCCCTCAGGCCCCTCACACTGCCACCTCCTTCCTGGTGGCCTCTGTGTTTGCAACTCACTGCCACCCCTTCCCGCGTCTCCCTCCATCTCGGGCCACACAGATCTTTACCTTCTTTGCTTTCCGAGTGTTTCAGAGGCCGCAGGGCTGCAGAAGAAGAGAGCGTGCCAGTGAGGAGGGAAGTATACAAAGCGAGGGGTCGTGGGAGCAGCGAGGGCGTGCTGCTGGAGGGCAGCACGGAGGGCAGGCGAAGAGGGAGGAGGGAGACCGAAGGAAGGCGGCTGGGATGCCTCAGTCCACAGGTCCTAGCTGCACTCAGAGGCTTGTCGCTCCCCGCCCCTGGCCTCAGTTTCCTGCACAACCATCCTGTATCCCAGAGATGAGGGGGTGCACTGAGCCTGCTCCCCAAACAAGGAGCACGGAGGTCCAAAAGGATGATGGTATGTGGGCAGAAGGCCCAGGGACCCCAGCTGATGAACTCCAGAACTACCCCTTCTCACACCCAACCCCCTTCTGCCAACTGCATCCTCCTCTGGCATGGAAAAATGAGGTCTGATCCCAGGGCTGTCTCCATACCTCCCTGCGCCAGGCACCAAAAGACAGAGAATTAACTGGCATAATTGATTGCAGTCCCCAGGTGCTGATCTCCTGCCTCCCTTCTGCAGGGTGGGGAGGAAACTCCAACCCAAGTGGCTCAGTGCGAAGCCGCCGCTCCCAGCCCAGGGGTGACCGGAAGTGAGGCCAGTGGGGCAGGCACCAGGTCCACAGTGCAAGGCCCTGCCTCCGCAGCCATGGGAGCTTTACAACAGCCCTGGGCACCATCAAGGTTGGGGCCAAGATGACATGTCAGATGAAAACTGAGGCCCAGAGGACCAAAGCCTAGCAAGAACAGGATGGGCATGAGCTGGGTGCTTACCAGTCACAGGACTCGAAGGACCAGGCACTGATAAGGCACCAGGCATGGGACTGAGTCTTTCATACACATTATCTCATTTAACCTAGCCCAGGAACCCACGGGCCTATTGTTATCCCCACTGTACATATGGGGAACAGGCCAGAGAGACAGAGACTTGTAGGATGCCCCGTCCCCTGAGGTCCTGCTGCTACCCTAAGGAGGCTCCCAGACTACACAGGCTCATTTGAAGGCCACAGCTTTGGTGGCCGGGCACAGAGAGATAGGAGAAAGGAAGCCACTTGGAAGCCAGGGTGGGGAATCCACCCAGGTCTTCATCTGTGCCCCAAGTCCGGGGAGACTGCACGCAAACCCCAAAGCACAACTGGCCCTTCTAGCTGCCGAAGTCTTCTCTCCTACCCTGTGCCATCCATGTCACAAGGGCCACCTCTGAGCCCAGACTCACCCGTCTTGGAGCCTTCTCCATCCCCATCCTGGTCCTCAGCCCCTGGAAACGACAGGGTGCAGAGTGAACACAAAGCTCTCCCAGCCCCAGTGTCACCCCCACGCTCCCCACCCGGGAACCCCCTGTGGTCCAGAAGCTGGATACTGGGTAAGCACCTCAGAGCAGGGCACTGCAGAGGCCAGGCCAGGCCAGGACGCCTGGCCTACAGCTTACCACTTCCCTGGCCATGGCTTCTACCCATATTCCTCAAACCCAGTCCCCCAGTGAAACATACATGGCTCACATTTGGGGTCACACTGATTTGCGCACACACACCCATCCCCTTGGAACACTCAGCCTTAACCCACCACCCCCTTCCGGCCATACCTTATCCTGTCACTAGACACCAGTGCAGATGCCACGGAAACAGCCACTGCCACAGTTTGAATGTCTGTTCCCCCCAAACTCACCTGAAAGGCAACTGCCCCATGGTATGATTTATTGACTGTTATAATTATATTTTTGGCAGTGCTGGAGATCAACCTTAGGGCCTCGGGCATGCTAGGCGAGCGCTTTACAGAGCTACCCCACCACTGTGAGGTACCAATTCGCGGAGTAATTAGGCCACAGAGGCTCCACCTCACTAACGGGATCAGTGCCACCTCCTGACACAGCAGTCACATCAGTAGCCAGCACCTTGGTAGTGGATTTCCAGGCCTCTGGGTCATTTCTGACCTTCACTTTTCCCAGTCTTGGTCCACAACAGCAACACGCACCAAGGCACACATGTGCACAGACATACATGTGCGTGGACACACACACACACACACGGACATGCTCACACACAGACACCCTAACACACACCTGAATTCTCCTCCTCACAGCTCTGCTTGATCTTCCTCCAGCACACGAAGGCCAGAGCCACCAGCAGTACAAGGAGGCAGACAGAGAGTCCCACGGTCACCCACAGGGCCTCCGGAGGAAACGTCACGGGCTGCCCTGGGAGAGAAGGCGATGTCACACACCTCTCGATCTCCAGGGTGGGGACACACTGTGAATGAGGCCCACACACTGCTCTGGCAGGCAAGGCCTGAGGAGTCTGGGGTGGATAATGCACCCCAACCTTTCGTGGGCCCTTACTGACTTCCCACACGCACTCCAACCCTCTAAGGATTATGGAACCTAGCTGCAGCTCCCTTCCTGTGCCCAGTCTTTCTTTCCTAGCTCACCATGGGAACGCGAACCCCAGCCAAGCGGGCATCTGAACCCTGGAAAAGGCTGGCTCCTCCCAGCCCCTACACAGCACTGTGTTCCCTTCCTCAATGGCACTTTAGACTCTTTCCAGTCCACCACCATTGGGAAGTCCTCCCTGACTACACCAGTGCCAGCCCCATCAGGGAAGTCCGCATCCTGCAGCTCAGGAGCCAAGACACGGTGGTCTGTGATCAACAGGAAACAGCTGGTGGCCAAATGTGGGGGTAGCCTGTTGTGTATACAGCCCAAAAGCTAGTATTAGCTGTTACTTTCTTAAGGGTTACAGGAAGGTAGGGAGGGAAAGAAATGAAGGAGGGAAAGGAAGAAAGGAAGGATGGGAAAGAAAGGAAGAAAAAGCCAGGCATGGTGGCACATGCCTATAATCCCAACACTTAGGCTGAGGCAGGAGGATCACCAAGAATTCAAGCCGTGGGCTACACAGTGACTTTAAAGGCAGCACGCACTACAAAGTGAGACCCTGTGTCAAAAAGAAAAAAAGAGAGAAGAAAAGATGGAGGGAGGGAGGAGGAGCAAGAGGCACCGAAGGACAAAGCAGCGACAACAGGGATGCTGCCCTGTCCACAGAGCAACCACCTCAGCCTTCCTAGGACGTGTGTGCTGAGCTCTGCCTACAGGTGACGGCCCAGGGGTAGGGATCCTGAGTCCCACAAGGATTCCAGCGGGCCTGGGGAAGCCCTGCCGGACTCATCAGTAGACCCTGAGGGCCTCCTGTGAAGAGGCACTGAGAAGCCAGCTGGGCCAGGGCCTGCAGCTGCTCCGCACAAAGCCTGATGGCTCCATCCCTCCAGTGGGTCCTGGGCGGAGGCTCATGGGAAAACAACGCAACAAAGACAGTGCTGCCGGGGAGATGGCTCAGTGGAATAAGCACTTGTCTGTCAAGCGGAGGGGCCTGAGTTCAATCCCCAGTTCTGCCCAAAAAAAAAAAAAAAATCCTAAAAGACAGTGCTGCCTCCCTTTGCTGTCTGCAGGCATGGAGTGGCAGCAAGGGGCTGCAGGCTCTGCATAGGTCCCTTAACCCTGCAGTGTTGGAGGTTCTGGCATAGAGCACCCTGGCAGGTCCCAACAGCAGACCTTCCTTCAGCAGGCTCTGGACAGTGGAAGCCAAGGAGCTATCACCCTAGGTGAGCAGGAAGGAGTTGGCCTTAGGCCAGTAGGGACAGTCCAAAAAGCATAATAAGAATCTCCTGGAAGTTCGGCATGACGTCACGTACCCGTGATTTCAGTAACGCTTGGGAGACTGAGGCAGGAGGATTGCTGCAAGTTCAATGTTAGCTTGGGCTACATAGTGAGTTCAAAGCCAGCTTGAACTGCATAGCAAGGCTCTGTGTCAGAAGGGAGAAAAGGGAGAAGAGGAGGAGGAGGAGGGGGAGGAGGGGGAGGATGGAGCTGCAGACAGACTCAAGAGCAGGGGCTCTGTGTTCACCCCACAGCCACTAGCAGTGCCTAGAACACGGACTGAACTTGCCCCCCTTCACCCACTAAAGGGGAGCGGCCAGCCAGGACTCAGCCACACATCTTCAGGCTCTTCTCCACGAAGAGGACAGCTGGAGCGCTCAAAATCTCAATCCCAGAATGTTTCACCAGGCGCAGAGCTACTCATAGCAAAATACAGGCCAAGGGCTCCAAAGTAGGCCAGGCCTGCTGTATCAAATTCAGGAGGCTGGCAGGTGGGGGAGGCCAATTAGGCTGAGAGGCCCCGGCTGGATCCTGATCCTGTTTCAACTTTCTACTGCAGGGTACGGGTGCTGAGCTGTGCAGACTCCTCACAGAGAAGCCAGGAGCCGCCCAAGTTGTATGCAGACCAGTGCATTTGCCAGGTGCTTAATCTTCAAGGAGGTGCTGGCTCCCCCAAAAGACTCTAATTTACTGTGCTGGTCTGTGCCACCCCCAATTTGCTTATCTGTGACACATGGCTGGCCACACTGGTCTACATGAAACCCCTTTACACAGTAGCTCCTGAACCGTTATGCAATTAGGAGGGGTGAGCGTCCCTCTTGCAGTCCCATTTATACTCATTAGCCCTTTTTGCACGGCATAGCAAACATCTGATTCTGCCCCGTGTGCAAAGGCTTCCAAATCCTCCTGTTCTTCCCAGTGAATGGCTCGTTCTCTGCTGGGCTTGCCCTCCCCTACATTTGCTGCTTTCCTGCAAACGCTCTGCTTTCCCTGCCAGGTCATATGGTGAACTCTAAGAGGTAGAGAACCCCCCCTCCCCACACACACCTTTCAGAGCATCACCCGAGAGCCCAGGGACAGACAGGGTGGAAGAAGTCCCTGAGCCCTGAGGTGTGCATGACACTGGGGTCAGAAACTGGCATTGGGCAGAAGTCACAGAAAGAGAAAAGTGAAGTATGCAGATAGACACCACTGTCCTGAGATGAGCAATGTGAGAGGACCCTGGGAAGGTCGAGGGGCCCCGAGGAGGGACTCAGGAGCCAGGCCACGCACAGCGCACAGAAAGGGGTGGACCTCTGACGGACTTGCAAAGACCCGGGAACCAGCGGGGCCGGGGAGATGGCTCAGTAGGATAAGCGCTTGACTGACAAACGCAAGGATCTGAGTTCAATCCCAGGTTCCGCAAAAAAAAAAAAAAAAAAAAAAAAAAAAAAAAAAAAAAAAAAAACAACAACAAAAAGTCCCGGAACCAGAGATTTCAGGAAATCACCCCATGGACAGCCTCGATATGTTTGGCCACACGGGGGCAGCAGAGTTGGCCCTGGCCACCCACCTGCCGCCTGGTGTTGCTGCAAGGAGTTGACCTTGGGTTACAGAAGGCACTGCCCACCTGGAAAGGCCCAGCTCCCTCAGGGCTTCGGAATCAGATGGTGCCCTGGCCTCTGGAACCCATTCATGCCACCCCTACAAATTCCCTCACCATACTCCTGGAGTGCCCGTGGCTGGCCCAGAATCCCGGCCCAAATTTCAAGATTCCAGGTGGGAGTACTTTGCCCCTGCATGAGAAGCTTAAGGACCATGCGAGCCGGCTTAGGAGAGCAAACATCATAAACGATTCGATTCAGCTTATTACGTATCAGCAAATCCTTTAGGGCTTCTTGTTGGGAAGACTTGGAGGCACCTAACATCACTAAGCACCCGACGTTCAAAAATTCTCCTGCCTCACTCAAATCTGTTGAAACTCCAATGCAGAGTCCAGAAAAAAGGTGGCTGCGCCTCACATCCTAACCCTGCTGACCACTGGCCCCTCACCCGTGATGGTAACAGAGCCGTGCGTGTCCTGCTGCAGCACCCGGTTGCGCACCACGCAGCTGTAGGTGCCATTCGCGCCCAGCAACACTCGCAGCACGCTGTGCACATCGAACAGGCCCTGCTCATTGGCGATCTGCGACGTGGTCACGTTGCCGGTCAAGGACGTGCCCTGACCGTCCCGCCACAGCACCTCAGCTTCGGGGTAACCCCGGTAGCTGGAGCAAGTGATGGTCACCAGGTCCCCAGGCCGCAGGTCTTTGCTGGGCTCCAAGGTCATGCTGGGCTTCGAGTAAGGGGCTGGAGACAGACACACGGCAGGGGTCAAGGACAAGGGGAGGACAATGGGCGTGCCGGGGAGGGGGGGGGCTGTGAGCTCCTGGGTCAGCCCTAGGGTTAGAGCTGAGGTTCCCGCTGGGGCTGCAGGACCAGGAGTGAGGCCGGGGCGAGGGCGCCCCCTGCCGGCTCACCCGCCACCTGCAGGCTGACGGCGGCGCTGCCAAAGTCTCGGATGCTCACAAAGCAGGTGAAGCTGCCCTCATCCGCCACGCGCACGCGCTGCAGCCTCAGCGACGCGTTGCCGCGCGCCAGCAGCTCTGGGAACAGCGCGGTGCGGTTGGCATAGGCACTGCCCTGGTCGCGGCCCTCGGCGAAGCTGTGCACCAGCTGTTTGGTGTCGGTCAGCTGCCAGATGAGGTTGAGCTGCGTAAGGCTGAAGTCGGGTTCCGGGGAGAAGGAGCAGCACAGGGTGGTGTCGGTGCCCACCAGGGCCACCACAGGGTCCTCAGGGACTTGGACGTCCACGGCTCCTGGGGTGGGGCAGTGAAAGGGCAGGGTGGTGAGGGGCATGGGCGGTGCAACGAGGAAGGGCGGGACAACCTCAGTCCTATACCCCCAGGCTCTGTGGCATCTTCCCATTTCTCTTTGGACTGAAAAAGCAGGTTAAGCCTCAGGACTCTCAGTCTTGGGGTCTTCCTCATCAGAGACGCCCAGCAGCTTAGCCTTGGTTGCTGGGCCCATCCTTGGGGTCCCGACCTGGGCAGCTAGACCCTCGGGGGCCGAGCAATGAGCACACACCCCCACCTCCACACAGGCACCCTTTCCCTCTCCTGTCCCAGGCTCTCTCTCTAGTGGCCCGGGTACATATCTAAGCTTTCCACAAACCCTCGAGTCAAGGTCTGTGGTCATTAACACCCCCTACAATCTGTGGTCTCCTACCCTCATCTTTATCACAACCACATATCTCACTGTTTTGGGGGACTCAGGTAGGGAGAGATTCGGATCCTCCAGGCCCTGCTGTAGAACTGGAAACCTCCCTCCACGAGGCCACATACCTGCAGGGGTCCTGTGGGGCATGATGGTGATCGAGTTGTGCGTGTCCTGCCGCAGCACCCGGTTGCGCACCAGGCAGCTGTAGGTGCCATTCGCGCCCAGCACCACTCGCAGCACACTGTGCACATCGAACAAGCCCTGATCATTGGCGATCTGCGACGTGGTCACGTTGCCGGTCAAGGGCGTGCCCTGACCGTCCCGCCACAGCACCTCAGCTTCGGGGTAACCCCGGTAGCTGGAGCAAGTGATGGTCACTAGGTCCCCATGCCGCAGGTCCTTGCTGGGCTCCAAGGTCATGCTGGGCTTCGAGTAAGGGGCTGGAGACAGACACACGGCAGGGGTCAAGGACAAGGGGAGGACAATGGGCGTGCCGGGGAGGGGGGGGCTGTGAGCTCCTGGGTCAGCCCTAGGGTTAGAGCTGAGGTTCCCGCTGGGGCTGCAGGACCAGGAGTGAGGCCGGGGCGAGGGCGCCCCCTGCCGGCTCACCCGCCACCTGCAGGCTGACGGCGGCGCTGCCAAAGTCTCGGATGCTCACAAAGCAGGTGAAGCTGCCCTCATCCGCCACGCGCACGCGCTGCAGCCTCAGCGACGCGTTGCCGCGCGCCAGCAGCTCTGGGAACAGCGCGGTGCGGTTGGCATAGGCACTGCCCTGGTCGCGGCCCTCGGCGAAGCTGTGCACCAGCTGTTTGGTGTCGGTCAGCTGCCAGATGAGGTTGAGCTGCGTAAGGCTGAAGTCGGGTTCCGGGGAGAAGGAGCAGCACAGGGTGGTGTCAGAGCCCACCAGGGCCACCACGGGGTCCTCAGGGACTTGGACGTCCACAGCTCCTGTGGGCGGGGTGATCGGGGGTGTGGTGATCTGGAGGGAGTGGCCTCGTGTCCTCCCAGACTCACTCTTCTTCATTTTCCCATCAGTACTGACTTTTTGGGAGACAGGGTCTCGTCGGTCTTGAACTTATTATGTGGCCCAGGCTGGCCTCGAACTTGTAGTGATCTTACTGCCTCAGCCTCTTTTTGCTTACATTTTTATAAATTGAGAAGGGAAGCCTAACAGACATGCATATTAATAGCTATTTTGTCTGAATAAGAGGATCACAAGTGCTTTTTCTTTTCTCCTCTTCCTAAATATTACTTAAAAAAATTTAAAAAATAGGAAAGCATGCCCATATTTAAAACAGGGTAGTGAGGCATGAGCTCCGTAAAGAAATGACAGAAAGTCAAAATGCAAAGTCCGTGTTAAAGGGACCAAAAGAGAGGGGACAGAAGATGGGGAGACCCATCCTGAATCTATCAGAAAGCAATCCATGGAAAATTTAGAGAGAATTTATTTTGGGGGATTTTCACTGTGGATTAACACCTAATTTTTGCTGTGCACAGAGATCTTAAACTGGCTTTGGATCTCTTCCTCAAGCCCCAGGAAAACTCAGGCCACCTGGATCAGGGTGTCCGCTGCGGGAGACAATGAAGCCCTTTCTATAGAAATCAGAACAGCCACGGTAGAGATGTGCACCGCCTGGTATGACCACAAGATGGCAACAAAGACCTGGCTTTGTCTTGCCATGGAGGACAATGTCTACTGATACAGGACACAGTTAAGGTTGGGAAACGAAAGGGCTGAAGAGTGAGTGCCATTCTGTTTTATACAAGGAATCCAAGAAAGCCTTACAGAATTGGTCACATTTGGTCCTCAGTACTCACATTCCCATTTTACAGGCAGGTTGTGGAGGGTAGCAAAGGAAAGGGAGGCTGCTCTTGGGTCCCAAGGGTGGAAATGAGAGCCAACTTGGCAGAAGCCCAGGTGGGGGGTGCTCCCACTGCCAGGGTCTGTGTCCCTGCTCTCACCTGTGAGGCAGAGGTACAGCATGCCCAGGGCTGTCCCCACGCAAACACCCCTGCCGGGGCTGCCTGGTCCATGTAGCATCTTCCTGTGAGGCAGCTGACAGCTGGGCACTCCACGGTGAAAGGCTGACCTGGCCTGCAGGGTAGAGGAAGCAAGGTCTTCGTTGTCTCCCCAGGGCCTGCTCCCCCGGGGAGGTCCAGCTGCCCATGCTGCAGGGTTCCCTGCTAAGGGACTTCGGTGGGATGCTGGCAGTGGGGAGGGTGGGACAGAGCCAGCCAGCTGTGACCCTGAAGACATGTGTGTCTGGTCTGTTGAGCAAGATGGTACCTGAGTCACTGTGGCCTTAGGCAGGAGCCCATGGGGAGAGGAGGAGCCAGGCCTCAGCCAAAACTGTGCCTGTCGCCAGCAGTTAGGAGACACTACGCAGTCCTAAACCAAGAAATGGCATGGTCAGGGCAGAACTTCCTATGGATTAACCTCACAGTGTCTCCTGGATAAATGTGGGGCTGGATAAAAGCAGCAGCATCTGAAGGTATGGACCCCCAGCGGACCAGAAGGGCCTTCACTGGGGCAGAGAATTTGGGCTTGCAGAAGACTGGTGCCGAAGTTCCCAGGGCAGAGTTTGCACAGACAACTGCATGTGTGAGGAGGGACTTGAGACCCAGCCACTAGTGTAATGCTTGTGTGCCGAGTGACCTAGACTGGTCAGAAATGGAGGAGGCTGGGAGCAGGGCTGAGCCTGGAGGCTGGAGTCAGGACCATCTGAGAGGCAAAGCCAAGGCCACAGCCAGGTGGGGCCAGGCAGGGGTCCCCGGCTTCCCTGGGCACACCCTACTTCCCGTCCGGCCTCTGCTGAGGGGCCCACCTCGCTCAAGCAGGCTGTCCACATCTCCCTGTGTCCCACAACCCCTGCTCGCTGGGCCACTCCTGCTGCATCCTGCTGAGGCCACGGGACCAGTATCCACCTCCAACAGCCACCTCTGAGCGGGGAGAATACGGGCACCTCACTTCCCCCAGCCCTCAGGAGCCAAGCCACACTACTTGGCTGTGTTTCTGTAGGACAAAAAGAAGAGTCCAGAGAGGAGACTGTGGTGTATCTTATCATCTGCCTGTGGGCACAGGCGAGATCCCAGGCCTATTGGCCCTGCTTGCCCTTCCATGGAATACACCTCACCCTCATAGAACCCCAACCTCCACGTGGGTCCCCACAGCCTCGGCCACCCTGGGGGCATCCTGGCCCCCACCCCCCAGACACCCACTGGGGAAACCCTGAGCAGCCACTTCCTTTCCAGACGCTTCCTGTCCCACATCTGGCAGCCTCAAAGCCTCACCACCTGCTGACTCAGCAGCCTTCTGCACCATTCACAAAGGAACCCTTGGTGGGCACCACATCCTGCCCTGTGGCGAAGGCCACCCCAGCCCACAGGAAACCCTAGCAGGCAGCTCCCTGCTGTGAGCATCAGTGCACACACCACACACCACAGGAAGCCCCAGGCCAAGGACAAAGGAGTCCCTGGTTCCGCAGTTCCCTTCCATTCTCCCACTCCGACAGAATCTGGGCCAGTCTAGTTCTCCCCAATGCCCAGCTGCACCCTTCTCCCCCATGCTGGTTTTTCTGTCCCCTTACTTAGCCTGCTAACTCCACTTTTCCCATCAACCTCACTCTCTCCGGGCCTTCTTTTAAGACAGGAATCTGCTCACCTCCTCACCCTGCTCCAGAACCTCCCATGGCTTCCGTTAACTCTACAAGTAAGCCCACCTTCAGTCTTAAGCCCCTTCTTACCCCTGCTCCACAGGGCAAATGCATTCCTCCTGCCCCCAGGGCTTCCCACCACGAGCATCTGCGGCCCAAGCACATTTATGGGGAGGCAGAGCGCCTCTCCTGATCACACTTATCAGGGCTCTCCAAAAGCTGAGCTTGTCCTTTCCTCCAGAGGGAATATGAAGTGGCTCCCAAAGGTGGGTGCTGGGTGTTCTCCCTGATTCTTTTCCTAAACTCGGGGTCCAGCAGCCCACCCCAGGAAGCTGTGAGAAATCCACAGCATCGAGAACTCCTATCCAACATCTGGCACCCAAGGAACTAAAAACAGGATAGAGAAACACACCGCAGGGGGAAGGTGGCATTCGGGGGTCAGAAGGGTGGCCCTAGACAGGAAGCCAGTCACTGCCCATCTGGACTAACAATGTCAGTACACTGGAGCCTTCCAGAATACAGACTTCATGTGGAACGCAGGCTACTCAACTGCCTTTCCTATAGCAGGGAATCCTCTTCCCCAGGCAGCACCTCTGAGAGTCCCCAACTGGCCCTCCAGCCTCCTCTTCCCTTCCTCTTTCTGGATCTCAGCCTCAGCCAGCGCAGGACCTCCCTGGACACTGCCAGTAAGACCACAGAGGGTGTTGGCCATCCAGAAAGAAGTGCAAAGGAGACCAGGAAGCACCCCAGGGGCACTGTGGGTGCCTCCAACCCCAGCACAATGGGACACAGGGGCAGCCCCAGAGCATGGTCCAAAATGCTCCCCCCAAAGCCAAAGCAGAAAACTGGACTGAGACCTGCCTTCAGTCCAAGATGCCCCACACTTGAGGGTGCCCACTAGGGACTCCTTGTCCAATACTTCCCACCAGGAGGACAAGAGGCCAGAGATACCCAGAGCTCTGGGATTTCAGCTAAGCCCTGGATCCAGCTTGGCCCAGCAACCTGAACTAATCTTTTTTTTTTTTTTTTTTTTTAACTTTAAGAAAATTTGAGCTAAATTTCAACAATCTGCAAGTGAAGGAGCCCATGAATATAGCAGATTCAGTCACATATTCAGAATTCATTTATTCACCGAGTGCCCAGGAGGGGGGCAATGGAGACAGAGAGATGACGCACCAGGTGACAGCTTTGAGTAGGGTGGGGACTGTGGGCATACAAACAAATCAGAACACTGGTACAGCATACACTGCAGTGAGGGCCGCTTGAGGGCATCTCAGAGCCATGAGAGCTCAAGCATGGGACCCAAAGAGCCGTGACCACCGCCCCAGGTGAGGCTGCAGAAGATGGCCCCTTCCGGGCCTCAGAAGACCTGAATAACCAGGTCTGCTGGTAACCAGATCTCCTCGGTATGGCAGAAATCAAGCCCAATGCTGACACTCTGCTGTTCAGTCTACACGAGGTGATTTCCCTTCTCTGGGCTCAGTGATCCCATTTCTAAGAGATTGAGGGGCCGGGGAGATAGTTCAGTAGAATAAGCGCTTGCCTGGCAAGCGCAAGGGCCTGAGTTCAAGCCCCAGTTCCACAAAAAAATTTTAAAAAAATAAAAAGAGATTGCTGGAAGCTGACAGAATTGCACCCGTATTCCAAGGCTGCATGTATGTACCCTTAAGGTTTGGGCACAGCTGCCACCCAAGTCATACTGAAATGTGCACAGTGATGGTGGCAGACACCCACCCTCCTCTTGTATAGGGTGTTTAGCTGGGCACAGGGCCACACAGCTGCAGACTACAGATCCCAGCCTCCCTTGCAGCTGGGTATGGCCACGTGACCATTTTTTGCCTAATAGGATTGGAGAGGAACTGCTGGTTCAACTTCTGGGTCGTGCCCTTAAAGTGGAGGGCATCTCTGCTGTGCCCTCTGCCCTCCCGCTGGCTGGAGTGCAGATGCTAGGAGCCTTTGAGGACCATGCTGCCAGTGGGGGCACCACAGGGCACCAGGTCAAGCATCCTGCAGGGCTGTGGTACCAGCCCTGGGGAGGACAGACCCAGACGGTCACATGGAGGAGAAATGAGCATCTGTCCCAGCATAACTCAGTTATTTTGGGTCTCGCTGCATCTGAACTAATTTAAGCAGCCATCATCTCTCCTCTCCCTGCCCCCACCCTCGGAACACCAAAGGAAACCACATCTAAAACGAGTGCCTCAAAATCTCAGCTGACACCATCTCTGCAGGGTCACTGAGAGCTACCTGGGACCAGCTTCAGGGAGGCAGCAGGGTGGAGGCTCCATGGGGGCTGTGTGAAGGGAGTCGAGTGGAGGACAGTCAAGGCTACAGCAAGACATGGGCAAACGTGGTCACACAGGACAAGGCGGGGGTGGGGGGCACAATGCATGTGCTGGAGGAAGAAGCTGCTCTGAGCACCAACATTGGGCCATCCAAACCTGAGGGTCCCGTGGGCTCAGCTCAGAACAGAGGACAGAAGCAAAGCTGCAACAACTGAGGGAGGCAGCAACAGGAGAAGAGGCCCCAGGATAAGTTATGGGGAAATTTCAGAAGCTCGTGGTCAAGTAAGGAAACAGGGGCTCTCCCAGGCCACCCGGCATCCCTGCAGCAACAAGTGCCACCTCCATCCATGACACACCTCTGGCTCTGAGCCTGCTCTCAGTGGGGAAATGCCACCTGCTACTGAGCTGAAATCTGTCCCCGGTGCAGCCCACGTCAGCCCTCATTCCAACCTCGGAACACGCAGAACAAGTCTGCCCCCTTCCTTACAGCTCCATGAGTATTTCGTATTTCTTGGCAATGCCACCAGTGGGCAGCCATGTCACACAGGCTGCCAACAGAGACAGTGGGCTCTATGGCCAACAAGCAAAAGTCTCTATTCTCCGCCAGTGCCCCAGTCTCGCAGTACCCCTACTGCTGGAGGGGGGGGCGTGGCTTTGTAGGTTTCTCTGGTAACTAGGACAGGTCAAACCCTTCACTCCCACTACCATGACCTTGTTATCTAACTCGGCCAAACTCCCACAACACAAAGTTGATCACTGTAGCCCTGTTGAGGTAGACAGCTCAGTGGCATGACCTATTCCCACAGCAGATGTAACCAAGTCACGATTTTTTTTGAAGGACTGTTTCAGCAGACCCTGATGTACAGGAAATGCTCACTAATTTTTTGGTGGGTATAAAAAAGAAAAGAATGCTGTTTTCTCCCTACTTCATGTCATGGGCCCTGCAGAAAGAACAAGACCAGGAAAGGTCACAGTACGTCTGCCCACACAGCGAAGTCCACTGAGGTGCATCCTGTGGAGTGAGCAGTGCTCCTTCCCAAGATCACCAATCTGCCATAGGCTACTTTTTTCCCTATAAAGCTGGTTATTTGCCCATTTGAAACCTACCATCATTCATTCATTTATTCATCCCACAAACATTCATTTGGCACCAATATACCAGGCATTGTGCTATGCACTACAAAGAAGAGCCAAAGGGGCCGGGGAGATGGCTCAGTAGAATAAATGCTTGCCTGGGATGCGCAAGGGCCTGAGTTCAATCCCTGGTTCTGAAAAGAAAGCCAAACGGACAGACATGAATATACATTTGCAAATGCTGTCATTCCCCTGCTCTCACCCATGGTGTTGGGAACCCAGGCCTAAACACCCTCCAGCCCTTTTTTTAAAATTTATTTTTCATTTTGGGACAGGGTCTTCCTAAGTTGCACAGACTACTTGATATGCAGTAGTCCTCCTGCCTCAGTCTCTGAGTGCCAGAATTACAGGCACGTGCTACTGTGCTCAGCTAAATATTGCCATTCTTAAACTCAAGAGTGTGTCTAAGTACTATGTTTCAACAATTATCCATGAGATACACATCTATGTATTTATGTCAAATAATGATAGAAGCCAGAACTGCTGAAAGCTTGTGTGTGGATATTTCTACAAAAAATAAAAATAAATATTCCATTTGACCCAGTTATTGCCCTTCTAGGTATCTTCCCAGAAGAGGTAAAGGCATCTTACCACAGGGATATGAGCATAACCGTGTTTACAGCAGCACAATTCATATAGCTAAGTCTTGGAAACAGCACATATGCCCATCAACAAATTAATGAGTAAAGAAAATACACTCTAATAGACACAGTGGACTATTACTCTGCCATAAAGAAGGATAAACTTGACTCATTTGTAGGAAAATGGATACACCTTGAAACCACAATGTTATGCCAAAGAAATCAGACACACAGGCTTAAAGATTGCATGGCATCTTCTACATGAGAAAAATAAAACAACAAAATAAGAGATACATAATAGGAAATGTGGGGAGAGATCTTTTTGCAAAAGAAGGGGGCAGAGGACCAAGAGGAGGGAGGGCTGGGGAAGAGGAGGGAAGAAGAAGGTGAGGAAAAAATTAAGACATGTCACTACATGTGCAGTGATAAAAATTAATTTTTTAAAAAAAATTTTTTGCTGTGTTCCAGGCTCTTTGCTAATCGCTTCTACACATATGAACTCCTTTAAGCCTTCCAACAGTCCTATGAAGCTGGTACTACCATTGTATCACAAAAAGAACACTGAGGGCGTGAGGGATTTGATAATTCGCCCCACAGTGCATAGCTGTTTAGTGATGTAAGTGTTTACAATACCACATTTTGATGGTTAACAAGGGAAATATCTAGGAAGCGAGCAGAAAATTGAAGTCTGCCAGTGAATGTTTTTTTTTTTTTTTTTTTTTTTTTTTTTTTTTTTTTTTTTTGAGACAGGATCTTGCTGTGTGGTCCCAGCTGCCCTTGAACCCAGACCAGCCTAGAACTCACAGCAATCTTCCTGCCTCAGCCGCCCACATGCACCACACCTTCCCGGTTGACACAACTTAAACGCACTATCTCCTCCCCATCCGGTCTGCATTTCAATTCCTTCCGAACATCTGCTCCTTCCTTCCTTTCGTAGCCAGGCAGGCCAGTCTTAGCTGTTCTTTATCCCAGAGTGCCCCTCTCCTGCTCCAGATTGGCTCCTTCGGATAGCAGTGCCTGGCCTTCCCGCAGGGAACCTGGCCCATCTGGTGCTGAGGGCTGAGAGCCAGCTTCAGGACAGAGCACGTGACCAGCTCTGACTCACTGGAGAACCCCGCCCCGCCGGCTGATTGGTTCATCAGGAGTGGGCTGGGAGCCAAGCTGCACCCAATCAGCGACCTCCCCCGCTTGGCTATCAAGAAAACCTTTCCGGCTGAGGCTACCTACGAAGGGTAGCTCTGGGACGGTCTGGCCCTCAAACTCAGGCCCTTGCGCTTGCCAGGGAAGCGCTTATTCCACTGAGCCATCTCCCCGGCCCTGGCCACTGGCAAGCTATAGAACTGATCCAAACACATTACTACAGGCAGAGATAACAGCCACAGCCCTAAAACCATGAGAGAAATCCTGACACCTGCAGCACCCTACATACCTACATTTCTGAAATATTTGGGCCAATCCTTCTCATTTTTGTTTTAAACCTTTGAGCTCAGAGTAGGCTCTCCCTGACACATCTTTGCTGTTTCTTTTCACCTCTGCTTCTCTACATCAATGTCTCCGGCTGGGCGAATGCACAGCCCTGTACTGATCGCTCCCCTTTCTCTCTTCCCCTCCCCATGTTATAAGGGAAGGGTGATGTCGTGTGAATTGAACCCAGGACCTTCACACTGAGATACAGCCCCAGCCTTTTTACTTTTTATTTTGAGACAGGGTCTCACTCTGTTGCTCAGGCTGGGTTTGAACTTCCAATTCTCCGCCCTCAGTCTCCCAGAGTCTAGGATAACAAGTGTGTACGACTGTGCCCAGCCCTTCACCTGATACAGTGCTGAGGTACACTCTACACAGCGGTCAGAGTAAGTGCTCTGAAAACACTACCTTCCATCGTTTCCCCCAGGGGTGCTCCCTTTACAGCATCTGGGCTAGGATCTCAGCTCCTAAGAGCCTGCCTGCTCTGGCCCTGAGCATTTCCTTAGGTTCATATCCCATCTCTCTCTCTCTCTCTCTCTCTCTCTCTCTCTCTCTCACACACACACACACACACACACCCCACAGAGCTGCACCCACACATAACACCATTCGTCCTAACTCACAAGATTTTTCAAAGCACGGTTCCATCATCCTGGATGGTACCAAGTAACACCTCTTTCTGCTGGATGCCCCTGGAGAAAAGTCATGGCGGACGTCTGTCACTTATAGGGGTCTCTGTTATTCACTGCACAGGGCCTGTTCTCCTCACTCCACACTGGAACCTCCCTCAGTCTGCTTTCTTTAACACTGCACCCTTCATTCTGGGCCCAGCACATACAGGCGCTCAGAGTATGGCTCAACAGATGGAAGAATGAATGCATGGATGGATGGACCGACAGGTGGGTGGAGGGACAGGTGTCTGAATGTGAAAAAAGCACCTGGAAGCCTAATGGTGAGCTCCGCCTGGGAATGAGGGTAACTGTCTACACTTGATTCATTCCTTTTTTTTTGCGGAACCGGGGATTGAACTCAGACCCTTGCGTTTGTCAGGGAAGCACTTATTCCACTGAGCCATCTCCCCAACCCCTCATTCCGTTTTTGACAAGGAATGTGTACTTATTTCACAATAAACAAAAGAAAACAGAAAAAGAGCAACATCAAAGAGTCACGTGGATTTCAGACAGGGTTGCAAGCACTGGCTGTTCTGCGTCTTCACTGTCTCCTAAGCCATGGTGGTGTAAGGCCCGGGCCACTGTCCAAGATGAGCTCAGATTCACATGCTGGGTGGGTGTCACACAAGAGACTCAGGAGGGGCCAGGGAGATGGCTCAGTGGAATAAGCACTTCCCTAGCAAGTGCAAGGGTCTGAGTTCAATCCCCGGTTCCGCAAAACAAAACAAAAAAGGCTCAGGAAAGAAAGGAGCCCTGGTGGTTACAAAGATGACTGCTTCGGGGTTGGAGAGTTGGAGACAGGTTCAGACCCATGCTCCGCCACATCCCAAGTCATGTGGGAACTTAGGCATCACTTAGGGAAATGGGCTGATCTTCAGGGTGGGCATAGAGCTCAACTGAGGAAAAGAAGCCTGAGGGACTAATGAACAAATGTCCCACGGGTGGGTGGAGGCCTGGGGAGAGGAAAGAGGGTCTCCAAACTTCCCAGGCAGCGCCTCTTGCTGGCCTCCCCTTTCCCTGCTAATCTGAGTCAGATGGGGCCTTTTGTGTCCAAGGCTGTCCACTGGGCACCACGCCCCAGCCCCAAGATCCCACCCAGGAGAGCAATCCTCTTCCTTTCCATGTGATTTGTGTGTGTCACTGGGAATCACCAGGCAGAGCAACCCAAGGTCTTCCTGGCATCCTCCACCTGCTTCCCCTGGGCCTGCAGGAAGCACTAGGAGAAAGGGGAACAGGAAAGAGCACAGGACAGTGAGTGGCTCCCCCAGTCACACTGTCCTTGCCACACTGAGGGCAAGCTCAGAACCCACAAAGAGAAAACCCTAGGCCTTGGCAGGCCTGAACACATGGGGAGACACTGCTGCCGCAGCTGGCCTGCCTTTCTCACACCCCTCTGGCCAGGAAGCTTCCCTCTAAATGAGTTTGCATCAACTGGGCCCAAAAACCACCCGAATAGAATGCATGACACTGTGCTAGATGCAGAGGCTGAGAAATTGGCTGACACATGCTTGGGGTGCTCAGGAGGGTGGGTACACATGGCACTGAAGACAGAGCTCTGGAAAAAGGGAACCCACCCACCAACTGAGACAAGAAGGAATGTCCTGAAGGGAGTTGGAGGGGGAAGGCAAGCAATGAGAGTGCAGGAGACTCCATTGGACAGCAGGACCACTCTCCCTGTATCCCCCAAAGGCTGACTCAGCAAGGCCTGGATGACCTCTTGGCGCTCACAGGACCAGTGCCCACCTCTGTGCCTATTGTACAGACGCTCATAAGCCTAGAGGCAGAGCCTGGCAGCCCAAGGGTCCACACTCCTTCTGCATTCATTAACAGAGGTGGCCAGGAGCCAGCTCTTGAGACCTTCTAGGCCTGGACTTTTTTGTTACATGGAACCAATAGGCTGTCTTGCCTGCTGCCCGGGGCACAGCAAGGACTCAGGAGCAGGCAGCTCTGGGTTCAAATTCCAATCCAATAGCCCAGCTAGACACACAACCACCTGTCAATGACTCCACCTACTTGACACTCAATTCTGCAGCTCTACAACAGGAGTAACAATGCCTCCCCTGCAGGGCTGCTGGGAGAATAAGAAAATAAAAAAAGACTTATACAAGTGCCAACATGAAAAGAGCAATAATAATTATTCCTGTTGCTGCTATTACTGCCAGAGGCATGGAGAAAGTCCTTCCGGGCCTTTTCTGCATGAGCTTCCCTTCCACTGGACCTGTTATAAGTGTGGGTGCCAGGACCTCTATCTAGCCTTTCTGTGCCTCCCCCTTTCCTTCTAGAGCCCCAACCCCACCCCAAAGTGGCAAATACCTAATTCTTCTTCATCTCAGGGTCTGGCTCATTCCAGAGGTCCTGTTCCCCTCTTCTCTCCAGAATCCTGGTCAAGGCTCTAAGCATCATGGGCTCCAACCTGTACTGTGGCATGTGCCCAGTGCATCAGTATGACAAGGACCACTCATCAATGGCCCCAGCCACATGTGAGGACCACTAGGATCTGGATCACCATGTTGGGCCCGCCCTCTCCCTGTCTCCCAGATGAGCCCCCTCTGTCCTAGGGACCCTGAGCACATTTGCTAGGCCAGCTGTGTGTCTGTGGGCAGGTGACTTGCCATTCCTGAGCCTGGGTTTCCCCACCCATACAACAGAGCCAGCGTACCCACGTCACAGGACTGAGTACAGGGGATGATGTCTATTAAGCATCCAGCACTATCCCGGCCTCAGACCTGAACCTCAGGGCTCCTATCTGGCACATGCAAAGGTTGTTCAACTGGGATATGCAAGCAATGATTGAGACATATGTGGCCCTCCCCCCACTGTGTTGTCCATCTTGAGCTCCTTTCCCACACCCCCAGGCCCTGGCTTCGACCTCCACCACTTGCTGGTGGACTTCCCCGGCACTCTTGCCTGGAGGGTGTGGGAAAAGGACAGCAATGAGAAGTCACCACCCACTCAGAGGAAAATAAACTCCTGGGCAGTGACATCACCCTGCCCTTCTTCCTTCTCCCCTGCCCCTGTGACTCAGCAGCCCCAGGTGGTCACAATCTCAGAGCCTGCTTGAATGTGGGTCATTTTTCTGCACACAGGCCAAACCCTGTAACCAAGAACTGTCTGGCAATAGGTGAGACACTTGATCTACACCACTCTGTAAAGAGTCTCTTTGGGTATCTAGAATCCCAACAAATGGCTCTAGGGCCACACTGGCTCTCTGCTCCCAAACTGTGTTGCCCAGCTCAGTGCCAAACCTAAATCCCATTCCAAAACCTGAAGAGTTCCTACTGCAGGATGACCAGTGTTGAAGGAGGGGTTTCTTCAAAGTTCAGGGTCAGGTTCACCAGAATCTAAGGCCTCAGATTTCCCAGAGGACCACACTTCTATAACTGTTGTCCCTGTAAGGATTAAAGCATGCAGCATACTGCCCACTGTGAGGCACTGAACATCTCCAACAGAGATGTTCTAGCCAGTGCCCAGAGCTGAAGAAGGACAGGAGAGGAAATCTGGGTCAGAATCCTGCCTCTCCTGCCATCTTTTTTTTTTTTCTTTTTTGTATTTAGTACAGGGTCTACAGGATCTCACTACACAGATCAGACTCCCAAGAGCTGGGATTATAGGCGTGCCACCATGCCCAGTCTCAGTGGCCATCTCAAGAGTGCCCCAGGGGCAGGGCCAGCACAGCGGGGATCGAAGCCCAGTCCCTGCATCTGCCTAAGCAGGCACTTTAATACACTGAGCTATCTGGCCAGCACTTCTCCTGCAATTTTGAGGCTGGCATTAGCCCATGCTCCTCTCATCAGCGGGGTGGTCTCATTGCTTGCTGCACAGGAGTCAGGAGGGCACTGGGAAGCTCCCTGGGGGCAGGCAGAAGCCACCACTGATGTGATGCTACAGAGATCTCTAAGGATCAGTCATAGGGCACACAAAACATCACAGAGGCCACATAACCCATGGGTTAAAAAGCTGTCTCCATGAAGAGTTCCACTGTCTTGTGAGGCCTTCATGCAAAAACTGATGTTCACAGGACTGACCCAAAGTCACAGGGAAAGCTCTCATTGCCATGCAGACACCCCGTGTAAGCTGATTGCAACATCTGTCACACGGAAGTGGAAGGTTACCATGGCCAGCAGGGATCAGGGAAATGCACACAAGCAATATTCTCATTCTCAGGTAAGCAGGAAATCTGAGCCCCTTCTTCCCAACAGAGCTGCACACCGCACACCGCAGCCTGCCACACCTCAGGCACAATCCACTGGGCAGGTTTAGGCTTTCACATAGACTTCAATTTCCCTGGCCTTCAGAAGGGCCCCTCAACACACAAGGGTAGGTCCCTGAAGTACAAGGAGGGCTGCACTCCAGCATCCCATTTCTTAGGATTTCTCAGAGGTCCAAGGGAATTAGGAAGGAAGCATCACTAAATAAAGAACTCTCTTACAGTCCAATCTGAAGTACCACAACTACACAGGTGTGCATAGGTAAAGGACGTGGGCCCTTGGTGTAATGAAGAAATCCGACTCATTTTCAGACTATCCACAACCAATTTGACAGTAAAATCGTTTTTCTCAATTAAATCAACTCCTCTTCCCCATGCACAACACACTATTTGCTTTCCTGTCAATGATAGACCTCAGGGCTGAGTCACCCGTCACGCATTTCCCATTAGGACAGGTTTGGCTTAGGAATAAAGCGACTTCTCTGCCAGCTCACTGTCTGAATCCGCCGATCTCCTAGCAACATAGTAGCTACAGAGGCCCCAGGCACCGGGATTGCACTCTAGTTCCCTAGGGCCCTCCACCCTGGGCCCCAGCTTCTCTCCGTTCCCTCCAGCTTCTCTGCATCCTGCCTCTTCCCCAGTGCCTGCACCCCAGATTCCTCCTCATCCCCTAGTCTTTCGTGGGCCTACCTGTCCTTCCCAGACTCTGCACCCCGCCCGGTGCCCGCTGTAGCCTGTGGTGGTCCCCCCAGCTGCAAGCACGAGACCCACCCAGTGTCTCGTGTCCTGGGCGCGCGGGGCTTAGGAGGAACTGGGGCCTCAGCTTCTCTCCCAGTCCAGGCTCCCCGCTTTCTTGAGCTTCCAGCCCAGCCCGCACAGACAGATCCACCTCTGCAGCCCGCTCCGCGCCCAGGGTCTGGGGCTCCGATGGAGCCCCAGCCCCCTCTCCGCCCCAGGAAGGGAGGCCAGGCTGGGGGTGCAGTGGATCTGCGCCTCGGAGCCAGAGGAGCAACCGGTCCTGCGTGCTCACGTGCGCCAAGGTGGGGTACGGGGCGCCAGGCGCGCCCGGCCGCTCAGACAAAGGCCGCCCCGCCCCGCCCCGCCACGCGCGCCCAGCCACGCGGCACTCACCGCGCCGCTGCCGCCACTCGCGGGACTGTAGCCGCCGCCGCCGCCTTCAGGCCCGGCCCGAATGGGGGCCGGGGGCGGCTGGGAGCCCGAGGGGCGGGGCGGCAGCCAGAGGAAGCCCAGGGCCCGGAAAGGAGGCCGGGGAGCGCCCCCGATCCCGGATTGGCCCCGCAGCTGTAGCATGGGGCGAAGGCCTAAGCCCGCCCGCAGGGCAGGGCCGGATTGTGGACTCCGCCCCCGACCCCACCCCGCTCGGGGACCCCGGGGCGCGCTCGGGGAAGGGGGCGCTGGTCTGCTGGCTGCCCCGCCCACACACACACCCGGGTACTACACTTCTAGGGCCGAGTAGAGCGGGACGGGTGATTGTCACTGACTCCTCCCAGCCCCCACACTGCTGGAATCCGACTGTCGCAATCCGGACCCGCGTGGTTCCTGGGCGGTAGGCTGGGACCGCGGCTAGGAAAGAGTTAACCGCTAGGCAAGGAATTAGGCTGCTGGGAGCTCTCTATAAATACAAAGTCGAGGGCGCCAGAGCCAACCGCAGGGCAATTTCCACCCAGATGGTTTCCTCTCTTCCTTCCAGCCTGACCACCCGGCCTGCCCTGCCCCCAAGCCCCTGGCCGGCCGCTGGCCAGCCAAGCTCCAAAAGAGAGAGTAGACCTGACACCCCTCTCCCCTCAGCCTCTGTCCTTACACGGTCCAGTTTCAGCCTAGGAAGAAACCAGGGCCAGGCCTGTCCCGATTTTGCCTCTAAGCATCTGATCCTGGCTCCTATCCTTGGGCCTGTTCATCAACGAGACAGGAAGGTCCCAAGGGCTCAGAGGCTGCTGTAGACCGGAGGCTGGGGTCGGAGCGTTCTGAGTTGGGCCTCTTAGATCTTTGCAACTGCCCCCTAGCTAGATAATATTCCCATTTTGCAGATGAAAAAACTGAGGCTTAGAAAGATGACGGGACTTCAACATTGTGCTGCTGCCATGTGACAGCAACAAGGTGGGAAAGGACTTAGAAAATACGTGTGAATCTATGCATGTCTCTGCCTGTGTCAGGCACTATTTTAAGCTTTTCACTTTTATCTGACTTAATCTTCACTATATCTCAGTGAGGGTAATGCCCCTGTTACAGCCATTTTTACAGGTAAGGAGATCCAAATGCAAAACGTTACAATTTATATCTAGATATTCCCCCAAAATTATCACAGAGCTTTGGGAAGGTGATTGGATTACCTGGCTGTAGTAAGCTTGCTGTTAGGAATCCAGACCTGGTTGAAAGAGGTGGGCCTTGGGGGCGTGGCCTGGACGGGTGCATAACCCTCCCAGCTCCGCCCTTGTCTCTCTGCTTCTGTTTGCTGTGAGGCGCTGTCCTCTGCCAAGACCCTCTGCCGCGCTGCCCTGCCTAGGACTCAGCAGACTATGGGTGGAAACCTCTACAAAGTGTAAGACAAAAATATGGATGGGGCTGGGGAGATGGCTCAGCAGAATAAGTGCTTCCCTGGCAAGTGCAAGGGCCTGAGTTCAATCCCTGGTTCCACAAAAAAAAAAAAAAAAAAAAAAAGAAAAGAAAAGAAAAAGAAAAAGTGGATGCTGGGCATTTTGTCCCAGCAATGAGTGACTAAAACACAAAGAGATTAATTTATTTGAAGAAGCCAGCTATTAAGAGAGCAGCCAGGTTTTGCCCCCCTTGAATGCATGTGCCTATGATGTACATAAAGGGGCACTGGGGCTGGGATGTGCATATTTGTGAACCTAGGTAAGCAGCTCTCTGTTCAAGTCCAAATGGTTCTACATGTTTGATAGTGGTTATTGGCCTCCAGGGACTCTGGATTCCTCCCCACTGCTCCGCATTGCCCCTCAAGCCTGCCAGCCCGGGACTGGCCATACAGGACCACATGAGTGGTCCCCAGTCAGTCCAGCAACCAGGAGCTAAGCATGCAAGGAAGAGGAGTCCCTGGGCCAAGAGAGCCAGGGCTCCTGCAGCAGCACCATAGATAGAGGTGGTGTTTGGAGAATCAGTCTGTACTTTGCATCCTGTGGTGGGGACACTGAAGGAACAGTGAGGATAGCTTACACCCAGCAGAGAATTATCACAATGGCACAAGAGCACAGGTCAGGAGAGAAGAAAAATGACATGGACTGTCACTACTAGCAGCAGAGGATTGAGTTGACTCTGAACTCCAGAGAAGGGAAACAGCTGGGACAGACGTTCTGTACAATGAGCTTGGCCGAGACTCAGATACTTGGTCCTGATGTCAAAGCACACAAGAGCCCCCCCTTTAGTTGAGAGCATGTTTGTCTGGTGTTCCTTGGAACTTGAAAGTGGGTCACATGACTCCTATCTGAAGCAGAGACAATCAAGACGAAGGGTGGGTTCCATGAATTCTGCCTGGACAAGAGTCCACCCCTCGCTTCCTAGACCAGCACAGAAGTGGTTGATTCGGAGTGTTCTATTTCCAGTTTTGCCTCAAAGACCCCAAGAAGGTCAAAGACCAACCACAACAGCCTGGATTGGGACAAGCCCTTCTCCACTCTCTTCTGCTGCCCGCCCATCCTATATGTTGTTCCTTAATGCAACTTGTGCAATACCAAACCATCACCTTGCTCTCCAAACCCCTTTCACCTCCTAGATATCCAAGAAGGATCCAAGTCCCAACCCAGAACTCAGGCCTACACTACTTCTCCAGCTCCCTCACTGACAATCCAGACAGACATCAAGAGGTGCCCTGGGATATCTTTGAAATCCATCCCCATCTTGCTACCCTACTGCCATTTCCACTACTCCTCAGCTGACTGCTCTGGTGGCCTCGCATCTTAGTGACATTTTTCTTGTTGCTGAAATAAAATGTGCAGGATTGCTGGGGCAGGAGCAACTCTTCTTGAAAGGGCAGCAACTGTCTCCATTTTGGCTGAACCTGACCCTATTTCCATGTATTGATACGTACAGGGCTGGCTAGGACTTTTCCCTATCCCTTCAATTGGCTTTAAGCAATGCATACTGGTCCAGCTGAGATGCTAGTGATAGTGTTTGAAGACAGCAGGCATGTTTCCCCAGCCTCCCCCCCCCCCACTGCTGCTCCCTTGTGTGATGCAACTAGGTGGGCAGAATGAGCCTCAAGATAGAGGCTATGACTTCCTGGGGCTTAAAAGATTGCACAGTAAGGGCCAGCAGATAGCTCAGCAGACTAAGCTCCTGCTTAGGCAAGCAGAGGGACTGGTATGATCCCCGGCACTACATGCCATGCCAGTGCTGGCCCTGCCCCTGGGCATGCTGAGCTGGCCATGGAGACAGGGCATGGTGGTGCACACCTGTAATCCCAGCGCTGGGGAGACTGAGACAAGAGGATCACTCCAAGTCTGAACTGTGTAGTGAGACCCTGCACCAAATACATTAAAAAAACCCTTATACATCAGAGTTGAAGTACAGGCCCCCCCAAAACATTAGATACTACCTCAGTTGTTTTTTTTTAACCTTTTTTTTTTTTTTTTTTTTTACCTCAGTTGTTATGCAGACTGCTCTTCCTGCAGATCCTTCTCTCTACATATTGCAGAAGTGATTTCAGGCCTCCTACCCAGCCCAGCTCGTGGCGCTCACCTACTTCCCACCATTCTCAGTCGTTCATCATCGAGCCACCTTTTTTCTCCACTAATAAGTAAAACCCAGGCTTAGCCTTGAGTTGAGGCCTTGGTTCCAGATAGCCATCACCAGGGCTGGACTTAGGACGGACCCCTTGGCTCCCACAAGTATAACGATGCCTTAGTGTCTCTATTCTCACTGTGGGTTGAACTGGGTATGGTAGATTGGAATTAACTTGACAGGATTCCAATTATCCATGGGATTATAGCTATAAGATGAAGATGAGGACCAGGAAGGGCTCTCTATAAAATAATACATGACACCCAAAGATAATCAGGGAAAGATTCATTTAGCTCACAGTTTGTAGAGGCTTCAGCCCATAATTGGCTGGCTCCAAGGCAGGGAGGCACATGGCAGAGGGGCAGCAGTTCATGGCAGTGGAAGACAGCAAAATCAACAACCAAAATTGAACATTGTCTTTCTGCCCCTTATATTCTGCTGCTGAGATTAGGGTCCACTCAGTGGACTGATCCAGCAATCACCTGTCCTTAATCCCAGCACCCTTAATCTCAGCATTGCACCACCAATGAATCACACACTCTAGATTCAGCCATTTCCAAAAAAAAAAAATTTCTATGAAGAGGTTCATCACTCTTTAGAACAACTCTACAGTCCATCTTTTCTTATTTGTTTGGTTTGTGAGGCAGGGCCTTGCTATGTAGTTCAAGCTGGTCCTAAGCTCACTATGTCCCAAACTGGCCTTGAATTCACAATATCCTCCTGCCTCAGCCTCCCAAATGCTGTGGTTACAGGTGTGCACCACATGCTCAGCTCCAACCCATTTTTTATTTTTATTTTATTTTATTTTATTGAGAAACAAATATCAATGAGACAGTTTCAAAAACTGATTAATAGGACAGTTTTGATAATTAATACATTGTACATTGTTATCTTCTTAGTGGTTATCTGTAGTACAAGATGCAGACAGAATATCCTGTCCAAACACTATTAGTACAAATCTTTCTTCTCATTGAATTAAGCGAAAGTAGCTCTATATCTATCCAAACTATTCTACATATACAGATACAAAATGGTCCTTCCTTTGTATCACCTTTTTTTTTTTGTTTAGTCCTAACATGAGGTTTTTAGTGTTTTTTTGTTTGTTTGTTTGTTTTTGTTTTTTGCAGAACCGGGGATTGAACTCAGGCCCTTGTGCTTGCCAGGGAAGCGCTTATTCCACTGAGCCAGCTCCCCAGCCCCTCCAGCCCATCTTTTAGAAAACAGCTTAGAGATGGTGAAATGCCTCACCTAACAATGATACTCAAAGCCTACTCACGTAGGGCTGGGAATATAGCTCACCAGTGCAGTACGGTCCTGAGTCCGATTACTGGTACTCCCACCCCTCAAACAAAGCTATTCATTTTATCTGTTTCTGAAAGATAAAACAAATCCACTCTTGGCTGTGGCTGGGCTTAAGGTGCCATTTGAACATTCTTTGAGGATTGCTGTAACACTTAATCGGTGTCTTGGCCTTGGTCTCTCTCTGCCTGGACAGGTTGGTGCGCATTACTTCTGGAGTATTTGTATTTTCAGGCCTCAAGTCCTTGAAGTCTTGGCAAAAGCCAACACCTCACCACCTCCACCCTGCCCACTCACTCAGAACTCACAGGGCACCACCCAGAATCATTCTCCAGTCCAAACCACATTTCCCCAGATGACTCAACCCAGTACACAGAGGCTACCTCAGGATCCTACTCCTGAGTCTTGGAACAGGCTGTGGCCCTCCAGCTCCAAATACTCCCAGCTGGAAGCACGGGACAGACAAATTAACAAGAGCAGCCTCAAGGAAGAGAAGGACTGATCTTCCAAGCTGGGTGTCTGGAAAGACCTGAGCCTCACCCCGCTATGTATGCTACCAGACAACACTACAGCTATAACTCACAGTCCTCCTCTGAGCCACCATCCCTTCTTTTCCCTTGCCCACCCTCTTCTGTGTCCTCCTCCTCCTCCTCCTCCTCCTCCTCCTCTTCCCTCTTTCATTTTCCCTTTCCGATGCCCAGGCTGAAAACAATCCCAATACCAGGAGTCTATTTCACTTTGCTGTTGAAGGAGGGTCAGGGGGTCCCCCAAACAGGAGGTCTGGGACTGAGTTAAAAAACGAGATAACAAGCCAGGTGTGGAGCTCACACCTATAGTCCCAGCACTTGGGGAGACTGAGGCAACCTGGGCAACTTGGCACAATCCCAACAACTTGTCTAAGATGAAAGTATCAACAAGCGCTAGGGACACAGCTCAGCACAAGGGAGAGTTTTATTCTGGCTGGCGGTTACAAGCCTCGGCCAGCTGGTTCCAGGGCAGCCCAGCAAGGAGGAAGGGCCTGGCTGAGGAGAACTGCTCACTTGGAGGCAGCCAGGAAGCAGAGAAAGAAGGGAGAACACACCCTTCTGGCCACACCCTTAGTGATCCCCCAACAACCAGGCCTCACCTCTTAACCCTCACCTTCCCACCTCTGAGCCAATGAGGCCTTGGGCACATCTGAACAGTACCACCAGGCCAGGCATGTTTAGGCATCAGACACTGCCTCAGTTAAAGGAGGACTCAGCTGCCCCAAGGGTAAGATGTATGTAGCTAGTTCTCTATGAGGGACTCTCTTTTTTGTTTTCTTTGGTTATGGCCTTTGGTTGAACTCAGAGATGCTCTACCACTGAGCTATCTCCCCAGCCCTTTTCACTTTTTGCTTTGTTTGAGACAGAGCATCACCAAATTGCCCAATCTGGGCTCCTCCTGCCTCAGCCTCCAGAGTAATTGGGTTTATGAGACATTTGGAACTTGCCAGCCCTGGTATAGTCCCCACACCACCCACACCTTTAGAAGCGGGCCTTTCTGTATTGGATCCATTATTCCTTCTGTTTTTGTGGCTCAGAGTGGCTAATGGACACATTCCTGCATTTGTTTCAGCGTAATCACAATTCAGTGCCTTTCCTGTTCTGTTTCCCATGTGACATCATCACAATAACTTCTAAAGCAGTGATGGCAAATCTTTTAAAGCTTCCGATGATAACGAACAGCCAGCTGCAGTAGCACCATAGGTTCGCCATCCATGTTCTAAAGAAATCCTCGCAACCAACCGGGAGACCTGGCACTCCACTGGCAAGCAGTGGGCCTTGGGCTTCCTTCTCCCCGACCCTAGAAATGCTCCAGTCCTCCCTGCAGGTACTCTTATTCTGTGAGCACTGCTGTCACAGTGTGGTCCCTCTCCACCAGCCTCCACACCCATCCATCCCCTCCACACACATCAGGGCTCTCCTCCCAGCCCTGCCCAGGACCAGCCCAGGAACTCAGAGAACTGGTTAACAGTGCCTGCCCCTGCCTCCTTTTTCTCCCCAAATGTTGGTCCCCTCACTGCCACCTTCCTCTTGCAGCCTGCTAAATTCCCCCCCTCCCCCAGTTCTTCCCATCTGGGTGGATATAGGCAATTGCCATCCTGCGCCCCCTCCTGGCAATGGGTGGGGATGTAGCTGAAGGCGTCCTCCTTTTGCACTCCCGGTGATGTTCACTGGTTCCCTCTTTCCTCTTTCCTGGAACAGTTGCTGTCTTCCTTGAAACATTCCTGCTTCCAGAACACGCTTCTTTTTCCTCTCACCACACCATCTGCCCCTGTTAGGTTCCTGTGTGAGAGCTCAGCACTCTGCAAGGCTGAGGCAGGAGGGTTGCAAATTCAAGCCTGGCCCAGGGAACTTAGCAAGACCTTGTTTCTAAATAAGAAAAACCAAATAAATCAGGAAGGGTTGGAGGTATAGCTCAGTGGGGCCGGGAAGGGGGGGAGTTGGATTCAACCTCAGTAGCAGGAAAAAAACCAAAAAACAAAAAACACTTCTATCTCCATCTCTTCCAACAAAACCAAATAAGCCATGCTGGGCCTGGTGGTGCACAACTGTGATCCCAGGCTAAGGCAGGAGAATCACTGTGAATCTGAGGCATGGGCTACGTCCAGGCGTGGCCTGAGTTCTCAAGGCCAGTCTAAAATATAGATAGATGGATGGATGGATAGATAGATACACACCTTGCCTAAAACAAAAACAAAAGCAAAAGCACAAGCCATTTGTCTCACAGCCTTCCTGTTTCAAGTGATGGCAACTCCATCGAGGCCCCAAACTTTGCAGCCATCCTTGATTTTTCTCTTCCTTCTGAAACCCACATCCGCAATCCTGTCAGCTCTGTCTTCATATGGCCCAGAGCCAGCATGACCGCTCCGTCTCTTGAGGCACCAGGCTGTCCTGCGGCCTCCTAATGGATGTGTTTCCTCCTGCTTCCCCACTGTGCAGCCTACTCTCTGTACAATAGCTACCATGATCCTTCTCAGCCCAGGCAACACAGTCCCTCCTCTCTTTAGAATTCTCCAGAGTAAAAGCTGAGTCCTCTAAGGCCCGACAGGGCCTGACCCTGTGCTGTCCTCGGTCTCACCTCCCACCACTCCATCCTTGCCTCGTCTGTCCAGTGCTCCCTCCTGATATCTTAAATAGGCTGGACATGCTTTCTGCAGAGCCTCGGTCCTTGACGTGCCTCTGACTGGGAAATTCTTCCCAGATGCATCTAACTATCTCATTCCCTACTTTCTCCAGATCTCTGTTCAGAGGTGACCTTTCCCTGCAAATCTTCCCTGATCAGCTTACTTAAAATGATATGGATTGGGCCAGTGAGACAGCTCAGTGGACTCAGCACCTGATTAGAAAAGCGCAGGGACCAGGGTTCGATCCCCAGTACTGCATGCCATGCTGGTGACCGAGTCTGGGCGTGGTGGTGCTTGCCTGTAGTACCAGCACTGGGGAGGCTGAAAACAGGAGGATCACTACGAGTCTGACCTGTGTAGTGAGACCCTGTACAAAAAAAAGTGATATGGACCATTTTAAAGTGATTCAGAGCACCCCAAGCCCAGCCATGCCAACGTCCTTTGTTCTGGTTTGTTTTGCTTTTTTAGGGCTGAGGGTTGAACCCAGAGCCTCACACAGGCTGAGCACGTGCCCCACCACTGAACCACACCTGCAGCCCTCCCTTGTTTTCCTTTTTCACTTATTTACCTTCTGACAATATTACGTAGCACTTGCTTATGCGTTTGTACTCTGTTTCCCTCCAAAGAATTCCATTTCTATTAGAGACACAATTGTGTTTCGTTTGCTGCTTTATTCCTGTCCGACAAATATTTGTTGCATGAATGGGAGAGGATGAATGGAAAGACCAGTAGCTGAAGAGTACCCGTGTGAGAGAAAGCAATGCGATGTTATTTTCTCAGCAGGTATTTTTAGAACAGCTTTAGGTTCCCAACAGGACTGAACGGAAGGTACACAGATTCCCCATATGCCTTCTGTCCCTACCAAGGCACAGCTTGAAATCATTCCCAACATCCCACAACATCAGAGTAGGTTATGTTTGGTACCACCACCATACTCACAGGGACACATCATTTTCATAGTTGACATTAGTGTTCATATTTTTGTGTTGTGCCTTCCATGGATTTTGATAAATCTATAATGGCACTGTCTCAGTTATGCTTCTCTTGTTGCTGGGACAAATACCCGATACCCCAATTGAAGGAAGGAAAGGTTTATTTAGCTCACAGTTTCTGGAGGTTTCAGTCCACACTCAGCTGGCTCCAAGGCAGAGCAGCACAAGGCAGAGGGCAGCCTTTCATAGTGGTGGCAAAGAGCAGGAACCCAAAAAGAGGAGTAGCAGCAGCTCAAGCAGCTAACTTCTTTTTCTTCCCTACATTGAAATGCAAATTTCCTGCTCCAGGGCAGGTGCAGCATCCACACCTGTAATAATCAATCACAAACTCCAGAAGCCACCCCAAGACTGCATAAGGCTTTGGGGGGACAACTATACACAAACCATAACAGGCACCTATCCACCACTATGGTACTGAATAGCCTAACTTTCCTAAAAATTCTATTAATCCCCCCTTCCTATTAAATCCTGCCAACCACTGATCTTTTCTTCATCTCCATCGTTCTGCCTCTTCCAGAATGCTGTACAGTTGGAATCAAACAATATGTAGTCTTTTCAGACTAATTTATCTCAGCACTGAGCATTCAAGATTTCTCCATGTTTTTTCCATGGCTTGAGGGCCCATTCTTTTTCAGTGCAGAATAATATCCCACCATCTTGATGTTCACCACAGTGTATTTATCCATTCATATGCCAAAAGACCTCTCAATTGCTTCCAAGTTTTGGCACTTGAAAATAAAGCTGCTATAAATATCTTGTATTTCTTTTTTTTTTCTTTGCGGAACCAGGGATCGAACTCAGGCCCTTGCGCTTGCCAGGGAAGCGCTTATTCCACTGAGCCATCTCCCTGGCTCCAATAGTATGTTGAGCTTATATTTCTTTTTTCTTTCTTTCTTTTTTTTTTTTTTTTTGCTATAAATATCTGCATGCAGGTTTTTATGTAGACAGAAATTTTCAGTTTCCTTGGCTAAATATCAAGGAATGTGATTTCTGAATCAGATGGTAAGATTATGTTTAATTATGTAGGAAACTGACAAACTGTCTTCCAAAGTGGCTGTACCATTTTGCTCTCCCACCAGCAGTGAATGGGAGTCCCTGCTAGTCTAGATCTTTGCCAGAGTTTGACATTGTCAGTGTTCTGAATTTGGGACATTCTAACAGGTGTGTACTGTTATCTTGTTTTAATTTGAAGAATAAATTTTCTTCTTTTTGTTTTTGCAGAATATATTTCCATAAGCTTATTTGCCCTATGTTTTCCTCAGCTGTCTGTTAAGGTCTCTGGCCCGTTTTTTTTAAAAATTGGGTTACTTGTTTTCTTATTGTTGAGCTTTGAGAGTTCTTTGTGTGTTTTGGATTGCATGTTCAAGGCCAGCCTGGCTACCTAACAAGAAAGAAGGAGGTTTTTTTTGTTTTGTTTTGTTTTGTTTTGCCCCCGCCTAAGATGCCTTCAGGGCAGGTCTGGTTTGGCTTGAGGATGAGGGGATTGAACCACAGCATCCTGAGCCTGACTGCTTTGTTTCAGCAGGCACTTAAACACCTGAGCTAATGGGCAGACCCCTGGAAAGAAAAAGTGCTAACTGCAATGATTTAGAAGGTGGATCTTGTTTTCAACCTTATGGGAAAAGAATACAGCAGTAAGCATTAGTGTCTGTTGGCCTCAGCTCATATAGGTGCAGGAAATAATTGGCAAGTTTCCCAGCAGGAATAGAAGGCAATTGAAAGAGACCAGAAAATTGGGGTTTTGCACAGCGAGAAATGAGAACTACTTCTCAACCTTATCACAGAAGAAGAAAAATGAAGAGGACTTTAACGGACAAAGACCAATTGACACTTTAGCCTTTCCACAAGGTTTGAGTCCAGTTTATGGCTGTTTCCTCCAATAATAAAATCTTTTGAATGGACAGAGATGTCTCAGAGCAAACATCCAGCTCAGGGTGAGATATATTCAATGATTCCTTTTAATTTGACAAAATAGTGCTGGGGAAAGAGACTGAAAGTGCCGCTCTCCTGCCAATGCCTGAGGAGCGCAATACCCTATGTGTAATTCAGTGAAGAGGAACTCATGGGGTTGGGTCAAGAAGACAAGAAATACATGGAATGCAAGGGACACATCCAGGAAAAAAACTGTAGGTGATCTAGTATATAGAGCCAAATGGAATCAAATAAATAAGGCTCCTAAAGGGCCGGCCAGATAGCCCAGCGGACTGGGGTTCGATCCCCAGCACTGCTGTGCCAGCCCCACTCCCGGGTTGCACTGAGACAGGACTGAGACTGGGCATGGTGGTGTGTACCTGTGATCCCAGCACGTGGGAGGCTGAAAACAGGAGGATCACTATGAATCGGATCTGTGTAGTGAGACCCTGTAGACCCTGTACTAAATAAAATAAATAAATAAGGCGCCTAAGTTTTAAAGAGTGGTGTATTAGCAAAGAAAGTGTGTAAAATTATATACATGGAAATTAGAAAAAAAATGTGTGATTCTTTGAGTCTTAAAATAAACAAGCTTCAGTTGTAGTGGGCAGCAAAGAGGCTAATTCCTTTTTCAGACAGTGAAGAAGAAAGAATTTTACAGAAGTAGATCCAGGGGTTTATGGAGAACAAAGGACAGAACTGTTAGTCCCAGGACAGGAAATCAGAGCCAAAGCAAGGAACAGGTCCAGCCCTGCTCCTTTAGGAAGGGAGGGAATATGTTTATTTTGAAGGGAAGAAAAGCAAACTGAGAATCTGTTGACCAAGACAGATAGCAGTTGTGATTATTCTGATTTCCAAATGTTTCCAGTTCTTTCTGGATGCATAATGGGGTTACACGTTTCAAAACATTCATTAGAAAGCTATACAATATCATAAATATAATCTCTTTTTTGATAGACATAATCTTGAAACACAATGTTATCCAGAAAAAGAACTAAAGCATTTATGTTAAAAATACAAACATATACGACACAAAAATATCACACATCGTAGGAGGAGGAATAGGAGTTAAGTTGAACATCTTAAAGAAAACATGGTTCATAACTCTGATCAAAGAAGATCAGGAGCAGGTGCTTTGGTGATAGGTACAGGGACCACTGCGAAGGGGGCTTGCAGTAGGAGAGCTTGGGCCCAATTCTGATGCCACCAAGGAGAAGGATTTTATAACTGCAGAGCGGGGTTGGGGTAGGTGGATCCAGGAATGGAAAATTACTAAGAGGAAACATTTGGGTGGGCAGAGGGATTCTTGCTAGACGGGCTCAACAGAATTTTTACTGCAGGCAGCCCAGAGAGTCGGATATCAAGAGCGGGAGATTGTCACCAAACTGACCTTGCAGGACTCTTGCTTAACTGACATTCTGTAAAGACAGAGAGAGAAGCTACGCTGAGCCAGGTACTCAGAGCTCAGGAGGTGAGCCAGCCCCTGGAGGTCTTGGGATAAAAAGGTGGGGTGTGGCGGCCAACTGGAGTGAGAGATCACTGTACCCAGAGGGCTACAGATCTGACCAAAAACTGACCCTAAATTTCATTTTACTTTGATAATAATGCATATCCCTAATAAAATTTCCCAAAGTGGGGGCACATTTCAAAGGACATTTTGGATCCTGGGCAAACTCGCACCTGCTCAGTAACTAAACTCTACCCTGTTTGGGAGCCCTCTGCCCCCTTGAAAAAAAATGCTATAGTAATCAATGACATTCCTCTGGAGCCCCAAAGAAGTAGAATCTCCCATGTTAGGGGCTTCTTTGTGTCCACAGGAGCCAGCTCTCAGTACGAACAGTAGCCGACTTCTCTGACTACAAGAAAGCCAGCTTTGTTTCCTTTCTGTAATGAACTTTCTTTTTTTTTTTTTTTAATTTTTTTTTTATTTATTAGAGAGAGAGAGAGAGAGAGAGAGAGAGAGAGAGAGAGAGAGAGAGAGAGAGAGAGAGAGAGAGAGAGGTGTGTGTGTGGCCAGCTCAGCCCACCAGGGGGCGGGCTGGCTGGCCTGTGGTGCTGGGGCATTGAACCGTGGTCCCTGTGCTTCGCTGAACTTGTTCTAAGTAGGTGCTTTAGACCACTGAGCCATCTCACCAGCCCAATAAGGTTTATTTATTTATTTATTTATTTTCGCTCCAAATGCCCTCATGGCTGGTTTGGCACGTTTGGCTGGTTTGGCTGGCTGGAGAGTTGTGGGGATCGAACTACAGCAACCTGAGGCTGACAGCTTTGTGGAAGCAGCCACTTAAACAACTGAGCTAAGGCCAGGCCCCTCTGTAATGAACTTTCCAACTAAAGCTCCAGCCTGTAGATTCATGATGTGCCTCAGTTTTTATTTCTGTTCTCACTGAAGCAAGGACCTCGGCTAGCCAATAGAAGCCCCAGAGATCCACAAAAGCAAAGCTCAGTTCATAAAGATGGCATCCAACTGATGGAGCAAGTGCTGCAGGAAGGTTCTCATCCTGGGCCAGTGAGATAGCTTAGCCGCCTAAAGCGCCTGCTTGGGCAAGCTCGGGCAAGTGCCCAGGGACAGTGGTTCGATCCCCAGCACCACATACCATGCCAGCCCCGCCCCCAAGGTTGGCTGAGCTGGTCAAATAAATAAAATAAAAACTTAAAAAAAAATTTCACTAAAAAAGAAAAAAGAAAAAAAAAAAAAAGAAAAGAAAAAAAAGGTTCTTATCCTAAACAGACGCAGTAGAGATTTGATAAGCAAGCTAGAGAAGCTTTCTTTTTATTTGTTCCTCCCCCCACCCCCAAAGATCTTCAAAGAGAAGCAGAAGTGGAACATAGGGGAACTGGGCGGGTGTGGTGGTGCACACTAGGTGGTGTGTGCTAGGTGTAGTCCTAGCACTTGGGAGGCTGCAGAAGGAGGGATGTCTCAAGTCTGGGGCCAAAAAAGGAATATAGAAGAACTGATTAAAGCTGCACTCTGGATCAACAGCCAGATACCCTGTCTTCTCTGTCTCCATAGAGCAGCTGGTGCGATGTTGTACCACACAATTAACTCACAATTAACAGTCCCTAACCAGACTGAGACTCTGCTGGAGAATGGGCCCTAATTAGATCTTGAGCCCAGAGAACAGATTAGGCCCAAGACAGTTCTGTAGATACAAAATATAAGTGGAGGAAAGTAAGGAAGGGAAAAGAAAGGCAGCCCTACCCAGGGCAGAAATAAAGCACTTGTCCCTAGAGGAAAACTTCCCTCACTCCTTGTTTTTAGCAACTATGAGAACTTGTTTGACTGTTTCTGACCTTCCTACACTGATAGCCTTTCATCAGTCTTGCAATCAAGGAAAATGGTTGGTTATAAAACCTTAGCTTCTACTGTTCAGAATGGATGTAGTCATCTATTATCGTGGTCTTGATTTATGAAATATAAGTCGAGAAATTAGTAGCGACTTTAAGGAGCCCAACAGCATGGAAGTGAAGAACCAAGATGAACAAATAAGACATTCAGGGGCCGGAAAAATAGCTCAGTGGCTTGCAAGCACAAGGTCCTGAGTTTAATCCTCCATACCAAAAATAAATAAATAAATAAAAATCAGCCCTGGAGGACATAGGACATAGAACACAGAATTAATTCCAGAAATAGGAACTTTTTGTTTTTGTACTAAGGCTCAAACTCAGGGCCTTGCACATACTAGGCAAGTGCTCTGTCACTGGGCCATTTCCTGTCAGCTTTCTGTGGCTGTGACAAAATACTTGAGAAAATCAACCTAAAGAAGAAAAGATTTATTTTGGCTCATGATTGCAGAGTCTTCAGGCTCCAGGCCTCTGGCTCCATTGCTTGTCTGTCTGTGGTGACGGCAGCTTGCAGTAGATGAGGCTCACCTCATGGTGGTCAGAAAGAGAAGAGAGAACAGGTGAGGACAGGGGAGAGGAGGGAAGAGGAGGGAAGGGGGAGGGGAGGGAAGGGAGAAACATCAAGACAAATGTAGTCCCCAAGATGGTACCCTATCACTCACTCCCTTCCACTAGGCTCCAACTCCTGTTTCTGTCACCCCTGTTTTAGTCACTTTTCTGTTATTGGGACAAAATACCTGATATATAGAGCTTAAAAGCAAAAGGGTTTATTTGGCTCAGCATCACCTGGCTCCAAAGAAGAAACAACATGGCGGAAGCTTATGGCAGAGGAAAGCTGTTGCCTCGTGATGAGATGAACTAAGAGAGGAGGGCAGGAAGAGGTGAAGAGAAGATAGGCCCTTCAAGGATGTGTGACTCTCCATCAGGGCCTCCCTTTCAAGAGCCCAATCAGGTAGGAACTGATCAATGGATTGAGGGAAGCCTCGTGATCTAATCACCCTAAAAAGCCTCACCTCTCAGCAACATTCAATACATCCATCAGTCTTTGGAGGACAATTCCTATTTAAACCACAACAGATCCCAATAATGCCATCCAATTTTGAGTCCATATTTGGATTAATACACTGGTGAATTTAGAGCACTCATGATTCAGTTGCCTTTTGAACCCCCACCTCCTGAATATATGGGCTTTTGGGGCACAGTTTTTTTGTTTTTGTATTTTAGGGAAGGGTCTATAGGGTGTTCAGGGTCTCACTACTAGATTAGACTTGTAGTGATCCGCCTGTTTACAGCCTCCCAAGAGCTGGGGTTACGGGTGCGCGCCACCACGCCCAGTCTCAATTGCCATCTCAGCCCGCAGGCCCGGGGATCTGGGGCACAATTTTAGATCTAAACCATAGCAGGTGGTTAGCATGTGGGCCTACACTGCATCTTAACAATGATTTTGCTGAGAAATCACAAGCAAAAGAAAAAGTTTTAGGTCTACAAAGGTGGTAAAGCATGAGAAGGGAAATAAGAGTTTTAGAAAAATCAAAGGAGTAAGGGTTATTAGTGCAAGCCCACACTGGTGCCAACTCTGTCTTCTTTAGGGCCATAAAGCTTCCTGGGAGAAGGGATTTATGGCTGTCCTCATTTCTACAAGTTTTTGTTTTTCAGCAGATGAAGGAAGTTCTGGGAAGGCTGCTTTCTATGTCTGTGAGTCACAAATGCCATCAGCGCAACACAATTGTATGCAAAAGCGACATACTTTGATCCCTTATAAGAAAAATACATAATAATTTCACAAAAACAAAAATAAACTACCTCTCCTTTAGCTTCCCGGCCCTTCCATGGTAATCCTCAGGCCTCTCTGAGTATTTTTTTAGGGGAGTTCTGAGGATTGACCCTAGAGGTTTTTGTATATGTAGGCTACGTACAATAGGATTGATTGATTGATTCATTATCCCTTTATTAGGTGATAAGGACATGGGGCTGTACAACACAGGGCCTGGGAGTCAGTTAAGGATGGTGACCAGAAGGTTTGTTACAAAAATAGCCTGGAAAGGGGCTGGGGAGATGGCTCAGTTGAATAAGCGCTTTTCTGGCAAGTGCAAGGGCCTGAGTTCAATCCCTGGTTCCGGAAAAAACAAAAAACAAAAAACAAAAAAATAGCCTGAAGATACTTCTAATCTGCTATGAGGGTGGGCCACAGAAGTACCAGGGCAAGAGGTATCATCCGTGCAGGAGCTACCTTGCCCATGATTCCCACTTTACAGCCTGGAAAACACACACCTCCCCTGACCCCATTTCCTACCAGCTGCCCCCCAGTTCCCAAAGGAAGGTGACCCTGGCTCTTAGAGAATGGGAGGCTGGAGAAAGGACCCTTCCTCTGCAAGCCTATAGGACTAGAATGCTGTGAAGTGAGGGGGTGGGAAGGAGGTGCCTAGGTCTCCTCTGACCTGTGGCCCCAGAGGGTGTGCCCAAGGGCACCTACTTGACACATACCAGGACCATGTACTCAGTACACGGGATCCCAGTCATGCTTGCGTACTTGGTATACAGAATCCAGCTCAGCCAAATGACCCACAGACTCAGCCCCACAAGGGCTGTTTAAGTGAATTTGTTTCTATACAACATGTAGAACGAACGAACAAACGAAAGAAAGAAAGAACCCTTTCATATCAGGCCCATAGGATTCATAAGCAAGTGCTTTCTCAAACTCCAGGAAAATATAATTTCCATGATATTTATACCAGCAATTTCCAAACTTGACAGAACATCAGAATTATCTGGGTACTTTTTTTTTTTTTTTAATTTTATTTATTTGTGTGTGTGTGTGTGTGTGTGTGTGTGTGTGGCCAGCTCAGCCCACCAGGGGCACGGCTGGCTGGCATGTGGTGCTGGGGGATTGAACCGCGGTCCCTGTGCTTTGCCAAGCTTGTTCCAAGTAGGTGCTTTAGACCACTGAGCCATCTCACCAGCCCTATCTGGGTACTTTTTAGGGGAGTTCTGAGGATTGACCCTAGAGGTTTTTGTATATGTATGCTGCGCACACATGCTACCACAGAGTTATACCCTCACGGCCCTGGTTACATTTCTGAAAATGTATATGAATTTTCTGGCTTCCCAAACTCAATAAACTACAGTCTCCAAAATTTGGCCATTGCATATGCAAACATATGTAAAAGACCATCATACAAATATGTTTTAAAAAAACTGACCCCAAAATAATGAAGAATGCAGAGAACACAAAACATTAATAGAGGGGCCAGGGAGATGGCTCAGTGGAATAAGCACTTACCTGGCAAGCACAAAGGCCTGAGTTCAACCCCTGGTTCTGAAAAAAAAAAAAAAAAAAAGAAAGAAAGAAAGAAAGAAAGAAAGAAAGAAAGAAAAAGAAAAAAACCTTAATAGAGTCTCGGTTCCAGAGATGCTTGTAAGTGATAACTTCCCCCCCAACAAGTAGACCGCTATGATGAAAGAATAGTCGTACAGTAAGAAATTCTTCTTAGAATTGTAATAGTAACTGCTAAAGTTAGAAATACAATAAAGGAATGGTCAGATAAAGGAAATCTCTTAGACTATAGTGCACACAGCAAAGGAGACGGGAATTGTGAGAGGAAATAAGAGACAGAGTTAATTGGGAGGTCATTTAGAAAAATAAAATAGAAAACACGGAAGGACACCACTCATGCTAAGGAGTAAAGAGAGAATAGTTCTAATTTTAAAAAGTCCAACCACTACTGAGAAAAATGAATTAAAAGACTTTGTTGGGGCTGGTGAGATGGCTCAGTGGTCTAAAGCACCTACTTAGAACAAGCTTAGAAAAGCACAGGGACTGCGGTTCGATCCCCCAGCACCACATGCCAGCCAGCCCCGCCCCCTGATGGGCTGAGCTGGCCACACACACACACACACACACACACACACACACACTAAATAAATGTTTAAAAAAAAAAAAAAAAAAAAAAAAGACCTTGTTGTGAGAGGCTGACACAGGAGGTTTGCAAGTTTGAGGCCAGGCTAAGCGATTTTGTGACTGAGCGAGACCCTGTCTTAACCTGTAATCCCAGCACTCAGGAGGCTGCTGCAGGAGGATGGTTGCAAGTTTGAGGGCACCTTGGGCTGCAAAGTAGGCTCAAGGCTAGCCTAAATTGGTAGGGAGACCTTGTCTCATAAAGACAATAAGTTAATCAACTAATTAATTAAAAATTTTAAAAGGCTGTCTTAAAAACAGAGGAACAGGAGTAGAAGTGGGCAGGGGATGTAGCTTTGCAGAAAGGCACTGGGTTCAATCCCCAGTACTGGTGTGTGGGGGGGAGTTTTTTGAAAGAAGAAAACAAGATGACATTATTCAAATTGAGAAGAGGGAAAGAAAAAGTGGAAAGCAGTGTGACCTACATCTTCATTCTTTGTAGTACAAAGTTGATAAATTAAAAAGTATCAGGTCAAGAATATTATTTAGGGGGCCAGGGAGATAGCTCAGTTGAATAAGTGCTTGCCTGGCAAGTGCAAGGGCCTAGGTTCAATCCCCGGCTCCACAAAAAGAAAGAAAGAAAGAAAGAAAGAAAGAAAGAAAGAAAGAAAGAAAGAAAGAAAGAAGAAAGAAGAAAGAAAGAAAGAAAGAAAGAAAGAAAGAAAGAAAGAAAGAAAGAAAGAATATTATTTAGATCCGTGGGAGAAAATGTTAGAAGAAGCAAAGTTAAGGACAGTTAAAAACAACTGGTCCAGGGGCTGGGGAGATGGCTCAGTTGAATAACCTCTAGCCTGGCAAGCCCAAGGACCTGAGTTCAATCCCTGGTTCTGAAAACAAACAAACAAAGAAACAAACAAACAACAACAACAACAAAAAAACAGCTGGTCCCTCTATGCAGAATTAAGTGCTATAAAAATTGTGAGCCTGTAATAAACAATTAGAAAACAAGGCAAAACAGATGAAGCAACACAGATTCCACAGACCTGAGAGAAGAGAAATAAACTTGGGGTGTTTTACAATTGCCCCAGTTTGCCTGGTGACTGGCAGTTTCTCTCAATGATTTCTAGAATATTCTTTGGTGGTCAGAACACATATTTTGCATGGTTTGAGTACTTTTAAATTTGTTGAGACTTGTATTATACCTGCACAATAGGCTATCTTAGTGGTTGCTATGGGCACTTGGAAAGAATTCATATTTGGCTATTATTGGGTAGAGAATGCCAGTATGGCCCATTGACAGTATGGTAGAAATTCTCTCTCTCTCTCTCTCTCTCTCTCTCTCTCTCTCTCTCTCTCTCTCTCTCTCTCTCTCTCTCTCTCTCTCTCTGGCAGAACCAGGGATTGAACTCAGGCCCTTGTGCTTGCCAGAGTGGTAGAGATCTTCTCTAACCTTACAGATTTTCTGCCTATCTGTTCTATCAATTACTGAAAGGAAAGTGTTAAAATATCCAACTGAATTTGTGGATTTTTCTATTTTTGCCTTTCGGTGTTTCTGTTGCGTATCATGACCATCTGTTATCATGTACAGTGCGTACTTTTTGGATTGTTATGTACTCCTGGTGAGTCGAATCCACTGTCATTGTGTGATATCTCCATTATTCATTGATAACATCCTTCTTATGAAAGATATGTTGATATTAATATAGCCATCCTAGCTTTCCTTTAATTCCTGTCTGCAAGGATACTTTTTGTTGTTGTTCTTTTACCTTAAATCTATTTGTGACTTCATGTCTGAAGTGACTTTCTCATAGATCGTTATTGTTGAGTGTTTCTTTTCTTTCTTCATTGGTACAACTTAGATATATATAATAATAACATTCATCCTAGGGAATTTGGACCTGTACATGATATATCTGTTTTGTTTTTGTTTTCCAGAACTGGGGATTGAACTCAGGCCCTTGCATTTGCCAGGCAAGTGCTTATTCTACTGAGTTATCTCCCCACTCTCTACATGATATATCTTGGTACCTCTTTTTGTCCTAATCCTCTCCTCTCCCCTCAATCTTTCTTTCCTTTCCCTTATTTTCATGAGCTTTATTTCCACTTTTTCCTTATATTCTTTTCTTTCTTGTCCCTTCTTTCCTCTGTTCCCCTTCTTTTTTAATGCATTTGGTGCAGGGTCTCCAGGGACCACAGGTCTCCCTACATAGATCGGACTCATAGTGATTCTCCCGTTTACAGCCTCCCAAGCGCTGGGATTACAGGCACGCACCACCACGCCCAGTCTCAATCGCCGTCTGCGCGTGCCCCGGGGGCGGGGCCCGCACTGGAACACCTGGCGTGGAACCCGGCCGCTGTGCTCAGCCTAACAGGTGCGTTAGTCCCCTGAGCTATCTGACCAGCCCTTTTTGTTCCCCTTCTTACTTGAACATTCTTTCCCCATTTCCTAATAGTCGGTTTGGTGCTTATTTACACTTTCAGTTTCTCACACCAAAGAATGTGCTACTTAAATATGTGTGTCTGATTTATTTTACTTAAGAATATGGTCTCAAAGTGCTTTCATTTAGCTAAAATGTCTCAAGCTTATCCTCTTTATGGCAGAGTAGTATTGTGCTGTATTAAAAAAAAAAATCTTGGGGCTAGGGAGATAGCTCAGTAGAATAAGAGCTTCCCCGGCAAGCGTGCAAGGGCCTCAGTTCAATCCCCAGTTCCGCAAAACAAAAACAAAACAAAACAAAACAAAACACTTTATCACCCATCAGCTGATGGGCAATTGAGCTGTTTCCAAGATTTAACTATTACAAGATGTGCTGTGACAATCATGGGTGTACATATATCGCTGTGGTATGTTCTTTCAGGAAGACACCGAGAAGGGGGAATAGCTGGGTCAAATGGAGCCTGTTGTCTTAGCATTTGGAGGAATCTCCACACTGATTTCCACAGTGTTTGCAGAGGTCTACACTCCCACCAACAATGAGAAGGGTTCTTTCTTTCCCACAGCCCCACCGGTACTTGCTATTGGTGGAGTTCTTGATGATAGCCATTCGTTCTAGTATCAGGTGCAATCTCAGCATTATTTTAATTTGCATCTCTCAAATGGCAAATGATGTTGAACACTTTTTCCTATATTTATTTGCTATTAATATTTTTTCAGCTGAGAGGTGTTTATTCATTTCCGGTGGCCATTTTTGGATTGAGTCTTATTTTTATTTATTTATTTATTTTTATTTCTGGTTCCAGAGATTGAACTCAGGATCTTGAGGTGCTTAAACCACTGAACTATTTCCCTGGACCTTGGATTGGGTCTTTAAGTCTGGACAACCTGATTTTTTTAAGTTCTCCATATAATCTAGATATTAGTCCTAGTGTAAGGAACGAAATTTTTTTCCCACACTGTGGATTGTCTCTTCACTCTGTTGGTGATTTCTTTTGCTGTAGAAAAGTTTATTATTATTTTTTATTTTATTGGTACATTTTTGTTTGTTTGTTTTTTTATTTAGTATGGGGTCTATGGGGTCTCACTACACAGATGGGACTCGTAGTGATTTTTCTGTTTTAAGCCTCCCAAGAGCTGAGAGTACAGGTGTGTGCTACCATGCCCAGTCTCAGTTGCTGACTCAGTGCACTCCGAGGTGGGGCAGGCACAACCCACTGAGTATGAACTCGGTCCCTGCACCAGCCTAAACAGGTGTTTTAATCCTCTGAGCTATCTGGCTGGCCCTTTTTTCGGTGCATTTTCGATGTACATAGTGGTAATACTCATCCCAGAGTTTGTACACCCTATATCTTGCTTCTTTCTTTCTCATTTCCTTCCCCCCCATTCAAACCTCCTTCCTCCTAAAAGCAAAAACTTTTAAGTAAGATGAGACCCCAGTTGTTGATTCTTTGATGTAATTCCAATCAAAACACCACTAGCATACCTCACAGAATTAGAGAAAACTATCCTAAAATTCATTTGGACCCAGAAGAGACCTAAAACAGCAAAAGCAATTCTGGTCAGCAAAGGCGAGACAAGAGCATCACAGTCCCTGACTTGTGGTATTTTCTGTACAATCAAGATTTTGTTCATAAAGTCTTTGCCTACATCAGTGTCTTCAAGAGTTCTACCTACTCTATCTTCCAGCATATTTAGGGTTTCTGTTTTAATTTTTAGACCTTTGATCCATTTTGTTTTTAGTTTAGCATATGGATGAAAGATATGGGCCTAGTTTTAGTATTCAGCATGTGGAAAGCTAGATTTTCCAGCACCATTTATTGAAGAAGCTCCTTCCAATGAAGGTGTTGGCTTCTTTGTCAAAGATAAGGTAGTTATCTATCTTCCAGCTTGTTCCATTGACCTCAAGTCTGCTTTTCTGCCCGTACCATTCTATTTTTAATTACAGTATCTCTTAATATAATTTCAAGTCAGGGATTGTGATGCTCTTGTCTCGCCTTTGCTGATGAGAATTGCTTTGGCTGTTTTAGGTCTCTTCTGGGTCCAAATGAATTTTAGGATAGTTTTCTCTAATTCTGTGAGATATGCTAGTGGTATTTTGATCGGGATTGCATTAAATCTGCATAATAGTTTTGGAAGTATGGCCATTTTTATACTATATTGGTTCTTCCTACCCAAGAAGAAGAAATATCTTCCTATATTCTTTTTTTTTTCTTCCTATATTCTTTTTTTTTTTAAATTTTATTTATTTATGTGTGTGTGTGTGTGTGTGTGTGTGGCCAGCTCAGTCCACCAGGGGGGCGGGGCTGGCTGGCATGTGGTGCTGGGGATTGAACCGTGGTCCCTGGGCTTTGCTAAGCTTGTTCTAAGTAGGTGCTTTAGACCACTGAGCCATCTCACCAGCCCCTCTTCCTATATTCTGACAACCCCTCCAATCGCCTTTTTTTTTTTTTTTTTTTTGGCAGAACTGGGGATTGAACTCAGGCCCTTGTGCTTGCCAGGAAGAGCCATCTCCCTGGCCCCTTCCAATTTCCTTTTTCCGGGTACAATAGTTTTCAATCTTTTGCATCCTTCATTAGATTGATTCTTGGGTATGTTGTTTTTTTGGATGCTATTGTGAAAGGTGTTGTTTTCCTAATTTCTCTCTGTTTGTTTTTTACTTATGTACAGGAAGGCTATTGATGCTTGAGCGTTGACTTTATATCCAGCAATGCTATTGAATTTGGTTATTATATTTAGAAATCTTTTGGTAGCGTTTTTGGGGTCTTCTCTGTGGCGTATCATGTCATCTGTAAATAACGATAACTTAACTTCTTTCTTTCCTATTGTTATTCTGAGGACTGTTGTGAGTTTGAAATCAACCTGGGCTACAAAGTGAGCTCAAGACCAGCCTGAACTACATAGTAAGAACCTGTCTCAAAAAGAAAAAAAAAAAAAGAAAGAAGTGAGTTTCCCAGCTGTGGAAAGGAGATTAGAGAACTAGATAGCCTCTGAGGTATTTGGACGATAGTCAGAGAGTGGCAGATTCTCTTTATGAAAGCCAGAACCAGAACCAGAACCTCCTTAAAATGCCATGTGGTCCGGCATAGTGGCATAGAGCTATAATCCCAGCGGCTTGGGAGGCTGAGGCAGAAAGATCACAATTTGCTGTCCAACCTTAGCAATTTAGCAAGACCCTCTCTCAAACTAAATAAGGGCTGGGATGTAGCTCAAGGAAGTGATAGCGTCAGAACTCAAAGTTTTGGGCATCCTGTCCCAAACACTCGCCCTTTTGGTTTCCCAAGCACAAGGCCCCCAAACTCTCTCCTCCTTGGCTCCATGTAGAACCAAACCCAAAACCATAGAACAAGTTCACCTGACTTTGACCTGGGCAAGCAACCATAGAAACTCCTTTGTTAACATTGAAAGTCCCCCACAGACTGGGTAGCCCCACCAAGATTAGCTCTCCCTCAGCTGTTGCAGCTCACAAGCACCCTCCCTGCTCCTTAAAAGCCCTGTGCCTTGCCTTGTTCACTGCTATTCTGGTCCACTAGACATCCAGCCTGCTTGCTAACCCCAGTAAATCCTCTACTCATGTCAGAATGCTTAGTCTGGTCAATTGTGTGGGTCCATACCTAACAGGAAGGCCTTGGGTTCAAGTACTACAAAAATAGATAGATACTAAAAAACCTGCCTTATGGACCAATTTGACTGATTTTTTAATAAGTATTTCTCCATGCACCTTCAGGAATAAAAAGTGCCTCACTATATTTCTCTCTGTCTCTCTCTCTCTCTGTCTCTCTCTCTCTCTGTCTCTCTCTCTCTCTGTCTCTCTCTCTCTCTCTCTCTCTCTCTCTCTCTCTCTCTCTCTCCTTTGCTTTAAACAATTTATTTAACTGAAACGGACTTACATTTGTTTCTGAAGTGACTTCCATTTATTTTGATACATCTTTTCCCCATGATGATTTACAGGATCTTTAAGCCAATATAAATATCTGATTATTTGGGTATACACTTGCACAATACCTCAGCAATATCCTTCAGCAAGAAAAACTCTGAAGAGCAAAGACTAGACACAATTACTAAGTACAGTGAAAATCTGCTGCAAATATTTCTGAGGTAAGAAAGCACCACATACCTGTTCAACTAAGAAAACCACCCTTACAACACAGGATGATTTTATTTTTACATAGGACCTAGAACACTTAAGATGCCAATTAGGTACTGAATGGCAGAGCAACACCCCCAGTTTGTGCCATGAATTCATAGGGAATAGGTTCCAACAACTCGGGTTCCTTTCCATTGGTCCTCACAAAGTGTGCTTCTCTGGGAAGGGCAGGCTGGCTCTTTAGTTGAACCCAGGTACCTTTCTCTTTGGCTTTCTTCTTTTTCTGATCATTTTCCTTGACAAGTTTCAGGAAACTGTCATGACTTTTTAAATGTTTAATATGCTCAATATGCACATTAATCCTCTTGGCAAGTGTCTTGCCCTTAACTTGCTTGTTTACAACAGTGCCAGCAGCATGTTGGGTAACGGTGTACACTCTTCCTGCTTTGCCATGGTGACATTTGTGAGGCATCCCTTTTTGCACAGTACCCATTCCCTTGATGTCTACACTATCACCCTTTTTGTAGATTCGCATGTATGTGGCCAAAGAAACAACCCCATGTTTTCTAAAAGGTCTAGAAAACATATACCAGGTTCCCCTCCTCTTGCCCCCCCCTTTTTTTTGTGGAACCAGGGACTGAACTCAGGTTTTTGCGTTTTGCCAGGCAAGCGCTTATTCTACTGAGCCATCTCCCCAGCCTCTCTCTTGTCCTTTGTGTTAGTCATTTTTGCAAATTACTAGAAGATGGCAGTTCCAGCCGAAAGGCAGTGTACCAGTTTCTGATAGAGGTAACACCTAGGACAGGTTTCAAAGTGTGGTCTCCCAAGCAGCCTCTTTGGTATCACTGAGAAACATGAAGTGCAGATTCTCAGGCCCCACTGGGGAGCTATTGAATCTGAAACTCCGGAAGTGGGGTCCAATCATCTGTCTCTTCATAAACCTTTCCTGTGATTCCCTTGCACAAATTTTAAACATCAATGCTACTCCATTGGAGTGCCTACTCTCAATATTGGCTTGATACTGGAGCCCACTGGGGAATCTTAACAATATATTAATACACGATTCTCTCCTCCAGAGGTTCTGATTTAATGGGTGAAGTTTAGGGTTTGGGATTTTCAAAAAGTTCCCCGAGTGGTCTATTGTATGTCAAAGCATGACGTGCAGGACACTTACAGCACTTTATCTTTTTTTTTTTTTTTTTTTTTTTGGTGGAACCGGGAATTGAACTCAGGCCCTTGCGCTTGCCAGGGAAACGCTTATTCCACTGAACCATCTCCCTGGCCATCATTTCATTATTGGAGCAATCACAGCCTCTTCCTTCTTCTCCCCATGGCCGTAGGCATGTTTTCTGGTAACAACTGTGAAAGAGAGACTTGAGCAGGCTTGAACCCTGCTATCTGCAGACAGAAAGTGTTAAGCTCTTGCTTCTCTCTGATGCCCTAAAATTTCCAGAGGGGAAACTTGCATTTTTCGTATACTGCTCAGACTAGACAGAGCTGCCAAATTTAGTAGCCCAGTGTTAGCACACTTGTTATCACAAGAGCAATCTATGCTCTCCAATACCATCTTTATAAGGGGGCTATTTTGAAAGCTTGTTTGGAGGTTCTAGCAGGCGAGCGCAGCTACTCGTATACCCCTGACCGAGGAACGGTCCTCCTCTGTCCAGGGTGGTCATCCTCTGTGACCGAGTGCTCAACTTCGGGAGAGATGCACATGGATCGTTGAAGGAGGAAGGGGACACACGCCTAGCCAGCCGGATCAGCTGAATCAACCCTGGAGATCAATGGGGTGACAGATGTCACAGCCAGATTGCCCTCACATCCAAGGGGGCTATTTTGATTGCTACATGTCTACCCTCAATCAAGGATTACAAGGGTGTTAAGTGTAAACCCCAAACTCCCTACCCCAGCCAGGAGAAAGCCTAACTCTGCTGTTGAGGTGCTCAGCCCCATCTATGCATTAGTCATCAGAGGTGAAAGGATAGCTCAGGTACTTCCTAAAAAATGAACACCCCACACTTTTGGTCAGGAGATGAACTGGTGTTATACTTACCTTAGCAGCTCTTGACTGGAAAGTTTACTCAAGGAGACTGCTTGTCCTCAAGAGTCATGCTCCCTGCAGAGGGTCATTGTGAGAGATTGTTGTCCCCCCTTCCCAAGTGGTGACTCAGCCATCCTCAGCATCTTGCTTTAGGGATTCCAACAACATAGTTTCGAGTTCTACCTTTATTCCCTCTCATCTTGGGCTTGGAGACAAGTCATTCTGCTTTTTGATCCTGGGTATCTTGTTTATAAAGTGGGGTTTTGTGACACTTAAGTGAAATAATGGGACAATGAGGTTTGGTATTTTTTTTCCCCCGCATTTAGGGTAGGGTCTACAGGGTTTTCAGGGTCTTACTACTAGATTGGACTTGCAGTGAATCTCCTGTTTTACAGCCTCCCAAGAGCTGAGATTACAGGTATGTGCCACCACACCAGTCTCAATCACCATCTCAGCATGCCCTGGGGGTGGGGCCGGCATGGCAGGCCTGGGGATTGAACCCCCAGCCCCTCTCCCTGCTTGCAGGCAAGGGACAATGAGTTTTGAAATGCTGTTCAAACTGTGAAATGCTGCAACATGCAAGAGGTCATTACAACAAGCTCCTGGAGGCCAGGGATACAGCTTAGCAACGTAAGCACCTGCCTGGCAAGTGCAAGGTCTTGAGTTCAATCCCTGGTACCACCAAAACAAACAAACAAACAAACAAACTACAAGCTCCTGTTCTGGAGGGCAGAGATTGGAGGTGGAGACATGTAAAATTAACCATCATTCCAGGGTTGGTAGCAATTTTCTCTATTAAAATTTTTTTGGGTTGGGGAGATAGCTCAGCCACATAAGTACCTGTCTGGCAAGCTCAAGGTCCTGAGTTCCATCCCCACATGCTGTCTGGGCCCCAGAACCAAGTGTGATGGCACATGCCTGTAGTCCCAGTGCTGGGGAGACTGAGACAAGAGGATCACTATGAGGCTGAACTGCATAGTGAGAACTTGTATCAAAAATAAAATAAGGACCAGTGAGATAGCTCAGTGGACTAAGTGCCTGCTTAGGCAAGTGCAGGGACTGTGTTCGATTCTGGTACCATGTGCTGCTTCAGTCCCACCTCGGGCATGTGAGCCACTGAGTCCAGGTGTGGTGGCATATGCCTGTAATCCCAGTGCTAGGGAGGCTGAACACAGGAGGATCACTAAAAGTCCGAGCCATGTAGTGAGACCTTGTAACAACCAAATACATTAAAAATAAATAAATTTCTTCTTTCTGAGTTAGGGTCTCGGTATGTTCACACTGGCCTCAAACTTGTGGCAGTCTTCCTGCCTCAGCCTCCCATGTGCTGGGATTACAGGTGTGTGTCCCCATGCCCAGCTGCAGAAGTTTTCAGTGGCACAGAGAGGAGGAAGCACTGATGGCTGGTCACATGGCAACCACTGGAGTCCCTTTAACTGGAGCAAGAGTTGGTTCTTTTTCACCACCCACCACACTGGTATCTGTTCTTTGTTCTTCTTTCAGTTTCCACAAAACAGCAGCCAGAACCCCATTGCTTCAGGGGAGAGTTCCTGCGCCTTTCTGCTCTAACCCAAGAGATTCATCTCTTAATTCCTTGCTGCACAGCTGAGCCTGGAGGAAGAAGCTAAACAAAATGTTATTAATAGAAAAAATATGGTTCTGGAGAATGACACATGGTCAGGCTTATAGGTAGCGCAGCTTAACTATTTGTTTGGCTTCAATATTTCCCTTCATTGATAATGAAGTATTCTGGTCTAGATTCTGTTACAAGAAACTACATGTTTCCTCTTAGGTGACTGAAATCTCAAGTTCTTAACCTGGCCCTCTCCCCTTTCCCTTGCTCCTTACACTGGACTCCCCTGGAGACCTCCTTCAGAGCCTTTCCCGACCACTCTTCCTGCCCCAGACTGAGGCTCCCCTGTAACATATTTTCTTTTTTTTTTAATTTTTTTTTTTACTTATTTATTTGTGTGTGTGTGTGTGTGTGTGTGTGTGTGTGTGGCCAGTTCAGCCCACCAGGGGGCGAGGCTGGCTGGCATGTGGTGCTGGGGGACTGAACCGCGGTCCCTGTGCTTTAGCTTAGCTTAGCTTGTTCTAGGTAGGTGCTTTAGACCACTGAGCCATCTCACCAGCCCCTCCATTCACTTTTGAAGAATACAGTATCTGGGTTGTTTCTTATTTAGCTCTTATGAGTACAACAGTTATGAACAAGACCTTTATGAATAGTCTTGTTCAAATCATTTGGTGGACATATGTTTTCATTTCTCTTGGGCCCTGAGGATAGTAGATACAGAATTTCTGGTTATAGGTAACATGCATATTTAACTTTATGCTAAACCGTCTAACAGTTGCTCAAGGTAAAGCAGTCATTTTTCTGTGCATGCTGACTGTGTGTGAGTTCCAGGTGTCTACATCCCACCACATGGTATGGTCAGGTCTTACAACTTAGGGAAGTCATGTGTATGAGGTGGAACCTCATTTGGGTGCTACTTTTTATAACAGGAGGAATGATCAGAAGCTGACATCTAAAGAATGAGAAGTAACCAAGTGAACAGGATGGAATCTTGGTTCTTCTAGATAAATACAACAAAGTCCACAGAGGCCTCAGTGAGTGTAAGAAGCAGCAATCACAATGAACTGAAAGGGAATGTAATGTGAAGAGGGTGCAGTGGGAGTGGTAACACCTCTGAGCCATTCGCTTTCGATGGACTGTAGGGATAACCATCAGTGGCCACAGTAAACAACATCAATGAAAGTAAATGTCTTGGGCTGCATAAAACCCCAGGCATTTCATATGACCCTGTGGAAGTAATGAGGGAGATTCATAATGACCTAAATTGAGTATCTTGTTATCCTAGTAGAAAAGTGCTCAGAAAATTTGATGTAGATGGAGGACATGTGACCTTTCTTCCACATGTCCATTGTAGTTGCAAATTCATGCTTAGCACATATGAGACTTATGGGTGAGATCAAGTACTCTTACAAGGCCCGAGATTATGAATTTAAAGTGAAATCATTCTTCCTGTTTGTCCCCCCTCCCCGCAACAATCAGCTGCTCAGTGCAGGTATAAAGCCTCCTTTTCTGAGAGTAGTGCGCAGCTAGATTGTTGTTTTCTCAGGAAAATACTGGTGGGCAAGGGAATGGTTAGTGATACTTCATAGGCTCTCAATTGGACCAGGAGAGAAACGAAGAATGAACAAAAAGCTGATGGATTTATAGATTAGAAATCTCAGTTAATTTGAAGAATAATAACAAATGAGGTGCTAGCATAAGGAGTAGAAAGGCTAGGTAGTGGTGAGCAAAACTGGAGCTCTTCTACGGGGTGGCGAAAGTGTTCAGGGTCTGACGTTGGAAGGAATAGTTCAGTTGAGGAGAAAGTAAAAGAACTGAGAGACCAGGATACTGAACAGATCATTAACATGCATGTTGAACTCATCCATGAAGTTTAAGGATGATGCTAGGAGATGACTAGGAAGTCAGAAGGATGGATGGCATGGTATCCTTGAATATTAAGAGCTTTCAAGTTGCAGAGATCTTTGCAGGAGGAGGGGGCAAACCATTAGGAAGTTCAAGGTCAACTGTCGGAACACCACCAATACACCCTTGGGGTTGGCAGTCTTCCAAGGGCTGAGTGACCCACCCACACCAAACCAATGGTGACCGCTTTATTACAGACCTTCCCACCAGGGGGCGCTACCAACTTTGGAAACCCAACCTGCAATGTGTCCGTGAAAGCCAGGAAAGTCTCAGCCTGAGCTCTGAGGACCCCTAGGGATCGTTGGAGATATTGCCAGGAGCTCGGCCACCCTCAGCACAGCTACACTTGGGAGAGTTTATTTTAAAGTGAACCTAAATCTTAACAAAAAAATCCAGATTTCTAAAAAAGCTATTGAATTATTCGAAGATTTTACTTATACATGTATTTTTTCAACAAAAGGAGACTACAGCTCCAGCTACTATCTTATGGAGTTTGGTGATCTCCTTAGGTAAGTTTCTCACAATTACATGTTTTTAAGAATTAACACCATACTGAAATTTTTCTTTATCCATCTCTTTTTGGAAGCATAACACAGTGAAAAGGATGCAGGGATAGAGTTAGAATTGTAGTATTGTCACCATCAATATTAGAGTGCTTACCAGAAACTGTTCTAAACATTGCACATAAATTATCTCACTCTTTTTGTGATGTTATAGGGTTAGAACTATCATTAACCCCGTTTAACAGGTAAATAAGGATAAAGGCCACATAACTAGATACTAGAAGTGGCGATGGTGGTTGGGATGGAAATACCATCCAGCTTTTGATAACTAGGGTCAGCCAGGGTATGCTGTAAGAACAAACTTCTCAGTCTCAGTAGTTTACTGTGTGGGTGACTGAGAGGGCTCAGCTTATCATGCCAACTGGAGGAGCAGGGCTAACGTAAGCTTCATGTTGACATACTCTCACCACCACAGTTACTGATCATCACTAAGATAAGAGTATGCAACCCCATCTATACCAGAAACGAAATGCTTCTGCTTGAAAATGATCTCACTTCTCATAACAGAAATCCATCAATTCTCATTTTACTGGCTGAAGTAAGTTGCAGGCAACTCTGAATTGCAATCATGAACCTAGAGGCAGGTAAACCAGCCTAATTGGCATTAATGAATAACACAAATACTCAAGAGATCTGGGCAGGTTATATCTTCCCAGCCTCAGTTTCCCTATCCACAATAAGAGCATGAACATTTCATTAGGCTCCCTTGTGGCAGAGATCAAATAGGGGTGTTTGCTATGTTTACTACATCCAATCAAAACTTCCATCAGTTGAGTATCTTGGCCCTATAGCAGGCAACCCGTCAGGTTCTTCTTACAGGGCTGCTTGCGGAACAGCCTTTGTTTAGAGGGAGATACAGATCAGTCTTTGTCACCTGCACACTGGAGGTTTTGAGCTATAGGTTTTCGTTTTAATCTGTAGCATAGTTGTAGTCCTGGCCCTTCCTAGAAACTTGTGTGGAATCATCAGATGTCCATGTTAGCTTGGGAGACTGTAAGGAGCTCCTTCCTCCGGGTTTCCCAGCTCTTTGAATCAAGTCAGGCCCCGAGTTTCACTCCACAGAACCTCTTCAGGATGTCTGCTGTGGCTCAGGGATGTGCTAAGCAACAGAAACTCCCTTGCCAATCAAGAGCATCCCCCAAAATTCATACAACCAGCAGTGACCACGGACCGACCACCTTCTTGGAGGATCCTTCCTCTAGGTCTTTAAGACTCTTCCTCAGTCCTCTACCAGACCGGGATACAAGTTTCACCAGAGCCTTGCTCAATACTCAACAGATGCTTCCTGCATTCGAATGCTTTAAGACCTCTTCATATCAGGTGATACAAGATGATTTCCTGTAGAATTGTGTCTAGAGATGCAACTGGGTCAGTTGAACTTCAGGTCCTGAGAGCATGTGAAACTAAAATAAAGCCAAACTGGGGATGGGGCGGGGGAGTAGGTGAGCGGAGCAAAGGAGAACACGCAGGCCTGGCGGGGGAGCAGACGTGGAGGCGGGAAGGCACCAGGCAACAGAGGCCACAGCCGGTGCAACAGGAGAGGAAGGCTGGGGAAGACACCGACAGAAGCCTATGGTCAAAGTCCAGAAAGAAGAAATGGCACGCTTTTGATAGGGCACAATACCAGGACCGGCAGGATGGGTGGAGGGCCCATACTGAGTCGGTGCCGCTTCCTTTCACTTGCCAGCGCTTACGCTCCCCAAAGGCGCAAAGCGGACACCGACTCTCCAGCACACCCTACAGCGCGAGTAGGCGGAGCCTCACCGCACCCCATCACGTGGCCAGAAGCGCCTCCGGCACGTGACCTACCCCGCGCTGAGCCAATTACTGCCTGCAGGGGCGGAGAGGCTGAGCCCAAAGGGCGGGAGCATCCGTAGAGGCCGTGTGTTCTCGCGATGTTTGCCGCCGTCGCCCCAGTGCCGCCCACGACCTGGAGCGAAGGTCTCGCGAGGCTTGGGCGCTGCGGCGGTAGGAGGTGGACGGGGAAGGACGGAGCCGAGCCGCTTCTGCCTCCCTCGCTGACTCCCTCGCGCGCACGCCCGCCCCCTCCCTCCCTCCCCTCCCTTCCCCCGCCCCGGCTCCGGCCCATTCGCAGTTCCGTCTTGTGCTAGGGAGGATGTCGGGCTCGTCGCTCCCCAGTGCCCTGGCCCTCTCGCTTCTGCTGGTCTCTGGCTCCCTTCTCCCAGGGCCGGGTGCCGCTCAGAACGGTAAGCGAGGTGCCGGGGGCGGGCGGGCTGGCGGGCGGGGCCCGAGGGCGCCGGCAGCTGAGGATCGGGGTCTGAGGGGCAGATGCTGCCTGGGGCCTGGAGGAGCGGGCGCCGCCGAGGTGGGGGCGCCCGGCGCGACCCGCATTGGTGGGGACTGGAGCAGCTCGGGCACCCGAGGAAGCCGGCTCGAGGAGTGGAGTAGCGGGGGCGGGCGAGGGGGGCGCAGCTCCTCCTGGAGGTAGCGGGGGACCGGCGTCTGTGTGCTAAGCGACGGGCTAGTTTCCCCAAGTCGAGGCTCTCGGAGCTGGCCTCGGCTGGGATCCTCCGGGCGGGGGGCGGGGGGAGCCCTTAAAAATCAGGGAGAAATGGAAGGGAAGGGAGTTCCTGGTGGTGAGCTGAGTGGAGAGCCCCGGGGAGGGGTAGAGAATCGGGAACCTCGGGTCTGGAGGTGGAGGGAAGGTGGGTAGGAAGATGAAGGAGTGGGTTGACTGCAGTGTAGGGGACCTGGAAAGAAGCAGCGGTGTCTCCACTCGATCTGGGGAGGAGGCTGGGTTTGCCGAAGAGGGTGGAGTGCTGGGCGTCCGAGGGTAGCGGTTGGGAGAGCTGAAAGGAGTTTCTAAATAAGGAGAGGAAAATGAGCAGAGGATGGGGAGAAAGGGTTGAAACTGAGGTGGGGGAAGCACTGGAGAAGTAGGGTGCCTGGCTGTAAAGGTGGGGGTGGGGGAAAACGAAAAATAAGGGAAGGGAGTAAAATGCAGGAAGCTGAGGGTGTCACGTTGGTTTGCAGTGTGGAGAGTTGAGTTTGGGAAGACAGGGACACAGCTGCAACTGCAGTGGTGGGATTGAGGGCAGTTAGTGGCGGGAGAGAGACGGAGGACGTGATTCTGAGATCTGAAAGTTTTAAGACTGAAGAGATGCTATTTTTGAGAAAGATGAAAGTGGCCTTTCGGATGTGTCCAAGGTGCAGTGGAAAATGAGGGAATTGAATTTTGAACTGACGCTCCTTAGAGAAGATGGAGAAATGCTGGGAAGTCAGGCGTGGGAGAATCTAGACGAAACAGATTCTTCTTATTGAAGGCAGGTGTTAACAGTTAAGTTGCGGATTGTGAACCTGTTTCTACTCTTGTGAAAGAGCTTTTGAGGTTTAAAAATATTTTTGTATGAAAAATTTATGGAGAGTCAGTATAGGAGAATGAACTACAAATTATAATGTTTCTTCATTTTTGTTAAAACCATAGCAGCCTTTAAAAAAAAGCAGTGACATTTACATGATTTTAATTTATTAAAAAAAACCCACAACAACCACCAGTGGTAGGGCCAGTGGAATTGAGTCTTGTATAAAGAAACTGGACTTACATTGCTGAAGATTACAATAAAAATCTATCACAGGATTGAAAAAACATTGTTGGAATGAATTGTACTATTCAAATCTTACGTATACTTCATGGCCTTGGGTTATCGCTGCAGGGGTCAGGAGGAAAACATTTTTGTCTCATATTGAGTGTAGTAACTATATTGAGGTGTGTGTGTTTGTTTTTTTTTTTTTTTTTCTTAAGTGTGAAGTCACTGTGGAAGGCAGAGTAGATTTTTACAGTTAGTATGATTTGTCTTACCAGCTTTTCATCTGTCTTAACATGAGTTAAGCCTAATTCTGATTTCAGCTATTTGATTTATGGAAATAGCATGGTTTTGTTTTGCACAATAGGTGGAAGATCCTTGGTTTTACATGTTAAATCTCAGCTGGCATAGTTTCTTTCCCATGATTTATAATATGGTGAAATTGTAGTTTCTTAGCAACTAAAGGTTTTTGGATAGGCCTAGTAAGACTCATCTGGCTGCTCCCAATGATATGTGTTCTAAATACAGCAGAGTACAGCCTTTCCCTTGAAATGAGCTTGAATTCAGTCACATGACATAACCAGGAAAGTGAAGCTGAGCCTGTTGTTGACCCAAATGAATGTAAATTGAATTCAAGGAAGAAATGGCTATTTTTTGATTTGAGTTTATGTAGTTAAAGGTGCTATTTTATTGCTTTCAATAGCATGTCCTGTGAAAATATTCAAGCTTTCAATTGGTAATGGCTCTGCACTAGTCTAACAGCTTATACATTTTGTGTTACAGTGCTTAGAAAGGGATACCTTACTCTCTGTATGATGTCAAAATGCTCTATAGAGAGGTTAGATTACTTATTAAAAGTGATGCTTTGAAAGAAAAGTGCTTCTGGATTCAAGAATGTGGTCGTTGAGATTTTTATAGGTAGTATGGATGCTTTTCACAAGGCCTCTTGTCATTCCTAAAATGAAGAATTTGAACTGAGTGATCGTCATGTCCTCTTCTACTCTGTATTGAGTCTAGTGGTAATCCCATTGCTGGAGAGATTCAGGGCTTTTGTTCAGATAGATTTGTTTCTGATCCAAATATTTAGACTGATAAGACCACAGTTTCAAGTAAAATCCTTATTTGTTTTTGGTATATATTAATACAGTTTATTTCGTCCAGGTGTGTGGTTGCACACACTTTTTTTTTCTTTTCTTTTCTTTTTTTTTTTTTTTTTGGTGTAACTGGGGATTGAACTCAGGCCCTGGCATTTGCCAGGCAAGCACTTATTCTACTGAGCCATCTCCCCGGCCCATGCACACACTTTTAATCCCAGTACTCTGGAAGACCTGGGTTGGAGGATAACAAGCCTGGGCAATTTAGTGAGACAGTAGCTCAAAAAATATAGGAATGGGGATGTAGCTCAGTGCGAAGATCTCAGTTCAGTCCTCAGTACTGAGGGTGTGTGTTGGGGGAAGTGGGCCATTTAAGCTTGGTGGTGTGATATGTTTATGGTTCCAGCTACTTAGGAAGGAGGTTGTCAGGAAGATCATAAGTTCTAGGTCTGCAGGGCAGTTTAGTAAGATCTTGTCTTCAAAACAGGAACAAAAAAGCCTGAGAATGTAGCTCAGTGGTAGAGTGCTTGCCAAGGCCCTAGGTTTAAATGGCGTGGGGGGAAGATTTCATTTTAAGGAAGAAATTTGTAAGCCGTTCAAAAACTTCATATAAAGTCCAGTGAGTACCAACTGCACAACATAATGTGATCAAGAGCACAGGGTTAGCATACACTAATACAGGAAGAAAAAGAACATAGGCTTTGTAGACTGGTACAGCTGGATTTGAATTATAGCTCTATACTTGAGTGATCCTAAATAAAGCTACAGTTTCATTTGTAAAATGGGATTGTGGTGATGTCAGCCTCCCAGGGGTTGTGTGAAGATTAAATGAACTAATGGCTGGCTCCTTAGAATTAGCCTGGCATAGTCTCAGTAAATGTTATCTGTTACTCTTCTTACCATTTAAAAAGCATCTTTAGCTGGGCATGGTGGTACATGCCTATAATCCCAGCACTGGGGAGGCTGAGGCAGGAGGATCACAGAGTTTGAGGCCAGCCTGAGCTACATAACCATGTCTCGAAATGCCAAAGAAAAAGCATTATTCTTTTTCTTCACATGTTTGTCATTTTCAATAAAAGCAAATAGGCCAATTGAAGGACCCCCACCCCCAGGGACTGTAGTTTTGCTGTTTACCTAACTTTAAGAAAAGTGACCAGAGGGCTGGCTAGATAGCTCAGCGGACTAAAGCTGCCTGCTTAGGCAAAGTGCAGTGGTCAGGATTCGATCCTGTCTCCACCTTCAGGGCGTGTTGAGATGGCGTTGCAGACTGGGCATGGTGTGTACCTGTAATCCCAGGCTTGGGAGGCTGAAAACAGGAAAGAGTCCCATCTACATAGTGAGTCTCTGTAGACCCTGTACCAAATGCATTAAAAAAAAAAAAAAGAAAAAGTAAAGTGTCCAGCTGCACTATTTGCAGTTGTAAATCCTGGTGAGGAAGTTCTTATTTCCATTTGGTTGAGAGGTTTCATACACTGCTCTCACCACCACCACCCCTAAAACAAATATCTTTGAATATGGGCCAAACATCACCTTTTCACAGAATACCACTGTGATAAGAAAACAGAGTGTAATACCGGGCACATAGTGGGAATGACTGGATGAGTGAAGGTGAATTGTAAATATCACCTTGGAGCCAGGTGTGGTGGTGCTTGACTGTAATTCCAGCAATTGGGAGGTTGAGGCCAGCCTGGGGCTACAAAGTGAGTTCGAGGCCAGCCTGAACTGTGTAGTGAAAAACCCTGTTTCAAAAAAAAAGCCCAAAAAACCTGGGAAGCTCAAGATCCTGAGTTTCATTCCTTATACAGAAAATGAAATTGGATAATTAACAGTGGAAGACAATGAGGAATCAAATTTGACTGTTTAGCTCTATTTAAAGAAAACATTTTGCTTGGGTGATACTAGATACTTTTGAGGGTTGTGCTTTGTAACTGTTGCAGTATCTACGTTAGATTATTTGTCTTCTTGTTTTCTGTCAAGTTAGCAGTTTGCTTTTAACTGCAAGTCTTCTTGTGAACTGAAGCCTCATCTGTGGTAGCTGTGGCACAGATACGCCAAATGTCAGGTCACAGATTTTATCGTAATTAAGGCAAACAAGGTTTGCCCACAAGGATTTTGCTTTGGAAGCAAGCCTTTTTAAAAGAGGTCGTGGGCCTTCTGCCTGCAGGCCCCTGACTGACTGAAGTGTCACCAGCGATACAGTGGAGCACACAGATGTGAGTGTTGGGCAGGGTCTGAGAGAGGCCGTGCTTCTGCATCAGGACTTATTGCTAGGTTAGTTTTACAAGGTGCTGGATCCATACTGGAATATAGAAGAGTTTTTTAATTTTCTTTTTTCTCTTTTTTTCTTGACACAAGCAGTTTAGTGAATGTACTAAGGTTTAAAACAAAGGAAAATAAAAAGTACAAATGTGCTTTGCAGTTTATTTATTTGCCATAAACTAAGATTGATGTTCATTATCAGCCTGATCTTGTATAAGCTGTAAAGGGCCTTATGAGAAATTAGACTTTGGGTTTTTTTTTTTTTTTTTGCAGAACCAGGGTTTGAACTCAGGCCCTTATGCTTGCCAGGGAAGCGCTTATTCCGCTGAGCCATCTCCCCGGCCCTAGACTTTGGAATAGATTTTTTTTTTTTTTTTTTGCTCTGAATGCCCTCAGGGGTGGTTTGGCTGGCTGGAGTGTTGGGATCGAACTACAGCAACCTGAGGCTGACAGCTTTGTGGAAGCAGCCACTTAAACAACTGAGCTAAGGCCAGGCCCCCTAAATAAGGTTTTTTTTTTTGCTCCGAATGCTTTTTTTTTTTTTTTCTTAATACTGTTCTGTCACGAAATGTTTTTTTCTTGTGAAACATTACCTGTAGACATTAGTAATAGGCAACTTTTTTTTTTTTTTTTTTTTTTTTTTTGTGGAACCGGGTATTGAACTCAGATCCTTGCGTTTGCCAGTCAAGCGCTTATCCTACTGAGCCATCTCCCCAGCCCCATTAGGCAACTATTTTATAGTGTCTTTTTCTTAAATTTTGTTTTTTAAGTAGTAGTTTCAAAGATTTGGTTTCAAAGAGGACCAGATGTAACTAGAAATGTGTTCTGTCAGTGTGGATGGACATTGTTTTAAGTAAGATGTTTCATATGTAAACTTTGAAACTGCTGGATTCAGGTAAGTTGTTTTTGTTTTTTTTTTTTCCCGTCAGCCAATGTGGGAAGGAGGTATGGTACTAGAGAAATGAACTATGTAGAAAAACAACAAACATTGATTACAAATGTTCAGTGAAAGTCTGAATAAAGTTAAGCGATGAAGTTTTGGAAAAAGCAAAGTTTGGAAAAATTTTCTGATGCATTCTATTCAATACTATATTTACAGTGGGTGCAGTCTGGACAGGCTCAGACAGAGAGATGAAGTTGTGAGAAAGGGAAAGAGAAGACAGGCTGCTGTAGCACAAGGAGAAAAGCAGGGAGCAAGAACGAGGAATGAATCTTCATTGAGGAGCATCTGAAAACAAGGTGGCAAAAGAATAAGTAGACCAGGGACCTCTACGGGAAATGGACACATCAGAATTAAAGCTGTGGTGCAAGAGCTGGGGAGGCTGAGGCAGGAGGATCACAAGTTCAAGGCCAGCCTGGACTTCATAGTGAGATCCTGACTCAGCAGTTTTTAAAATCACCTGTAAACTATTAGCTTGGTCTTTAGGATGCTTCTTTAAACAAAAACATAATTTTACATACAGATGCCTCTAATAATGCAGTGTTTAATTACATGATGCTTTTATTTGGGATAAGGTGCACTTTAAAACTTATTTGTGGATTTTTCTTCAAAGATTGAAATTTTAGTTGGTAAGGATTAGCTTTGGAAGACAGGAAACTAATAAAGTCACTGAATTTAAAAGATAATTTAAAATCATCTCTGTGGATACTGATGTCTAAATTTGAAAGTGAATACAAGTGGAATGTATCTGCCTTCAGATAGTTCATTCCATTTAGGAGTGGGAGTCAGAATTCATGCCTAACTTCAGTTTAGTGTGTTAGCTAAAATTGAAAGTAATTTTAACTTCATTTGCAGGAATGTTTATCAGTCAAACCTAATTTGAGATTATTTTGATCTGACCACTCAGAATTTTTAATTGGTCTATGTGGAAATGAAGTTTGCTTAGTATTTAAAGAATTTATGCATTCACATTTATTTCCACAAAGTTAAGGGAGACATATTTAGTGTTTCTCAGACACCTGCTGGTTTTTTGGTTTGTTTTCATGGTTTTTAAAATTAAACAAAATAGTCTTACCTGTTCCGTAAAAAAGTGTGGTTAGCTTGATAGAAACATCTTGTGTTAGGTTCCTTGCGAGGTGGTGTGCCTATAATTCTAGCAGTCGGGGAGGCTGAGGATCACAATTTAAAGCCCAGTGTGGGCAGTTTAGCAAGAGCCTGTTTCAAAGGGGCTGAGACTGTAGCTCATTGTGAAGGCCCTGGACTCAATCTCTCACACCCCCTTTTCTCCAGCTCTTAAAAAAGTACTAAATGACAGTCTTTTTTTTTTTTTTTTGCATTTCTGGAAGTAATTGTGGAATGTTTTAATATTAGCCTTCCCAAATAAACATAATGTAATAATTTTAATTACTAGAATTTTATGGTGTTTTCCAGAAACATATCAATCTGGGGATGTTTTGCTTCACTTTGTTTTGTAAGTGATGCTCCCAAGTATTGCTTCAAGTTGATTATATAGAGAAATATAAATGAGATGATGTGATGTTACTGTGAAAGTGTCAGGAGTTCTATATTTTATGTAAGGTTTTATTATTAGAAAACATTAAGGCCCAAGTTGTACCAGTAGTTTTAATCGTATCCAAATTGATAATACTGATTCTCAAAACGATGAAATGTACATGTCACCCATTCTGACATTACTAAGAAGAAACAGTGTTACATATGCAGTAGATACATAAAAATGAATAGGTTAAGAATGTGTTTGCATATGTAAATTTATGCTATAGATTCTTTTCTTCCTGATGAAAACTGATACATTAGATGATGTCAAAATTAGAGAAAAGAGGGGCCGGGCAGATGGCTCAGTGGAATAAGCGCTTGCCTGGCAAGTGTAAGGGCCTGAGTTCAATTCCCGGTTCTGCAAAAAAAAGAAAAGAAAAAAAAATTGTTTTAAAAAAAGAATTTGAGAAAAGAAAGGGGGAAATATATATATATATACACACACACACACAATAGTTAATTGTACTACTAATTTCAATTAGTTTATTGAAAAGAACAGTTATTGCTTATATTGTTCGATCAATTTTGCACGCCTGTATCTGGTAATCTAAGCAATTACTTTGAAGATAACAATATATAATATAATAACCATTGTTAATTTCCTGTCATCTTGTTTTGAAATTTTGTATCATTTTTGTTGTTTTTTTCTTTAAAATTGAAAAAAATTATCTTCCAGTTCTAAAAATTACTATTCTGTTGACTCTACAGCTGAGGCCCTGTCTCCAATGGGCAAATGACCCAGAGAAATAATAGCATTTTTAAAGTGTTTCTTTTTAAGCTTGCTTTGGGTAATAATAAAAATTGATTTTGAGACCTACACTGTTTTGAAACCTGTTTGTCTGTAAGTTTCCTTTAGACAACACTTACGTTTCGACGAAAACAAACCATTGTCAGTTATATAGAGATCTTGTATTAAACTTGGTGGGAAAATTACGGGTGTGCATTAAAACAATTAAGTGAAAAATCCAGCCAGGTAGGTAGATATTTTGCATTTTGTTTCTGTTGGTTGGAAAGTGGATGGCTAATGGAAAGGAATTAATGACACTTAACTATATTTCATGCCCTTTGAGGAAGTTTGATTTTTCGATATGATTTATTTTCGTCTGTCCCTTAAAAGTTTAAGACCTCTGAACCTATCCATGGTTGTTGAATGTTACCTTGGTAAATCCAAGGAACTTCCTAGATTGGTATTCCTTGGAAACAGTATCTTTAAAGGGTTTTTTTTTTTTTTTTAATTTTTTTATTTGTGTGTGTGTGGCCAGCTCAGCCCACCAGGGGCGGGGCTGGCTGGCCTGTGGTGCTGGGGGATTGAACCACGGTCCCTGTGCTTTGCTAAGCTTGTTCTAAGTAGGTGCTTAAGACCACTGAGCCATCTCACTAGCCCCTAAAGGTTTCTTTTTATAAACCTTTTCCTTCTTTATCTCTTAACTTGGTCCATTTCCTTAGAATTTTTCTTTTGCATTTTTTTTTTAATTTTATTTATTTATTTGTGTGTGTGTGTGTGTGTGTGTGTGTGGCCAGCTCAGCCCACTAGGGGGCGGGGCTGGCTGGCATGTGGTGCTGGGGGATTGAACCACGGTCCCTGTGCTTTGCGAAGCTTGTTCTAAGTAGGTGC
>NW_004524602.1:3920931-3922070 GCF_000260255.1 Octodon degus
GCTGGGGGATTGAACCACGGTCCCTGTGCTTTGCGAAGCTTGTTCTAAGTAGGTGCTTTAGACCACTGAGCCATCTCACCAGCCCCTTCTTTTGCATTTTTGTTAGAATTTCAAATGTGCAAGAATAGAGCAAACAGTATATACCTGTTTACCTATCATTTAGTTTTAGAAGTTACTAGCCACGTCCTTGCTGCTTATTAGTTATAAAAAGTAACCTAAAAAATTTACATTCCAAGTTGGAATTTTTCAGAACCTAAACTACAGTTATAGGGCTTAGTAAAAAAGAGTATTTGGCTTAAGACAGTGATGTTGAAATAACTTCAGTGATACAAGAGCTCTTTAGAAAAGAGCTTTCAATTTTTCTTTTTGGTCTGTGACCCAGATAGAAAAATAGTGTTTATGATTAATGTTGGTATATAATATTAAGAACCTGCCTGGCAAGCGCAGGGTCCTGAGTTCAGTCCCTGGTACTGAAAAAAGAAAACAAAACAAACCCTGGGGTGTATAATGTTACATATGCAGTATATGTAAGTTTAATAAGGTGAAGCAGTATCCTTACTCCTTTGTGGCTGAGTTAAGAAAACCAGGTGATATGACTAACAGATCACCTAACTTGATTCACAAATATTAATGGGCTTTGAAATTCAGTTTGAAAAACAGCATTTTCAGGAATGGCATGGTTTTGAATTTATTATATCTTTTATATACCATCTTAGTCCAATCTAGTGATTTTTATAGCACAGTAAGGATTTTCACAAGGTGTTTATCGGTGGTATCAGCAACACTACTGTTAACTAGTCATTAGTAAAGAAAAAGACCGGGTGTGGTAGCATATGGCTGTAATCCCAGCACTCAGGAGGCTGAGGCAGGAGGCTTTTTGAGACCAGCCTGGGTTGCAAAGTGAGCTAAAGGCCAGCCTGAACTGCATAGTGAGATTCTAAGACCAAAACACAACACAACACAACAAAAACCAAAAAGTCATCCATTAGTCAGTATATCTTTTTTCTTCTTCTTGAACCTGGGGACAAAGGGGAAGACAAAATAACTTGAATATCATAATCAAGCATAACTTTTCTTCCAGTATACTTGGTTGTCCTTTTTTTATTTTTTTTTAATTTTTTTTAAATTTTTATTTATTT
>NW_004524602.1:3922170-3937473 GCF_000260255.1 Octodon degus
TTTATTTGTGTATGTGTGTGTGGCCAGCTCAGCCCACCTGGGGGCAGGGCTGACTGGCATGTGGTGCTGGGGGATTGAACCATGGTCCCTGTGCTTTGCTAAGCTTGTTCTAAGTAGGTGCTTTAGACCACTGAGCCATCTCACCAGCCCGGTTGTCCTTTTTTTAAAATTAGAGTTTGTGTTCCTTATTCCCTAGTCCTTGCCTTTGAGTTACTGGTTGAGTACGGGGCTGGAGCACTACTGTTTATTCTGAGCTGAATGCTTACTTGGATGCTGTATGAGGTGCATTCTGGTGAGTACAGATCGGCTTGAGTACTGGCCAAGGGAAGGGAGGGAGCAAGTGGAATCACCACTAAAGAATCATCTGCCTTTCCAGTTTAAGTTCCTCATGTAGCAGCATTTTTTCTTTTTTTTTAAATTTTAGACATTGACTCTGATATGGAAAAAAGACAACAAATGTCCCTCTTCTTTGTTGGCAGCTCTCTGGAGTACTTTTCAATCAACAGATTGAAGGAATATGTTAAATTTAATTTGGGATTTTATTTTATTTTATTTTTTCATTATACAAGTTTAGCAGGTTTGGAGACCATTATAGAACAACTGGGGGAAAAATAGCACAGTAGTTACAGCATTGAAATCACATTCATTAATGTTGAAACGCTAGTCTTTCACCAAAGGAGACGAAATAAAAGCTCTAATGCAAAATAAGAAACTGCTGCCTGGAAAAGAATTGGTATAAAGAGGCTTTGCATATCAACAGTAAACTGTTGATAACCTAGGTGGTCACATACAAAAATTACTGTTACTGTTTGCTTAGAACTCCAGATAATTATGAATACTTTCTAATATTCAGGAAAAAATATAGATACTTCTATGTTAATGGTAGTTTCAGATTTAAGAGAAAAGCCTGAAGGAGTTGAACTTAGGAAAAGAGAGCATCAAGGAGGATGTGATTATCTATTAATACTTTCAAGGTAGCAGTGTAAATGAAGTAAGGGAATTCGCAGTCTCCAAAGATGAATGGGCTGTATCAGAGAGCGAGGCCCAGAGCACAGGGAAAAAGCATAGGTTTAATATTAAGAAGGTGATTTTAATGAAACTAACAGAAAAAGAGTTATTTGCACTCACTGTCAGAATCATGGTAAGTAGGACAAAGAGCTGGTGAGGGGGACCTCATAAAATAGAAAAGAAGTGCTCTTTCTGTGACATGTAATACTTGTTTAGGAGGAAAAGAACCTGTGAAAGTAAATGGGGGGTGGGGAGAAAGTAAATGTGAAATGAAATGAGCTGTTCACTTGAAAGGGTCAGAAATTAGTTTGTTTCTAGCCCTAAAGATCTATGATTATGAATTCAAGAACAAGTATTTTTAGTTTTTTGAGACAGGGTCTTGCTGTGTATTTCAGGCTGGCCTTGAGCTCACTGTGTAGCCTAGGCCGACCTACCGAATGTTGGGATTCCAGGGATGGACCACCATGCCCAGCTTGAAAAAGTAGCTGAAATACCAGTGACTCAGAAGACTGAGGCAGGAGGAGGCCATTTGGGCTGTTTAGCAAGAGCGTATCTCAGAAAAAGGGCTGGGGGTGTAGCTCTGTGATAGAACGCTTGGCCAGAGTATGCCATAGCATATCGCTGCATATCAGTAAAACAGTATAAAAGATTTACCTTGTCCTTGGCCAGGCAGGGTGGTTACTACAAGAGTAATAAGAATTAACCAGTGTAATGGCTTTCAGAAAGAATGGAGTTAAGTGATAGTAATGATAATGATGACTGTGTTTACATAGTTATTTAAAATACACTTAAAGCAGTTCTGTTTTTTATTTTTGCATGTTTTGAAGTCTTTCTAAATTTTATTGGCACCGATGGGGCTGGAGAGATGGCTCAGTGGTCTAAAGCACCTACTTGGAACAAGCTAAGCTAAGCAAAGCACAGGGACCACGGTTCGATCCCCCAGCACCACATGCCAGCCAGCCGCGCCCCCTGGTGGGCTGAGCTGGACACACACACACACACACACACACACACACACTAAATGTTAAAAATAAATAAATAAATAAATTTTATTGGCACCGAAATAGAACATAGATTGAGCATAAACCTCTCCAATTTTTTTTTTTAAACCCAAGAATACACCAAAAAGACATGAATATAAAATCTAACCTTTCTCCCCAGCCTTCCTGGTGGAGGCTTTCTGCTTTACTTAAGGCAGTTAAGTTGCCCCACAACTCCAGGTTTTAATTTAGAAAATATAGGGCATAAATGTGTGTTAAAATAATTCACAGCAATGCAGACAACACTCCCCGAGTCAGAACAGGGGGATCCAGAGAGGCACTGGGGTAGGGCCACAGGGTATCCCCTTGGGAATGAATCTTGAGAAGACAGACAGGAGCAATAAAACCAAATGTCAATTACTTTAAAAATGGATTTTATGACCTATAGTGACAGGTAACAACTGTAATATGGAAAGCTTCTTACATTAAATTTCTGGGCAGAATATCCTTTTATAATGTAGTATATGCTTCCCAGGTGTGAGTGTAGTAAAGGACATTAGGCCAGAATGATCCTGGCCAAGGATCTTCTAATTGTGTATTAGCCAGAAATGTAGAAATCAGTATTGAGTTAGATGTCACTAGGATATTTAATACTGATAGGAAAGAAATAGCACACATGAGGTGGAGAAGAGGAGGAAGTGTTACTCCTGGGCTGAGGGCAAAGCATGGGTGTGCATAAGGGACCAGGCCAGAATCCCCAGCAGCTCTATTCTATGTAGGCTGTGGGACCACAAAGTTAGTGACGACACCTAGGTTAGAGGTTTGTGAGAAGCACAGCCTAGGTACCACCTTGGACAGGGGTGACAGGAAGGGATTATTGGGTACTAAAGCAGTTTTAAAAAGAATTAGAAGGCGCCGGGGAGATGGCTCAGTAGAATATGTGCTTCCCTGGCAAGCACAAGGACCTGAGTTCAATCCCTGGTTCCGCCAAAAAAAAAAAGAAAAAAAAATTAGAAATAACTTCAAGCTAGAAAATTCATATAGTTTAAATTTGATGAAAAAGTCATTTATGAGGGATATCTTGTCGTCCTTCACTCCAGTTCTCCCCAGCCTCCAGGTGGGTGACAACAAAGTGAAATTAAAGTATTTATTTTGAATCTCCTCCTGTGGAAGCATTTTTAAAAAAATCCCCTTTACTACCTAAAATGAAGTTAGTAGATGTTTTAGTCTAACTATAAAAAAAAGTCTTCAAACAATATAATGTAATATAAAGGAGAAAATAAGGAAGATAACTTTCTTAGCTTAGTCTGTGAGTGGTTAGGCATGGCTACACAGGAAGGTAATGAAATCACTATGTAGAGGAATAGAGAATGTGGCAGCTGTATTTGCCTCCTGAGGGAGTTGTGCCATAAAGACTCCAATACTGAAGGTGATGTTGCTATTGTGGGATTTCCTGAGAGGATAAACAATGTTTGGTAAAGTTCCAAATATAACAAAGAATAGTCTGACCTTACCTTACATAGTAATTGTGTTCCTGGAAAATGGTGTGATGATTAACACTATACAAAAGACTTTGCGTTGTGTTTAAAACAGTTCGATCCTAGTCTCAGAACAAGTTTTTCTTCATCATGTCATTTAAAAATTGTGTAGGAAGAGGAACTATTTGTTGTGTAAGACTTGACTTTTTGGGGTGGTGAGGACCCTTTGGGCCTATCCTGTAAAGGCCAGTAGTACCACCTTAATTACTATGTCAATTGAAAATGCACCCACAGAATTTCCAGTGGGCTTTAGGAAAAGCAGAGAAGCTTCCATTGAGAATATCTCCCATTTTGTCCCTGTACCTAAGTACTATATTGACAGAATTGTAACACTAGATTGCCATACTTTTTAGGAATGGAAAAAGCAAGGGCAATAGCTCTTCACTGGCCTTTGTCAGTGAGCATTAAAGCAGGCAGGAGTATCACTTGCTAACCTGGACAATACATGCTTTGAAAATACTGAAAATTGGTCTTGTAAAAATGCTGTGCTAGGTAAATAAAACTATCAGTGCCCCCTTTTCCAGCCTCTTCATCAAAGTAGTATAATATTACATATTTTGGAGGCTGAGATTATATTGGAGTCCTGATTTTTGGCAAGTCTGTTAATCTGTTTTAGCTATTGTTTCCTCATATGCTTATTAGATATAGTGCAAACCTCAGGATGGTGGTTAGAGATTGCATGCAGTATCTAGCATTGTGCTGGATGGAAGATAAGCAATTGCTAAAATTATCTCTGCCACTGATATTCTCAGTTTTCTTAAAATCTATTGTTTGAAAGCTAGCTATGTGCTCCATAATGAAATGGTTATAAAATTTGAAATCTTTTTTTTTTTTTTTTGTATTTTTAGGGAAGTGTCTGCAGGGTGTTCAGGATCTCACTTACTAGATTGGACTTGTAGTGATCCACCTGATCTGCCTGTTTACAGCCTCCCAAGAGCTGGGATTACAGGTGCGCGCCACCATGCCCAGTCTCCATTGCCATCTCAGCACGCCCCAGGAGGGGGGCCAGCGCGGCAGGCCTGGGGATCGAATCCTCAGCCCCTGCACCTGCTTGCAGGCACTTTAATCCTCTGAACTATTTGGCCAGCCCTTAAAATTTGAAATCTTATGAGGATTTTTTTTTTTTTTTTTTTTTTTTTTTTGCGGAACTGGGGATTGAACTCAGGCCTTTGCGCTTGCCAGGCAAGCACTTACTCTACTGAGCTAACTCCCTGGCCCCCATTATGAGGATTTTTAAAAAGTTAACCAGTAGCTTAAGTTAAATTCATATTTGTAGCTCATAAGATTAACACATGGTATTATTTTTTTAATTTAGAGTCAGCATATCATGGAAAAATATTCTTTGTAAACTCCTAACTAGTTCCCCTGTTGTCCATTTTAAAAGAAAGCCCAAGATAAGGCTAAGGTACTAACCACTCAATTTCTTTTATAAACTAATGCCGTTATAAATGATGTAACTAAATGCTATTAAAAACAAAAAATATGGTGGGTTTAAAACTATTTTTTAAATCTTACAATAGTGGATATTGGTCTCTTCTTTTTACTTTTTTGATTTTTGGTGGTATTGAATATTAGACCCCGGCTGGTGGTGGCACACCTGTGGCATACCTGCTGAAGCAAGCTGTTTGTATCATTGAAAGCTCTAAAAGATTCGCTGTCACTGACCCAGAGTCTCACATGCTAGGTAACCATTGTGTTACAGCCCCACACTTCCCCCCTCCCCTTTGCTGTACTGGGAATTGAACCTAGCCAGGGCTTTTACACTGTACTACATCCCCAGCTCCATGTTTATTTTTTATTTTGAAATAGGATCTTGCTAAGTTGTCCAGGCTGGGTTTCAACTTGTGGAGGGAGCCTCCTGCCTCACCTCCCATAATGCTGGGATTATAGGTTTACACTGCCTATCCTTTCTTTTTTTTTTTTTTTTTTTGGTACTGGGAATTGAACCCAGGCCCTTGTACTTGCCAAGCAGGCACTTGTGCCACTGAGCTATATCCTTTTTTATTTCATTATGAGACAGGGTCTCAGTAAGGGCAGGCTCTGGCTGGCCTTGAACTTCAGGCCTTCCTGCTTCAGCCTTCAGAGTAGCTGGGATTACAAGTGTGTGTCATCCTACTGTGCTGGACTTCCCCTCTAATTTTTAACAGTAGTAAGGCAGTAATTAAAATGAAGTCTTTGCTGAGGTTGTACCTTAGTGGTAGTATTTGGTTAGCATGTGCAGGATCCTGGGTTCAATCCCAAGACTGCCAAAGAAAAAAACTTTTTTTTTTTTTTTTTTTGTTAACATTGCAACCTACCTTGGATATTTGGAGACTTTTTATCTAAAGCTGTTTGGAGCTAGATGATGATTCCACTAAATATACTGATTCCCTACTGTTTCTGTAGGTCACCCTCACCTTCTCTAGTCTTTCAGGCTAGCTTTCAACATTAGTGTATCTCAGTGCAATGATCATTAGTGCATTGATTTTTGAGGAACAGGTAGCTTTGCTTAGTACTATAGTGATTTATTGCCCCTTCAAAATTAAATCATGCCATAACAGTGACATGTTTTTATAGTTGCTTGAGTTAGAAATTTAGCAACTTGATTTTTACTAAGAAAGTCTGGTGTGTGATTTTCTTCCAATTATCCAGTGAATGTTTTGAAACTGCATTTTTTTGGTTCTTGTAAAATGTTATGGAGGCATATATATCTGTTGTACATCTTGTTTTCAAACTTTAGCAGCAGGATTTTTTTTTTTTTTAATCTTTTGCTTGCTTTAGTAGTTGAGATACTGATATAAATGTCTAAAACAATTCAAGAAACTTGCTTTTTTCCCCATTCCCCATAATTCTGTTGTCCATCTTTGTTTTCCTCTTTAATGAGTTCTTTGTCCTCGTTTATATATATATATATATATGTTACTTATTTTCCTTTTTTTTTTGTTCCTCATACCTACTTGGTTCTATCCCAGTTTCTTCTGTTTCAATTGGCACTTTTTAAATCTTTATTTTATTTGAATTTATTTTAAACAGAGGTGGTACATTATTTGTAATGTAAAAACTTAGTTTAGATGACTGATGTCATCTGAACAGAAGTATCTATCTGCGTATTGTAGTTTCTGGGTATTTCTGCTGTTTTGAGAGATTTCACTATGTTTAGGCTGGCTCCAGACTCATTGCGATCCTCCTGTTTGGGCCTCCTGAATGGTGGGATTGCAGGTGTATGCCATCACATTCAACTCTCCTAGTAGCTATTGTATGATTTTCATATGTGGTACAAATTTTTCTGACATGATTTATTAATCTATTAATCCTTACAGGTAATAATGTTGATATTACTGAGAAACAGTTTAGTTAGCCATCAAGGCTAACAAAGGAAATTAATCCCTGATAGAACTATGGACATTAAGGCAGAAGAAATTCCAGGCTAGCAGCTAGTAATGAACTGTGTGTGAAGCACTTGGTGTGGACTGGCAAAGTTCAGTGCTTCCACTTCCTGGTGGACCGCACGTGGAATATTATGAACTGTCTGCCCATAGAACATGTAATTTGCTAGGCATGGTGTGGTGGGTAACCAGATTTTATAGCTAAAGGTTGAAAAGGAAAAATATGATAGGCATTAAAGGGGAAAAAGTCCACTTGACTGTATAAACTACTGATAGTTGTGTTTTTTGTTTGTTTTTTTTTATGTTTTTGTTTTTGTTTTGTGGTACTGGGGATTGAACTCAGGACCCTGTGCTTGCCAGGCAGGCACTTATTTCTACTGAGCTATCTCTCTGGCCCCTTACTACTAATGGTTCTTGTAGGAATATTAGACTAGAGTGAAAATTGCTCAGAAATTACCTTAGGTAAAAGCTTCTGATATGTATATTTCAGGAGTTTTTTAAAGCTAGGATGGGAAAGAATTTGAGTGAAATGTACAGCTAGTGGTGCCTTAGTACGGGGTCACTTTACCATGCTGTAACACTATCTGTTTGTCATTGAAACAGTTCAAGAATTGTATCAACACTTAAACTATCAGAGTACACCATTGGAAAAACTTTGCAATAGCCAGTAGTACTAAGAGAGCCTGTGGTAACCAGATACATAAGCCTGTCATTAAATTCTCTGCCTAAAATTTCATGAAGGTTTCATCAGACTGAATTTTCAAAGGATAGATGTAACTAACCACAGCAGTCAGGAAGCTTAAAACTGCATTGGACTAACCAACATTTTGACATGGAAATATTTCATTTTTTGAAAGACAGGAAATGTTTTTATAATTTAAAAATTATGAAAACCTCAAAGGATGTACTCCTTTGTAATAGTTCCAGATGATTAAAACCTAGGTGTTCAAGCAGAATATTGAGCAACTTTTTTTAACCCATTCTTTACCGCTTCTCAGGAATAAGTACCAAGTTTATTGTGTTTCTTTTCAAAGCTTGTTCTGTGCAGATGTGTAATTTATATGCTGTGATGCTTTGCATTTAGTAGTATTAAATTATGAGTCACCTTAGTATTTATATTCTCCTTTTGGAATATAGTAATTAGAAAGATATTTTCACTTATATAAATGTAGGGAGCTATTTACAGGATTTATTACCAATGGTCACTGAGAAGAATCATGTTGATGATTGCTGCATTCTTGTCACTATATTATTAATTGAGGTAATGCATGACTCCTTTGAAGATCCACTTCTAAAGTTTTTGCATAAGGATACCTTTACTTTGTGTGTTCTACTTGGTTAGTCTTGATACTTGTGTGGAAGGAGTCTTATGTATACTTTGGAAAGGCAGTAATTATAATACCTATACTTAGTCTGTGGTTAAATTAAGGCCAAAAAAACAAGGTGGTTATTTCTTTTTTTTTTTTTTTTGAAGACAGGGTCTTGCTGTGTAGTCCAGACTGGCCTTGAAGACACTTTTGTGTAGCCCAAGCTGGCATGGAAGTCAGGATGATCCTTCTGTGTTAGTCTTCTGAGTGCTGAGGTTACCAGCATTTTTCACCATATCCAGCTAACAAGATGGTTTCTTTAAGGCAGAAGCTATAGGCCACAAAAATAATCATCGTGCTGGGTGTAGTAGTACACACTTGTAATACTTGTGTTCAGGCGGTTGAAGCAGGACAATTACTATGAGTTGGAGGCCAACCTGGGCTACATAGTGATTAAAGGCCAGCCTGAACCACATAATGAGACCCTGTCTCAAAAACATAAAACAGATAATCGTTTTATGCAAAATGGATTCAATAAAATAGTATTTATTAAAAGCCTTCTCATCTTTGTGGGAGGAAAGCTACTTAGCATTTATCCTGATTTTTTAAAATCTAGGAATATGCAGATGACAGCAAAGTACATAGTTGTGTTTTTCAGTCTCTGCTTAGAAAAGAAGTAAAGGGTGTTCTGATCCCTTCTCCATGGAAGGAAAACCTTGAGGTTGTGGTTTTAGGAATCATCTTGAATATTCACTAGTAAGAACTGGAAATCTTCACAGTTCCAGTTTACTAGTTAAGAACACTAGATTTAAAGGATTAGTTGTAAGCTTTGATTGTCTCTGGTAAGTAAGGCATTGCTATCAGTAAGGCAGTATTGCAAGTGCTGCATGCTTTGGAATTACACCACCAGGGTGGGCATCCTGCCTTTGCTATCCATAGAATGGGAATACAAACCTTAAGAGGTACATTGCCCTGTAGTAAGTTACAGTATATGATGTGCATAGCACAGTGTCTTGCACAAAGGATGATAAAGCTTAACCATAGTTGTAATGAATTTGCTTTCTGTGACATTAGTCATGCATTCAATAATTTTTGAAATATTTTTTATTAAGAATGCCTAAAAAAGGTCTCTTTCTGTCCCCCTACATCTACAGTCATTTTCTTTAGGGTTATCTTTTCAAAGAAGGGAGTAAAAGAAAAGAGATTTCTAGGTTATTAAATCCTAGGTTTACAGAAAATCTGAACTTCCAAACTCTTTCAGAGTTAATGAGTACCATTACAACATAATTTGAAAAAGAGTTTTATCCTAACTGTAAAGGAAAATCTCAGATTAAAAAAAAAAAAATCTGCATTTTATACTGAGTTTTTAGTCTTTAGAAACAAATGACAGATTTTTTTGTTTTGTTGTATTTTTTAATGAAAAGTAACTTTCAGTGCATCATACTAAATAAAAATATACCATTAAATTTTTTTTTTTAAATGAATTTGGTACAGTGTCTCACTGTGCAGCTTGGACTCATAGTGATCCTCCTGTTTTCATTCTCCCCAGCACTGGGATTATAGGTATGCACCACCACACTGGGACTTAGTCACCAGCTCAGCGTGCCCAGGGGTGGGGCTGGCGTAGCCTGTGGTGCCAGCAATCAAACCCCAGTCCCTGCGCTTGCTTAAGGAGGTACTTAGTCTGCTGAGCTGTCTCGCCGGCCCTAATATGGTTTCTTAGAATGTGATTTTGTTGCTGTTAGAAATGTGGCTTCAGTTCCACTTTTCTAAGAAAAGCCTTCTTGTTAAAGTTTCATATATTTTACCGTTAGCATAGTAGCTCATGATTTTTAGTAATTTTTAAGTTGTTAATAGGCTGTAATTTATCAAAGAATTTTACCCTTAGCACTTAGTTATTAAGAATCTTCTCATCATTCTTTTAACAATCTATTCAGATACATTCTTTTTGCCTCATACATCTTCATGGATTCATAGAATATGACATTTGAAATGATTGACTTTTTTTTTTTTTTTTGTGGAACTGGGGATTGAACTCAGATCCTTGCATTTGCCAGTCAAGCGCTTATCCTACTAAGCCATCTCCCCGGCCCCTGACTGACTATTTTTAATATGTAGATTTGCAAGATATTAACACTGAAAGAACCTTAGGAACCATCTATTTCAATTTTACTCTATAAACAAGGAAATGGAGGATTCTGATTTTAACATCTGTACCTTCTGTATGTTACTATGTATTTTAAAAGTCACAGTTTAGGGGCTGGTGAGATGGCTCAGTGGTCTAAAGCACCTACTTAGAACAAGCTTAGCAAAGCACAGGGACCGCGGTTCAATCCCCCAGCACCACAGGCCAGCCAGCCCCGCCCCCTGGTAGGCTGAGCTGGCCACACACACACACACACACACACACAAATCAGTAAAATTAAAAAAAAAAAAAAAAGGTCACAGTTTAAATTGCTATGTCTGGCATTTCATTGTCATGCTGTTTGGTACTCAGTTCTCAAACAGTTGCCAGAACATGATAATATATGGTAGAGTCAGTACTATGCTACAAAATCTTGACCTATATTGTACCAGGATTTACTGTTTACTAGATAGGTAATACTGGGATAATAAAGGAGAACTACATTTTACCAATATTAGGATTCATTGATATTTGTATACTGTCATTTAAAATTAGGAGAGGAGTTTTCTTCTGTATAGGCAGTAGGATCTTAAATTGCATACATCATAAGGCAAGGGCTTCTGGTTAATGGTAAATAACTGAGCCAAAGATTGTAGCTGCCAAATACTTTTGTTTTTTTTTTAAATTATTTATTTATTTTTATTTATTACATTTATTTATTGTGTGTGTGTGTGGCCAGCTCAGCCCACCAGGGGGCGGGGCTGGCTGGCATGTGGTCCTGGGGGATGGAACCGCGGTCCCTGTGCTTTGCCAAGCTTGTTTCAAGTAGGTGCTTTAGACCACTGAGCCATCTCTCCAGCCCTGCCAAATACTTTTGAATGTATGAGAATCAGGTGGACAATTTACCAATTTTGATGGAGGAAAACCCCTTGGAATTTGGAGATGCTTTGGAGGATTTATTTGCTCTACAACACAGTATTTAGCATGCAAACAGGTTTTTGGATAATTACTGATCAGAATTCTTAGGAAAAGTTCATAAATCACAAATATACTGTTTTTAGAGTTGGAAGTTAATTGATCTGAAGTTTTATTATGGTGTAGCTCCACTCTGATGGTTTGGTTATACAGTACGCCCTCTAAGCTCTTAAAATCATGAACTTAAAATTCTCAGTTTGTGTCTATTCCCCCCTCGGAACTATTGATAACATTCTTTTCTGTCTTGTGGATGTCCAACTTTAGATGACAAACTATTTGGTTGCCACTTTGGCAAGTGTCATGTCTGCTGCAGGGCATTTGACATGATGAAGACTAGCGAAATTTTCTCCTATATTGGGCAACATATGCCTTATTTCACTTTAAGTCTTGACAACCACTGATCTTTCACTGTCTGTATAGTTTTGCCCTTCCCAGAATGTCATATAGTTGGAATCATACTTCTTTTCAGAGTGGTTTCTAATTTCCTAATAAGCATTTATGGTCCTTGCATGTCTTTCCATGACTCGACAGTTCATTTCTTTTTAATATTGCATAATATTTCATTGTCTGGAAGTATATTTAATTTTGACATATAATTGAGTTCAGCATGGTGGCACACTCCTGTAATTACAGCAGTGAGGGAGGCTGAGGCAGGAGAGCCACAAGTTTAAGTCCCACCAGGGCAAATTAGTGAGACCCTGTCTCAAAATAGAAAATAAAATGAGTTAGGAATGTAGCTCAGTGGTAGAATGCCCCTAAGTTTGTTCCCCAGTACTGCCCCCAAAAGTGTTATCTATAATGTCTAGATTTGCATACTAAATTCTACAAGTCTTTAAATCTTTTAATGAAGGATGGAATATATGATAAATTCCCACTTTGGGAATGAAACTATTTATTGTTTTCTGGAATGATTTGCTCCACATTACTGAATAATTTGTGTAAGTTGTTAAAAAATTGGGAAGGAATACTAAGTAGTCCTTAGACTCTGGCTTAATCTCACATCAGTTTTTGCCTTTATCATTTAAGTACTGAAAAAATTTCAGTTTCGTTTCTTTTCTTTTTTTTTTTTTTTTTTTTTTGTATTTTAGGGAAGGGTCTACAGGGTGTTCAGGGTCTCACTACTAGATCACACTCGTAGTGATCTGTCTGTTTATAGCTTCCTAAGAGCTGGGATTACAGGTGCAAGCTACCAAGCCCAGTCTGAATTTCTGTCTCAGCTTGGACCCCCGCCCCCTGCGCCTGCTTGCAGGCATTTTAATCTGCTGAGCTGTTTGACCAGCTCTTAAAAATTTCAGTTTCAACACATTGTCATTATAGGCAATACAAAAAGTCAGATTTGTCTCATTTCATAACTTTTAAAATTTGAAAATAAGACTCAGTAAACTATTTTATGAGTAGTCTGTTTTTTTGAGAAATCATTGGCACCTAAATGGGAGAAAGAAATTTCCCATGTCATTTTCTTTCTTTTCTTTTTTTTTTTTTACATTTTATTTATTTGTTTATTTTTAAACATTTATTTATTTGTGTGGGGGGGGCAGCTCAGCCCACCAGGGGGCGGGGCTGGCTGGCATGTGGTGCTGGGGGATCGAACTGTGGTCCCTGTGCTTTGGCCAAGCTTGTTCTAAGTAGGTGCTTTAGACCACTGAGCCATCTCACCAGCCCCCTCCATGTCATTTTCAGAGTGGGAAATCTCTTGGTTATGTGTTTTGTCAGTTATGTCCATATTTTCTTTTCTTTTTTTTTGGCGGAACCGGGGATTGAACTCAGGGCCTTGCGCTTGCCAGGCAAGCATTTATTCTACTGAGCCATCTCCCTGGTCCCACTTCCTTATTTTCTAAAATCATATCTGGTACATCTTTATAGAAATGCTGAACTCGGTGTGGTGGCACACACCTGTAATCCCAGTACGCAGGAAGCTGAGAAGGGGAATTACTGTAAGTTCAAGACCAGACTGAGGGCTACAGAAGTGAGCACAAGGCCAGCCCAAACTGTAGCAAGAACCTGTATCCCCCCCCCCCAAAAAAAAAGAAAGAAAAGAAAGAAATTTTGAAGAGGCTCAGAAGGAGAAAAAAGTTCCTTTTCTCAGGAACTTTTATGACAGCCTCAAGTAGCCACTCATTTTCTTGATTTCCTTGTTCAGACAGGCCTGTGACATGCTGTCTCTCATCAGTGCTCTGTAAGCAGAGGGTGGGGTTATTTAGCCTTGAATTTAGGCTGAAACTCCATATAGTTTTCCTTTTAAAAGTTGTGAAACTTTGCTTGGGATTATGTGTTAGCTTTTTCCCAACCAGAAGCATTTACAAAGATAATCTTTGAAACCAAGTGATCACTTTTTCTGAAAAGTTGAGGTGGAGGATTTCTCATAAAGGGAAATAACTCCATGCGTTCTACTCAGTTGAAGTCTGATGCTGCTTCAATTGTGTGCTGTTTTATTATATTGAGTAATTGCCAGCAAGTTTGTGGAAAGCAGGGTAACTGAGTACTTACCTGATGTTAGCACAGTGTTGTCCAGATGGAGGAAGGGAATTAATACCTAATTTGGGGTGTTTTATCTTAGTTAAAAGTGTATTTCATTTAGGATGAATCATTTGGAAAGAAGTACTGTATAATTATGTAGAAAGTTCCAGCCTCAGTCCGATTTTCACCCTCTCTAAATGATCTCATCTTCCTTAGTTTCAGTTTTCACCTAAACTGATGATTCCCTAGTGCAGATCTTCAGCCTATACTCATTCCTGAATTTTCATCCTTTCAGATACATCTGGACCTCTCTCTCTTTTTTTCTTCTGTATTTAGGGCAGGGTCTACAGAGTCTCACTGTGTAGATTGGACTTACAGTGATTCTCCTGTTTACAGCCTCAGACAGCGCTGGGATTACAGGCGTGCTGGTCTCAGTTGGGGGTCTCAGTGTGTGCATGGCGGGGATTGAACCCCAGCTGCTATGCTCTGCCTAAGCAGGCACTTTAGTCCGCTGAGCTATCAGAGCGGCCCTTAGGAGCTCTTAACAGGATAACCTGTATGCCCCCACAGCCAAACCATCCTTTATTTATCCTATGTATGGGCCATGCTTTACCCCATGGTGAGTAGGGCTGCTTGATTCTGTCTTGTAAACAATTTTTGCATCTATCCTCTTTTCACTGTTTCAGCAGACACTCTGAATTAGTTGACTCATTTTTTTGCTTGGATTGTTGAGCTTCCTAACTCCTCCCAACCTCCTCCTTTATTGTTGACACCCTTTGCACTACCACTGCTCTATCCATACGCCTTTGCTCTGTGAATGAAGCCCAAGTTGTGTAGCTCTTTTTTTTCCCCCCATGATTTTATTGAGAAACAAATAGCAATGAGACAGTTTCAAACCAAACTGGTAGGACAGTTTCATTCATTAACACATTGCATACTGTCTTCCTAGTGGTTATTTGTTGTACAAGATGCAGACATGATATATTTACAAACACTATTAGAACAAATCCCTCTATTCATTGAATTAAGAGAATGTAGCTGTATATCCTAACCATTTTGAATACGTAAGATGCTAAATGGTCAATCATCTGTATCCCCTTTTTTTGTTTAGTTCTGTCATTTAAATATTATAGGTGTGTGAACTAAGCAAAATATTTCAAAATAGTCCAGTAGTCCATAATAATACTGGGTCTTCTGCATGACTGGCAATGTCTGAAGTTGTTGACCTGAGTCCCCTACAGCTCAACATAACAAGATGGCTTTATTTCTTGTACTTCATTTTTATACTTTTCTGCTGGATGGTTAAGACCAAGATAAAGCAAGACCTATATAACAAGAATTGTAGCTTTTGGATCTGATAAGGTCAATCAAATCCCCTCAGGATTTATCCTGAGACCCTGTACCTCAGATTGTAGATTCTTTGTCAGTGTCAGCCATGTGGATGAGTCACGGCCATTGCTTGGCCCATTTGCTCTCTGTGAAAGCCTGAGAGAATGTTTTCTCTCCATGTGACTCTCCTTAGGCACACTCTACATCATTGATCACTTT
>NW_004524602.1:3937863-4015987 GCF_000260255.1 Octodon degus
TGGCATGTGGTGCTGGGGGATTGAACCGCGGTCCCTGTGCATTGCCAAGCTTGTTTCAAGTAGGTGCTTTAGACCACTGAGCCATCTCTCCAGCCCCCCCAAAAAATATATTTAAAAAATAGGAATAAACAATTATATATGTTTACATATAAGTCCAGAAATCTAATCATATATAGCATTGCAGCAGGACAGTTCAGCAACACTCCTTTTCCTGTAGCTCGAGCCACACTTTTCTTTCTCAGCAGGATGCCTGTCCTTTCCAGACTATGAGGTCTGGGGTATATGATGTCCTATTTTTCTGAGTAGTGCAGGCATTTAGCAGATGGTTAGGGAATGATAGCACTCAAGTAAAGTTGAATTTTTTTCACTTAGAAAAAATTCTTACTCCTACTACTTCTCAACACTTGCGATCTCATGCATGCTGTCTCCAATCTAGAACTTTAGCTGTGCCTGTCCTGCCTCTCCATAGGACTTGGATTTCATTGCCCAGACGATCAGAGTACATCAGTCTTCACAGGGTTGAGCTTCCAGTAAAGCTTTTGCTTTTTGTTTGTTTTTATTTACTTCTCATATATTCCTGTTAAAAATAGCTGTTACAGAAGTGGTCATTATCTTACTTTGCGTGGGGGGTTTATTAGAGATTGAGCTCAGGGAATTCTTACTGAGCTACAGTCCCCTCCCTCTTTCAGCTTGCTAAGGTGCTCAGGCTTATATATAACCCTCCTTTCTCAGCCTGCAGGAGTGTTGGGGTTATAAACCTGTGCCACCATGTGTGCTTGTACAGTTATTTTGATTGTTGTCTTGCAAGGTTGAGAACTATTTAGAACAAAAATATTGTAATTATCCTGGTGCACAAGTAGAAATCTTCAGTAAATGATAAATTGAAGGCATGTTCTTAATGTATAGATTGGTAATATGAAAAATACAAAGTGAAAGTCATCGTTTTCTAGTCATAGTTAATGACATTTTAAAAGTACATATTAGTTATACAAACTAGTGGCTTTTATTTTGACGTATTTATTCATACATGCACCACACTGATTATTTCCTTCCCTCCTTTGCCTTTCTTTTCCCTTTCCTCCATCCCCTTCCTCTTCACTAAGTCTCCCTCCTACTTCAACTTTCATTTCCCTTCCCCTTTGCTTTTGTTTTTTGTTTTGTTTTTAAATTTTTCTCTTCCTAGATTCTTCATATGAGAGAAAATGTGATATTTGACTAACTCTTCATATGATGGTCTTCATTTGCATCAATTTTCCTGCAAATGACAGGATTTTGTTATTCTTTATAGTTTAACAGTCTGTTGTATATACATACCACATTTTCTTTATCCATACATCAGTGGATGGGTACTAGGGTGTTTATGAATTGTGCTGTAATAAATACAGGTGTCTCTATAGTATGCTTTTAGTTTTGTGGGTAATAAACTGAGGAATTGTATAGCTGGATCCAAAGTGTAGCTCCTGTTTTTGGGGGGTGTGGGAAGGAGCCTCCATACTTATTTCTGTAGTGGCTATCCTTATATTCCCATCAACAGTGCAGAAGAGCACCCTTCTGCCCCCATCCTGGCCGGCATTTTATTGCTTCCTGTATTTTCTTTTCTTTTTTTTTTTTTTTTAATTGCGGAACTGGAGATTGAACTCAGGCCCTTGTGCTTGCGAGGGAAGCACTTATTCCACTGAGTCATCTCCCCGGCCCCTGCTTGCTGTATTTTTGATGATAGCTATTTTGACTGGAAGGAGGTGGAATCTTAGTGTAGTTTAGATTTGCCTTTTCCTCATGGCTAAGAATGTTTATAGTTCTTTTATTGTTTATTTGCTGGCCTTGAGCTCACTGTGTAGTCCAGGCTGGCTTCCTGTGTAGCCTCAGTCTCCTGAGTGTTGGGATTATTAGCCTGTGCCACTGTTGACAATTTTTTTAAAAAATTTTATTTATTTATTTGTGTGTGTGTGTGTGTGTGTGTGTGTGTGTGTGTGTGTGGGTGGCCGGCCAGCTCAGCCCACCAGGGGGCGGGCTGGCTGGCATGTGGTGCTGGGGGATTGAACTGTGGTCCCTGGGCTTCGCTAAGCTTGTTCTAAGTAGGTGCTTTAGACCACTGAGCCATCTCACCAGCCCTGTTGACAATTTTTTAAACAACCATTGTTGCTGCTTTCTTCTTTTAGGCAAGGATCATAGATTCAGGTGCTGGGGGAATCTGTATGTAGTTTTAAAAATGTGTAGTTCCTACACCTTTATTTGCCTTCTGCTGGAAGAGCAGAATAGAATGTTTTTGGTTTCAAAAACAACTTCTAAATATAGTTGCTAAGGGTAGTCCTCAGTGAGCAGCACCAGTGCCACCTGAGAATGTGTTTCTCTCTTGGGATTCTCAGGCCTTACATCAGACCTACTGCATCAGGAACACTTAGGAAGGTGCCAGCAGTCTGTGTTTTGATAAGCCCTCCACATGATTTTGATGCATAGACAGGTTTAGGAATCATTGCTGTAGGATTTGTAATTGAAGGAAAGTTTGGCCATATAGTAGTAAATTTCCCAGTGGTGTTTCCACTGTAAGCAGCTTCTCATGAGTAGCTAGGAAGACTAGGGCTGACTTTGCCAAACATCTTGAGATGTGATTCAGAGATTGAATTTCCCTATGCATTTATGTTTTTGACACTGTAGGGAATAACTTTCTTAAAAGACAGGGGAGAGGTTTTCTACCTCTTTGAATTAAAATATCTTTTAGATTATATTCTGAGGATGAGCTTGGATTACTTGTGTTCATTGTCTTACTCTGAGGATATGTGATGATGGAAGAATGAGATATGTTATTTTTAACATTTAAATCCTGATTTGTGGTAGGTTTTCAGATACAGAAATTGAACCTGTAGTAGTTTGTTATTAGTACAGACATGCATGTCACAGAAAAAGTAATTACAGGAGATTATCTTCAATTGGTAAACACATATGGCTTTTTTTTTTTTTTTTTTTTTCAGAACTGGGGATTGAACTTGGGCCCTTGTGCTTGCCAGGGAAGCGCTTATTCCACTGAGCCATCTCCCCGGCCCCCATATGGCTTTTGAGAATGGTTTCTTGAACTTTTTTGAGAAAATTATTTAGTGATATTCGTTAAACATGGTAAAGAATACTGTTCAGACCATTACAATAGGTATATGGACTACTGTGTTAGGATTTTGCAGCAGGACAGAAAGATGGGACTAAATCTGAATGTAGCATTGGAAGATGGGAAATTATAGCCAGGGAACTGGATGAGAGTCAGTGGGTGGAGAACTAAGCAGAAGAGACATCAGGAATAAGAGGGATTCTGGCTAAACCTAAGGACAGGAATTTTACTGAGCATACACCAAGAAAATCTGATCTCTCCAGAGACATGGTTGAGGATGAGGAATCTAATCAGACATTGAGGATGGGCAAATTCTTGGTAACCAACCTTAGCAGGTTTCTTCACATGGAAATGCACAGGTGAGTCTAGGAGAAGCTTCAGGAGCCTGGTGAATTCTAGTGAGAGAATCCTTTTCAAACAGGAAAGTAGTATGCCTTTCTAGCATATTGCCTTTAAATCCTAATTGTAGGATCCACTGAAGCACATGCTTAAAATGATGGAGAGTGTTTTTGATTTTTGGTTCTTTTAAAAAGAATAATTGTTTCTGGCCTCAAAATACCATTTTGGGTATAGTTGTTTGCAGATTTCAATATTTGAGTCAAACCTTTCATTAAGAACACTTTGAGATACAAACAGATAGCAAAATTAGCCTTTTCTCTTTTGTGTCAGCAGCTTGACTGCTATTTGTGGAATTAGAAAGCAAATTACCTAAAGTTTGTAACTGCTATATTTTCCCCCTTGGACGTTTGAGCAGTTATGATCATTTTGATGTCATATTCAAAATGATACGGATCTATTATACTTAGCCCCACTTTCTTGGGTCTAGCTTTCCTTGCTCAAGACTAAATTGAAATGCCTCTTTCCTTCCTGGGATGGAGAAGAAATGTTAGTCTTCAGGGAGTTCTGTTTGATAATGAAACTGTACTTCACCAGACTGTGTGGCTAGGACTTGCTGATAAATAACATATAGAGAACTTTCACTGTCTTGAGTTCCTGCAAGGATATTCATGTGGCCCTTGGAACATACTACATGTACAAGGAGACGATTCTTTTGTTATTAAAAACTTGGAATTCATTAAAATCTTGGAATTCCTGGCCAGGGAGATGGCTCAGTAGAATAAGCACTTCCCTGGCAAGTGCAAGGGCCTGAGTTCAATCCCCGGTTCTGCCAAAAAATAAAATACATAAAAACTTGGAATTCCTTTTATTTCTTATACCTGGTGCCAAGTTCTATATTTATAAGACTCTTTAACTTTAAAAAAAAAAATTAAAATCATTCTCATTCGTTACTGTTATCTTATATATACTGCTTTCTACTTGAGATGTTTTAGCTTGGTGGTGTTTAATGCTTTTTTGTTTAGGAAAATTGAAAAATTCAGAAACAGTATAGTATATACCCACCCTTTGCTAGTGGAGAGTCTGTGAGCCCTAACTCCACTATCTTCCAACTATTTCTGAAGTACTTCAGTAGAGTACCAGTGTTAGGGCAAATAGCAGCAGTCACTCAGGGAGAGCCTAGAGCTAAGGATGGGGATCCAAGCAACAATTTGGACATAAGCTTTTGCTGGGCTCTGACCGTGATCCACAGCAGCCAAAGCACAGACCCCCGGGTTTTCTTCTCTCGGGCTTTTATACTTTAATAAGTTCACTCAGTTACCATAGCAACCACATTACTTCATTTTGAGGCATTTCCAAGGGCTTTTACAAGAAGGTCACAAGTTTTACATTCTTTAACCATAAGATTTACCTTTCCCAGGTGCTAAGTTAGGCAATATGCAGTTAAATTTTAGCTCACCTCACAATTTGTTCTGCTTATTCCTTTATATAACAGCGTATTTTCTTTGTGGGTTTTACAGTTAGCTCAGAGGAAGGCTGCAGAGTGAGTTCACCAGAAGTTTTAAGGGAGTGCTAAACTGGAGGCTAGAAACAAAAGAGTCACCTTGGCTCTATCCCCGGGACTGGCTTAGACCATTCTTGTTTGTTGTTTTTGAAGCAGGGCCTTGCAGAGTTGCCCAGGTAGGGCTGACACTTGTGGTACTCTCAGCTGCCCATCTAGGGTTATGATTTAGACTCCATTATTTAAGTTGTAAAATACAGTTCTTGCCTAAAACTGCCATTTTATGTTACTGCATTTGTAGTTTTCGCAGGTTACAGATTACTTGCCATACATTGTTCATGTGAATTTTACCATGACCTTAATATAGGATTTATTGTCCTTGTTTTTCAGATGAGGGAAATGAGGTATAGAAGATTGAGGAATCCAATCCAAATGTTCTAATCTAATCACTTTTCCCTGTAAGGTGAGCTCTCAGCTTAGTAGGGGGAGACCCTTATCATCGACTTTTTGAACAGTAGTAAAAATCTAGATTCAGAGTGTTAAATGGGATCGGGAACACCCCTGAAATTCTTTGCCTGTGTTTTTCTGGCATGAAAGAAGCCAGTGGCCTTTTAATCATCCTATTCCCCCCCCCCTTTTTTTTACCATTGACTTTTTTAGATCCATAGGATATAAGGGGATTGTTTGCTTAGCCATCAGTGGGCATAAGCAGCAAAACAGAAAAGCATCCTTGCTGAAGACCAGTCCCATCAGATGTTTACCTCTTCTTGGGTCATTTAACCTTTGCATAGAATTTTGCAATTTACAGAACTCTTCCACAGACAAATATTACGTGGCTTTCAAAACCACTCCATAAAGTAGGTGGCATCCCTCAGATTTGAAGAAATTGCTTGAAGCTGAGAATGTAAGTTGTGATAATACTCAAAGTTACCCTTTTTAGGCTAAAATTAAACTAATTTGACATGATCCAAGAGCCTATAACCACCATCTTAAATTTTGTGAATAGTTTGGTCTAACCAGTATTTATTATTTTCTTACATATCTTGCTAAACTCATTTGTAATTCATAGGTTTATTCTTCACTTTTTCTTTCCAAGAAAAATTTGTGCTGCCTTTTTATCTCATCTTGGACATTGCATGTTTTTTCCTATCATCTCAGAGTAATGGCCTCTATAACTCAGTAATGTTGCTAAGTCCTTAAGTCCATGTGTGTGTCTGCTGCTTCCCCTTTTCTCATTGTAGTTTATTCTAAAGATAGCAAGGAATGGAGAATTCCCTAATTTTTCATTGCCTTCTGCAATTAATATTTCTGTTTGGTTCTCACTTGGACAGGTTAAAGTTAATTGTTTTGTTGTTTCTTGAAGTTAGATTCTGAGTTCATTTTGGATGTGTGGTGGTGCTTCCCAGCTGCAGTAGAACACTGCTGAAGGCGACTGCTTGTGGCCTATGTAGCATTTATTTCTGTGGAGACAGAATAATTGTGACATTACTGAAGGTTCATTATGTGCCAGGCACTGTTTTAAGGTGTTATCTTATATAATCCGCACAATAACCCTGGAAGGTAGCTGCTATTATTAGCCCTGTTCTACAGATTAGGAAGATGAAGAGCAGAGAGGTTAGGTCACTTGCCTGAGGTCATACAGCTAGAGAGCGAGCCTTATGTGAACTTAGGCAATCTGATTTGAGAGTGTGTTACTTTTAATCATAAAACTGTATAGTTTTTCTTGACCATGACTAGATTTCTCTGTTTCTCCAGAACAGAAGGCTGGTTAATAGTGGTAAACCTATGGCACATGTGCCACAGCCAGCTGTTTATTGAAAGCTTGAAAAGGCTCACCATCCCTGATATAGGCTGATCAGAATCCTTTTCCCACTTTGGATGGAATATTTTTAGAATTAAGGGTGGGCCCTGGTTCAGAAATTAGCCTTGGGAATGATTTTAATATCCAAACTTTTATTGTATCTGCCTGATGGAGGAAGCTGTAAAAGGGATGAACTTGGAAAATGCTCTGTAGTGCCTGCCATTTTTATCTAGGGATCAGGCCAAGGCATGAGATCAGGCTCATGTACCATCTGTCTGCCACAAAGAATGAAGTTGCCCCCTTCTACTTACCTCCAGGGCTGCAGTCCACATGGAGTGGATGTATATGGACTTTTGACCTGCCTTTGGTATTACAGAGTAGTGATGACTGATGTGCCACCTAGTTAATGATGAGGATAGGCAGGCTGTCTAGTAGCCTGTATAGGCTTAAGTTCTATAGAAGCCAGGCAGTTACTGGTCATTCAGACAGATTTGAAATACTCAGTCCCTGTAACTGCATTTAGATGTCGGAGGATCTTGCTTTTTTTCTTTTAATGTACTGTCTTTCCTTCAGTGGGAGTAGATGATTTGAATTTGTACATAAGACAGAAGCTGAGTGGGGCCGGGGAGATGGCTCAGTGGAATAAGCGCTTCCCTGGCAAGCGCAAGGGCCTGAATTCAATCCCTGGTTTTGAAAAAAAAAAAAAAAAAAAAAAAAGACAGAGAAATACTCTTATGTCTTTAGCTGTCATTTCCTTTTTGTTGTGAGCCTTGTAGGAGAAAACAGCAGGAGCCATCCATAGGGTATCAGTAGTAGAGGGAGATTAGAGGTGAACAGCTGTTTCAAGAAACATTGAGGGCCAGGGAGATAGCTCAGCATCACAAGCCCCTGCCTGGGAAGCACAAGATCCTGAGTTCATTTCTTGATGCTGGGAAAAAAAAAAAGAAAAATATTAAAAATGGCAGAAGTAGGCAAGATTTAAAGGCCTGGCCTTGCAGTAGTCAGCAGAAGAAAATGGAGAGAAGTTGGTCTTGTTGCCTGTTCTCTTGTTGCTTTGGAGCTCCACTCTCAGATCACTCTTGGTCCCTCTTGCAGAGAGTTAAGTTTGCTCTTCTGCTTCCCTAAGGCAGGTATAAAAACAGTTTCTTTGGGATTGGTCTCAACTTCATTCATTTATAGCGGAGAACAAATTTAGGACCTTGCACTTGCCAGGTAGGCACTTATGCCACTGAGCTCTCCATGCCCTCTTCCTGCCAGAGAGCCTCTCATTTTCTCTGGCAGTCCTCTCTACATCCCCTGGACTTCGTAGTATGCTCTTCCTGGTTTTGCTGCCTCCATATTCAGTGCTGTGACTGCTACCCATACTCCATACTCTATAGTCCCTCTATCTTCCAAAGCCAGTAGCTACTACATTCAACTCTCCACTTTCACTGTTCAATAGAGCACATTAAGGTTTCTTAAATCTGTTTGAGGTCTGAGCCCCATCACATAAGATAGTGGGGATGATGGCTGGGAGGGTTTCAGATGGGAGTTACTCTTCTAAAATTTAGTGTTTTTTTTTTTTTCTAAAACATTGCATGAGCCCTGACTTGGAGGTCAAACAGATGCTTCTGTTGGCCTTCCAAATTGAGGCAGTTGCGTGCTGTCATTTTAGGGCACATATTTGTTTGAATGCCCTTGGTAATGAAAAGACAGGACAGTGAGTGAGTCAGGTTCTGAGCTGCCTACGGCCTCCTGCTTCTGAAAGCTGGTTCTTCTGAATTGGAGCTAATTTTGGATGGCTAATGAGGTGGATGGTTGCTAATAACTTTCTCTTGCTAATTGTAATCTCTCAGTACTGTGCACAAAAGGAGAATACTCCCTCCCCCTTCCCCTACTGTTTAGAAGGGAAATAAATCCGTTTTCATGATTGTTCAGCAATGAAGGAGTTCCCTAGTTGGGTTGTGTAGAGTCAATAGAGTTTATAGGAAAGAATCCTAGACAAAGATCTGAAGGCTTACATTCCAATCTCAGCTCACACTGAGTTATCTTGGGCATGTCACAAATCTGTTTCTGTATCTGCCCTATGAGCTCTGCAGATATATAAATGGAAGCAGTTGGCAAACTTAAATTTTGTAATGTTTTAAGTACTGCCTTTTATCAGTTTGGCCCCTGACTACAATACCAGAGAAATATATCTAATTTTTCCAAATAAGTTCCTTCTTTCCCTGAAGCCAGCCTTTTCAAGAGTCAGGAAGTGGATTCATTAGAATTAGACCATTCTTGCCTCAGAACCTGTTTTTTCACAATTTTTATTAGTGCATGTTTGCAGTATGTAATTGATGTAAGGGAAACTATAACTCCCAACCTGCTGGGTGTCAGTTGTGCTGAGCTCATTTGTTAGTTTTTTTTTTTTTTTTTTTTTTTTGCATGGTGGAGAAGCAGAAGTAGAAGAAAGGGAAGGAAAGGCCCTTAGTGCCATTGAGGGGGATGTGGAGAGTATCGATGGCAGGGAGATGGAGGAATCCTCTAACCTGAGACAGGAAGGCTGAGATTTTATGAACTTTTGATAGGGGTGGAGTTTGAGGGGCAGGCTTAGTGACATCTAGGGAGCTGATTGGGGCACCCTTGTGTGTGAGAAAGGTATCCAGGACTAGGGTGGGGAAGAAGGAGGAAATGGTCATTGGGAAGATAAGCTACTGTTTTTGGGATTCAGCCATGTTGACTCAGGGTCATGGTATCCTAGCAGTTTGTACTTGGGTTGGAACCTAGCAATTTCCCCTGAAACTGAACAAATTCCAAAGGATAAAGAAGGTTAGGATTAGGAAAGGTTTACTGGGGGAATGGGAACACCTCTTGAGAGACAGGAGGGGACCTGAAAGTGGGTTGCCACTCAGGCCCTTTTTCCCAGATAATTTATACAGTGAGTACAATATGAGTCTAGCTATAATCAACCTATAGGATTACAAGTACAGCTGCTTAGCTGATACTGGTCCAACATAGTAGCAGGTCACGTAGCAAGGGTACATAGAAAAAAGGCATCTTGTGGGAAGATGTGTCCTGGTGCTCTGGTCACTCACCTGGGCGACCGATGCCTGTCTGAACTTCCTGGAGTAGGTGCTAATTATAGTTCCAAGTTACTGCTTATCCCTTAGGGAGGCCCGCAGGCCTGCCCCTTGTATCTTTATCTTGTGGCTTGGTCTTCTTTAGATGCACCTCCAGTCACATTCTGATGTCTTTTATTTTTTTCTGCTGACTTCCTTGACAGCTCAGTCCCCCTCTGACTATATATTAACTTATATCTAACTTAGTTACATGTAATATGATGGCATTCATTGTGGGGAGCTGGTACATAGATGTAACACATCTTAACTGTGTTTATGGAAAAGCTGACACTAAACCATTCTTTTATTTTTCTCATTGTTTACCCACCCCGAATCTGGAGACTTTAGGAACGCTTTCATCCATTTTGCCCTCTCTCTGTCGTTTAATTGGATTATAATTTTAAGGAGTTTGTGATCATACTGTTTATTTATTAAACTAAATGTGACAGCATGTATTTTTAACTTTTAAATGATTATATAAGACTTTTTCAGCCTTTGAGACATGTTGACTGTAAGGTGGAAGGTATTTATATTCCATGCTTTGGCTTTGGATATACCTGGATTATAGGCTAGACTCTCATCATTAGTTGTGACTGTGGATAAATACTTAACTATTTTATTTTAGACTTCAGTTTCCACATTTTGTTTTGTTTTGTCATAAGAGAGGATCTCTCTATGTAGCCCAGGCTGGCTTTTCTAGTATATGGTGATTCTTCTGCTTCAGCCTCTCGAGTGCTGGGATTATAGGTGTATGCACCATGCTCAGCCATGGAATTTTATAAATGGGATCTATTTTTATAAAGGAATGGGAACTTTATAATGGAATCTACTTTACAAAGCAGTTGTTAGGATAATCAATATAAATTGCACATTTGTCTAACATAGAAAACAGACTTAGAAAATGTGACCTGTTAATATATATCTAATAATAATAATGGTCTTTGAAACTGCACAGAAAGATCTCCATTGTCAGTGTTTAAGGGGTTTTAAATCTTGTTTTAAAATAAAAATGTATTACCATATGCATCATAACTCAGCAATTCAAAGAATAGTTTTGACTTGGACCCATTTTCTTCTGTACAGGTAGACAAATGAACTGAATAAAATGAGCATTTCTTCTTCCTGTAGTGGGAAGTCTTGTTTCGTCGGTCTTAGTGACTTGCTTAGTTGCGTGAGAATCATGCTGATAGTGTTTCCAGTTGCCTCTGAATTGTATAGGATTTGGGGTTACACTAGAACTGCATGGTTTTTAATGGTTCTGAACATTCCAAATGTGAAAATAAAAAAAAAAAAAAAACAACAACAGGTGATTCCTAGGGCATCATTACAGAATTTGAGAGGATGTAAATTCCTGAAGTTAATAGAGAATGTGTGTAAATAAGGCCATTTGTGGTTTCATTTACTGGTCAAGAAGATGGTTCACAGTAGTGCTCTTTTTGGAAATTTACTGATGTCTATTTTTCTGTGATCACTGAACTGGCTGGTAGTAAAGTGAATGAAACCAGCATCTGTTTTGTTTTTTATTTATTTATTTATTTTTATTTTGAGACAAGGTCTCGCTGTGCAGTTCAGGCTGACTTTACGCTCAACTTTTGTAGCCTCCAGGCTGGTCTTGAACTCACAGTGATCCTCCTATTTCAGAGTCCTGAGTACTGGGATTACAGGTGTGAGCCACCACGTCCAGTTTGAAACCAGCATCTTTACCTCTACTTTTTTTTTCATTAATTATTTATTTCTGTATTTTACGTAAGGGTCTACAGGGTGTTCAGGGTCTCGCTACTAGAGTTACCTCTACTTTTATATTTGTTAGCATTGACTGTGCCCTGGTGAGCTGGTGGCAGTTTGAGTGTGACTGAGACAAAGCTATTGGACACCACTGTATCAGGCAGAGAGTTCAGCTCATCATAAAGGGCCTCAAGCCTCCATCTGTGATTCTAAAATGTCTCCTGTGTTGAAGAATGGTATCTTTGGCTGCTTGGAGCCTGTATTTCCTTAAAAGGAACAAACGCTGAATGAATGTAGGAGATAATTTAGAAAAGCATATTCCAGGCAGACTATTTAGTCTGAGCTTGTTAACTGCTATATTTTTCTGCAGTCTAGATTCTAAAAATTTCAGAAGTTGAAAGACTTGTATGAATTTGGAGGTCTTGACTTCTACTTGACATATTTCCTCCCTTTAGAGTATTTAGATCTGTGGGGTTCAATTATCACTATGGATATAAACAGAAAAATTTCCACTTAGCATCCTCCATTTTTAGCCCTATTATGTCTTTAGGTTTTGGACTGTAGGGAAACTGTTCAGTTTCATTCTTCCTCTCATCTGAAACATCCTTAATCTAATACTGGCAGGTCCTAATTCTACTGTCTGCTTGCCCAGTGTCTATCTTATGATACTGCCTCAATTGAGAAGTGCTGAATGGAGTGAATGAGTGAGGTACAGAATGCTTAGCAATATAGTTTTCTAGGTGCCAACTCCCAAGTTTTTCAAATAAGCTTGGATTATGATTATTATTTTACTTTCTGCCTTTGTCACTTCCTCTTACGGAAGTATAACCTCAAGCACATTCTGAGTAAATGAAAGTAGTATCAACTGTAGCTTCTACAAAGTGCCTTGAAATGTTGGTTGAAGCATGGTCTTCACCTTAGAGTTCATCAGTGTACACTCCTTACTCTTTTTGGAGCTGACTTCTAGAAAATGGCTAGGTAAACTATGTAAAGAGAGCCTGTCCAACAACCATGTTTATTTGAAGGATTGGCATTTCAGGTTTTTCTAGTTGTATGAATTGATAGGATTATACAGTGAGTTGAGCTGCTGTTATTTCTGGCTCAGTTTCTGAGTTGACTCTAGTAGGCATTCTCTGGAGTGAAGTACAGACTGTCCTGCCTCCTGTGCCTGAGAGACTACGTTTAGGGAGGGATGCACTGTCTAATGGTAGGTGGCTGGGCTGTTTGTCGTAGGCCCAGGAGAGGATAAGTAGTGGGAAAAGTCTAATCTGAATTCAGAAACCTCCAAGAGAAATATGCTACCTTTCACCTGAAATTTGGACTGAATCCCAAGATCAGTAGGTCAGTTAATACTTCTTGTTGAGGCTTACAAAAGACAGTGCATCTCTAATGAATTGCACACCCATCCAAAAGAGAGATCCTGACTTGGCACGTAAACCTACTGCCACTTTTGATTATCCTTCATCATTCTCCTGAGTTTGAAAAGGTAATGGTTTGTGCTGTGAGGAAGGAGGCTCTTCCCTAAGACATGAGGCTTTCTCATTCCTACCAGCTGGGCCCATTGCTAAAATGCTTTCCAGTGGGCTTGCTTTGCCTGGCCAGCACCTAGGCTGCCCCAGCTTGCAATTGGCCTGCTTTTGCTTTATGAGCTTCCCAGGGTGGTTCTTCTTCTAAAGGCTTGTATGAACTGCTATTACTGTCTCTTTATAGTTTAAAAATGAATCCTTTTTTGTTCTTTGCAACTCATTTGCTTTTCTTTCTTTTCTTTTCTAATTACTATTAACACCTGTTGATTCTGTTTTTTTTTTTCTGGTTGGCCTGTCACTGCATTCCTGCTCCCCCTCCCTCTAGCTGGGTTTGTCAAGTCGCCCATGTCAGAAACTAAGCTCACGGGGGACGCCTTTGAGCTGTACTGTGACGTGGTCGGGAGCCCCACGCCAGAGATCCAGTGGTGGTACGCAGAAGTCAACCGGGCAGAGTCTTTCAGACAGCTGTGGGACGGTGCTCGGAAGCGCCGTGTCACCGTAAACACCGCCTACGGGTCAAACGGCGTGAGTGTGCTGAGAATAACCCGGCTCACCTTGGAGGACTCTGGGACTTACGAGTGCAGGGCCAGCAACGACCCCAAGAGGAATGACTTGAGGCAAAACCCTTCCATAACATGGATTCGAGCCCAGGCCACCATAAGCGTCCTTCAGAGTGAGTCCAGCACCCTACAGTAGTAGTACTGTAGTCATAGAGGTGGCCCAATGACCCTTCCCTCTGCTTCCTTTCCCTCTTCCCCAGTATGATCGCTCACCCCATCCCTTGTCTTCGTTTTTCAAACCCACAACCCTTCTGGCTGTAGTGTATGAAAACATCTGTGGCAACTTTTCTTCTTTGCTGTCCTCTCTGCTTCCCTTGTTCCCCAACCCTCCTCTGTGTCTTTCTCCTCAGGACCAAAGAACTTGAGGAAGTCCGTGATTGTCCAAAATCATCTGCGCTGGGAAGAAGTGGGGAGGGAAAACTGGGAAGGTTACAAAATTTTTGAAAACACAAAACCAGGCAGTCAAAATGAGGGTAGTGTTACAATTATTTCTTTCCCTCCCCTTTAATTTTGTAGTAGGTTTCCTGCTATCTTTTTGCTGATTTCTTTCCTGGTGCCTTTCTATTTTTGTTTCTCTCCCCAATCTAACTACTTTTATATCATGTGTTTATCTGTTTGAAGCTCTCTGAATAGCTGCCTTCACCTGTATGGTTTTAAGTTTGTGTCTGCCCAGCCTCTTCCCTCCTTGTAATTTGATGTCCCACTGTTTTGTGATGGGAATGTTGCCTTGGGTGCAGTGTGGTGATGTGTTTTGATTGTTGAGCAGCATGTAAACTTGAATATCCATAGTTCCAGCTCTTTTTCTTTTCTAAAACAGTGGCATGTTTCTCTGACAGCAGCCCTCCACTGCAGGGAGAAACCTCCTCCCTGGGCCTGCCTATTCAGCCTCCTGAGACTTGCCTCTACACATCCTGCCATTCAGAGTTAGATGGCACAGAACTGCAATATGCATATTATATATTCCCCCACATCCACTCCCTGGCGCTAGGGACTGAACCCATGGCCTTTCCCTGAGCTACATCCCTAGCCTGCTTTTTATTTTGAGATGGAGTCTTGCAAAGCTGCTCACAATTGGCTGAAACTTTCAATCCTCCTACTTCAGCCACTCAGGATGGTAGGGAAAAAATGTTTTTTTGAAGCCCCATACATTGTCTCAGTCTTTTCAAGAGTTGCATCTAATTCCTGTTCATAGATAGTTTGACTTTGGTGAGTGACTTGGTACAGGGACCCTCACCCCAGAAAATAACCCTAGAAGTAGTTTGGATCCCATTCACACTAACCTTGATTCTGTTCCTTGAAAAAAGAGGAAACTAAATCTAAACCATGTTCCTTGTTCTCTAAGTGAGCAGCTGGATTGAAGTCCTCTTCATCTTTTGTAGCGGGAACAGGAGACACTGAACCCAAGAGCTTTGCTGGTCTCTTCTCTTTCTAGAAAGTGGCTTGCTTGCTACTTGTATGGTAGAAAGGAGGGAGAAGGCACCACAGAACCAACTGCCTAGGAAGAATCCCAGCCCTATATTAGATCTGGTTATAGATGAGGGGCCATTCCTATTTAATAGGAAGCTCCTTTGGGTTTTTCACATTATCTTCAAGGGCTCAGTGAGACCTGTAGACACTTCTATCTTAAAGAGTTGACTGATTTAGACAGAGTGAATAAAAGTAGTGAAAATACTATTTTCTGAGGAATTTGTTAATAACATAGCTAATATGATATGGGCCCTGAATCTACATATTTACACAAAAAATAGTAAATTAGTGCCTGATCTTTGTAAGCATTTGGGGGAAGGGGAGAGGCCTGAGAGGAGAGTCAGGAAAGGCTGCTGCAGTTGGCACTGTTGACTCAGAGAACCTGCTTCTGTGAAGGGGAAAAGAAAACCTGTCTATGTGAAAATGGGGAACATTAACCCAGTGATTTTTCTTTTCTTTTATTTTTTTAACAATTTTTTTCCCTTGCACGCCTTCTTCTCCTGCCCCCTTGCTCCCTTCCTTAAAAAAAGAAAACCAAAAACCGAAATTACCCAAATGGCCACAAAAGTCTGCAGAAATTTATAGGCATGGCCTGGGCTGGGTGTTTGCTAATTTACTTTCATGGCCTGACTCACAGCTTAGAAAGGCCATGAAAGCTAAAACAGATAAGACTTTGGGGTTGCCTGCCTATCCTGAGAGTATACAGCATCTACCAGTTTACTTTGAAACAAACTTCCTAACTTAAGGATGTTTGCATGTGGTTGAGCCAAATCTTGGCTAGTCAGTCTCCCTAGACTTGTCCACTCCATTTTAATCAAAGTTACTGGTTTTGGAGAGCTAGGCTGTTGTTTTTTTTTTCTTTTCTTTTAAAATACCTTAGATTAACTCCAAGTGAATTGTTTTATCTCAGGTGTGCCTGAGATATTGTCTCTGTGGGGAAGTTAGAGTCTTCTAACAATGACCTCCTAGCATTACTTCTCCTAGAGCTCTTTGCATAATGCAAGAAGAAAAGTGTGCCCAGTTGAGGGTATCTCACTGGCCACGGCATGTTCTTCACATGTGTGTGATGGGTAGGATAAGAGTCTCCTTCCCAGTGCTTCCAAATAGAAGTCAGTGGCAAGTAGCAGTGTTTAGCATCTCCTAAATAAAGGTATGTCACTCTTGGACTTCAACTGGGCAGTACTCAGCCATAAAAATAAAAGCCCCACCTTCATCCAGGTGCAGAATGTAGGTATGGCACTATGGCCAAAGGAACACGCTGTCATACTGGCTTCCATACACAGCAATCACAGGACAAAGCGCACCCCACAATCTGCCTGTGTTACAGAATCAAATTTAAACCTAGTTCATTATCCACTTGCTCCAGCTGACTCTCCTGAATCTTTAACACTTAACGGGGAAAGTGCTGTCCTTTGCCTTCCAAGAGTTCTTGCCAGAAAGTCTACCAGGTTGTTTTCATCAACTTCTTAATCTCCCTGAGCTGCAGTGGGCATTTGCATCACCACAGGTAAGAGTAGCATTTATTTTGGCCTCCTTGTGTTTAATCATCTGGAAACTCTTGGCCTCATTCTCAGAGTTCACCCTTTGTCGGTGCAGTCTGAGAGGAAGAACCAGAAGGAGTCCCACATGGGACAGACAATGAAATTGGATAATAAAAATTCAGTAAAAACTTTAAAAAAGTGTGTTTGGGTTTTAATGTTGCCTTGATATTTTTTAATTTATGTGGAGTACTGGTTCTATCTTTTTTGTTTTTGCTTGGTTTTGATTTTTCTTGGAATTGTGATGCTTTCTGCTGATGGTGTGTGTGCGCCTTCCATTTCAGGGTTTGCAGCCGTTCTGCTCAACTTCGTAAGGCCCAGGGATTTGGCTTCTGTCCAGTGTGTCTTGGAAACCATGGGACACCACTGCGCTAACATGTTCACATGCATCTGCTTGTGTCCTAGTGGCTGCTATGCCTCCATTATCTGTACATAGAAACTCCGTTTAATGTTACTGATAAGGACCAGTGCCGAATGGAAGATAACCTCTGTCCTTTTGCCTGAATTTGAAATCAGAACCAATTTATTAATTGAGAAAACTGAAGGTTTTGCTTTATCACAGGTTTCTTTCAAAATTCTCTAGTCAGAAATCCTACACTGGCTAGGAGGTCCTTACTTAAGTCACTACATTTTCCAGGTATCCCATGATTTCTCTATCCCTTTACCCCTCCATCCCCAAACAACATGAATTCCAGTGGAGGGAGACAGTCCTGTTTTCAACAGTTCAGAGTCAAAGGAACCCCTATATAAATAAGAGAGAGTTGCTGCGGAGATGTAGAAGCCAGTTAAAAAGAAATGGGGAGTCGTGTTTTAGAGAAAAAACCTGGGAGGAAGAAGAATAAGTATCTCTTTAAAAAAAAAAAAAATTATCTCTTACAGTGGATGGGAAAAGATGGTTAATTCAGACTTCACCTGAAAATGTTTGATCAAAAGTAGAAAAAGAACTAAGTATGGGAAAAGATTAAAGACAAATAACAGAAAACAAGGAATAAACATAGACATGTCCTGAATTTAATATAGCAATGAAGATTTCAGTGTGCTTTAAAGATAAAGCTTCCATGAATGATGTAGTGTGACTTAAAATTTTTTAGCTCATTGTGTTTCATTTGACTCATAGGATACTTTTGAAGGTAAATTGGTGATCCTGTGTTCTCTAAGCCCAGGATAGAACCAGAAAAGTGAAGTATATACCTTGTCATAGGGTGGAAGGTTGGGGTGGGGATGTTTTGGGAATGGTGATAGGGGTACAGAATTCAATCAGATTGGGTTTTAAGGCCCAGTTTTGCCACTAATAATTATGGCCTGCATAAATCATTTCACTTTTGAAACTCTAAAAAAGGAGAGGGGGTGGCTTTAAGCCTTTATAGCTCTTAAAATTCTAGGAGCCCATAATACCAAGACATACTGCACTCTAATATCATATTATCATAAAATGGAGTGTGAAGTGAAATTCTGAAAAGAAAAATTAGAAATAAATATGAACCAGAGAATAACTAATGGAATTTTTTCTCCTCAGTATTCAGAAAACGAAGAGTTCCAGTGGGAAGTTTGCTTTTAGGATCTGGACTTTCTGCATAAACAGCTATGGATCATTTGCTGTAGGTTTGACAGATTTAAATGTAGGAAACATCATACATATACCTAAGTATACTTACTACTGTTCCAAGGCCCAATGACTCCTCAGGGAGTTTGATTAGTTATATAAACAAGAATGCTTTTGTCTTTAAAACTGCAAGGTGGAGCCTGGTTTTTATAATTGAAGTTGAATTGGTTGGTGGTTCTTACAAAAAAGGTGGTATTTGAAATTGTAAGGGGGTTCTTGCCAGTACAAGCACCTGTAATACTCCCATTCTTTCACGTCTAGGCCAACTGGTCTTGAGGCTGTTGTCTGCGCTAGTGGTCATTTGCTTATAATCATTGTTTTTCCTTTCTTGACTCCAAACTGGTAAAGTGAAAGTCCTCATGTGGTCCTGTCTGCCCTCCCTCTTCTATTCTTCCCCTCCTACCCTACCCAATTCTCAGGCCAGGGCTGCAGATGCTGGAAAACTGTGGCCCCCTGTCATTATGCACTCTTATTACAGAACCAAGGATTGTCACCAGTGAAGAGGTCATTATAAGAGAAAGCCCTGGCCCTGTCACCCTGCAGTGTAACCTCACCTCCAGCTCTCACACCCTTACATTCAGCTACTGGACAAAGAATGGGGTAGAACTGACTGCCACTCGTAAGAATGCCAGCAACATGGAATACAGGTGAGAGGGGCTGGCAGCTACTGGGACTGTGGGAAGAAGCAGAGCTCTGATGGCTTTGATGTTCACACTCCATATCACCAGGAGTTTACATGTACATGCTGAAATGGTAAATTTGAAAATATTATTTAAAAGACATTTTGCACCAGGGATAGTGGTGGACACCTGTAATCCCAGCTCCTAGGAGGTTAAGGAAGGAGGACTGTTACAAATTGAAGGCCAGCCTGCGCTGCATAGTAAGACCTTCCCCTCTCCCCTCCAAAAAGCTGTTTTATTGCAGTGAGTTGAACTGTTAATAAAACTGTGACCTTTGTAACAACATGTTCTTACTTCTTTAAGGGGCTTACCCTGGTGTATTTCAGGACTTACTGGGAGTTGTTAGGTACATGTTGAAAAGATGAACCTGAGAAAGTTTCTTCAAAAATGCAGTGTGAACTCTTTATTTCTGTGAACTGAACTGTTCACCAAACGGTGAACTTTGTTTGACATGAGATGTATTTGGTCCTCACCTGGATAATTTGATATCTCTGATGTGAGGCTGAGGAATTTATAAAAGACTCCCAGATTATTCTAGCAAGTAGCTAGGTTGAAAGATAACAGTAACCTCCTCCCTGTGGTAACACTACGGGCAGCTGTGTGAATCACAGGTAGGATTGCCAGTAGAATCCAGCCCTCTGACCTGCTCTAGTGCTTGGAGGGATCAGAGTGAAGTCTGCTTTGAGACTTGGAGGATGAAACTTCCTGAATTACCTTTCAGGAACCTTACAGTCACCCTGACCTGATAGTACCAGCAAGCCCAGGATCTGCAATGAGGATGGTCACCTGGAAGAAACCTCTGGAGGGGAATGTTCGCAGGTCTTAGTTAATTGACACCCAAAGAGTAGGTGCTTTTTGGAACATCTTAAACACATGACACCTCGTTTTTCAGAGTAGTTTGTTTCTGGCTGGAAATCAGTTTGGAAAAGGATTGGCTAATCCTGCTTGGCAGTTGATGCGGTGCAGAGAAAGCACTGGACTGAGGCCAGGGGAGCCTGCGTGCCCAGCAGTAGCAAGGGCATTGTGCAGTGTTTACAGTGTTGAGAACTTTGACACCATCAGGAGAGCCACAGAAGTTTGTAGATTCTTTCCCTTTCTTCAGGTGAGAAAACTATATGCCCCAAAGTGTAATTCGTGGCTGCTTTGAAGGTCACATACTGTATTTGCTAAGTTTCAGAACAAAGACTAGGTTCTAGGTCTTTGGCCTTTTTAGATTTGTTGCAGAATTTTTTCTTCCCCTGCTACACCAGTACCACTTGGTGGTGAGTTAGTAACTATTTCCACTGTAGTTTTTCTCTGATACCAAAGTAGAAATACAGCCTCAGCTGTATCCTCATGGTTTGAAAAGGATTAATTAATTTGAGATGTTGGGGTTGAACAAAGGTATTTATTCTTAGTCTGCCCATCAGTTTTACAGGTTTTTTTTTCCTTTTCTCTTTTTTCCATTCACCAAATAGTACCTGTTTTAAGGTAGCAGCAGGCCTCCAGTGATACCGGCGTGGGGTTGGGCGTAGGGAGGTCTTGCACTATTGCCCACAAAGCTTTGAGCTATAACTTCAAGATTTGTCCTGGCTCTATGCCTGCTCTCTCCCTCCCCCCCCCCAACATTCTAAGATATTCTGCATCTCTAGTTTTTCCAGATAGTCCACATTTGTGGAATAACAACTAGAGCTATTCCGTTGAGCTTCAGTAAGTCATCCATAGAGCCAGGTCTAGAAACCTTTTGCCTAATGTGTGGGGACTCTGTGTGCTTCATTTCTTGGCCATTGTCTAGTTAAAGGGGATGGTGGGGGGGTGGGATTCTAAGCCCATACAGCTGGCCTCAATCTAGGGAGACTTCTTCCCTGGTTTATCTAGGGGAACTTAGAATTGATCTGAGCCGTAAATAAGAGTGACTACTGCTTCTCCTCCTGCACATTCTGGAATACTTGTTATGAGAGCAGCTGGCCTCCATCTATTCCTATTGAGAGCAGGTTGAGTTTTAAGATGTTTGTCAAATTGAGAAGATACCTTGACTGCTCCTATTAGAATATTAGGCTGTTGTGGACTTGCGGAGACTTGCCTGGGAGTGGGCTATTCCTCTTCTCATCCAGAGTGAATCATCCATATTCTCAGTCCTTCCTTCCTTCCTCCCTTCTTCCCTCCCTCCCTCCCTCTCCATCTCTGTCTCTGTTTGCAATACATAATTGTTGAAAAGTTTGTTTTGCTGGTGATCTTCAGTCTCTTTACTCTCTTTCCCCTTCCTCTTTCCCAAAGACTCTGCCTCATTCTGGGTCTCTTGTGTTTCATTTTTGGAATGAACAGTAAGATAGGCACATGATTGGGCCAGTAAGTGGATAAGTTTTTTTCAGTAGATGTTAATTAGTACAGTATAGACTGGATTTTAACAAGTGTCATATTTTAACCACTAAGAAAAACAGCAGGAGTCAAGCTCTCCTGGGGTTTACTTATCCCCTGATCTGAAAGCTCTTGATTCTCTAATTTTCTGTAATTACTCAGCAGTCTTTCTGCACATTTGGTGTGTATGTATACCAGAGTGTACTGAGATGGTGTGAAGTTGCCCACAGAAACAAGAAAGCTGGTTTGTGATTACTTGCAAGATTGAGAGATGTGATCCCACGTGTGTATTGTGTCCTTCCTCTCTGCCTAATTTGGTCTCGGTCAGTGTATAGTTTTTCATTTTGAATTTGTGTTCATTTAATCATTTATTGATTTCTTTACTGTACTTCAGGCACACAGGTGAGGTGATGGTTATAGGACTGTGCATCAGTTAAATAGTGCCTACCCACATAGAACTTGTTTGCTAGGGAGTCAGTGTGAATCAAGTAGTCACATACGTACATGCATAATTGCGCATTGTGATGCGCGCTCTAAAGAATCACAGGGTCATATGAGCTATCTCCCTGGCCCTGATAAGGCTTTTTTTTTGGTCTTAAACTGCATCTCTGTGGCTAATATTCTGTTGTCAGATTTTGTTGCTTGCTTAAAAAAAAACAAAACTCAAAAACACTATACCTGATTGCTGTCTGTAACTTATAGAGGGCATGCTGCTAAATATTTAGTCTTTAGGAATGCTCAGAACCACCCCTCCATTGTTGTTTCTCTGAGTATAACTATGAGGCAAGAAGCTATAGTGGTTGTACTGTCCTCTAGACCTCAATAAAAAAATTTAGTATTTGGTATGGGCCTGTTTTTAAATCAGATTTTATTGGTACATTTTAGATACACATAATGATCACATTCATCATAGAGAATTTATACTTGTACATGATATAACTTGATTCTTTTTTCCCCATTCTCCTTCCCTTCAACCCTTCCTCCCTTGGCCCTCTATTTTGATTACTTGCAGTTTTTTTCTTCCTAATAGACTGGAGTATCTTTAAGATTAGGGGCCATTAGTTATTCCTTGTGTTCCTGGCATCTAGTAAGGAAAAAGGTATACATGCTTTGGGATGCACAGAGGAAAGTTTTTACTTTTTGTTAGGAACAGGTAAGTTGTGTTATGGAGTAGGATTTGTAGAACAGGGTCCCTGCTACCCCCTTTGAGCTTCTTTTTGCTGTATATTCTTATCATACTCAATTACCTCACTTTCTTTTTCTTTTCATCTCTGCAGGATCAGTAAGCCGCGAGCTGAGGATTCAGGCGAATACCACTGTGTATTTCATTTTTTCAGCGCTCCTAAAGCAAATGCCACCATCGAAGTGAAAGGTACAAACTGGCAGACGCCATGGTAGTAGTCTCTTGTTCACTCTAAGATAGCACCTTGGTTTAGACAGTTGTCAAGCTGTTCTTTTTTTTGTGGAACCAGGAATTGAACTCAGACCCTTGTACTTGCCAGGGAATCACTTACTCTACTGAGCCATCTCCCGGCCCCTTAACTTTTTTTTTTTGGCAGAACCGGGGATTGAACTCAGGCCCTTGTGCTTGCCAGGGAAGCGCTTATTCTACTGAGCCATCTCCTAGGCCCTGTTCTTATTTTCATTTTGAGACACATTATGGTTAGGACCACAGATTCCGGAGCCTGACTGCCTGGGTTTAAATCCAAACTCTCTCATGTATTAGGCAAGTTACTAGCTTCTGATGTAGGCAAGTTACTGGCTTCTTTGTGCATTTAGTTCCTTGTTTGTAAAATGAGGGTATCAGTAGTATTTACCTCACGGGTTTGATAGGAGGCCTAAGTAAGTCAATGTAGTAGGTTGGTCTATACGAAATGCTGTTTTTATAGTTCATGATTAAATGTTGGCACCTTGGATGGCCTAACCTCATATAAAAGCTCTTAGTCCAGTGCTTTGCGTGTTATAACATGGGTGTCCAGTGAGTTGGCAGGATTGGGTGAAGTACAGCGTGCAAATGAGTATAAACCATTTGTGGGTAATTCATAAATTTAGTAGAAAACCTGTGGACACATAGCATCTTACGGGTGAGGCCATAGTAGATTTTAAGAAGGGCAAATTAAGAGTTACCTAACATTATTTGTGTCAGTTTTCCTATCATATTCACAGGAAGCAGCCAAGACACAGAAAAGAGAAACCTTGCCAGATATGTGTGCCACGGTAAGCTGGTGGCAGAGCTACCATGGAGCCCAGGTCTTGACTCCCCAGTTTAGTCTTGCTCCACTGTCATAACAAGACCAGGGGAGGCAGGCCTTCTGTTTGAGGTTAGAGTGGAGAGGTGAGGTTTTTAAATTTTTCATTTGCTTAGGAAGAACACAGATTTCTTTAAATCTATAGTGTCATCTCAAGAAACCAGATAGATTTAGGATAAGGAACCTATTTAACAGGTATTGGTCTTTAAAATAGTTAGAGGATTAAAAATCTAGATTTGTGCTGGGTGACATAGCTCAGTGGTAGAGCTCTTGCCTAGCAAAATAAAACAAAACTTGAAGACTTAGTTTCCATCATCTGGTAAGAAGTGAAAGAAGTAGTGTATCTTTGGAACCTAACCCTAACTTGTGGAGGAAGGGACAGTTTGTGCCTCCTTGGGTTGTCACAATCCTCAAGGCCTGAGCAGGTAGAGTCACAGTGGTTACAGGTCACACAGGAGGCTTGGTGTTTGACTTCCTTAGTGGCTTTTCTTGGAAAAATCTAGGTGCTTTTCTGGGTTTGAAGAATGCCACATCTGTGCAATGTGAGGATGACTGGTGTAAGAGGACGTTTTTGCTACAACAGTGAAGGCCTGTTCTAGCCAGCTGAGCTGAGCTGTGTGGAGATTTCCACATAGGAAACTTGAGGACCTGCAGCAATTGGGCTGAGCTCATGGCACAGAGTCTGAGGAGCGTGCGTGACAGTGAGAGAGGAAGATTGGCCTGTCTGGCTGGTGCTCTTTCTCATGCCCAAGGAATGAATAATTTTATACACAGCTGCAAGTCCTGGCTGACTGTGATCCTTAAGGATTGGTAGGTAGGTAATCATTTTTCAGGGTAGAAGCAAAAGGGTTTTTCATTAGTTTGGCTGCTATAGAAGGTGGGGTTCAGCAGCCCCAGAGTTATGAGTTTTCACCTTTCTCCAGCAGATGTGGTAGTAGTGGAAAGGGGCAGAGCATAGGTGGCTGCAGTGCGTATGAAGTTGCAACTTGCATTGCGTCTTCCGTGGTGCTATACTCTAGGCTCTGGCTGCTTCATTGCATTTGGAATGTTGCACTTCTGTCATACCACAAGGGGGAAGACAGAGCAAGTGGTGGTATCCTGGATTAAAGAAGCAGACCTTGAGAAAAGTGTGTTTTATGAAATCCTGATGCATATTTTGTGACTATATTAGATATGTAGTTAGCCTGTCAGGGACATTTCATACGGAATTTAGTCTTCTGGTGAAGGCTATGAAGAACATCTGTCCTTTTCTATATAAGTTAAAAAGGTTTACACAGGTCTAGGATCATATTCTAAGCTAGCTTCTAATTGTAATTGGTAGAAAACATGCCATACATTTAAAGTGAGGTTTGTGTTAACTCTCAAACCACTGTCATATATACTCTTATTTTATTCCCTTAGTGCCTCCAGGGTAGGGTGAGAGACAACTAGTTATTTTTATAGGGACAGTGCTTTCAAAAAACATCTACTGAGTAATAGGTAAGAGGCGAGTGTACTTGAGACCAAAAACACAGGGAATTCAAGAAACATAAGCGACCTTTTTACTGAAAGGAGACCCTGAGAGTCTTCTCTCTTTATGGCTTTTGATGAGTCAGCACTTCAAAGCAACGATAAATGTTTCTTCAGTACTTATTCAGACATTTCTTCCTATCTGGCTTTTCCTGGCTTTCAGAATATATGTAGGGAGTTGCTGGGGGCCCAGCACTGTGAGAAGGGAAGGGCTCAGCTGAGTCAGGGACTGGACATTATGTGTTTACATGTAGTGGTGAAAGCCTTACATCTGAAATAGGCTTTTCCCCACTTCTTTTAAAGGACAGGAGTAAGGCATGGTGTAACTAGGACATTAGGATTTCTCCTGAGGGTTGTGTTTCTCAGGTATTTGGCAGGTGATCTGGAATGGAGGTAAAGGTAGAGCCTGGTTGGCCAGGTGAGAGGAAACATCTGTGACTTAGCCTGAAGCCTGGCTTTTTCTGGGCTCTTCTTACCTCACTTTGTGACACTTCAGAGGTGGTGGCTTCTTGATTGTATGCCTTATAGAAGATTTATGAATTAGGTGTTCAAAATTTGTAGCCCTTTATTCTTCAGCCCTCTGCCCCTTATTCCTTCTGTTTTTTTTTATCCTTTTCTGAAATTAAAATATATACTCAAAAATCAGTATTTCTATTTCATTTACACCGTAAAAAGTAAAATTTCCTCTCATGAATCCCAAATTCTATCCTCATTTCTCTGCCAGTTTACTACAGAAGACAAGGAATTTGTTTTATCATTTTGGTGGTCATCAAAACCTCTGCCGCAGACACACCACAGGCTCTGGTATGAGGTGCAGCCCATTCTCAGAAAATGTGTACCTGCTGACATAGTAGAGCCACCTCTTGCAGCTCACTAGGCATTTCTAATGAGTTTATGGCTACAAAAGTCACTTTGGTCTTGTGTTTCCCTCTCCCCACTTCTTGGTTTCTTGGCATTATTTTTTAGGACTGAATGTTAGGATTTCTAGAAGAGGGTTTACCTTGTTTCCACTTGCTGCGGTCCTAGTGCTTCACCCCTGACCCATCTCAGAGTCCAGACAGCTGAGGTGGACTGTGTGGGGATGACGAGTATCAGTGAGAGCAGTAATACAAGTCTCACGCTTGTGTAGCTCCCTTGGAGTCCAGACAGCAGTATGTGTACAGGCATTTCTTGTCCTTTCCAAGTTATTCCTGACCTTCGTTACTAACAAGAATAGCTGACATGACTGCACTTACTACTGCAGGTCCTTTCTTCTTCAGTCTTCACAGCTGCAGTGGTACATGCTGTTGCTATCTTGCAGTACTAGGAATTGATGTGGGACCTTTACTAAGCTAGTATTCTTTTTTTTTTTTTAATGCTTCACGAATTTGCGTGTCATCCTTGTGCAGGGGACATGCTAATCTTCTCTGTATCATTCCAATTTTAGTATATGTGCTGCCGAAGCGAGCACACTAGTATTCTTTTTAATTTAAGAATTACTCAGTGAATTTTAAGTACATGACATCACTTTTTGTGTGTGTATCGGGGGGTCTTTTTTTTTTCATAATTTTATTGAGAAACAAATAGCAATGAGACAGTTTCAAACCAAATTGGTAGGACAGTTTCAATAATTAACACATTGCATACATTCTTCCTAGTGGTTAATTGCTGTACAAGATGCGGACATGATAGCCTATTTACAAACACCATTAGAACGAATCCCTCTATTCATTAAGAGAATGTAACTATCTATCCTAACCACTTTGAATACACAGATACAAAATGGACATTCATCTGTATCCCCTTTTTTTGTTAAGGGGGGTCTTTTTAAGATGGTTTATCCATGAAGTTCAGGCTGGACTTGAACTCGCAGGGATCCTCCTGCCTCAGCCCTCCCAAGTACTGGGATTACAGGCACGTGCTACCATACCTGGCAAAATCACTTAATTTTAAATGTTTTTAAAATATATGTATATCAGTTTATAAAAGTAATGCTACCACCTACATCAAGATATTGAAGAAAAATCTTACATATAAGTTTCTCGTAACATCCTTATTTTTGCCTAATAAAAATGTTAACTCCATTTCTATGACCTAATGGTCTCTACTATTTCTTAAACCTTTTAACTTGTTTTATACAAATGTGAGTATCTTGAATCAGAGATTGATTAAAAAAAACCTTTAATTTGGACCTTATTAGAAATTTAACCAGTTCATGGGTATAATGTATTCTATCTCAGTCAGTATATTTTATGCAAAATTTAATACTTCCTTGGTTTTTCTTTCTCACTAATTTTCCTTGGTTTTTCATTTGCTTCCAATTCCAGAAACTTGGAGTATATGTAATCTAGTTTTGTCCTCAACTCAGTGGCAAACTGACTTAAATTAATGACCACTGAAGCAATAATTATTGGTTTTCCCAATTCAGCACTTCATATATATTCACTTCTCTCCAACAGTGCTTTGAAAATTTTCTTTTTACATTATCCATATTAACATTATGAACTTGTTAGCTTTTTTTAAAAAAAGAAAATAGAACTGTACTATTTTCTAATTCTGTCAAATTAACATTTAGATTGTTGTTACTGTTCTTGACCTGCCCACGGTGACAAAGCCCTTTTATCTAACATATATATGGCATGACAACATGCATTGTTACCTATAACATTACATGGCAAAAAATAAAATAGTATCGAATACTTGGCATATACTTTGACAGTTTAAACTATTAAAAAAAAATCTATCTTACAGATCTGTTTTGCATTTAAATTTATTACTCTATGTAACAATTTTAGACTTCATGCTTAACTTTCATCAAATCTTTCATTTAACTTGCTTTACTCTTTAACTTTTGTGTTTTGTTTTGTTTTTGGTACCAGGGATTGAACTCAGGACCTTGCACTTGCTAGGTGCTGAGCTCTCTGGCAACCTACTCTTTAACTTTTCCATTGGCTGCAGTAAATCATTCAGCAAAAATTTTAGAGACAGTTCCTTGTCCATAAACTTTAACCCCTTGGCATCTAAGAATGTCTTCCATTTGCCCTTCCTGCCCAGATGTTAACTTGGCAGGGTTATAATTCCTGATTCTAAATGACAGTATCCACTCATTTTCCTGTCTCATGGGGACAGTCCTTGTAGTCCCCAGCTTTGTGCAGAAGAGATGTTGGAGCTTTTATTAAATTTATCCTGTGTGCTCCCTAGGTACCAGATGGTGAAAAAGCACCTCTGTCGATTGAGAACCATTGTCTGAGAGGGAATATGTGCGCCTTCTCCTCAGTGTTTTCATTTAGCAAAAGCAGGCTTACTGAGCCCAAAGCCTGTGTCATTCTTTCTTCTCTCCAGACCAGCCTCATACTCCTTTTTGGCTTAGCCCATGGCTAGCAGTAAACCTTAGGTTCTTCCGCCTTTAGCCGGGACTTTATTTTGCTGATAGCAAACATGAGATGTCTTTGGGGTTCGAAAGGTTGCTGAAGGAAGCAAAAAAGATTGCAAAATGAGGGTGCTTACATTGAAACAGTATACTCATGCACAGCACCTCACATGATAGGGTTTTGAAATAAGTTGCTGATATTTAAGTTTGCTTTTGAAAATGAGCACTAAACAGGCAGTCTGTGTAGGAGGTTTATACCTTGAATCCATTCTCAGGTCTTTTCTCTTACTTTTTTTTTAATATCAGCTTTAGGGGAACCTATGTGAGGTCTGAGTTGGTGCATTCTCTAGCATCTTAGCCTAGTGGAGAAGTAGACATTTTGCTCTGACTGCAGGTTGGTAAGGCAGCAGGATCATGAAGTATAGGTATTTGTCCTTAGTCAAAAGCCCAGACTGCCCACTAATAAAACTGGGTCAAGTGCCATTGGGTAGCTAGGGACCCTACATGGCTCTTCATCAGGATACTCAGAATGCCTGTTTACTAATGTGATTGAAGTATATGAGTGACAAGGCCAGGAGCCAAGTCTGAGTCTGTTTTCAGCTGACTTTTTTGCTTTCTTATTCTTGCCCCTCAGTCACTGCTACCCCCACCCCACCCCCCGGGAGGAGAAGGAAAAGGTGTACCCTGTGTCTTTCACAGCATAAAGCCTTGGTCAGACTCCTCAGAATTGCTTCCAGACAGAACCTGGTTAAGCAGTCCCTTGTTAAGTGACAAGCCTGTACATGGTGAGGCACTAATACAAGCTGTTGATCAACATAATTTGTCAGTATCTGACTTGGTAAAAACTTGATTACAGGGGGAAAAAAAGCCCTGTTAGTAGTAGTGTCTGCAAATGGGAAAGCACATGGTAACCACCATCTCTCTGATTTCCTAGAAACTTACTGCCCGAGCCTCAGACTTGCCTTTTCTTTTCCTTGGCTGATTGCACAATCTAAGTGTTTATTTGTTTATTTTTTCTTTTTTTTTTCCTTTTGTGGTACCGGGGATTGAACTCAGGACCCAGCACTTGCCAGGCAAGCACTTATTCTACTGAGCTTTGTCCCCAGCCCTAAGTGTTTATTTCTAAGCTTGATCTATAACCTGGTATAGAACATTACAAAAGTGTAATTTAACCCTCACAGGACCGCTGGGAAGTATGTGGGTTGTATTCCCATTTTACCAAAGTGAATACCGACACTTAAAGGATTTTTAAGGATTAGCCCTACTGTATCCAGTGAGTAGAGCCTTGAGATGGCCCAGCTTTCTCTGGCTCTAAGTCCAAGGTTGTGTTCTTTACATTATTCTATTTGATTTCTGCTCTGTCAGGTTAACTAGTCCCTCAGGCCTAGGGAGTCTTACTACATGAATAAGTAAAGATATCACGTGGGCAGTTTGCTGTGTACTTACAGTAATGTATATTCTCAGCATTTTTTGTGGACCTTGTTCTTGTTTGATTTTTATTCTTATAAAGGTACAAATGCATGATCTCTGGAATTAGCTTTGAACTGGATGATAGCATTTATTTACTAACTATAATTTTAGACATTAAATAACTTTTCCAAATTTCAGTTTTCCCACTTGTGAAACTGGGCTAATACCTGCTTCATCAGTTGATATATTTATTTATTCACGAATCATAAATTACCCTAAAGCTTAGTGGCCTAAGACTACAGATACCTGTCATATCAGTTTGTGCAGGTTCAGAATTGAGTGAGCAGTGTGGTAGCTGTCCTGAGAGTTCCGTGTGCTATCGCTGTGGCTGTATTCCCCCAGAGGCTCAGCAGGGCTTCAGGTCCTGCTCTCAAGGTGGAGGCCTTAGTGTATCACCCCAGGGGCCTTCCAGCAGCTCTCTGTCCCTCCATCATGGTATCTAACCTTCCTGTGGGGCATGTGGTCGAGAGCAAAGAACAAGTCACAGTGCCTTTTATGAACTCATTTTCAGAATTGGACGCCTTCATTCCTGCTTTATTTTGTGCGTTAGAAGGGAGTCACTAAGTTCAGCCCATATTCAGGAGAAGGGCAATTAAGTTTTGCACCTTAAAGAATAACATATCAAAGAGGAGATTCCTGTGGGGCTGAGCACCAAGAGGCCTCTTCCTGGCCCCTGTTACCCGATGTGTCCTCTCTGAGCATCTGCTTCCTTCCTTACCTGGGGGGCTGTCTCACCAGCTGGTGGTGCAGGAACAGGCACTCTGACTTAGCAGCTACCATAAAGCAGAGACTAAAGTGGCAGTTTTGTAATCACTCCCTTTAGGGAAGAGTGCTGTGACTTTGACTCAATCCTAGTGGTGCTTTCTTCATCTGAAGGATATGTGGGCCTTGTTCTTGAGTAGTAAGGGGCTGGCCCTCATGATTTTTGCAGTGTTCAGTAAGAGAAGCAACAATCTAACTCTTGGGACTCTCTTGTAGCTTTCTTTGCTCAGAACTTGGGTTTAGCTGAGCTCTGAGTAGGGTTCACATTTCTGAGTTATAATTCATGTCTTGCTGCCAAGACAGTTTGAACCACTGGTCGTACATGCATGACTGACCTATTAGGCAGCTTTTTATTAAGTTTGTTAGTAAAAAAGCCTGATAAAAGTGATTAGATCCATTTGTACCACCAGTGATACAAGCCGCCTGATGAGACAGTCATGCATGTGCCACCAGTGCTTCAAGTTGGCAGGAGACATGGGAACACAAGTGTCTGCAGAACACTGCAGCTGGAGAGCTCAAGGGTAAGTGGTGGTCTTCTAATGAACACGGAGGTGGGCGTGAAGACTGGCTCCCCTCCCCTGCTTCTGGGCTTTTCAGTCCAGGGCCTTGCAGAACAGTGACTCCTTAGAGGCCATGGAACCGTGTATGCCAACTAAACTTTCAGTGACTGCTTTGAGGATGGAGTTAAAGCTGATAGTACTGAATTCATAGTGCTTTATGGCATTCCTCAAATAACTGACCCCCAGTGGGTGTTCTCTCAGGGGTAAAGCAAAATAAAAATGGGAAAATGCACCACATGTAAGCTGATTTCTGAAAATTCTGTCACTACCCAAGGCAGCATCTCTGAGCATCCCACTTGGTACTCAGCTGCCTACTCGTTAGCTGCACTTGGGCATCAGCTGTGCATCCTAACTGCAACTCTTGGTCTTGACATTACTGTTTCCTCCCAAGCATAGTCAGCCAGCAAGCAAACAAAAACTACTTGGAGTTTTCTGCAGCCTTCTTTATCTTAGTCACTGCCATGCCTGTTCTTGGCAGTTGCTCAGGCCAACACCTTGAAGCCATCCATGACTCCTTTTTCTCTCATGCCCCATGTCCAGTTCATTAACAGCTGTATTAACTCAGCCTACAAAATCTGCTCAATGTCTATCTGCTTTCACTCCTGCTTTCCCTGTGCAAACCCCCTCTCGTCTGGATTATGTGAGTCAACACCTGCTCGCTGTCTCTGTACAGTTGTCCACATAGTACTTAAAACACAGCTCCAGTAACCCCCAGTGGCTCTGGCATACTCAGTTTATAAGTGCCCGAGCTGTTCCAGAGACCTACAAAGTCTTGCCTGATCTAGTTCCCCAGTCTCTCTTAATTCTTCTCCTGTCTTCTTGATTACTGTGTTTCAAACATACTCGCCTTTGCTGTTTCTTGTGTGTAACAACCATACAAGTACCTTGAGGCCTTTCCTTTTCTCTCTGGAGTGTTCTTCCTCCATACATGTGGCCTCCTGCCTTATTTTCTTTACAACTATGCTAAAACATCTGATCAGAAGATCCTTTCCTGACCCCTCTGTGATGTGTCCGGCTCATAGGTGGTACTCAGCAGATGGATCAGCGTGGTGTAGCTTTCCTCCTCTTCTGACATCTCCTGGCCACACCATGATGGTGTTTTGGTTATGTTATAGCTATGGAGCTTACTCCATATGTTTTGACTATAGAAAGCTCTAAAGAAGGTGACCAGTAGGCCTGGAAAGTGACAGGGGCTGTGGGAAGTTTGGCTTGGGAAAGATAGAGCCTGCCTAACTACTTTGGTGGTAAAGAAGTTTGAGAAGAAAAACAAAATGATATTTCTTTATGACATCCGGTCTATTGCACAAAGTGGTGCTAAGCAGGCCTATTGGGCAGTGCCTGGTTAGATGGGCAGCTGCTCCATTCCTGTCCAAGTACCTCTGGAATTTTAGTACAGGACCAGGCTGTGCCTCTGTAGCATAGCCTGTGAGAAATAGGACTTGGATTGTTTCTAAAGTCAGGTCAGTCATAAGTAGTATATGGGCTTATCCATGACTTAGTACAATTCTGTGTGAGTTTGTAGTCTCAAAATAAATGTTTTGACAACTTACGTATCTTTAAGAACATTGGGAGACAGCCAGGGTCAATGATTATCTCCATTGATTGGACCAAAGCCTGTTGGTTTCTGGCCTACTTTGAGTTTCACTGTGTTCAGGTAACTAGTCAAGCACTAATTAAAAACCCTGTTAAAATAAAAGATAAAGTCAAAAGAATTAGCCGTATGTCATGCTTCATGGATCTTTGAAACAGACCTAAGTTTTAGATTGTAGCGGCTATTTACGTCTCAGTAAGTGATACCTAAAAGTAGAGAATACCCAGCAGCTGCTGGCATGTGTGGGTACTCCCCAAATTGGATTGAGATTGTTGTGAATCAGGTATTTAAGTGACATTCTTAACCTGCTAACAAAAGCTTCTATGATACTGTTTGAATCTCCTGGTCATTCCTTTCCTTTTATGAAGCCCAACTAATGGGCTGGATCCCTCTTTCCCAGGAGAGCCATGATCAAGTAGCTTTTCTAAGCCTTCATTATTTTTACATGCCTTGTAGTAGCACTTAGTTTTACATATTTTATCTCAAAGGTCTCATTTCCTTAAGGGAATATGACATAGGACATCCATAATTGTTTTAAGAAAAAACTGGATAGATAAGCTGGGGAAATAGCTCCAGGTGTAAGTGCCTGCCTGGCAAGTACAAGGTCCCAAATTCAGTCCCCTGTATCACATGCCATGCCAGTGCCAAAATGCCTGTAGTCCCAGCACTGGGGAGGCTGCGACAGGAGGATTACTAGAGAGTCCAAACTGCAAAGTGAGACCCTGAACCAAAAACAAAGAAACTGGATGGGCAGAAGAGGTGATAATGATTTTTATCTTTAACCACTTACCAATACAGTTAAATATAGGATGACCAAAAATTCTACATTTTTTGTTATTTTTTATAATCAAATAATTTTATCAAATTTATTCAATACAAGAATTGATGCCTCCCGAGCAGTACTTAAGATAGTACATAAACTGTTAAGTAGTTAGAATATAATTTAAGAGAGTTGAGCTGTGGCTTTTCCAGGAGGTGGAAGAACCACATCCGTTAATAGGATCTAATACACGAATAATCCTGGTATCTGCTTCACTGCCTTGAGGGGTGGACATATGGAATGGGGTTGGCCTTATTACCATATTCTGACCTTCAGTGCTCTTTGTCAGAGCTGACTATGAGAGTATGCTGAAGGCCAGTAGGTAGGACCTTTGTATCTTGTTCAAAGTATGTTACTATGGTAACTGTTCAACTCTTTCACAGCTGCTCCTGATATCACTGGCCATAAACGGAGTGAGAACAAGAATGAAGGGCAGGATGCGATGATGTACTGCAAGTCAGTGGGCTACCCTCACCCAGAATGGATATGGCGCAAGAAGGAGAATGGTATGCTCGTGGTGAGTAGGAGGAGCCCTGGGGCTCTATGCCTAGGTCTCTCTGGTTGCTGGAGTTTCACCTAGAGGGGTCCACATATCTGGACCAGTTGCTGGAACAGCTGACTTGGATGTGTACATAGCCTGGGCTGGTCTTTCTAGAGTGGGGAAGGAATTACACCATGCTTCTGGAGGGATAGTATGTGTCCAGCAGGGACTGTCTATACATGGTTTGTCAAAGCTGTCTGCCTGGAAAGAGACTAGACTGCTTGCCTTCAGGATACAATGCAGAAAGAGATGAGCCTAACCTTTCACACCTTCACAGAGGGGCTGCAATTCATATGTCTCATTGTTAGGCAGCTTCAGCCACCAGTGGTATATGGGTGACTGTCCCATCAGGCGGCTTTTAATTAATTTTATTAATAAAAAGACTGATAGAAGTGATTAGATCGTTTATATCACCAGTGGCACAGGCTACCCAATTGGGACAGCTGCCCAGGTACCACTGGTAGTTCAAGCTGATGGGAAATCCACTAGAGTATCTGTCTAATTTTGGGGGGAAACAAGGGACCAAGAACAATTGTGCATATATTCAAAGAACTAAAAAAAATACCTGTAAGAAATTGGGGCATGGGCTGGTGAGATGGCTCAGTGGTCTGAAGCACCTACTTAGAACAAGCTTATCAAAGCATAGGGACTGCGGTTCAGTCTCCCAGCACCACATGCCAGCCAGCCCCGCCCCCTGGTGGGCTGAGCTGGACACACACACACACACACACATAAATAAATAAATACAATTTTAAAAATAAATAAATTCTTGAAAAAAAAAGAAATTGGGGCAACCCAAGGATACCTGAAGGCAGTTTTAATTGGCACTGGTAATGTGATAATTACCCAAAGGCCCTAGTAATTTGATAATATTTGCCCCAGAAAAGGTAAGGAGAACCTCTTTTCTAATCTGTGGGATGATTCCAAACACTGACAATGTTTAGATACTCAGTGCCTTAGATTCTCCTCCTTTCTCTCTGGTTCTGTGATTTCTGACCAGTTTCCTTGTCAGGAGGATGTCGTATATTCCTCCTATGCCACAAGCCTGTGTGCTCAACTTCGTCGTGTTCGTGTATCCTATTTTGATTGTCAGCCTTCAAAGTCAGTAAGATCATTTAAAGTCCAGCCCCTTTGGGAAGGTTATGTAGACATCCTATTGAGGGTTTTGTTTGTTTGTTTTTTTAATTTCAAGTCCTATTATTCCCATCCCATGACCTCGTGAAGTGTTAACAGCAATTGTACATAAGCAGTGATGGCTGGTTTTCAGATCCTTTCTGGAAAGGAAATGAGGACAGAGTGGGGAAGTGAAGATGTGAGTTGAGTCTTTTCAAGGCAGGCCCTTAAAAGATTGGGTTTTCTGAGGTGCTAGCCAGGAAAGGCCCATCTCTATGCTGGGCTCTGGGAAGGTAGGTACCAGCTTTTCCCAAAACAGGTTGAACTGATTCAGTATTTTCATCTTCCGAAGGGTGGAATTTAAAACTTCACTTTAGCTTATCTTTTGAAGGCTATGATTTCTGCATTTCAGCCTTACCCACACCCAGATATGGAGAGGACTACTAGAGTGATTTGGGGGTTAACATTTTCCTTTGAACTCTCCGCTATTTCTGTCTTAGTTGTTGCAGGGTGGAAACACACAGGCCTGTGTTCACCTGCTAGTGAGTCATGAGACTGGTGTTGCACCGTGACCCCTCCTTGCACACACAGTCTTCACTTGGGAGGCGCTCCAGTCCTGGTCTGTGGGCTCTCCTGTGTGCTGTAGTGCAGGTAGCAGTCCTTCTCTGACTTCCTACAGTGGCTGCTAACTCTGCCCCCGCAGTACCCTATACGAACCTTCTGGACTTCTTTCCCCTTGAGGCCAAGACCCTTTGTATTGTGTCTCCCCAGTTCATCTCACCTTCCTTTCAGTAGGATGTGAAATACATAGTGTATACTGGGAGGTATTTGTTGATTAACCTTTTTGGGGTGGCAGTCTTTTTGAGACAGGGTTGCGCTGTGTAGTTCAGGCTGGCCTTAAACTTACTTTGTTACCCAGGCTGGTCTTGAACTCGCAACAATCCTCCTGCCTCAGCCTAAAGTGCTGGGATTACAGGAGTATGTTACCACACTCGACTTAAATAACCTTTCCCTTCATTAGTGCTGTAGGTCTGAGAGGAAAGAGCAGTTAGGAACTTTCCCCACTGTAAGAGGAAGTCTTAGCATTATTTGTCAAAACAGTTTACATTTACCAGGCATGAAGTAAATGTGCCAAAACTGACATCATCAGACCTGAGGTCTTCAGAATGTGTGGTGGGGGAGGGGTCCTGCCCTGCTTCTCTATAACCTTACCACTTTTCTTTGTCACCTGGTTTTTGGAATTTGGGTTCATTAGATTGTTGCTCTTTTCGGGATTAACTTATAGGCAGATGAGTTCCAGAGAGACCTGTGGTGATGAAGGAGGGGAAGAGGTGTGTGTCCTGTTTCTCTTCGAAGTTTGTTGATTGTTTTGGAAACTGATATTGAAAGGCAGTCATCGATAAAGTGTTCAAAATGCTGTGAACAAAGACGGGGCCCAGATACTGCTGTTTTATTGCAACCAGTGTCTTAGAAATAGTAGAGGATGACACCTCCCTCCTCCAGATGGTGGTTCACCTTGACCTTTGTGTATTCCCACTTCTGCAGGACATTGTCAATTCCTCTGGCCGCTTCTTCATTATCAACAAGGAGAACTACACTGAGCTGAGTATTACAAATCTCCAGATCACAGAGGACCCCGGCGAGTATGACTGTAATGCGACGAACCCTATTGGCACGGCCTCCGTTGTCACAGTCCTCAGGGTACGGAGCCACCTGGCCCCGCTCTGGCCTTTCTTGGGAATTTTGGCTGAAATCATCATCCTTGTGGTGATCATTGTTGTGTATGAGAAGAGGAAGAGGCCAGATGAAGTTCCTGACGGTAAGAAAATGCCTCCAAAGCAGTAACGCTGGGGTTGGTTACCTGGGGTGATTTTCAAGTACCTGAAGACTAAAGAACTCCCAAAGGAAGAAGGAAAATTATACATACAAGTTTCTAACCTTCTACCCCTGAGGTATTTGTATTTGCCACCAAGAGCTATAATTCACTCCTTTCTTACATAATTGTTCTTCCTAAAGCCCAGACCTAGCCCTTAAGGCCATGTGGGAATTGGGTAGCTGTGGTTTGGTTCAACTCTGTCTCCTCTTTTAGTGTAGCTCATCTGGCAGATTGAGCTTGAGGAGAATCTAAACCAAGCCTAGAAGCCACCCCAGGATCGAACTGGGTGTCACATCATTGCCTGTTGGTAGCTGCCCCAGATCACTGTCCCAGTTTAGTCAGGCCATCTGAGAAAACCCACTGGGACAAGCCAGCCTTGGCCTCTTCGTCCCTTTGCTAGGTGCCCAAGGCTCTCTACCACCTGGTTTTTCTGTCTTTCAGACAAGCATGGTGGAAAATGTCAGATAAGTCCACCTTCCCGAGCTAAGTTAGCGGTTGCTAAGTGCTCCTGCTGGGAGCCCGTGACTAGTGTAGGCCCCCGCTAGCCCAGCATCATGGAAGGCAGTAGATAGTGGCAGAGTATTAAGCATTAGAGCAAACAATGCTTTACGTTTGTTAGACATGCTTAGAATCTGTGAAGCCTTAAGGATTTGTATTTGTTGGTCATAGATATTCATCTCTGACCCTGTGACTGCAATTTGGGGAGTTCCTTATGGAGCTTACCAGTTATGCTTCTGATTCCTGACTAGTTCCTCATCCCCACCTTCCCTTCCTCTTAACAGCAGCGGTTCAGAAGTATGTGCGGACTGCCTTGGTAGCATCTGTCCCTGTGCTCAGTGCCCGCCAGTGGGCTGATAGTGTTACCAGCTATGGTCTGGCTGTCCTGGAGTTTATGCTAGTGCACTTGTGGTACTGTGTTCTGCCCTGGAGTTCACTCTGTGCTGAGCCAACCCAGCCCCACGTATAGCAGTGGAGAGTAGTGAGGGCTTCTCTCTGGAAAAGAGCTTGCCTCAGAGGCATGCCACCGCCGCTAGACTCTGGAAGGACACACTGAAGAGCAGCAACCACTGTCTTGTCTTCTCAGCAGCCAAATTCCCTCCTGTACTGAGTCAGTGTTGAAGTTGGAAAGAGGTATTTGTTGACACTCAGGATGCCTGAGGAAGGCCTGGGGGGCACCCTCCTGATGTACTCAGGCAGTGAGCTGGATGGAGGTTGGGTTGTCAGCTGAAAGTAAAGTAAGAACTAGATCATGGCCTTGGACATGATCTAGTTCTCTGCAATAAGGCTGTCCCCAGAAGTTTTACTTCCTGTTCTAAGATGTGAAGCTGCGTTCTTGGGATTTTCATGTATCCCAAATTCTTTTTCTCCAGTTTTTTTTCCTTTTCTGCTACCTGTTAGGACTCCCAGAACAAAGCACACCTATATTTAACCTGAGAGTAAAGGGGGTGGGAGTGGCCTGCTGTCTCTTACACATTCGCAGCTGCTCTTCAGGAGCAGTTCATGCTTGCTTGAAAAGGGCCTCCACCCCTCAGAACGCTTCAGCTTTGCCAGTTCTGCCTTCCTCACCCTACCCTTTGCAAGGGTTAGATGAGAAATGACAAAAGTGGGTTTCAGAACCTAGTTTTTAAAGTTTCAAGACCAGGCTGGTTGCTGTTGTCACAAGAGTGACACATTGGCTTATTAGCGTGTCCCCCTCAGTGGTATCAGTTTTTTTCTGCAGCCACTTTGCTGATACAGATGCTGTCCCAGCAGATGTGGCATATATTCAGGTGAGACTTGAGAAGTGGTTTGGATCAGCTCTGACAAGTGCAGGCACGTCTGCCCAAGGATGCAGCTGATTTTTTAAAGAGTTCATTGGTTATTAAATTCAAAGGGGCTACCAGTTTGTTATAGGGGACATCTGTGGCCAGCCAGTCTTCTGAACCACTTCCTGGAGGGAAAATAAGCTCTTAAGCTAAATTAGTATAGACAGCTATTGACCTCCATATGACTGCAGGGTAAGTGCTGGGTGAAAGCTCCTTGCTCGTCTCTTGGGAGGATACTTTAAAACAAAGAGCATTTACTTACTGTGGTTGGACTGGGGCAGATTTGGTGATGGTGGAACCACCATAATTTCTGCCTTCTCTTTTCCCTTCCTGCTAGTCATGGTGGTCCAGGCTCTGCCTCCATCTCCACAGCCCTGCTCTTGCCCCAGCATTTCCATCCCATAGTTTCTGCATCTCCTCTTCAACTCCTTCCTGCTCCCACTTCCCTCCTCCCCACCCCTTCTGGGGATTAATTTTTTTTAAGTTTGTACTTCAGTGAACTTTGCTTATGCTGTGTTTTTTCCCTCTTGAACCAGTTTCCCCTCAGCTCTGATGAAATTCATAGAAACAGACTCAGTGACTATATTCTTCCCATTTGTTACCCCCAAAGTTGCATGTAGATCTATATACTTACACTCCTGTGGAATGAGTGAAGAGATGCACTTTGATACAAACTTGGGGGAGTTAGAAGAGGTAAAGTGCTGGCTTATTTATGCCACTCTGGAAATGGGATGTGCTTTTTCACTATTATATAGGTGCTTTATTGTGAGTACCTATTCCTCATTTAAGACTTGCCAAGCCTTCTTGAATGGATTCATAATATTCACATTTGCAGCAGTCTGAGTTCTTGGTAACTCGCCACCTTGCTTGTCTAGTAAGTGGCTAGTACAAAAGTATAAAAATACACACATTTAGACAAAGTTTAAATGGGTCTCATTAGAAAATCTTTGATAGAGGGGTCAGCTGCTTAGGGCGGCCATCTACACTGAAATCAGAAGGGCAGTCTCACAGTTGCCTCTTAGGCATCTGCCACAGTCTGCAGTCCGTGCTTGGTAATGTGTCTCTGGGGGAGTCTCCGCATAATCACTTTTAGCTCAGAGATTTTAGGCATAGTGAATCATGGAGCCAGATAAGAGCTTTAGCTTTTCACTGACTCTATTCCCTGAACCCATTTAGCCTCCCATCCACATTATAGCCAGACACCTGCTGGGAGCACACCCGCTCTGAGCTGGCTGAATGTGCAAAGCAGCTCTGTATGTGTGTTGAGACCTCCCTCTCCACCCCCTGGGACATGGGACACTGCCCGGCTACTGGGGTTTTCAATTGTGCTGGACATTTTAGTGACCTCACAGACAGCAGCGGGAGGAACTGATTTAAGAAAATGTGCTGGCATCAGACTTTCCTGTTTTTCATACTGGTTTGAGTCTCATTAACAAGTCACAGGGATCTTTAAGTTACTGGTGGAGAAGATACTTCAAGGTCTGGGATTTTGGGGTATTTATGATGAGTCTGATATATCAAACTTCTTTGGACATTTTAGATGTGACCAATTCAATGTTCAAAATCTGTTAGTGGTCCAAAGTGTGTGTCAACACGTGAAGCTTTACAGCAGGCAAGGGCTATGACTAAAACGATGTCCAGGACACGTTCATCTCTTCACCATGGGCCATCTGGGTCAGAAACAGGTTACCCTGCAGAGAAAGTGCAGCAGGACCCAATGAGAGGAGACTGAATAGAACCATCTCCTTTGCGTTTACTGCTACAGAGCTCAGGCAAAATTGAAGTGGCTTGATGACCATGAAACCCCACCCTCTTGGAAGTGACAGAGGACCTTTGACCAGAGTCAGCTCTAAGTTGTGTTGATGCTAAGCTGTCTTTTTGGAGGAGATATTGTCAGGCAGTGCTTTTTACTAGGCATTGCAGAGACCTTCTAGGCTGCAGGGAGGGTTCCAGGGGTGGGGCAAGAAGAGGGAACCACAGAGAGCGCATGTATCAGCTCCACCAGGAACTCTACTTTGGACAGACAACTGCAGATACATCTGTCTCCATTCTCCCCGCCCTTGTCCTTTCTAGCTATGGCTCTGCGTTGTCCCCAGAACCTGTCATTGTTTAAGGTGCTTGTGTTTGGCCTGAGGGTTTGGGGTATGTTGATATTTATCGGTTACTATGACTTCTTTTTTTTCCCCCTCAATTGCATCAAACCCTTAAAACATGGTGGTAAGTGAGCGATATGCATGCTTTTGGAGTTTGTTTAATCTCCGCTTCAGTCTATACAGTGCACAGTTCATGATGTTAACACTTTCTTTCAAGTTTACCCATTCACTTTCACAACTAATTTGGGTTTCAGTTTGCTGTTTAATCTTCATTTATTTTGATTTTTCTACCTTTTTTTGTAGTTCTGTTCTTTCCCTCTCTCCTGACTTCCCTGTTAGGGGTCAAGTCACCTTTTTGTTTTCCGTTTTCTTGTCTGACCTGTAAGGAGAGTGGTGCTGCAGGTAGTGACTCAGTGCAGCAGTGGAGCAAGTTGAGGCTCTTTTCTTCTCCTCAGTGTGAAAGTGGCTTTGGGGAGAGGGGCTCTTGGGATTCAGGCTACAGCTGAAGCACAGCTGCTCCCACATGCAGGCACGGCAGCTATGCCACAGGCACTAGGGCTCCAATTTGACATGCAGCCCTTGCATGTTAGCAGCTTGTCAGGTTGGAGAGTGACATTTCTAAGCAGCCACCAGAGAAGAACTGCTCTGCAAAAGGTCTGAAGGGCTTGGATCGGTGCCGACACGGTCCTGCTTGGAGATTAGCCTGTTATCGTGATTCTCCCTTCCCACTTTTGGGAGTAGATTGGTGATACCCTGGATTCCTCTGTCTTGCATTAGAATTTTGTATTTTTGGGTGCACAGCCAGAGCACTAGAAATACTCTTTTAAGTTTGCTCCTGTGTCTTCTCCTTTAGCTCACCAAGGTGCTTAGCTCCTAGCATGTTAGCAGAGCTGGCTTGGCCGGGCCGCTGTGGGGAGGGTTTAGGCTGGGCTTGTGTGTCTCAATACTTGGTGTCTTTGTAGCTCTTCACTGCGCACACAACACACACGTCCTGGGTGTCCTCAAGTCTTAGTTCGTTCTTTGTACCTGTTTGGTAGTGTGCTGTTGTTAGTAATGGGCTCCTGTGGCCCCAGGTGTATCACTAGCCTATTATTTTGGGTGATGAGTTGTCAGTTTGTGGTTCTTTTTTTTTTTTTTTTCTTTTTCTTTTTTTCCTTTGTTTTGAAATCCTCTTTTGCTCCAGTCACTGTGTGTGCTGGCGGTGGCTTTGCCTCTCCGTTGCCTGGAAGGAACAGGTGGAGCAATGTCTCCTGTGACAGACATTACTCCCGACGTGTGCTCCTGCAGACGCCTCCACTGAGACTGTAACCTCATAACTGCTTCATGTGCACCAAGCCCTTGTGGAATCCTGCTGGGAGGTTTTCTAGACACCTTGCGTGCCAATCTTAGAATCCTTTCCTCCACCATACTTTACATAGTAAAAGCAAACTAAGAGCATTTACTTGTCTCCTACCCTTTATCTCTGCGGAAAAGGGACCAAGTTGCCCTTAGTTGAAACAGGAAAACCTTATAAATCAGAATCATAAATACCAATTTAAGAAGGCCTCTAAGTTCAGATAAGCTTTTTTATTAAAAAAAAAAAAAAATCTCATGGCTGTTCTGGTTTTGGCCTTTGCATAAGAACAAGCCCACCTTTGCTATCTGAAGTATTTTCTAGAGGGCTGTCACTGTTGAGCTCTCCTCGGTGTGGCGCAGAACACTCTCTGGTACACGTGTGCTTGTGCTGGCGTGGCTCACCCTGTAGTTGGTTAAACTATTATGGCGTCCTCGTTTTCAGCCTTATTCTCCACACTAAGACTCTTAAAGATCACAAAACACCAAGAAAAGCAGGGTGCTTTTTGGGGAAGTGCAGATGTGTGGCTAAAAGGACAGAATGCACACATCCATGTCCAGTGTAGGATGGCGTCAAAACTGCATGTGTTCACCACAAGAAAACAAACAGCAGGATTTTACAACTGAAATGTTGGTTTGTCTTCTCATCTAAGAGTGAACCACTGGAACTTGGGGACAAGATGAGTATGATGATATTGCAGCCTATCTGTCCACTACAGTTGCAGTTTTTCATGACAAGCATTCAAAGTGTTAACTAAAACCATTGAAACAACATACCTGCCATTAAACTTGAACTAGAAATAACTCCATGAGTGTTTTGCACCTCCAGATGGAATGGCCTTTAAACGCTATGAATAGCCATGTTTGCCACTTGTACTCTGTTGTCCTGCTAATCCTTATGCAGAGTCTTAACTGTTTTCTCCTTTCTTTTCTTATCGCTCATGGCTTATTAAAAACTGACCACCCACACAGATGATGAACCAGCTGGGCCAATGTAAGTATTTTAGTGGACTTTGAATTATGTTGTATTTGTAGTTAAATGGCGTGGCTAAGACCCTAGAAGAAGATAGCGCACAGCAGCAGTGCGCAGTGGCCAGTCTTTGGACCGTCCTAACTCAAGGCCATTTGATTTCCAAGGCAGGCTGCACTCCTGTTTTACTGTATAGGTGCAGAAATGGTTCGACTTTTTGTGTACTCTGCATGCTTAAATTGATGGTGTTGGGGAAGTGACCACTGTATTAATGATGCCACATTTAGGTCAAGCTCATTTCAAATTGGACTGTAACATGGATAAACTATCCAGCCTCATATCTGCTGGTGTCCTGAGACAGAGCCACAAGTGTGGGATCGAACAGTGGCAGCCTCCTAGAGCTGGGGAAAAAGCGCACAAGGCAGGCATTGTCCACGTTAGTGAAGGGCCAGAGGGCACAGCACAGCCAGCTGATGACTGTCTTCTGTTTGAGAAGTAATAGTGTTCAGTTCTCGCCTTTATAGCAATTGAATACAGCTGCAAAATGAGTTGCAAGTCACCTCTGCACTGTCTGCCTTGGGAGTCAAAGGCTCTCTAGGGGAAAAGGTATGGATGGGAGCTATGCACTGAGAGTGCTGTCAGGTACTAGTGTTGTGCAGTACAAGTGCTCCCTACCCCAGGGATGGCAATAAGTGAAAGAGCTCCTGTATTTCCATGTGTTACTTTCAAACCTTCTAACTAGTTTAACTCACGTAATACAATTTTTCCTCCAAAGGAAAACCAACTCTACCAACAATCACAAAGATAAAAACTTGCGCCAGAGAAATACAAATTAAGTACAGCTTACAATGTAAGTATGGCCTGCTTTAGAGATTAAAAAAATGGTATTCAAATGAATTTGTACCCGTTAACCTTGTCATAAGTGCTTCAGTAGATGGTGGTGTACAGCTAGACCTTTGAACTTTCAGAGCAGCTGATACTGACAAAACAAGTTCTGCTTGCTGAGTTGTGCTGCAAAGCAGCATTCTTCAGCTGCACTGATTCACACATTTATTTAAATGCCATTTTAAAACTGTGTTTCAAAATAATTACTTCACACAGCCATTTACTTGTGTCTTTAAAAAGAGGTAAGAAAGTAAAATTGTCGCCTCCTTTGGTGGAATATCGTCAGAGGCCTTTGATCATTGCTTTGGTTCAGAGGGCAAGCAAAGACAATGGCCAGGAGAGGAAGCAGGGGGCCAGAGTGCCATCCTTAAGAGGCACATGGAGATCAGAATTTCACACCACATCCCTGTGCATGCTGTTGGAACCAGAGCCTTATGTTATGGGGCACTTACTCTAGTCCTGAGTGCCAGTGCATGTTTATTCTGTTTTAATTTAATTTCCAAGTACTTCCTTTCTTTATAGATCTTTAGGTTCCTGAAACTGGTGGCATCATGACCTGCTCAGTTTTCTGCTTGGACCTCTTTGGTCTCTCCCCTTCAAGTGAGCAACACCACAATGACCGTCTAAAGCATGCCTTATTTAGCCTCTCCTGTAAGGGTGACCTAGCCAGGTATATTCTAAACAATGCTTCAGTGTAGAAGGTGTAAACTATTTTGGGCTTGATGTGCTGTGAATGTTGCTTTTTTTCCTTTGTTAAAATATTTAAATAGAAGTGAAAAGGTCCTCGGAGGATCAGATCATGCATGCGCCATTTTTTACTTAATGCAGCTGTTAAATTGGCAAAGCTCTAAAGTGCACTGCTGCCACCCAGTGGTACATTTTTGTAAAGTACAGCAAACCTACAGATATATACAGTATATAAATATATATATCTATATTTATATTTTTGGGGGTGGGAGAAATCCAAAATAAATGCTTGTTTCATTTTTAAGCTGCTGATATTCATTCCTTACTGTATGTTGTTGGATGAGGAAACTGTAGCTCTGGTTCATAAAGATAACACAAGGTAGATCTGTAAATTAAGGGCTTAACCTATGACTTTAAGCTGAACAGTCCAGTGAATGGATATAATGAATTGCAGTATATATATGTATGATTGCTTTTTAAGTAACTATTTTTTCTGTTTAATCTGTAAATTCTTAAAATCCTTTTGCACTGATGTGTTGAACCTTACTCTTGTACATTCAACAAGGCAAACTTTTATAATTTACCTTTTCTTTTCAATGACCTTGACATGTCCTAGCATGGTGAGATTCTATGCAAGTAGTTAGTTATACTTTCAGTTTGGCATTGTACTTTTTCACACTGATTTACTGGTTGGTGGTAGATTTTATAACCTGATCAGGTTCTCATACAGTATGTACCCGTAGATGCATGTCCTTGTGTTCTGTGTAACTGTTGAAGTGCAATGATGTATAAAAAGTGGATTCACCTGTTTTTAACAATAAAACATTGATAAAAGGTGTTTGGAATAATACTCTTTCAACACTTGAAAGTTCCTTTTTATATATATTCATTAAGCCTTAATTTCTCATTCCTGTCAGCTTTTTAAGTTCATTTTCAACTTTTTCCACAAATGCTGGGAAGTTTTGGTCCATAAGGCACAGGCGCAGGAAGGGGCCCAATTCTTCCACACTCCATACGGATTGTTCATAGGCAAAGGGCAGCTCCTGTGATACCAGGATAGACTGTAGGGATGACAGAAGAGTCTGGTACAAGCAAACTTAATTAGCAGTTTTAATTTTCACCTCCCTAATCGCTAACAGTGTGTGGTACCTCTTGATAGGTTCACCACCTGTACATTTGCTTTGGTGTCCTCAAATGTTGTAGAATCTTTGCTTGGCACTCCTGAGAGGTGACAGTGTAGAACCCCAAAATCCACAATGATAGTGGACTGCAGCTCTTACGGGATCCAGTTTGGGTTCTGTGTCTGCATAAAATTTTGTGAAGTATGGGGTTTAATTCCCTTCCTGTGGGTAGCATAGTTTAGCGCATAAGTTACCCAACTGACCTTTCTCTAGGAGCTGTAAAAGAAATCTCCTTTTCTAAATTCAGATTCCCTTCCAGACTCTGTCTAAAGGTCTAAAGAAGAACATGAAAGTGACACAGTGCCTGTTCTTCAGGGAGGGTCACTGCTGACACTGCACTTCCCAACTTAGTGTTGCACAAAGGTAATCGCCATGCTATTTTGTAGCTGCCTTTTAGAAAACAATGCATTGTATCTTCTGTCAATAGCACTGACCAACACCACTTTTGATTACAACCTTATCCCACCTATGCTGATGCCGCACTTCAGCCCCTCAGCACCCTAAATTCTTTTGGTCTAGTTGAAATGAATTATGGGTAATATAATACATACTGCTACTTTGCTTTCCAAAATGTTAGAAGAAATAAGGAACATTAGAGCTCTGGGTCTCGTGCCTGTTCTCATGTGCATGTAGTTCTGCTGGGCTTCAAATAAACTGTACAATGCCACTTAGCCCTGACATTTCCTCGCTGTCTCCATAGGCTGCTGTCTGCAACCACTCTGATTCAATGCCTAACCCCAGTGCATATGGGAACTCTACCCTGCTCCTGGACACAAGGGTTTTTGGGGTTTTGGCACAGCCCAGAGTTACTGAAAGAAATATGCTTTATTTGGGGGCTTGGACCCAGAGCGTGATGCATGCTAATAGTACATGCCCTGGCCCTGGCCCTGACCACCATCCCCAGTCTAGGTCTACTTGTCTCTATTCTTTATTTTGTGAGTTAGCGTTAAACCAGATGGAGAAAACACACAGATGTTCTCTTTGGTACCACAGTTACAGCACAACTTAGCAGATCCAAACACACGCAGAGTTCCACAGAAAGCACAAGCTGAGGAGTGAGCACCTGTCACCCAGTGCCACCACCAGAGAGGGGGCATACTCCACAAAGCTCCCAGCAGGTGGGCCACCACAGTCAGGCCAGTGGGCCAGGAGGTTCTGCAGGAGTCTGGTGGTGGCAGCCTATACAGTCTGAAGTAGCACAGCCAGGCCCTCACTGAACAGTGTCCTACACAAACCACTACAAAGTCAACTCTAAATAGTTGCCAAATTTCATTTCTAAAACTTAACTTTGTGGGAAAGTGGTGCAAAGTTCTGTTACCTCCCATTCGGTTAGCTTTCCTTTCTCCAGTCTCCCACTGAGGTAAAGGACAAAGGTTTATCACATGGTGCTGCCTCCTGTCAACATGCGTGTTAGATTTCTATTCTCAAATGAGCACACAAGAGGAATACAAGTCTTACCACTGTTGACACGGAATAGACCCCACCTGTGCTAATTGTGTCACCGAGGTCCTTCCCTCTGAAGTTCCAATGCCAGCAGCCACATGTGTCCCCCGTTTCGGGTCCTGGGAGGGCTGGAATAAGACAATGTGCGGTCAGGAGAGCAGCAGAGCAGAACAGCCGCTGGAGAATGGAGGCACAGGCCTTCACTGTCAGAGGTCTGCCCTATGACAGTTCCCGACTACCAAGCAAGGGATTGCACCTGCTGACCTGTCACATGCCTTGGTGTGGTTCTGTCCAGAGGCCTGGATGGACATCAGGGCCAGCATGCTTGAAGCAGGGCATTGCTATAACTGTGTGCGCTCAGCTGGGCAAAATGTAGTCTGGTGTTAGTTGCTGAAGTGCAAAATGAGGGGAAAACTTTTACCTGCATCCATCCTCCACTCTTGTTACAGCAGATACTCTGAGTAAAAAGGGGAGCTACTTGGCACAAGGCGGAGGCTCTGCCCTGCAGGAAGCCCACAGCCTGGCCAGGACCACACAAGTCAAAGATGCTTGTCCTGCAACACGTGCTTCTCCAGGACAGTGTTGAGGCCCAAGTGCCCATGGCTCCTTCCTCCCTAACCACATGTCTGCATGTGCTCTACGCCCAGTGCCAGGTGTGAGCTGGCGGTGTGTGATGGGACAAAGCAAGGTCCTCCCTTGGGTACCTTTCCTTTAGCAGCACATCTGACAAGCAGACGATGCCCAATTCTGTTGTGTATGGATGCCTGCTGCTACTAATCCATAGGTACCAGGAAACTAGGCCAGGCCAGGAGGCAGCAAGAAAGAGACAGTGGGAGGACAGAGGAAGAAAAGAACAGAGAACAATAATCAAGAATATTAAAATCAAAATGGGCAAAGGCCAAGAGACCCTATTATAAGAGAAGCCCCTTGATAAGCTATTTCTCTGTTCAGTTTAGTTTCCTTGTCTGAAACTAAAATGATTATTCAAACAGCCAAAAACGATGTTAACTAAAACCCTGCACCACAGCCATTAAACATAGTGCTGTGAGCCTTGGCTGTGGAGGCTGATGAGCTTGAGCGAGCTGGTTCACCCTGCCCAGGGCAGGAGGGAGGCAGGCAGGCAGACTCCACACACACACAGCTACTGGACTGCTCTCCTCTGGACTTCTGGGCTCACAGGAAAGTTCGCCTGCTAACTGCTGGCCTGCTTGTTTTTCACCCCCTATTCTGGGTGGGGGGCCAGGCTGCCTCAAGAGCCCTAAGATTGAGGTACACCTGGTTGGGCCACAATTAACAAAATTATAAGGCTGGGGAAGAATAAAACTAAAACATGAGCCAGGAAATGACTCAAGACCTGAAATAGACATGAAATTAGCTCTATTTGCAAAGTAGGGAACTATTTTAGACTAAAATTATTCTGGTAAGGAAAAAGGACACACCTGAATCTATGGGCACGGCAAGATGGCCTGAGCTTGCCCCCTTGCTACTCAGAAGCCTGAAAGATCGCATGACCTGAGTTAAATGTTGTCTTCAGGAAAATGCAGCTTCCAGAGCCCTGCTTCAATGTGCTGCACTTCGTGGAATGTAACCGGTGGCTTCAGATCCTCCTCTTCTTGTGTCCCCATGTTCCCTGGAGGTTCTGCTTCTTGCTACTTACATCTTTGACCTGGATGCTAACTTATGTGAGTGAAGGCACATCTGAAAATGTGAGGGCTGGCAGTAGCAGTAATGGGTAATGTGACTAAGGTCATAGCAGCTTAGCCTTGCATAATGTCCCTTAGCACTGTGTGCTCTGTGCTTTTTTTTTTTTTTTTTTTTTGCGGAACTGGGGATTGAACTTAGATCCTTGAGTTTGCCAGTCAAGCGCTTATCCTACTGAGCCATCTCCCCGGCCCTGCTCTGTGCTTTCTACACAGATTTCACTGCATGCTTCAGTGGCTCACACAAGTCACATAGCTACCAAGAAATTGGACTAGGGTTCAACCTAGATCTGCTTGGGTTCCAAAGCCTGTGGTCTGCACTCAGCAGCACTCTCTTTTAATCGGGACACTTAAGTTACACATCACAAGAGCCCCTGAATGGAGAACCAAGAAAGACATGGAAATTTTCTAACCACTTACAGGGCATTTCTCACTAGACCTCTGGGACAAGCCTTTAACACTGGAGCAGTGAAGCCTTTGTCTGCTGTACCAGCTCATAGGTCTCTGATGTGTGCAGTCACATAGTACAAATGCAATTTAGCTTGGATTTTTGGATATGTAGGTAACTGGCTGGCTTGATGTGTATAAAGCATTCAGTCCTGATTCCCACATCCTGGGACCCTGTTGGGTTCTGGGGGAGGAGGAGAGGGAGGGAGAGTTTTAGGACAGGATCTCCAGAGTCACTGTGTAGATGGGACTCTAGTGATCTTCCTGTTTACAGCCTCCCAAGTGCCTGAAATCACCAAGCCCAGTCTCAATCACTGTCTCAGTGCACCCTGGGGGGGAGGCTGGCACAGCAGGCCAGGGATTGAACACCTGGCCCCTGCATCTGCCTAAACAGGTGCTTTAATCTGCTGAGGTATTTGGCCAGCCCTGTGGTACTATATATAATCTACCTGACTACTGGCCAATGAAAACTGAAAAATAAATCTAAAGGGCAAAGACTCCTTGTACATAAGGTACAATAAAGTACCTTCTGATAAACCACCAATTCCATTGTAAGAAGGGATTCTTTGAGCCTGCAGCAGGAGCAAAGAGGGTTTGAGACAGGCAGCTTCAGTATCTCCACAAAAAAAAGCTCAAAGTAAGGGGAAGAACTGGAAAACACCAGAAGGTGGCAAATGAAACATTCAAGAGGAAAGAATGTAGCACCTGCTTAAAGAAAAAGACTTTGTAATGCTAATTATGTTCACCTCAAATAAGCTGTGAATGACAAATTTTGTTGATCAGGCAGCAAAAATGAATTGTCTTGGTTAAGGGCAACAGGATGAAGTAGTAGACCAGGCTTGGAGAGCCATTTCTCCAAGTGAGAAACGAAAACTTAAGTTTGAAACTGGAATTCCATCCCCAAAGCAGAAATATATGCTTGTTCTCATATTTGGGTCTGCTGAAAAATGCTACAATATGTATTTCCAGAAGAAATTACAGCAAGTCTCAAACTTGGAATCTCAAGATCCCTTCATACCCTTATGATTATAGAGGCCCTGAAAAACTTTATTCACATTCATGTGTATCTGGTAGAAATTTTAAAAGCTTAAAACTTTTTGAAAACTTCAAAAATCATGTTAACATTTTATGAAAAATAACTTTTCTAAAACAATGTAATGTTTTCTGTAACTACCAAATATCTAGCTCGCGGGGAGCTCACTGGGTTCTTCTACCTGCTTTTGCATTCAAAAGTTCTTCTACCTGCTACTGTAATACTATGAAGAAAATCTGCTTTTACCACACATGAAGATGAAAAGGAGGGGTATTTTTTTTAATTAATTAATTTATTTATTTATTTATTTATTTATTTATTTGTGTGTGGCCATCTCAGCCCACAAGGGGGCGGGGCTGGCTGGCATGTGGTGCTGGGGGATTGAACCGCGGTCCCTGTGCTTTGCTAAGCTTGTTCTAAGTAGGTGCTTTAGACTACTGAGCCATCTCACCAGCCCCGAGGGGTATTTTTTTTTTTTAATTTTTTTATTTTATTTTTTTGCGGAACTGGGGATTGAACTCAGGCCCTTGCACTTGCCAGGGAAGCGCTTATTCCACTGAGTCACCTCCCTGGCCCCTAGGTGGGGTATTTTAAAGCAGGCTTTTCAGGTAGTTGCAGGTGTTCTTGACACCAGAACCCAGTAAGTGGTAGCTGCCCCAAGGTTGGATGGAACACATCAAATGACACATGGCAAGGAATCTGAAATACTGTGTTATATTAAAATCCCCTGGCCTGTCTTGCACTTGAAATAACTTTATTCATAGTTTCATAGCAGCATGCATCAGTCATCTGGAAAACAGGCTCACTGCTCACTGAGCTACACCATGCTGACACATGGCATTGTGTCACTTCATAAAGTGAAGTTCATGAAGCAGCCTCAGAAGTGTTCTGGGTGAGGAAGGTAAAAGACTTAGGTGGTTCAGACACCACTTGAAAGGCTTGCTGTCTGTTGTTGTATGGAAGTCAGAGAATATGTTCACCAGATGCCCGTCTGAATGACCCTAATGTGTCCACTGTAGTGTCCATGGAAAAGGGGCAGTTCAGCTCCCAGTTAGTACTACTTAGGTGCTATCACCGACAGCCAGTGTGCTGCAAGACACTGCACCTTCTGTTCTGCGGGTCCGTTTCTAGTATGAGTGATTGATGGGAAGTGACAGCTGGCAGTGTGGAGCACAACCTGGTCTGTACTGACAACAGTGTTGATCAGTGCTCTTGCCCTACTGTGCAGATGCTGACGCAGTGCAAATGGAAAGTAAGGTCCTGGGATTACGACAGTAATCTTGGCCTCATGGGGCCCAGTAAGAGGCGGGCCATACTTGAGAATGGTTCTGAGTAAACCCCTGCAGCTGGGACTCCTTCCCTATCTTGTTCGTAGGATTATAAACAGCTATAGTGAGCACCAACCTTTAAATTTAAAAAGCCACTTGCCTGGCAAGTACAAGGTCCTGAGTTCAATCCCTGGTACCGCAAAAAAAAAAAAAAAAAAAAAAAAAAAAAAAGTTACAGAACGTTAGATCTCTAGCGCTACAAAGCCAGGGGACCTGACAATCCTATTGTGATGGGACGTTCTGTATAACTAGCATGCTGGCCTACTCACCCCAGGCTCCAGTGCGACACTCTGTGTACTGTCCTTCCTTTGGCGGTCACCTGCCCACAGCAGGCCAGGACTCAGCTGGGTCATGCTGTCCGGCACCTCGACAGTTACGTAACGGGCCAGGCTCTGCACGCAACTACAGCAGTGTTCCAGGGCCTGTTCCTTGGATTCTCCAGCGAACTGTACACGGAACATGCGGCTCTTGTTCTGTTGACAAATAAAAAGTCACCTGAGAGACCCTTGTCATACCACTTGATTTTGATTTACTGTGGGAGCTTCCAGGGAGTGTCCCCCTTTGTTGTTGCAGCTATAGAAAAGCCAGTTTTTCATTTTTCCCCCCTTTTGAAAGCTGTTCTTCATGCTGACATTCATGTCTCTCAAGAAATTAGCAGCAGCAAAAATGTTCAAATCTAACATTATCAAGAAGAGGAGAGGCCGCGGTTTACAGTGCAGTTATGGCCAAGTCCAAGAACCACACCACGCACAACCAGTCCCGAAAATGGCACAGAAATGGCATCAAGAAACCTCGGTCACAAAGATACGAATCTCTGAAGGGGGTGGATCCCAAGTTCCTTAGAAACATGCGTTTTGCCAAGAAGCACAACAAGAAGGGCTTCAAGAAGATGCAAGCAAACAATGCCAAGGCCATGAGTGCACGCGCTGAGGCTATCAAGGCCCTCGTCAAGCCCAAGGAGGTCAAGCCCAAGATCATTCCAAAGGGAGTAAACCGCAGGCTTGCTCGACTTGCCTATATTGCCCACCCCAAGCTTGGGAAGCGTATCCGTGCCCGCATTGCCAAGGGTCGCAGGGCCTGCCGGCCAAAGGCCCAGGCTCCAGCCAAGGCTGAGGCTCCAGCTTCCGCTCCAGCCAAGGCCCAGGCTCCAGCTTCTGCTCCAGCCCAGGCTCCCAAAGGTGCTCAGGCCCCTGTGAAGACTCCACAGTGAAAGCCTCTTACTGCTGATGTAAAAACAGAAGGACTGGGGTGCCATCTGTGGGGGGGCTGGTGTCCTCCTGTGCTCTTTGTACAAATAAACCTGAGGCAGGATAAAAAAAAAAAAAAAAAAAAAGAAGAGGAGAGACTGGGTGTGGTGGCACATGCCTGTAATCCCAGCTCTTGGGAGGCTGTAAACAGGCGGATCACTACGAGTCTGATCTAGTAGTGAGACCCTGAACACCCTGTAGACCCTTCCCTAAACACACACACACACACACACACACACACACACACACACACACACAGGAAGTTCATGATACTGACTGCAGGGGAAAGTGTTTTGCTTTGAAATACACTTTAAAGCTCAGGTTGCTTAAATGGAAAATCTGAAGATAATACAGCATACTCCTGGCTCAATGAAAATTTTCTAACCTAAGTAAAAAAGCACACTAGGTGGATATCACATTGCTTGAGGCAGTGAGCTTAAATAACATTAGGGAAAAAGAGCAGCAACAGATACATCGGAGGGCAGGACCCCAGGGCCCATTACCTTCAGGAGGCAGGAGCACCATGCCATCACAGGATGGAGACCCTTAATGTATGGTGTGGATCCCTTCCCTTCTGTATGGCACAAGTGGGAAGGATGCAGTAAAAATGTCTTAAAAATCTGGCAGCTCCATCAAGTTACTGGATGGTAAGTTTCAAAACAGAACCAGATTATAAAACCCTAAGGCCATTAACTTTGTAGTTTCCTCCTCTTCTATTTAACTTTATTTTTTTGGCAGAACTGGGGATTGAACTCAGGCCCTTGCACTTGCCAGGCAAGTGTTTATTCTATTGAGCCATTTCCCCGGCCCTTCCTCTTCTTCTAGTTAGGCAAGTAAGCCTACATAAAAGCCAGCCCAAACAGCTTGATATGTTTGTTCAGTTGTTTTTAGGCTGAAGATTCTACTACCATTTTATTATAAAAGTATCTATCGCCCATTTTCCCATCTACTTTTTATTGGAACAGGTTTGCAGTACACAGTACAGTCATCTCAGGGAGTAGGTTTGTGCACTTAACATATCTGATTTCTTTTTATTCCCCTTTTCCTTTCCTTCCTATAGGCCTGTTCAGTTTCTTCCATAAACAAATACGGATGTTTAGATTAGCACAGTGAGTCCTTTTCACTTATTAAATATACTAATCACACTGCTAGCATGAAAACATTTCTAACTCCAGTGAAAATCCTGAAAGTTCCCATAAGCAAAGTCCTTGATTTTCCTGCCTATGGTTTAAGCTATTTAATAAATGCATTAAGCAAAGTTATATGTTTGTAATTTCTAGAAAAATGCAGGCTCGGAAGTGCTAAGTATCACGTGCAGAAAAGCAGGTGCTTGTATCTAATACTGACAGACTACGTAGTTACTACTATAATATGTACACATGTATGCATGTTATAAACACTAGCAGAAAACACTCATTTTTACAGGTCATGTACATAATATGTAGGTTATATTACGCACGTGTATCTTTTTTAAAAAAAATTATTTAACATTTATTTAGTGAGTGTGTGTGTGTGTGTGTGTGTGACCAGCTCAGCCCACCAGGGGGCGCGGCTGGCTGGCATGTGGTGCTGGGGGATCGAACCACGGTCCCTGTGCTTTGCCAAGCTTGTTCCAAGTAGGTGCTTTAGACCACTGAGCCATCTCTCCAGCCCCATGCACGTGTATCTTTACACTGGTGGTCTGCAGCCTAATCCTTTTTTAACGGTAAGTATATAAAAAGGAAGTATACCTCATTACTTTTATTTTTTTTATTTTTTTGCAGAACCAGGGACTGAAATCAGGCCCTTGTGCTTGCCACGCAAGCGCTTATTCTACTGAGCTATCTCCCCAGCCCCATACCTCATTACTTTTAAAGGCTGAAGAACACTCCTTCAGAGCTGGCCACCGCCTGCTGACACTGAGGTCATTCCAGCAGCAGAGCTCGGTGGGCACTCCCGCCACTTGCTGTGCATCAGTGCCTGACAGCAGGCTTGCTGCGGCAGAGGGTGCTACTCAGCCTGCAGCCACAGGACTGGGTTACTCTCCTGGGGAGCAGGTACCTTTTCCTCAGCCAATCAGGTTCTTACTCCTTTTAGTATTTGTCAGCCTGCTGTGTCAGCAGGTTTTTAAGTTTTTTATTTCTTTGATTACAGTGAGGTGCAATATTTTCCAACACTGACTGTTTGGTCATGTTTTCCTCTTGAGTCATGTCCTTAACCATTTCTTTCTGAGATGGGTGATCCCAGTGTGTCAGTCATGAAAAACTAGCTTTCCCTGAGGATGAGAGAAACTGATATGAGAACTATAACTTGGCATACAGTGCTATGGTGAATCCTCTCTCCTCAGACTGAGCTGACTGCTTGTTGACCGTTATTTAGCTGTTCCAACCCTACCTACTTCAGATGCTGTAAGACGACATCTACATGAAGTAGCTGTGATTTAGCCATTTTTGTTCACATTGTGTAATTAAGCAGCCCTTTATGTAACAGCGCATCAGAAGTGGTTCTTTTTCACACTACTGAACAATAGCACCCTGGCCCAGGTGTATGAACAGAGCTACGGTCCAAAACTGCTTGGTGTATATAAGCTCAGAGGTGTCTGTGAGTGCACACATCTATCAGTCTGGGTGCTTCAGGTTTCTCTGGGGTGTAGTTTTAAAATGATGGGGAGGGGTATGTGTGGGACCACCTGGGGCTCACCAGATCCTCACTCCAGCCGGGGCCCAGGCCTGGGTGTTTGTGTAATTTCATCAGAGAGACCCGGTGTGGAACCCCGCAGCAGAACTCCCTGCAGAGAGGCTAGAGGCTAGACCCACCCAGCTGATCCAGGAGCAGAACATCTTAGCAAAGTGGCACAGCAGGTTCACTTCCAAGGGCTGCAGCAGGAAGAAGTGGTGCACAGCAGCCAGACCCGAGCCACACCCACCCGGAGGAGTTTGAACTTGGTAGATCCAGACTTGGTGCTAAGGTAATAACTCTACCAAAGCTCTACATCAAAAGTCAGAAGGCAGTGCTATACGAAATGACAACGAGAAGGAGCAAAATGCATTCTCAGGCCCCAACCCACCCAGAACAAATGCAGGAGACAACACCACAGAAGAGATTGGAAAGCACACACCTGAAACCTCTGAATTAATAGTGTCTCAAGTAAAGAAACAACTGCAGAAAGTTATAGAGGTAATCTGATCAGAAATAATTTCTGAAGTAAAAAAACTATAATGAAAGAAGTACTAAGTGCTTCTAAAGAAGACAGTAATAAAGAATATAAAAATGATAGAATCCTTGAATGAGCAATATAGGAGAGAAATGGAATGCATAAAACAGATTCACAGTGATATACAAGAAATTAAAACCTCAATCACAAACTGGCAAAACCGTTTTTTTTTGGTTTGTTTTGACAGAACCAGGGATTGAACTCAGGACCTTGCGCTTGCCAGGCCAGTGCTTATTCTACTGAGCTATCTCCCCAAACTCAAAACTGTTTGAATGAAGGTGAAAAGAGACTTTCAGACTTTGAAGACACCACTGCAGCTAGTGAAAAGGAGAGAGTTCTTAAAAACAACTAGGATGCAGGAAAAAAAATAATTCAACATCTGCAAGATGATGCAAAGATAAATAACATAAGACTAATAGGGGTCAATGAGAAAGGAGTCAATACAAATGATATAAAAAGAATATGGGCAGAAGTAATAGCAGAAAACTTCCCAAATATGGGGAAACAATCTGATATTTCAGTAACTGAAGCATATAGAACTCCAAATAACATCAACCCAATTAAAACCACACCCAGACATATAATAATCAAGATCCCAGAAATTCAGCACAGGAACAGTAAACTAAAATCCACTAGAGAAAACAAACATCACATTTAAAGGAAAACCCATCAGAATAATGGCAGATTTCTCTTCACAAATGATTAAATCAAGAAGGGCATGATGCAAAGTACTTCAAGTCTTGCAACAAAACAAATTCTAACCCAGAATGATATACCCTGCAAAACTCTCAAGTTTAATGGAGAAGTGACATACTTCCATGACGAACTAAAGAATTCACGACAACAAAGCCAACCCTACACAGACTACTAAAAGATATTCTAGAGAGGGATCAAAATAACCACAACTTCATGAATGAAAATGGAAAGAACCCATCAAATAGGGCAAACAAACACAGGAGAAAAAGATACACAACAGCAGTCTTTCAATTATTCTTTTGTATACAGCAGCAAAATATTTCCATCAGCATACTCTACAAGTGGACTTCTTCTCCACCCTATGTATGGGTCATGATTCTGTCCAGGTCTACAGAGTGGATATCAAGAAAATAGCAGTAGCTCAGTCCCATAAGTGACACCTGGCCACCAGTAAGCGTTATGGACACTGTCCACATCCACCACATATTAGAACTTTGTGTCATATTGTATCCCCAAACTGTTAGAAGTGCTGGTCATATATATTTTTGTTATGTTTTCTTTTTTTCTGTTATGTCTTATTCATAGTAATTCTTTACTATCTTAGTTGGTATTTATATATTAACCTAATCCTGTGCGAGTACTCTGAATTGATCACAGATTTGTACATATGATACTCTACATTCTGGCCTCTTAGTTGGACTCACAATTTAATTTTTGAATATTATTTTGAAATATTTAATTCTGAGTAACTTTCTGAATATTATTTAATTTTTGTTTCATGATTTATACTGTTTGACTTATAGTCTACTTATAAGACATGGTATATTTTCTCCTAGTATTAGAAGCTTTAAAAAGTGTACTTCCATTTTCCATCAACTTTATATTAGTTCTTCCTTGTCTTTTACACACACACACACACACACACACACACACACACACACACCTCAATCACAAGCTGGCAAAACTATTTGAATGAAAGTGAAAATAGACTTTCAGCCCTTGTGCAGCTTTCACTTGCTTTTGCAAATTCAGCTGACAGACCTTTTGTGCTCCTTTAACACTGTATATAAATCACTACTACTTATGAGCCCTTTTGAAGACTTGTGTATTGATTTATCTGTGATGCTTGGCTTTGAATTCTTACAAAGCATGAATGTTGTATTACTTTTCTACCTCCTTGCACAGTTATAGATATATTTGTGGGTTCAATAAATATCGGGTCAAGATGGTGTGGTAGCACGCACCTGTAATCCCAGCAAAATATTTCTCCATCAGCATATTTGCTCTTGGGAGTCTGTAAACAAGCAGATCACTACAAGTGCGATCTAGTAGTGAGACCCTGAACACCCTATAGACCCTTCCCTAAAATACAGAAAATAAAATATTGGTTCAATGAATGCTCAAAAATAAATCAATGAATAAAAATGATGGGGGGGCTGGGGAGTTAGCTCAGTAGAATAGGTGCTTGCCTGGCAAGCAAAAGGTCCCGAGTTCAGTCCCCAGTACCACACACACACACACACACACACACACACACACACACACACACAAAAAAAAAAAGAAAAAAAAAAGGGCTGGGGAGATAGCTCAGCAGTCTAAGCGCTTGCCTGGCAAGTACAAGGACCTAAGTTTGATCTCTGGTACCGCATGCCGTACTGGCCCCAGAACCCTGGGGCATGCTGTGCTGCCCACCAAAACCAGGTGTGGTGGTGCACACCTATAATCCCAGTGATGGGGAGGGTGAGATAGGAGGATCATTATGAGTCCGAGCTGTGTAGTGAGACCCTGTACCAATTAAGTAAATAAAAGATTAAAAAGAATTATTTTTTTAAGTGGTGGGGAAATCTTATGGTGTTGGCCCATGTTTACTTCTATCCAGCTCTCAGGATTTGAGTTTATAATCGGACGCCAGCACTACCATTTCAGTGCATGTGGACACAAGACAGCACCCACTAACTACGTCAGGAAAAGTGGAGATGGTTCACACTTCCTCCCGAGCCTCAACTCTACATGCACTGCGGAAAGCCTGCCGCTTGGTTTGAAAATCTCCAATGGGACACTGTAGATCTTGAGATTTACTTTGAAGGCACAAAGTCAGAAAGAGCTCCTGCTATGCAACACCAAGTTTTCAAGTATACCAAGAGCCAGGAACTGCCCCCAGTAGTCTGCCAGTTCTGCCATCTAAGGAGATGAGCTCGGAATTGCTGTATTTTAGGTACTAATTTACATGTTAAGTTGCATTCACAAGTTATTTCATGATACCTTATCTGAAGTTATGGGGACTGTAAGAAAATTCTATGGCACACAGACTGCTTAAGCAAACAAGGGCTCTGTATCTTTCCACTTCTCTACACACAAAAAAAAGCAAGGCTTTACTTCCCGAGAAGGAGAAGCCCTGAGCTCATGCCCATCCTGTATGAATTGCATCTGCCTGGGGAACCCTGAAGCCACAGCTCTACAGTCTGCATGGAGGTGAGTCTGGGTCGCCCTGGCTGCACCTCAGGGCCGCACCTGTACCAGACTCTCTTCAAGCTTCTTTCCTGAGGTCTGTGAGTCCATCAGACATCAGTACCTTTTGCCTATGCTTCAATGTTATTTACTCAGTAAATGCTAACAGATTGGTTTTTATGATTATTTCTGAAAGAAAGTAATTCAGGTGATTAGTCTGCATGTTTCTTTGATGAGGATCATTCTTTATGATTAATACAGCTGAAAAGCAAATAAATGTTTTTAAATATTAAACAGGGAAATGAAAAGACATGTTCAGAAAAGCATTCAAGACTATACACCTTTAAAAACATCTGAATCAGAGCAAAAAGACAATGCTGTGCTCCACCTGTCCACAGCCCTGCTCACTAGTGAGGAGTGCTCACTAGCGAGCCTTGCTCACCGGTGAGCCTTGCTTGGGGTGCAAGCCATCCTTCAGGGCAGGTTCTTTGCAGCACCATCTGGTCTCCAGAGAAGCTGTGCCCCCCCAGCCCCCAACACAAACACAGATACACACACACACACACACACACACACACACATCTGATGCTAGCGTAAAAGAGTTGGCCCCACAGTCAACTTGACCTTGCCTTGATTGTTGTTCCAAACAACAAACAGTCCACGCGTCTTACAATCTTCAACCAGTTCTTGCTGTCGATGAGTGAAAACCCTTCCTAAAACAGTAATTAGGCAAAATTAGCAACGGAACAACAACAAAAAGCCAAGAATACCGATGGTGCATCTGGTTCTCCCTAGGCTGGGTACCTGTTCATTCTGTAACTTAGGCACAGAGGAAAGGACCAACTGCAGGGTGACCTTCACACCAACAACCTGTAGGCCAGGCCCATGCACTTCTGCATCAAGGTTTCTCTTTTCTTAAATTTTCATACCATAATGAAGGAAATAGCCATAGTCATATCTGCTGAAAATGCATTTTTATGCCCCCAGAATTTGCCAAAATACAACTTTCTATTCCTGAGAAGACTATCATACTATCTTAAGAATTTGGTAGGCAAATCCCTATATATAGTAAATCTTATCGTAAGATTCTTATGAATGGGAAATTGGAAACTTTTTGGCCACTAAATGTTCAGTTCTTCATTTCCATGTGAAAATACAAACTAGACAAAGAAGGCAGTAGAGGGCACACAAGTCTTGAGGACAGCAGCTGGCCTGGAGGTGGAAGTGTGGACGTTAATAAACTACACAGAACTGACCACCTGATTGTGTACAGTAGCTCTTAGACTCAATCGCGCCTGCATCTTTCCTCTTCAAGTGGCAAAGCTGTGTCGGCATCCATCCTAACCCAGAGCCCCCACCACCCCCACCCCAGGCAGTCTTTCCGTCCTTATGAGAATCCCTCCTGCTGAATCTGAATGTTAACAGAGAAACAATGCAGGTTAATGCTTCCGTGTTTCATTTTAAGAGTCAACTCTAAGATGCAAATTCCTAAGAATTTTATCACCATTAGTAGGTTTTTTCTTTTAACAAAAAAGTTAGGTAAAGCATTTGTTATGTTGTCTTAAAACTCTCAGATGGAATGTGTTATATCTCCAAGCCCAGGGAAGTCGTGTTCAGGAAAGTAGCACTCACGCAGTTGCCGGTAGAATACACACAGCACTGCTATGGAGGACAACTCACTGTGACCGCGCAACCCTAGTGCTGGAGATTCACCTTAAGGATCAGCCTGTACTCTTACAAAGTGATAAAGGGACAAAGTTAAGCATTTGTGGCTTTTTAAGGTTGGGAACAACCCAAGTTTGCCTCAAGGGAGGACTGTTGAACTGTACAGTGTAATATTGTATAGCTGCAAAGAACATTGTCTTTGAAATCGTGTGTGCATTTTACATATTCCCATATTTTCAACTCCATTTTAAAATCTATGTTATAACTCAATGTTAAAATGCCTTTCCTTAGTTGTATCAGTCACATTTCAAGTGCTCAGCCAGCGACACAATGTTCACAATGGCCATGGAAATACAGGCATGTGGACTTATCTGTAGGGCGTACTGTAAAGCAAAAAAGGAGGTTTTGGAGCAGTAGTTACAGCTGAAGAAAAAGAGGCACATTCTTATTTGCTTACGTGTGCATATACACACTGGAAGGGACAAGAGACCAATCCACACAAGTCCCAAGGGAGTGACGAAGCACTGTGGGGCTAGGCAGGGCTCCCTAACACAACTCTGCTCTTGTGTTTGAGCACTAATTTTCACACTGTGTAAGTGTCCTGTGCTTGTGTAGAAGACCGCTTATGTGGTGTGGCATGACCCTAAGGAAGACCCAAATATGATCAGTCTGTGCAAATCTGCACGACCTGCGCAGTGGTAAATCTAAAATTATTCTAATGTAAAGTTCATAAAGGAAAACACTCAGCTCTTCACCTGGCCACATTGTCTGCAATGTCCTGTCCAGGCTGGATCAATGGGACACCTCCTACTGCCCCCCTTCTCAGAATGCCACGTGCGCAATGACCACTGCATATAGCAGTGCGTACACCCTGGCACCATGCTCGATGCCTCTTCTTGTACTTCCCCTAACACCAGCCAACCCAGAGTTCTCCATTCTCCCCACTCAACTTTCACTGTCTGCAGTGAGCTGTCTTTGTTTCTCCCAGAACTGCTGCAATACCTGGTGTCAGTGGTGGCAAACGTGTAGCATGCATGCTGCAATGTGCTGCTTGTTATCACTGAAAGCTCTGAAAGATTCACCATGGGGGCTGGTGAGATGGCTCAGTGGTCTAAAGCACCTACTTAGAACAAGCTAAGCTAAGCAAAGCACAGGGACCATGGTTCAATCCCCCAGCCCCACATGCCAGCCAGCCCCGCCCCCTGGTGGGCTGAGCTGGCCATACACACATACACTAAATAAATAAATAAATAAATAAATAAATAAATAAATATTTTAAAATAAAAAAAAATAAAAGATTCACCATGGCTGCCCTGCTGGGCCCCTCCCTCCAGGCCCAACTCCTTGTACAGTCTATCCATGTAACTGCCAGAGCAGTCATTAGAAGCAAAATCCTGCTGGAGTGACTTCTTCACAGGAGAAAGCTCAGGTCCTGTGCATACAGAAATCTGCTACTTGTGTAGATTTACCACAGCTCTTGTACAAACCCTCCATGAGACCAGTAGATTGAATTCCTGCAGTCCCATGGACAGGCTGTGCTCCCCACACCTTGCTTTCAGTTCCACTCCAGACTTGTTCCTGGCACCACCTGCCTTTCTCAGCTCCCAGTGTGACCTCGGTCCAGGGCTCTGCTGTCTTACACACAAGACTTCTGTTGTAACAAGTTACTTTTTTTTTTTTTTACTTTTTTTTTTTCTCTTCCCTTAAGAAATGAGGGCAAGTCATGCTGCAAGACACACAGTCCTCCCTGCATGCCCCTAGCAACTGTCACATGTTTAGTAACTGCTCTGGCCCTGGGCATGCTGGGAAAGGGTGTGACGTGAGAGCTGCTCTGTGGCGCTGTTTTATCTGCCAGATTGCCTTACCTTGGAGCTTCTGCATTTCTCTGACTTGGCTCCTCCATTGCTTCATCTCATCCCAGTCTCTCTGGGTCCCCTCATACTTCCCCTTAACCCTCCTTTATTCTCTCCTTGTGTCTAGCAGCCTGTGTCTGTGTGTCACACTATCTGCTGAATGTCTCACTGTTTCACTGGACTGCAGGCCAGCATGTCCTGCTCGCTACTGAACATGCCACACCCCTGATGCTAGAAACATACAGTAAGCTTTGCTGTGCAAGGGACGGATCAACAGTATGTCAGGCCAGCGTTACTTCTCAGGCGCCATGCCTGTTCACCTGTCCAATGACAAACATCGAGTATTTGCTTCACACTAGGCCTTGTTCAAAATTCAGGAAGAACGCCCTAGTGCTGCACTGTAGGACTACCTCACGGACCTTCCTGTCTTTGGGAACCTCCCTCTGAGTCTCCACTAGGACTTGTCCAGGGGGCGCTCAGGCTGCCTGGAGGACCAGCTCCGCCAGGTGAGCTGCACTCTGCTCTCACTAGCACTACAGCTGCCTCCCAGACCTCAGACCTTGATCAGACACAGTGCAGACAGGAGGGTGACACAGAATCTGCCTGGGGTGGGGATGTGCACAAATCACCCAGGGAGCTTCTCTAACTGCTGCTTGTGATACTGTCCCCTACCAGGTCAGAATCAGTGTCATAAAGGCCACTGTTCAGGAACAGGAGTCTGTGACAGCCCTGGGAACCACTGAGGTAGGAAAATGGTTGAGAACTGATAACAAAGGATAGGAAGAGAAAGAGCAGAGCACACCAGAAGGTGCCACCTTTACCATCCGATGAACGAGCAAGAGCCAGTTCCAAGCAGCAGGGTGTGGAGGGAGTGGTGCTGACGTGGAGGGGTGAGGCCTGAGCTCCAGGCAAGCAGCCAGCATGGCATCCGGTTGGGGCGGCCCATGTGGCCCTCACACACCCTCCGCACCCCACAGGAGCTCCTCTCCTTGCTGGGCCCCATCTGTCAGGAATCAGAAGCGCACCCTCGCTGGCACATGGCTGCCCCTCTGTCCCACCTAGTTCTGGCAGTGTCCGCACAGCAGTGGTCAGGACGCCACCAGAATTCCAAGGTGGGGTGCCACACTCACAATCTTAAGCTCTGGCTTTTGTGACATACTGTGACATTTACTCCTAGGTTCTGGTCACTCACGTTCTCCTGGGCATCTGTGATGACACATGACAGTTGTCAGGAACAAAGAAGCCATCAAGGGAAGGAAGAAAAGGACTGAAGTGAAATGGATGCAGAGATCAGAGGCACAAACTGGAAATCCAAACATGGGGAGAAAGCACCCGTGCCCCACCTCCAGGGCTGTTCTTTTGCTGGGGACCTGTCACCCAGAAATTCCTTCAATGGCACACATGCCTCTCACTCTGTCTACCAGTGTGACATGCCGGCGGGGGAGGTCACTGGTACTTAGCAACACAAATTAACATTAAAATCATGCCAGGGATGATTTCATAAACACTTTAAAGAAACACAACATTTTACTTTTATAGAAATGACAATTAAAAGTGTTCATACCTGCTACAAATACCGAGTCAGAGGAAAGTGGTGTCGGAGACTAGGGTTACAAAAATAACTCGATGACCAACAGTTTGACAAGCCACCTAGTTCCTAACCCCAGAAAACCGTAGGGCTTCTTGATGAATGTGAGATGGTGTTTTGGTGCCAGGTGACTTACTAAAACAGCCCCGGGCTTAAGCTTCAGGGTTGTTTCTCACTTTCTGGAGTTCAAGATTCGTGAGGCTCAAAGGGCACTAAACATGGAAGAAATCCACGATACAGGAGCTGCTGCAAAGCATGAAGATAACAGCGCCAAGAGGGAAAAAAGCAAAAGAACTGGAATTTTAAATTAAGTTTTTAATAATCATAACGAATTGCTATTTATTAAACATCAATAAAAGGGACTTAAGGTTCATAATTTATAGCTGGCTCTTCGATACAGATGTGGATATTTCTGCTGCTTTCAAAAATACAGTATTGTGCTTGAAGAAGAAAGAATGGTTTCACTGGTCTCTCGACTCCATTGAGTGTGAGACAGGAAGGAACCTGAGACATATAATCAGCAGTCACATCATACCCTTATGTTGTTGGTGTTACATATTTTTGTTATCTCCTTCCCCAAAGCCTGTGTGGTTCAGCATGAAGCCAAGCTGATTTTTATTTCTTGTACGTCAGGAAAACATAACTCCAAAATAAACGACTGAATGGCCTCTTGGTTTGAGCGGCATCACTTGGAGACACGTTACTTGTCTTCAGGCATGGCGAAGAGTGGGTCCTTGGCAGTGAAACCGTTCTTTCTTCTTCAAGCACAATACTGTGTATTTTTGAAAGCAGCAGGATACGTGGATATCCTTGGGCTTGGTTTTTTTAAAAAGTTTTTGGTACCATTTATATACACATGATGATCACATTTATCAGAGTGAATTCATACCTGTACATGATATATCTTGATTCCTCTTTTTGGCCTTCCTACATCCTTATTTGCAAAGCTGCTTCCATTTTATCCTTTTCTCATTTTTAAAAATTTTCCCTTCCTTCCTTTTCTCCTCCCTAGTTCCCCTCTCCTTTGAACAATTTCTTCCTATTTGACAATATCAATTATACATTTTGGTTCTTTTGTGTGTGTGTATGTGCAGCTCAGACTTATAGTGATCCTCCCATTTTCAGCGTCCCCAGCGCTGGGATTACAGGCACATACACACACACAGACATGCCACCACGCCCAGACACGCCACCACGCCCAGACTCAATCAGTGGCTCAGCATGCCCAGGGGCGAGGCCAGCATGGCACGTGGTGCCAGGGATCAAACCCAGCCCCTGCGCTTGCCTAAGCAGGTGCTGAGTCTGCTGAGCTATCTTGCCAGCCCTATACTTTGGTTCTTATTTACATATTCAATTTCTCATACCAGAGAAACAATATGATATTCATACATGTGTGTCTGATTTATTTAAGAATATGGTCTGTCCTTTTAGCTAAAAGTTTTTTTCTTTGTGGTACCAGGAATTGAACTCAGGACCCTGAGCTTGATAGGCAAGCACTTATTCTACTCAGCTATCTCCCCAGCCCCTATAAATGTCTCAACATTATCCTTCTTTATGGCTGAGTAGTACTCCATTGTACAAAGTCTACATCTTGGTGGTAGGATTCCAAACTGCAGGAGGAACCAGTAACAGGTGAACTTTGGACAAAATGATTTTATCCAAGGTGATCACAATTTTCTTGCCCTATAGCCAATACAATTCACATATTTTAAGGGTATAATTCTAATACTTTAATAAATGTATACAGTTGTACAGCATTTACTACAATAAAATATTAAGTCTTTTCCATCAAGTCAAACATTCTACTAGTATTAGAATACTGCCTGAAGATAAGACTTCTGCCTCTGTGGATTTGTCTATCTAGTAAACTTTAGTTTCCTATGAACAGAACCATACAAATACTTGCCCATTTTGCCTGGCTCCTTTTTAAAATTTTATTTTATTATTATTTTTAATGTATTTGGTATAGGGTCTCGCTATGCAGCTTGGAGTCTTACGCCACCACACCTGGTCTTGGTGGCCAGCACAGCATGTGGTGCCAGGATCAAACCTGGGTCCTTGTGCTTGCCTAGGCAGGTGCTTAGACCACTAAGCTATCTCTGTGGCCCACTTTTTTTTATTTTAAAGAGAAAAAACAAAAAATAACAACAAAGGACAAAACAACACACAAATGATAAAAATGATATAGAATTTCAAAATAAGATATGAAATTAAACCATGGTTGTTATATTACATATTGTTATCTTCAAGGTTGTTGCTCAGATTATCAAATGTAAGAAGCCAAGATTGATCAAACAATTAAACATTAACTGTTCCTTTCAATAAATCAATAAAAATTCATAGTATAATAATCTTAGCTATGTTGTATGTATATCTGACTCCTTTCACTTCTTTTTTTAAAAGAAAAAAAGTAACAGATTAACATTAGAAACTATACAGAATCTCAAAAAACAAGATGATAGGAATTCAACAATGATTTTTTTTTTTTTTTTTTTTGTGGAACTGGGGATTGAACTCAGAACCTTGCACTGCAAGCATTAATTCCACTGAGCCATCTCCCTGGCCCCAACAATGGTTGTTATAGTGCACATTGTTTCTTCAAAGTAGCAATTTAAGATTACCAGATATAAGCATGTAAAATTGGTCAAGCTTAAAACTTTTAAGTCCGCTGGGGAAATAGCTCAGCAGTCTGAGCACCTACCTGGCAAGTGCAAGGACCGGAGTTTGATCCCCAGTATGCATGCTGTGCCGGCCCTGGAAATCCAGGCGTGCACTGCCAGGCACAGATACCACATGTGGTGGTGTACACCTGAAATCCCAGTGCTGGGGAGGCTGAGACAGATCGCTATGAGTCCAAACTGAGCAGGCAAGACCCTGTACCAAATAAAAGGTTAAAAAAAAAAAGTAAAAACTATATAAAAAATTTAAGTATTAACTACTCCCTTCAATAAGCAAATGGACAGTAGTATAATCATCCTAGCTAGCCTGTGTAGATACACATGTTTTTTTCCCTTTTTCTTTTCCCTTTCTCTCATCCCAGCTCTTTCCTTTTGAGCAGTTACTTTTTCTTTTACTATATCTACTGTACTTTTCAGATTTTATTTACTCTTTCAGGTTCTTACACTAGGAAGACAATACAGTGTTTACACAAGTGGGTCTGATTTATTTTGCTTATGAGTATGGTCTCTAGTTGTATCCATTTACCTATAAAATCCTTGAGTTTAACTTTCTTTATATATCTTTTTGTGATGAATACATAATTCTCAGATGAAGGAAGTACAAATAGCAAATAAATACATGTGAAAATATATATTTAGAAATATATATTAACACATCTTTTTTGTCTATTCCTCAGATGATGGGTATTTGAGTTGTTTCCAAGATTTTACTATTACGAATTATGCTGAGATAAATATGGATGCGCATATACCACTGTGGTACGTTTTCAGTTCTGGAAAAATACCAAAAAGGGAACTAGCTGGGTTGCATGGGACCTCTAGTTCTCGTTTTTTGAGGAAGCTTCATGCTAAATCCACAGTGGTTGCACCAGTCTGCACTCCCACCAACATTGGGGAAGGGCTCCCTTTTCCCTACAGCACTGCCAGCACATTGTTAAGTGGTTGCTTTCTTGTTAACAGCCATTCTTTCTGGAGTGAGATGGGATCTCAGTGTTGTTTTAATTTGCATCTTTTAAATGACCAGTGACGTTGAACTTTATTTTTTTTGTGGAACTGGGGATTGAACTCAGCCCTTGCACTTGCCAGGGAAGCGCTTATTCTACTAAGCCATCTCCCTGGCCCTGAACATTTTAAAATATATATTTATTTGTTATTTGTACTTCCTTCATCTGAGAAGTGTCTATTCATTGCAATGTCCACTTTCAGACTGGGTCTTTATTTTTATTTTATTTATTTTAATTTTTTATTTATTTTTAGACTGGGTCTTGAAATTTGGAAGTCTAATTTTTTTTCCAGTTCTTTGTATGTTCTAGATATTAGTCCTTTGAGAAACAATTGGCTAAAATTTTTGCCACTCTTTCATGCACTGTACAAAAATGTTTTAATAAGATGAGACCCCAGTTTTTGATTCTTTGTAGTGTTTCCCCTGCAGTTAGGATTTTGTGCATGAAGTCTTTACCTACACTATGTCTTCAAGAGTCTTACCTATTTTTCTACATTGTGAAGACATGCGTCTGGTTTTAGTCTTCGGCATGTGGAAAGCCAGTTTTTCCAGTTTTACCATCTAGAAAATTAGAATAGATGGTCTATCTCAATCTGATAAAAGCCATCTATGACAAATCAATAGTGAACATCATACTAAACGGACAAAAACTGAAAGCTTTCACTCCAAAATTCCACTGAAAGACTTCTAGATTTAATAGAATCAGTAGAGAAGCTCGATACAAATTCAATACTCAGAGCAATAGCATTCCAGTACACACATAACAAACTCATTGAGAGAAAAATTAGGGAAATAGCACCATTCACAATACTATCAAAAACTAAAAAAAAGAAAGTGGAAGGAGAGTACTTAGGGATCAATCTAATAAAGGAAATAAAAGATCTTTACATTGAAAACTATAGTTCTCTGAAAAAGGAGACTGAAGAGGATATCAGAAGATGGAAAGGAAAGATCCTTTGCTCTAAGGTAGGAAGAATCAATACAGTGAAAACAGCCATGCTCCCAAAATTGATATACAGGTTTAATGCAATCCCAATCAGAGTACCATTAGCATACCTCACAGAACTAGAGAAAACATTCCTAAGATTCAGTTGGAACCAGAAGTGATATAGAATGCAAAAACAATTCTGGACAACAAAGGCAAGGGAGGGGCATCGTAATTCTTGGCTTGAAATGATTCTGCAGAGCTACTGTGATTTAAAAAGACATGGTGGGGGGGACACAAAACAGATCTCTGAGGATCAACAGAACAGACTAGAAGATGCAAGAACAGCTCCAAACACACTCAGCTACCTGATCTTTGACAAAAGGGCCAACACATTCACTGGAAGGACAGCCTCTTTAATAAACAGTGCTGGGCTTACATTCAAATACCTGACCTGGCCGAGGAGATAGCTCAGTAGAGTAAGAGCTTGCCTGGCAAGAACAAGGTCCTGAGTTCAATCCCCGGTACCAAAAAAAAAAAAAAAAAAAATCAAACACTTGACATGTTTTTCTTTCTTCTAACAAAACCCCAACTTCTTCCTCTGTTCTTCAGATACATCAGCAGCCACTCTGATCTCTGTGTGTGTCCATATTAAACCACTAGGTCTTGTTTATTCCCAAATAAAAATCGTTCCCTGGAGATCTGTCTCTAAATTTATAGTGTTTAACATCTAGAAATATACACCATTCAAAGTTGCAACTTATTCCAAAAATGTTTACTAAGGATCTGTCATGAATCAGGGTACATAGCAGTCTTCTGAGGATGCTAGGAACCAAAGTCACACAAGTCCCTGCCTCTGAGAACTGCTAACCAGGGAATCACTAGCTTCTGTTAGAAGACAACTAACAGAAGAGTCAATGTGTAAATTCCACATTCCTATTAAAAACAGGCAGTAGATTACAAGACCCAGGCGAAATAGCTTTTGAACTGATATGAAACAACTTTTTTTTCCAGTAGATTTACTTTTAGCTCCATATGCGTTTTCAAAATTATATAAGCAGAGATGACACACCACACATCACCTTCTATCTGTCCAAATGCAGCCAGTCTGACTGTGCACCCCACACCCAATTCCCCACTCCCTCCGTCACTCCAAAGCAGAGACACACACCTGTGAGATTTCAGAATGCATCTCTTAAAAGCTAAGGACTTCTTTCTCTTGTTTTTTCTTTTTGGTACCAGGGATCAAACTCAAGACCTTGCGCTTGCCAGGCAGGCCCTTATGCTACTGAGCTATCTCCCCAACCTTATTTTTTTGAGACAGGGTCTCTCAGGCTGGCTTTGAATTCACTCTGCATCCCTGGCTGGCCTCAAATTTACAGTGAACTCAAGGCAAACTCCTGCCTTGACCTCCTGAGTGTGGGGATTACACCTGTGCACCACCATGTCTGCCTAAGGACTTCTTAAAAAATAACCACAAAACCATGATCACAGCTTTAAAAATAATTTCTTGATATTGTGAAGAACCTCTGTGGCTGTTTACATGTCCCAGATTATCTTGTGTTTTTCTAGACTTAATTTATTTATTCCTATGATTCAGTACAGGGTCTCATTTTTTTTTTAAACTTTATTATTATTTTTTTGTGTGTGTGGAACCGGGGATTGAACTCAGGCCCTTGTGCTTGCCAGGGAAGCACTTATTCTACTGAGCCATCTCCCTGGCTCATTTTTTAAACAGGAATCAAAAAACTTACTGTGACACTTGACTAATATGTCTCTTAAATGGTTTCTGCCTTTTATCTCTGTTCTTTCCTTGCAACTTTTTATTGCAGAAATAGAGCCACCAGTCCCCAACAACTTTCTACAAAGGGCCAGTTGAGTAGACACTTAGGCGCTATGGGTCATAAGCGTTTCTGCAGCACGTGCTCAGCAGAGGAGCACGTGACAGCAGCCAGTGGTGACACAAGAAGAGCCGCAAGGCTGTGTGCCAATGAAGCTCCATGGCTGCTGAAATTGGGATTTCATGTGATTTTTCACATTTCACACAATATTATTCTGTGGTTTTCAACCATTTAAAAATGTAAAAACAAAGCTCAGCTCCACAGGCAAAGAACCAGATGCGCTGCGTGGCGCATGTCTGTGGGCCCTGCCCTAGAGTCGCCTCCTCAATGCCAGGCTGTCCCCAAATCATCTGGCGGGGGGCTGGGCACAGTGAGGCTGATGCGGGGCTCCCTGGCAGGTGCGGGGTGGGGGGAACCTGGGGACAGTGAGGCTAATGTGTACCCTGCAGGTACTTCATGCCTGAGCCTCCTTGACTGGGCGGTGAAGGCAGCAGCTGTGATGATCACCGCCCAGGTTCATTAAGTCACCAGGGCCTGCAAAATGATGGCACTTTTTTCATTCATTCTTCATTTATGAGCTTGAAAATCTGTAAGGGGAACTTACAACTATTTTGTTATTCTAGGTTAGAACACAAAAGACTGGATAAATGCTGGCTTTATTTCTTGCATTTGCCAGATTTAAAAATAATGACACCATTCCTTATTTTCCTTCAAAGATGACAATGAGGGCCCGGGGAGATAACTCAGTAGAATAAGCACTTGCCTGGCAAGCAGAGGGTCCTGAGTTCAATTCCTAGTACTGTTTAAAAAAAAAAAAAAGATGACAATGAGTCTGTTTTTAGAGTATAATTTGAGGGGCTAGGCAGATAGCTCAGTGGCATAAGCACCTGCCTGTCTGACCCCTGGAACCACATACCGTATAGGCCCAGGAACCCTTGTGTGCACAATGCTGACCCTGGAACAAGATATGGTGGCACATGCCTGTAATGCCAGCACTAGGGAGGCTGAGACAGGAGGATCACTACAAATTGTATAGCAAGACCCTGTACCAAAATATTTTTAAAAAGCATAATTTGAAATACAAATATAAATACATCTGCTGTTTCAGTGATGCAGTCTCTCTTTGTCTAGTGGGGCCCTTTCCCTCTCCCAGCTGGCTCCAAGTCCTCTGACACAGCCCTAGCAATCTCAGGCATCAGTGCTCAGCGCCTCCGGTTTCTCAGCTGTCACAATTCAGTAGCACCCATGTGTACCTGGGGAAATCGTAAGATGCTTCTTCATCTAGTTTCACAACATCAAAGGGTCTTTGATTCTGGGGTCCTGTTTGACCAGTCTCTTTTCAAAGGAAGACTGAAAGAAATTAAAATGCAGCAAAGTTGCAAGATACAAATCCGGTATACAAAGGTCCACTGTATAAATTATCAGTGAGTGACATCAAAATTTTTTGACATCAAAATTTCTTGAAGTTTCTATGTGATTGAGGTTTTATTCATAGTCTTTGCCTATACCTATGTCTTCTAGAGTTCTATGTATTTTATTTTCCAGCAGATTTAGTGTTTGTTTTAATATTTAGATTGTTAATCTATTTGATTTTAGTTTAGTACATGGTGATGGACCTGGTCTAATTTTGTCTTCACCACGTACAGTGCCAGTTTTTCCAGCACCATTTATTAAAGAGGCTATCTTTCAGTGAATGTGTTGGCCCCTTTGTCAAAGATCAGGTTGAGAGGCTGAGTGTCTGGAGTTGTTTTTGCATCTTCTAGTCTGTTCTAATTTATTATTATTTTTTTACGTATTTAGGATGGGGTCAACAGGGTCTCACTACGTCGATTGGACTTGTAGTGATTCTCCTGTTTTCAGCTTCCTAAGCACTAGGATTACAGGCATGCCCAGTCTCAATTGCCAGTCTCAGAGAACCTCAGGGGTAGTGCCAGCAAAACACAGAGCCACTACACTCTGCTCAAGCAGGCGCTTTAGTCCACTGAGCTATGTGGCCAGCCCTTAGTCTATTGATCCTTGGAGGTCTGTTTTGTCCCCAAGCCCATACCATGCTGTTTTTAATCACAATAGCTCTGCAGAATCATTTCAAGCCAAGAATTACGATGCCCCTCCCTTGCCTTTGTTGCCCAGAATTGTTTTTGCTGCTGTAGGTCTCTTCTGGTTCTAAATGAATCTTAGGAATGTTTTCTCTAGTTCTGTGAGGTATGCTAATGGTACTCTGATTGGGATTGCATTAAACCCGTATATCAATTTTGGGCACATGGCTGTTTTCACTATATTGGTTCTTCCTACCCAAGAGCAAAGAATATCTTTCTGTTTTCTGATATCCTCCTTTTTCAGAGAACTATAGTGTTCAATGTAAAGATCTTTTATTTCCTTTATTAGATTGATCTCTAAGTATTTCCCTTTCTTCATGCTATTGTGAAGGGTACTATTTCCCTAATTTTTCTCTGAGTGAGTCTGTTATTTGTGTACAGGAATGCTAGTGATCTGAGTGTTTACTTTTTATCCAGCTATGCTACCATATTTGCTTATAAATCTGTAAGCCTTCCTGTAGAGTTTTGGGATCTTCTCTGTAGAGTGTCATGTCATCTGCAAATAATTTAACTTCTTCCTTTCCTATCTTTACTCCTTTTATTTTTCTTATCTAATCGATCTGGTGAATGTATCCAGAACTATATTTAATAGGAGTGGTGATAGTGGACATTGCTGTCTTGCTCCTGATTTTAGAGTGAAAACTTTCAGTTTTTGTGCATTTAGTATGATCTTGTCATCATGGGTAGGGTGGGGGATAGAACAGCCACATCAGAGTAGCCACCCAATCTGCTGGGAGAGAGATAATTAGACCTTGATTCTGGGTCCAAATTATATTACATTATCAAGAAAACAACTAATAACAAATGCTGGCGAGGCTGTGAGGAAATAGGAACTCTTCTCCATTTTTGGTGAGATTACAGACTGGTTTAATTACTAAAAACTAGGATTAGAGATCCTATTTGACCCAGATATTCACCTTGTAGTGGGTATCTTGCCAGAATTAAAACAATCATACTACAGTGATATATATGCTCCCATGTTTATAGCAGCACAGTTGTAATAGCTAAATTTTGCAAGTAATTCAGATGCCATCAACCAATGAATGGATAAAAAAGATTTTTTTTTATAATGGAGTACTACTCAGCTATAAAGAAAGGTAAAATCGAGACATAGACAGCTAACTAGATGGATCTTGTGACCATGATCACAAATTAAATAAAGCAGACACATATAAATATCATATTATCTCTCTGATATGAAAAAAATGGAAAATGTAAATAAGATAATAAATGTACAACAGATATTGCAAAATAGGAAGAAACTGTTTAAAAGGAAAAGAAATAGGGAGTGGGGAAGGAAGGGAAGAAACCAAGAAAAAAAAAGGATAAAGTAAGAACTGAGCTTTGTGGGTTAGAGAGATAGTTCAGAGGTCTAAGCACTGGCCTGGCAAGCACAAGAACTTGGGTTTGATTCCCCACTACCACATGCCCTGCTGGGCCCTGCCAGCCCTGAAACCTGACGTGGTGGTGCATGCCTGTAATCCTAGTGCTGGGGAGGCTGAGACAGAGGATTACTATGAGTCCGAGCTGCACAGTGAGACTCTGTATCCAATAAATAAATAAATGAAAAAAATCCAAGCTTTGTGAATGGGGAGGGGAAGAAAGTTTGAAAAGGGGTTGGAAATGGGAGGGAAAAAAAAAGGGAAAATATACAAATTCCTATAATGAATGTGGTCAATCTCTACCTAAATTGTACTAGTACACTTAAATTTACAAAAAAAATTTCTTAACCCAACAGTTTATAATAGTATTAAAAATACACAAAACTTCAACACTGAACTGTTATCCCAGTATTTGTAAGGTTGAAGCAGAAGGATCACCACAAGTTTGAAATCACCCCATGCCATATATGAATGAGCTCCAGGCCAGCCTGAGGGAAATAGCAAGACTCTACCTCAGAAAACAAAAAAGTATACAAAATTTGAACACTGAAGACAACTGGGAACAATGAAGTTAAACTGAACAAGTGGAGAGATTAACCTCTGCTAGCAGCTGAACTGGGCCCCCATCATCAATGTGATGGTGTTTGGAGAAGGAGGGTTTGACTCTAGGTAAGGTAATGAGAACAAAGGCTTAGAAGAAGAGAAATCAGCAATGTCCCTGTCTCCCCACCCCTCACTTGAGAGCTCTCTCCAGGGTAACAAAGTGGCTTGCACTTGGTGTTGGGCTCCCTGCCTTCAGAAGTATGAGAAATCCACTTTTGTTCTGTACACTGCCTAGACTGTGGTATGCTGTTATGGCAGCCTAAGTTAAGCTATCCATATTCATAGGCTGGATTTTGATGTTACAATATCAGTTCCCCCCAAAATCAAATTTAATGAAATACTAATTAAAATTTTGCCTATATTTGCACAAATTATAAAGCTGATTCTAGAATTCATATAGAAATGCAAAGGCCCTAGCTAGCATAGCCAAAATAAGCTTGAAGAAGGACAAAGTTGAAGGATTTCCACCACCAGTTTCAGTATTATAAAATTAGAGTAATCAACACCCTAGCACAGAGTAATCAAGATTCTTGCATAAGGACAGACATAGATCCACAGAACAGAATAGAGGCCTGAAAGGGTCAACTGATTTCAATAAAAGTGCTACCATGGTTCAGTAAGGGAAATACACATAGTCTTTTCAGTAAGTGATACTGGGATAACTGAATAAGCCACTTACGTGGGAGCAGGAACTTTGACCGTCACATCATATCATACAAAAAGAGTACCTTAAAATAAACCACAGGCCTAAACATGCTTACTAAATCTATAAAACTGATAGAATAAAACATAAGAGAGAACCTTTGTGACCCTGAAGAAGGAAAAGATTTCTATCATAAGACACAGAAAGCATGAGCCATAAAAGAAATACTTCATAAATTGGACTTTATAAACTATATAATCTTTAGCTCTACCAAAGACAAGGCTAAGAAAACAAAAGAGCCACAGATGGAGAGAAAACACTCCTACTGTACACATCCAACAAAGGACCTGAATTACAGAACGTACTGATTTAAAACGCACAACTGAGGGCAAAGATTTGAACAGATAATTCACAATGCATAATTTACGAGGGGTTGAAACACATTAAAAGATTCTCATCACCATTATCATCAGAGAAAAACTAAGATCGCAAAGCATCAGGCCCTACTCATAAGAATGGCTAAAATCTGAAAGGCTGGCAATACCAAGTGCTGCCCAGAATCAGAATGCTTGTGCACTGCCAGGTGATATATAAATTAGTACAATCATCCGGGACAGTCTGGTGGCTTCATATAAAGACAAACGCATACTTACAATACTGCCCACTGCCCTGTGACTTCACACTTGTCTATTTACCTAACGGGAGTAAAAAATACATACGTACACAAAAACTTGTACATAAATATTCCTGTTATATTTCTAAGTTTCATACTAAAACAGCCCAAATATCCATGTATATATACTTGAATAAACAATCTGCAGCTTATCTGTACTCACTTTTCAAGGACAAATGGAAGTTACTAGGTAAAGAATCAGGTGGTATACTACACATGAAGGCAGAGACAAGAACATGCAACCTGTCCCACAGGTGGCTGAATAACAGGTGTGTCAGTGGCACAGGAAGGGGAGGAGCTATAGAGAGAGATCTTAGGTAGTTAGCTAAATGGTCACAAAACTTTTCTACCTTCTGAAAATAAGGTGAAAAGTTTTTATTTTAAAGTATTATACTACCCTTGAATACTTGAAATAAACCTGTATCTTTGTAATACAATATTTTTTGTATTTAATTTGCTAATTTTACATCAAAGATCTTTGCATCCCTAAAACAGATCAGAAAGAGGTTAGACTAATTTTCCTTTCTGGTAAATTCTTCCTGTAATTTTTTTCTTAGAATCAGAGTCAGAAACAATTTCCTCTTGTGTCACCTTGAGAGTTTGGGCAATCGCTTCTCCGTCTTTTGGCTAAGATCAAGTGTAGAGTTTGGGCAAAACTCTTGGTTTTCTTCCTTAAATATCAGAAAAATAATTTAAAAGTTCTATGGGGTTGTGGTTTTCCATGTTGAAGGTTTTCAACAATGAAATCTGTTTTCTTCAAAAGATCTTGAACTGTTTAGATTTTATAGTACCTGTCTCAAATTCAGTAAGATTATTTTGAAAAAAAGGGGGGTGCATTTCATCTAAATACCAAAGTAAGATGACATAAAGATGGTAAAATAATAAGCTCTTTCATGTGTGTGTTCTACAGCGTGATGTCCCTCCCTCTTTTCATGCCTGGTACTAGAATTTGTGCTTAAAATCTATCTTTGCAAAGGTTTAACTTTCCTAATCTGTTCAGAGTGCCAATTTTAGGCTCTGCTGATCTCCACCACTTCTTATCTGCTTTCTAATTCATTGATTCCCTCTTGCTTTCCTTAGCTTTGATTTGCTGTCCTTTCCCCATCTTTTTTGAGATAGAAGCTTAAATCATTGATTTTCAGTCATTCATCTTTTCTAATATGCTTTTATAACTACAGAATTTCCTCTAAGCACAGCTTAAATCAACAGATATTCACTGTTGATACTTACACTATGGGTACTTGAATATGAATTGTCATTCTTGGGTGCAGTGTTCTGTATGTCAGTTAGGTCAAGATTACTAATTGTTTCGTTTCATCTGATTTTTGTCTGCTCTTCTAGCTGTTACTGAGAGAGGTATGTTAAAGTCTCTCACTAGAATTTTGAATTTATCTCTTTCTCCATGTTTTTACATGTAAAAAAAAAAAAAAAAAAAAAAAGTCTGGCCCAGTCATTTCCTCAGCAGAGAAGACTTCCCTGATCCTCGCTGGTCTTGGGGAAGACACCAGTTCTCCGGGATCCCAGAATCCCTTGTGTGCACCATCATCCAGCACACATGTGTCTGTCCTCTGTCCCAGCCTTAACAGTGAGAT
>NW_004524602.1:4016087-4021388 GCF_000260255.1 Octodon degus
GAAAAGAAAGGAAAACTCCCAGACTCCTACCAAACATGTAATAGAGTAAGTCATCTATATTAATATAGCTAAAGAAAGAATGCCTATTACAGTACCCATCTAAGTGCTTTCTTGAAGAAAGGGAATTCTAGCCACTGTACTTAAAATTACTCTTATGGCAAAGAAGCAAAGCAGCATGCCTTCCTGTTTTCTCATTTTAAAAAGTTTCCTTCTAATTTTGCTTTATATTTTATAATTATTATTAAAAGTATGTTTCATGTTTCTGAATTTTGTTTCTACACTTAACATCAGTACTTCACATGTTACATTTTTAGGGCTACATACATTTTTTCCACAATGCTGTATTTTTAGGACTACATACCTTTTTTTAGTACTGGGGATTTAACCTAGGGCCTCTTAAATGAGCTTCATCAGGCTCATTTTAATTTTTTAAATTTTGAGACAGGCTCTCACTAGGTCACTAAATTATCCAAGATGAGCTTGAACTTGCCATCTTCCTGCCTGATCTTCCCAGAGTGCTGGATTACAGGTGTGGGCCACTATGTCATTATATAGATTTAACAATTTTTTAAAAAGTAAAAAGGGAAAAGCAAAAACTATACATACTATATATGTAATATATATTATAACTATATATAACTATAACTATATATGTATATTATATGTGATTATTATATAAACACAAGATAGTTAAGATAGTTATATTACTAATTTCTCTTAAACTGAAAGAGACAGTCAACATTTTTGCCTACCTAGCATGCACTCTTCCTTCTGAGAATATCCTATTTTCCTTGAAGACACCAGTTCTCCGGGATCCCAGAATCCCTTGTGTGCACCATCATCCAGCACACATGTGTCTGTCCTCTGTCCCAGCCTTAACAGTGAGATCTGAGAGCAAAGCGTTGTCACAGGATTCTGGATCAATCAGCTCAAGGCACTTACACTGAATGCATGAATGCAAAAGGATAAGAACAGCTATCCTATCCCATAGCATAAACAGTGTGTGTTAGCTGCTTATGAACAGATATAGTACTAAATTAGAAACTCCTAGAAAGCACACTAATATAGTCTTTTAAAAGGTAGTTTCCAGCAACACAAATGGACTACTTAAGAGAGAACCAGGGCAACGCAGCTTGCAGATCATATACACGGGCAGCACTGCGGAGGAGTTGGGAGGCATCTGCAGGGCGAGGGGCAGGCAGTGGCAGTGGTGCAGCTTCTCACTGCTCCTTTGGTGCTAGGGCCACACAAAGCAAAGATCACACTAAATTAATCCCTGTGGAACAACTATGTGTACAATTTAGTCAATGTGTCTTAAGCTGTGGTGAAATATTCATGAAATCAACCTTCCTGCCCATACTTAACCTGTTTCCTTTATGGTACTGAACACACCCCTAACGTACAACAAAGCTCCAAAACTTTTTAATTCTGCAAAACTAAAAACCTTATACCTATTAAATAACTTCACATTTTCCCTTCCTCAGGCCCATTGTTCCACTTTGTGTCTGTAAGTTTGACTATTTTAGATATCTCATAGAATCATAATCATAATACATCTCTTTTCATGCTGGCCTATTTCACTTAGCATAATGCCCTTAAAGCCCATTCAGAAGGTAGCAGAGGACAGTATCTCCCTCCTTGTAAGGCTGAGTATTACTCCATTGCCTGTATATACCACCTTTTGCGTTCCAACACATCCGCCGGTGGACACTTGAGTCCTTTCTACTGTAAATAATCAGCTGTGACACAAAAAATCTCCCTTTGATTCTGCTTTCATTATTTTGGGTAGAAGTTCCAGAGTGGAGCTGCTAGATCATATAGGAATTCTACTTTTGATTGTTTGAGGAGCTGCCATTGAGGGTGAACTGTCTACAATCCCCAAGGGTTCAGCCTCTCCACATCGTCCCCGATGGTCTCCGTCTACTGAGGCTGCTGTCATGAGAACATGATGTGGTAGTGGTGTATGAGCCACAGCTGAAGAGGCTGGGAGTCTAAGACAGGGCAGATAGGGCAGATAACAGAGGCATACTAGTTCATGGACGGTGCCTTCTGCTAGGTTCTCATGTGCAGAAGGGATGAGTGAGCCTACTGGGGTCTGTCATATGAGAACACTGATTTCAGGCATTACAGCAGAGCTCTCTGGACTTAACCAGTTCCCCAAGGCAACAAATGTTGTCTGAGATTCACTCTGTCAGGTCTAGAGTAGGTTTCAGTGTATGAATTTTAAGAGAATACAAACGTCCCAACCATACTATCAACACTTGTCTTTTGGTTAACAGCAGGTGTAAGGTGATAGTGCATCACAATTTCATTTGCATTTCGCCAGTAATTACTGATGTAGAACAGCTTTTCATGTGTCTATTGGCTTCAGTCAGTCTTTAAGGTTAGTTGTTATTCAGCTCCACAAACCAGCAGCAGAACATGCAGCAAGACAAGTACCTTTCTCTAGTCATAAAATCAGACCCAGTGGCTTGTTCTACATATTTCAGCAGCAAGTGATGCTTTATCTTTAGGCCAAAGGACTGTCTACCAAAGGACTGAATACCAGTATTTTCAAAGTAGGTATCCAAATATATTGAGCTGAAGGGCTTTTTCTTTTAACAACTGAAAGAGACAGTCAACATTTTTGCCTACCTAGCATGCACTCTTCCTTCTGAGAATATCCTATTTTCCTTCCTAAAAATCACCCTTGCCCATTCACTAGCCAGACAAAACTACCTTCTCATCTGGCCCCACTCAGGAGTGAGCAGGTGTCTTGGGCCTGGCCTATCAGTATATCCAGTTGCTGCTCCCCAAAATGACAGATTTATGAATAAACATATGATACAAATTAGTAAAGCCCCAGTGAGTCCTGGGGCTTTTGCTATGCCATGGGAAGGGGTGCTCTCCATGAGAATTGTTTATTATAATCATAAGGTAAGCCAAACGTTGCCAGGGGCCACCAGGAGACTGTCTTCCCTAGTGCTGAGGGACAGCTGGGGAGCTGAGACAGGCCATGGAGTGCCTGAGCCCCAGAAGCAACTGTGTTGTATGCCATTCTACCTCTGAACATTTCTATACAGTGAGGCAGACCCTTGCTTATTTTCCTTAAAGGAGCTTAACTTGGGTTTCTGTTATTTACAACCCAAAGAGCTGAAGACGGCAAACACAATCCACATCCTCTACTGCCCAGCTATGCATCCAAATTTCTCTGTGCAACTACCACACAGTCTTCAAAGCCCCTGACCTTCTCATTTAGCAATACAGCAATTAAGCATCTTATTCAGTGTTTCAGCAGTACACGGCTAACTGAAGGACACCTGGCTTTGGTGATGCCCTCTTCCCGCTCTCGCGCTGCCCTGACAGCTCTTCCCCTCCCCCTCCTTCATGGTCATTCTTCTGCCCTCTCCCGGCTATCTCCACCACATCCATGGTCTCAGTTCATTTAAATAGCTACTATTCCTATATTCTCCCTGCAAAGACCTCTCTCTCTCTGACCTTCAGAGAGTCAGGAGGGTGAGAGTTAACAGGAAAGGGGACACACAGAACTGATTTCCCTGCTTTAGTGTCTCAAGGACACCCCAAAGACATGGCCACTGCACGTGCCTGCTGCCAGGCCTGGCACTTCTCTGAAGTTCCTAATCTCAGGAAATTAGGAGGCCACCTTCAGATGTTACAGAAGCTAGAATCCTTTACACATCTCTCCTCCACCCTGACACCATCCTATTGATTTTTGTTCTTAAATAGCTCTTTCACCAATCCATTCCACCCTCATGCAAGCTACCATTTTCTTCCCTGATTACTAAAATAGCCTCCACCATAGGCTTCTCCCCAGCCCGCCCCATACACGTACACACCACTGCCGAGATAATGTTCTTATCTGAAAACATAACTGGCTCCGTCGATCCCTAGCTTAGAATATGTCAATAGCTAACTTCTCTCAGGATAGAAACCAAATCTTTTTATAGGCTCTGCAAGGAATACACGGGAAGAGTGAAGCACATAAACACTGTATATCTTGCTGATAAATGGAAGACTTTTGAAGGTTATAAACTGCCAAGAAACTGTAAGGACAGCCTAGGACTGGAAGCCTCTGAGACAAAGGCCTAAGGATGCAGAATGAGCCTTTGTCCCAGTGGGACTCTTAATCCCACACATCCACCCCTCACCCACCCCTCAGCACATGGGAGGACAGCACCGCCAAGCACCTACAAGCGTCCTTCATGGCCCCCTCTATATGAGTGGAGTTTGGTCCATGATGTCCCCCTTTTGGGATACAGGAAACCCTATGCATCAGGACCCTCTCCAGGGGTCGGCTGTGCTACCTGCACTCACCTTTCTTTAGGATTCGGTGTGTGAGCAATCTTCCCTCCTCAGAAAACTTTCTGTACTTCTGCTTTGCTTTACTGTTTAACTCTCCCAGGGAAATCTACCTCTTCTGTTCCAGACTTTGAAGAGCATAACATTTGTGTTGAGTTACTTTCAGGCTATTGGTGGGTATCTTTCTAGAACTCCCAGATACTGAGAACACTGATGACCTGAACCTCTTTTTTTTTTTTTTTTTTTTTTTTTTTTTTTGAGACAGGGTCTCACCACACAGTTCAGGCTGGCCTTGAGCTCACTTTGTAGCTCAGGCTGGTCTTGAACACACAATGATACTCCTGCCTCAGCCTCCTGAGTGCTGGGATTACCTGAACCTCAATTTTACTGATAGTGTAAACCTATAGAAATTATTTTGTGTTCAATTTTAGATTGTGGGCAAATTCAAAAGTAGCTATGATACCTTCACCAGCGTTTCATAGTCATGACAAGCTGGCCCTAATTCAGTATAAGTTGTTGTTAAAAATGCTACAGACTGGGCAGCCTGAACCCCAGACACTGTCTTCTGACAGACTTGGTGCTGGCAGATTTGGGGTCTGGCTTACAGGCAGCCACTTCCCACTGTGCCCACGCAGTCTTCCTTTGGGGTGTAGGGCCCCTAGTGCCCGCTCCTAGCCCTGCATTGCAGGTGTCATCACCTTCAGAGCTAGAGCTTCAACACAGAACTCTAGGGAGACACAATCCAGCTCGTAACAGCCCATAAGAGCAAACTGCCAAAATACCTTAGGAATTCATAAGATTATCAGTATGAGGACTGCAGCAACCCAAAGAATACAGATCTGATTAATTATATTTGTTAAAATTCTTTTTAAAATTCAGAATACTTACACAACTATAAGCTTCTCCGAAAATAAAAGTCCTAGGGCCAGGGAGATGGCTCAGTAGAATAAGCACTTCCCTGCCAAGTGCAAGGGCCTGAGTTCAATCCCTGGTTCTTCAAAA
>NW_004524602.1:4022140-4026734 GCF_000260255.1 Octodon degus
TCTTAGTTCATTAAAAAAAAAGATTTCTGCTAATTAGACAGTTAAATACCTGTATCATGTATTCTGAGTAACTAATTGAAAGATAACAATATACAATATATTAATCATGTTATCCTATTATCTTGCTTTGAAATTTTGGGGTTTTTTTTCTCTTTAAAATAAAGGAGGATGATCATTACAAAAAAAAGTAATCACTTTTGTGTTGATGGACATTTTTAAATGTGCAAATTATTTATTTATTTATTTTGGCAGAACCGGGGACTGAACTCGGGCCCTTGAGCTTGCCAGGGAAGCTCTTATTTCACTGAGTCATCCCCCCAGCCCCTAAACTATTTATATCTTAGCTTACATTTTAGGACAGATTCTGAGAAACAGAGTTAGGTGAAAGGTAGAAAAATGTGTACTGTTGGAGGGGTCTTGACAAATTCTGGTCAAAAAGGAAAACTTTTAAAAAACAACATTATGATACTAGCAATAAACGAACATAGTAACTTTCAAATACTTTATCAACAGACTGTATGCTAAAATTCAGTTTCCCCTTTTATTTATTTATTTATGGGGGGGCAGCTCAGCCCATCAGGGGGCGGGGCTGGCTGGCATGTGGTGCTGGGGGATTGAACCGCTGTCCCTATGCTTTGCTAAGCTTGTTCTAAGTAGGTGCTTTAGACCACTGAGCCATCTCACCAGCCCCTCAGTTTCCCCTTAATAAATGAATATCTTTGGTTTTAACTTCTGTTTCTTTGATTCCTACCTATTTATCCATTTTCATTCAGCAAAAAGCTCTTGAAGCTAGGTGTGGTGGTACAGAACTCAGGAGGCTAAGGCAGGAGGACTGGTGCATGTTTGAGACCAACCTGGGCTACAAAGTGAGCAATCCCTGTCTCAAAAGACCAACAAAACCAACCAACCAACAACAACAACAAAAACCCAACCAATCAACCAACCAACCAAAAAAACCACTCCAAAACAAATAGGTCTATACATTCGAGATACTAAGGCAGACTAGGGCCAGGTGACAGCAGACAAGACCTGGCTCAAAAAGCTGGTAGCTTTCAAGACACACACAGAGCAAAAATAAACAGCCTGTTGGGGAGGGTGGTACCACAAGGGCAAGTGCAGCGCTCTAGGGACAGCAAAAATGGCACGTCTTGAGCCTAGTGCTGGGGACAGCTTCACAAGGAGGTCACGCTGAAGCTTCCATCTGCTCACTACAAACACAGCACATTTCCATGTCGGATGTGTGTCTGTGTTTGTGTGTACGCATGCACACTGTGTGTGTGTGGACTGCTTGTGTATTCCTGCTTATTTATTTATTTATTTTTCCTGCTTATTTAACTTTATTATTTTGGTTAATTTGTGTAAGCTCTTTGCTATAACAAAACGCTATCAATTTATGCTTTAAGCATTATTTCTAGACTTTTAATTTAACACACACATGCGTATAGTAGCTATTATTTAGTATAAAATATAAAATTTTTAAGTATTTTAAAGTAAAGAGTGAGTCTTCTCATCTCTGTCCTCCAGGCGTCCAGTTTTCCTCACTCACCAAAGCCCAATTCTTGTGACGCTTGCATATACACCCTGCATACATGAGCAGATACATACATGGAGTGTACTTCTATCTAGGGTACATGCAGTCTCGTTGCTGTACATAGGCTCTATATCCTCTGCCATTTTTAAGTAGGTTATAATTCTATAATTCTATTAATTGTAGATTTTTTTTGGAATTTAGTATAGGGTCTCACTACACAGACTGGACTCATAGTGATCCTCCTGTTTTCAGCCTTCCAAGCTCTGGGATAATAGGCACGTGCCACCACACCCAGTCTCAATCGATGTCTCAGCATGCCACAGGGGGCGAAGGCAGGGCTGGAACAGCATGCCAGGGATCGAACCACAGTCCCTGTCCACTGAGGTATCTGGCCAGCTCTAGATAGTCTTTATGGATACAGAAAATGAACACTCAGTCTTGAGTTAATTCTTAAGTTTTCTTTTTAAACTTTATGGTACTTTTCTTCATGCAGAAAGTGATTTTATGCAGTAAACTTCATCAATCTTTTCATTTATAGATTTTAGACTATTATATCAAATTCTACAAGGCTTACTCCAAGACAGTTTAGTTCAGTGAAGATTTCATTTAATACATCAGTTTCCCATTTTAATATAGCCACTATCTGCTAATCTTTTCCATGGTGTTTTATAGATCCTAAGGTCAGAGAAATGAGACCAGTATTCAGATCTGTGAAAGCCCCCTCACTTAGGTCTGTGTTGCTCCCGGTGTCCTGCTCAGTTTGACTGATCACTGGGCCTTTCAGGAACGTAACACAGGATTTATAAAACCCACTCAATAACATTTATCTCACTCAAAAGTTCTAACTGTAATAATGTTTTGTAAGTGATGATGTTTAATTTGGACAAGAACATGTATGTGGCCAAGGACACTGTCAGTCAACAGCCATCTCTGATCTAATCTCTTGAACATCAATACAGCACTCAGTGCTGGTGGTGCCTCACCATGTCCTAGCAGCATCACAGGCACCTTTTTAAACTTCTACTTTTTAGACCTCACAAGCAATAGTAATTATAACAGCACGATGAACCAGCTAAGCTAGGTACAGTGCCACCTCTGCTATTTCAGACAGTATAAGTGGCACTAAAAGCAGAATCCAGACAACATGGGAGAGTTTTTTTAAAAAAGGGCCACAACTCAGAGCTCTGTGTGCAGTATCGGTTCCCACTATCTTCCCTTCCTAGAAAACAGATGTGATAAAAGTAAAGCTCTAGCTCCTATAGAATAACAAAGGGTTCCTGACTTTTTGATTATGGAGTCTACTCTATCTATAATAGACATAATTTTATGAAAGCTTTGTATAAACTGACTAAATCAATATGAAAACATTTATTAAAAATAAAGTGTGTAGGGCTGGTGAGATGGCTCAGTGGTCTAATGCACCTACTTAGAACAAGCTTAGCAAAGCACAGGGACTGCGGTTCAATCCCCCAGCACCACATGCCAGCCAGCCCCTCCCCCTGGTGGGCTGAGCTGGCCACACACACACACACACACACACACACAAATAAATAAAATTTTTTTTTAAAAAGTGTGTAGCTATCTTTCTGAGTCTGGAAAGGCTATGCTCTGCACAAACTACACTTCTCAGACCTCTGGAAGTGCTTGTCCCAGAAAGAATAAAAAGAGTTTTTTAAACTAATAGCACAAGGTCACTATAGCTGCAATAGTCAAGGCTGAACCATGGCCTTCTAGGAACTTTAACCACGGTGAGGAGAGCTGCAGCTCAATGGTAGAAGAGGAAAGACAAAGGGCATTGGTGAAGAGAACAGGGTCCTGGTGAGCTTGTGACAGCAGCAGGGCAAAACAACACTTGCCTAAGAATCTTGTCAGAGTTGGCAAACTGGAGACAAACAGGTGGAGCACATGTGGTGGTGCTCATAAGACCACCACACATTTAGTTGGTACACTAAGCATCAAGTTAAACTGCTGCATAGGACATGTGAAACTTTTACACAGGAAGACTATCATAAACGCAGTGAAGTAAGACCGTTCATAAACACCTACGGGTGCCTACTATGTGTTAGGAGCTGTGCAAACTAAACAGAATTAAAAGAGAAAAAGTACGACACAAAGCTCACAGACTAGTGCAAGAAGATAAACACACTGGAGCTTCCCAGAGAAAGGAAAGTGCCTGCTGAAGACAGCAACCACCAATGTACAGAGGAACAGAAGAATGCATCATGAACACACACACACAAATCTGATCTACCTTGGTAATAAAGGGGAAGGCAGTTTTATTATTGTAGGAGTTTAGACAACCCAAGGCCCAAGGTCCCTTAACTAAATTAAGAGGTCTGCATTCTCTAACAAAACCCCTTAAAGTAAAACCCATCAAATATTTACACAGCATATAACAGGTGTACACAGTAGTCCTCACTATTTCATGGTTTGACTTTCGCAGACTGTTTCACAGGTATCCAAAAAATATTAATCTAACTTATTTATCACAGATTTTTCACTGTATCATGGGATTTGGAAGTACCGGATAGTATATGTATATTGTTAAAATTACATAGGTTTGTGAGTTTAGAAAATGGTTAAAAGAACATCAGAAGTACATTTATTTATTTATTTTATTTATTTTTATGTACTTGGCGCAGGGTCTCACTATGCAGCTCGTACTCACAGTGAGCCTCCTATTTTCAGCCTCCCCAGCTCTGGGATTACAGGCATGCACCCCCAGGCCCGGATTCCATGGCTGGCTCAGAGTGCCTGTGGCAGGGAGCGTGTAGCATGTGGTGCTAGGGATTCAGCCGCTGTTATTGTGCTTGCCTCAGTAGGTGCTTAGTCCCCTGAGCTACTTCACTGGCCCTAGAAGTGTTTCTAAAAGTATGGGAAAGGTTTATAAGAGTGTGGGAAGGGTTTATAAAGCCTGTACTAAATAATGTCAATATTTCGCTGATTTTCACTTATTGTGGGATGTCTGGAACAACCTCCATGATAAGTGAGGGACTCAGCGTAATCAGTGCTTCAGTAAGAAGAAAGGAAGAAAGGAAGAAAGGAAGAAAGGAAGAAAGGAAG
>NW_004524602.1:4026979-4037169 GCF_000260255.1 Octodon degus
TCAATCCCCCAGCACCACATGCCAGCCAGCCCCGCCCCCTGGTGGGCTGAGCTGGCCACACACACACACCACACACTCTCTCTCTCTCTCTCTGTCTCTCTCTCTCTCTCTCTCTCAAATAAATAAAAATAAAAAAAAAAAGAAAAAAGAAAGTCTCTGAGGAAAAATTCCAACCGGCCGATGTTCCCAGGGAAACACAGACAAAGCAGTAACACATGTCTTCCTGAGGAAGCCTGGGGAGGGGAGTAGCTGCTGATTATGATCAGAAAGGAAGGGCTACAGTTTTTCTGCCAAAGAGGACACAATCCAGAAAGGGGCCCACATCAACATACACCAGCATATAGGGCCCATTCAAAATTCATAGGACAACTGAGTTGTGTTAGGACAACTAAGTGTCCACATGAGCAAAATACATAATGGATTCCTGTGTGACATTACAAAGATAAATTACAAGAGAATCAGACACTCAAATGTGAAAAAACACAGAAATGGGAACATATTTTTACAAAATAATTTCTAAAACAAGACATAAAAACACAAAAGTAAAAGCTAGGTGTGGAGGAAGGAACATCACCAGCATGGGCCACCAAAGGAGTTCAAGCCACCAGGGCAGTTTACTGAGGCCCTATTGCAAAACACAGAAGGCTGGGGATGCAGCCCAGCATTCTCTGGGTTCAATCACTAGAACTGAGCCAGAAAAGGAAAATGAAGAAAGATGGGGAAGAGGACAACAAGGCTGGGAAAAGGGGGAAGAGGAGGAACAAGAGAAGGGGATAGGAAAAAGGTGGTAGGTACATAGCTCAGCACTCCCAGTACTGGGCCAAGAACAGCAGCAAAAGGAAAAAGAGGAAGAGCATGAGGGAGAGAAGGGAGAGGCTGCAGATGCCTAAGTACAGAAAAATTAAAAACATATTCACAGCAGAAGCCACCATAAACTAAAAGAGAACCTGCAACAGAACTGGGAAAGACATTTAGCACCCACATAAATGGTTAAAAGACTGGCACCCAGAATATATAAGATGTAAAGACTACAAGCAAGACAAGCCATTAGGAAAATGAGCCCAAGGCATACATATGTACATACACACTCAAAGAAACACAATTCACAGGCGAGGGATTCTAAGCTGTCAGGATGAAAAGACACTAAAGTTCATTACAATCAGGAAAATAAAACTTTAGAACATAGGACTGCATTTTATACCTACCATATTAGCCACATTAAAAAAATCTCCACAGCACTTCACACATATAGGAAAGGGGACAGAAGGAGCATGCACACACACACATCCTCTGACCCACTATGTTTCAGTCCATTTCCACTTCTACTGGCAAATTCTAGTCTTCATAGCATTTCTCTTACAATTTTTTTTTTCCAGTACCAGGGACTGAACTCAGGACCTTGAGCTTGCCAGGCAGGCACTTATTCTACTGAGCTATCTCCCTGGCCCTCTTACACATTTTAGTTATATCCTTAAGGAATGGGGAAAACTTTCAGAGGGTTATATATTTGATCAGTAGTTTTTCCCCCCTCTTTTGAGGCAAGGCCTCCTATGCAGTTCAGGCTGGCTTTACTTTGTATCCCAAGCTGGTCTTGAATTCACAACAATCCTCCTGCCTCAGCCTCCCGAGTACTGGATTACAGGTGTGTACCACCATGCACAGCTCAAGGTGAAATTTATATACAGTAAAATTCACCCCTTTCTGTGTAAGCTGAGTTTCACAAATAACCACACTGGGTATTTCAGCACCATAATCAAGGTAAGGAACACCCTCTACTTCCAAACACAGCCCGCTGCCCTCTATGACCAGGCCCTACTGCCACCTCACCCTAACCCTGCAGAGATGGTCAGTTTTTCTGCCCCAGTTTTCCTTTTCCCAGATGTCCAGCGGAATGACAGGACATACAATGTGCTTCTTGAATCTAGCTTCACTCACAAATGCACTTAAGCTTCATCTGCCACATGTTGAGATGGATTTATTTATTTATTTTTTGGCTGGCTCAGGATGCCTCAAGGGCAGCTTTGGTAAGGCATGAGGATCTGGGAATCGAACCACAATATCCTGAGCTTGACTGCTTTGCTTAAGCAGGCACTTAAACAACTAAGCTAATGGACAGGCCCCCAAGAGGCCACATGTTTATGCTGCTGAGTGCTGTACCATTACTAAGCCTAACATCTTCACCAGGCAAAAGACACTGGGTTGCTTCCAGTTTCAGGGACCATGCATGAAACTACCACAAGCATTTATAAATCAATTATTGTGTAAAAATAAGTTCTAATTTCTCTTGAATAAATATCTAAGAGCCCTTACTGCTAAATCCCAGGGTAAGAATATTTTTAATAAGAAACTGCCAAGGCTCTTTACCAAAGTGGCTGTATCATTTTGCATTTCTAACATCAATGTATGACAGCTAAATTAATACACATCTTTGCAAACAGGACTGTAGTTTCGTTTAATCTTTTTTTTATTTTTTATTTTTTTTTATTTCTCTGTGTGTGTGTGTGTGTGTGTGTGGCCAGCTCAGCCCACCAGGGGACGGGGCTGGCTGGCATGTGGTGCTGGGGGATTGAACCGTGGTCCCTGTGCTTTGCTAAGCTTGTTCTAAATAGGTGCTTTAGACCACTGAGCCATCTCACCAGCCCCATTTTTGTTTAATCTTGACCATTGTAACAGATGTGGTGGTATCTCAATGAGGTTTTAATCTGCATTTCTGTAATCAACACCACCAATAAGAATTGAGACACACACAAATATTAAAAATTGGTTAAGCTGGGTAATAGAAGCAATGGAGATTTATCTTTCCCTTCTATTTTTTGGTTTGAAGCATTGCTATAATTCAGTACCTTTAAATAGCCTCTAAGTCTTCCTTTATAATTTCTTATAAAGGGCAAAAGAATCATTTAACTTCTGTGCCAACCCATATCTTGAGGACAATGGTTTTTTGTTTGTTTTGTATTTTCATTCTTTGATACAGGGTCTCGCTACACAGTTCCTACTCATAGTGATCCTCCTGTCTCAGCCTCCCCTGTGCTGGGATTACAGTTGTGTACCACCATGCCCAGTTTCAGGGCTGGCACTGAGGGCCTGGGGTTCTGGGGCAGGCATGGCATGCAGTACCAGGAATCGAACTTGGGTCCTAGCACTCACCAGGCAGGCGCTTAGAGCACCAAGCTATCTCTCCAGCCCCAAGGACAGTGTTTTATGCAAGCCACAGTCTGCAAGGAGTTTGGAGAAGGTAACAGTATTCTAAAGAATAGGCTAAGATTTCACATCAACATAAAATTTTCAAGTACTCATGCCCTGCTAAGATTTTAGTACTAATGAAATATAAAACTATTAGTGTGAAATGTAGAAATTTAATCTGCAGCTTTGACATTTTCATTATTTTTCCATTAAGATTTGTTATTTAATAAGAACATGAAGAATATAAAGTTTACAAGTGCCCCATTCTTTATAAACTAAAACTGTTGGCTCTCCATACTAAGGCCATTACTCTTAGGAGTACACTTTTCACAACTGGATTCTTAAATCCCAAGAGTACTTACAGGAGTCACCCCACAAGAAAGTGCACTCTACCAGGAGCTAGAGTATTTAAGCACCCACACTTTCAGGAGAGGAACTGCATCTTAGCTCCTGCTCTTGGACTATATGATGGAACACAGATTCTGAAGAATAAAACTAAATCAGGTTGTATATGAGTAACAATAATAACAACAACAATAATAGAATCGCCAGTTAAACAGAAGACCCAATGCTATTATGGGCTACTGGACTCTTTTAGAATATTTTGCTGAGTTTACACACCTATAATATTCAATAACAGAACTTAGAAAAAATGGGGTATACAGATGAATGTCCATTTTGTATCTGTGTATTCAAAGTGGTTGGAATAGATATATAGTTACATTCTGTTAATGAATAGAATGATTTGTTCTAATGGTGTTTGTAAATAGGATCACAAGTCCGCATCTTGTACAGCAATTAACCACTAAGAAGAATATATGCAGTGTATTATTTGTTGAAAAATAAAAAAAATAAAACAAAAAAAAAACAATAATAGAATCACCTCAGTAAAACTGGCAAAGATCACAAGATAAATTCTCGTAACATTTTTGATCTTACTGTGGATTTTTACTGCTAGTACTTTTGCTTCAAAAGAAGAAAAGGAACAAGGAATATTATGCAAATTTTATTTTATCCTAAATTGAACAACACATTTCCATACTGTGTGTAATAAAGACATGTTTCTTTTCAATTTCAATTAACACTGACCTGACTAGATGGAACAGTGCCCTCTCATGAAGGTGCTGCAAGAAGGCACACACTTAGCACAGAGAGTGTCTGGGGGTTTTACTGTCAGTACCATACCTTCCTCACGTTGACGCACTAAGCCGACTTCACCGCTCACATCCGCTTACTGGTGGTGGGCATCACTGCCCTCTCAAGTAGGGCTCTATTGCCCACAGCTGCTGTTTAGTGGGCAGGAAGATGGAGGAGTCCTCGCTCACCCCTCACCCAGGCACGCGCGACTCCAAGTGAACGCATCTGTAGGCTGGCTGCAGGGGCTGAGGGTACATAAAGGGGTCAGGAATCGGGTGCCATTCAGAACATGGTTTCATCAGTGGGGGGAGGAAGAGGGAGGAGTCTGTAGCAACTCCAAGTTTTCTAATTGGTGTAACTAAAAAATGATTACACTAGCAAGAAAAGGCTAAAGAGAGTTTGAACAAAAATCAAACTTAAAATCCCATTGACTCAGGAGTGTAAGGCAGGAAGATTACAAGTCCAAGTCTAGCCAGGCCAACCTAATAGGATCTGCTTCAAAATAAAAAATAAAATAAGGGGCTGTGGGGGCTGGGGAGATAGCTCAACAATCTAAGGGCCTGCCTGGCAAGCACAAGGACCAGGGTTCTATTTCTGATACTGCATGCCATACGGGTGGCCCTGAAATTGGGCATGGTGGCACACACTTGTAATCCCAGCACTGGGGAGGCTGAAACAGGAGGGTCACTATGAGTCTGGGCTGTGTAGTAAGGCCTGCACCAAATAAATAAATAAATAAATAAGATTTTAAAAAGGGGTTGTGGGTGTAGCCCCTTTTAAAAATTTTATGTTCTTGAGAACATAAAGACTCCGGGTTCAATTTCTACTGGGAAAAAAAAACCCTTAAAATTGAGCACTACAGTCAACAAAACACAGAAATCTTAAGTGTATCACTTGATACATTTTACATACATACATACACATTTGCAGTACTGGGAGACAGAACCCAGGGATGCCCTATGACTGAGCTATACCCCTAGTCCCTTTTTCATTTTGTATTTAAGATAGTCTCACTCACTAAGGTGCTCAGGTGGAACTTGAAATTGTGATCCTCCTGCAACAGCCTCCCAAAGCGCTGGGATTACTGACCTGCAGCACTGCACTAACAACACATTAGCCATCATCCAAACAGAGCGAGCACACCTAGAACCTAGGACAGTGGTGGCGAACCTTTGGCACATATGCCAAATGCCAAAGAATGCTCTAAAAGATTCACCAACGCTGACCTGGGAGGTGCCATCATTTAGTACCTCTTCTGGGTAACAGAATACCCATCTCTGCTGCAAACAATGTCACTATTCCAGCTTCTATGACCACAGATGAGTTCTGCCATTTCTTGAGAACATATATCCACACACATCTCTGGCTTCTCTGCAGGAGCAGAAGCTTAAACAACTGAGCTAACCGCTATCTGGCTTCTTTGAAAGGACACATCTATCTGTATGTACGTACTTTGGGAAGCAAAAGGTTATAAAAAATGGAGATGAAGAAGATATGAGGTTGATCTATCATTTTCATTCATATTTACTGGATTCTACTGTGTACTGTAGCCATATTAAGTGCACAGAACACCAGATGCAAAGAGCTTGGTACTCACCCTGAAGGGATTTACAGTCTAGAGGAAGGGTGAGATCAGTGAGTAATGACATCCATTTACAGACACTGCAAGAGGACAGTCACAGTGCTGAGGATAACACAGAGAAAGAAGAGCTTGCTTTATTTAGGAAGTCCAGGAGGACTCCAATAAAGACTAAACGGGGAAATGCCACGGTCAGAGGTTCGCTCAGTGTTGAGACTGCAGCCGGGGAATGGATGTATGAAGTGTCACTCTCTGTACTTCCATGTATGTTCAGCTATATCCATAATTAAAAGTTTCTGAGATGTTTTAATGTGTCTGAAGCCTGACTAGGAACTAGTCAATAGGAAACGGCATGCTGATCAGAAAAACATTAAAAGAAGAGAAGGATACTCTATGCGGGGAACCACAGTGGGGCTTAGTGGGGCTAAGACTGCTGAGTCAAAGCTGGCCCGTTCACCCGCTAAGGCCCTGCACTTCACACTAGGAAAGCTGAGCCTCAGGGTAACTGAGACAACTGGGAGCCATTCAAGAAACTGTAAGCATGGAGATGATTTGATCTGACTCCTGTTTTATAATGATTATTCACAAAGCAGAAGCAGCTAAATCCAAGACCAGAGAAAATCCTCAACAGGCCATTACTGAAGGACCCCAGCCAAGAAACGAGGGCCTAAACTAAGCTAATGGTGATAATGACAAAGGCAAAGCCGTGCTAAAAATATGTAGTTGCAATATGATTAAAACCCACACTGTTGATCTCTGTCATCCAAACTGAAAAATTAGTGCCAGGGCTCCATGACAGAACAAGTGGTCAAACTGAGTTCTGGTGAATAAATATTTAATTTTGCTATTTAAAACATTTATGGAGAAAAAAAAATAAAATAAAAAAAAATAAAATAAAATAAATAAATAGTATTAACTACAACTCCAAATGACAGGCATTTAAAAAATTTTGTCAGCATGTCATTAACTTTTAGGTATATTTTATGTCATATTAAAATTATACAGTAAAAATGAAAAAAAAAACATTTATGGAGTTTTACGGCAACTGAAACTATTTTTCAACCCCTTATGATTGCTTCAGTTCAATTAAACAGAATCGGTAATTACTTCAGAAATGCTCACCCAAGCACGGGTGTGCGGAGTGCTCTGTGCCCTTGCCACGTGCTAGGCACTCTGTCAGCCAGAGGCACAGGGAGAGGTTCAGGTGAGCACCGTTTTTCAAGCTCATCCCACAACACAGACCCACCAAAGAGCAAAATTCTGAACAAGACCAAAAGCTAAGCTAAAGCCTGAAGCCAGAGTTCATTCATAGCATTTTGTCTTGATCTGATGTCCCCACAGACTTGGCAAATCAACTTTATTTTTTGTCTTTTTCAGATAGGGTTTCTCTATGCACCTGAACTCACTCTATAGCTCAGGCTGGCTTCAAACTCATAGCAATCCTCCTGCCTCAGCCACCCAAGTGCTGGGATCACAGGTATGTGCCACCAGGGCAAGCTTACAAATCCACTTTTTAAGGACATCCACCCTCAAAATAAGTGGCACACACAGCATCCCTTAGCACCAGGGCCATCTGCTAGCTTCTACACACAAACAGTAAGGCAAATCTATTTCTAATCTCTTAGAGAACACAGAAGATACCAAATGCAAACAGCCTAAATGCATTAATATAAGCATTTACTGTGATCTGTTCCTCCCCTCCCCAGTTTTGTGCCTTTATTTGGCCATATTCATTAAGATGAAATTTAAGAAGTCACTATGGTGTGAAATCTGCTTCCTCAGTTACAAATGTTGAATAAAATGGAAACTCATTTATTCTTCCTAGGATATTTGAAGTTCAAATACTGCTATTTCTACTCCCCGTTCCCATCACTGGTACTGCTGAAGTCAGGAATCTCATTACAATTTCCCACCTCACGGCAGTCAGGCAGGTCGACCTACTTAGCAGCTTAGTCTACTATTTTTTGCCTGGTTGTTGTGACAGGAAGAAATAGCATCTTCATTCCCAAAGACAGAGAAAAATAAAACAAACCCATCTTCAATCACAAATCCAGCATTCCACAGATCCCCTAAATGCTACAGCAAACAGATGGGGGAACACATGATTCCACGGAGTGGATAGCTACACTGATCCAGAAACTTAGTGAGAGAAAGCCACACTTAGGCATTTTGTATTCAACACTGTCATAGGTACTTAAAAAGACTCACAAAAGCCAGGAAAAGGCATGAGTAATAACATTCACAACACCACATGGTTTTGTGCGTTTCACACATCCTTAACAGAGTATACCGGAGATAACATTTCCAAACCAGAGAACAGTTAAGGTGTAGGAAAAAAAGAAGTTAAAATTTTTTTTTCTTTTCTTTTCTTTTCTTTTTTTTTTTGCAGAACCGGGGATTGAACTCAGACCCTTGTGCTTGCCAAGGAAGTACTTATTCCACTGAGCCATCTCCCCGACCCCAGAAGTTAAAATTTTTATAGGCCATATTTAATTTGGGAATACATTCTGCTATATTAAACAAGGGAATTTTCAAAACTAATAGACGAAGAAATAGATGTGGTACTGCACAATATTCTAGAGAATTCACAAGGATTATTACACATGACATCACAGGTGCAGGCCACTCTGTTTCTATGATTCACTTTTGACTTCCTTCTGCTGCTGATTTTCATACATCTGGTTCTTTCCACCTGCATTCTTTTGTTTTGGTACAGGGTCTCACTACACAGCTCGGACTCATAGTGATCGGACTCCTTGTCTCAGCCTCCCCAGCACTGGGATTACAGACATGAGCCACCACGCCTAGTTTCAGGTCCAGCACAGTACACCTGGGGTTCTGGGGCCAGCACAGCATTGGGTACTGGGGATTGAACTCAGGACCCTGTGCTTGCCAGGCAGGCGCTGAGACTGCCAAGCTATCTCTCCAGCCCTGTATTCCTGAGCTTCCCTACAAACATAAAAGGATGGACTAACGCAGTGATAGCTAGCCTTTTAGAGCTTTCAGTGATAAAGAAGAGCTGGCTCTGGCACACATGCCATTGGTTTGCCACCACTGGTCTAAAATAATTAAGCCTGCCCTTGAAAAGGGACTCTGATTAGCGGCATGAGCAGTGGATGACAACATGACCATGTGTATCACATGTTATATAGATCACAAGTCGATTTCATAGATAGCAGAGCACATATTATTCACAATTTAATACTGAAGGTAAGAATAGTTCAATATTTTGTCTAAAGTTGAATTTCACAATATACAGGAAATTCAATTGCAATAGCCTGATAAGATGGTTCTAGGGCAAAGTTAGAGTAATGTATGATAGCTTACTAATTTTTTTTATTTATTTTTATTTGTGTGTGTGTGTGTGTGTGTGTGTGTGTGTGGCCAGCTCAGCCCACCAGGGGGCGGGGCTGGCTGGCATGTGGTGCTGGGGGATTGAACCGTGGTCCCTGTGATTTGCTAAGCTTATTCTAAGTAGGTGCTTTAGACCACTGAGCCATCTCACCAGCCCAATGATAGCTTACTAAATAAAGTGAATATCTATGTTTATAACACTGATATAACCAAATGACTGAATAAGTGAAGATAGTACAACTCTAATAAGTCTAGAAGGAATTACAGGATTGAAAACTGCCCTTTGGCAATAATTCTGGCAGGAAAGAAACATCAGTGGATGCTAAAACTAAAGGGCAAGAGAATGATGAGTAACAGGACATCTGCACACCTCAGAATATCTCCTCACAGATGCTTGGTAAGTACAAAGGGAAAAGGAGTAACAACACGGTGAAGAAACATGCTTGAGATTCCCTTAACCAAGTGACCAAAACTACCACCACCAGCAATAAGAAATGTCAACATCTGGTACCTCCTGAGACAAGGAACGGAGCAGGCTGAACATAGCCACTCTCTTTCAGACACACTGATAGTAATGGGCTGGTGCTCCTAGCAGGTATCAAGGTCATGAAGAATAAAGACCAATGAACACTCAATGCATGTGCACATGTAATGATGACATCGCATGTTATCCTATTAACATGCATAATTTTTATACTTTTTGTAGTCATTTGGGCTGCCCTTGAATTCACTTTATAGACCAAATTGGCCTCAAACTCAGAGAAATCCTCCTGCCTCAGCCTCCTGAGTACTAGGATCTAGGTGTGCACCACAGTGCCCAACCTAAGATGCATTTTAGAGAGGAGAGAAATGACAGAAAAGAAATGAAATGGTCAACACTACTGGCACTTCACAAGCTTACAGTTCTCATGCTCAATACAAAATGTAAGCTTTAAAT
>NW_004524602.1:4037514-4041610 GCF_000260255.1 Octodon degus
AAATACTTAGGTCACAATGTAAGTGCAACAGAACAAATGCATAATTATAGTTTTAAAAGCAAGGTAGGCCAGATAAGACCTTGAATTTCCTTTCAGAGTTATTACTGTATCAGTGAGGCAGGATATATACACTTACTTTCCAAAAAACACTTAACGTAAGAAGGCTTAGGTCAAAGATCACCATTTTAGCTACCCAATTAGAGTACTTCATTTGTCTCTTACACTATAGTAAGTGAATTATTTACAGCTACACAAATGTTCTTGATTTATATTTGGATGTTCTGGCCCACTGATAACACACCACTCAATAACAGAAATATACCCTCATCTGAAATACTGTGAACAGCCAAATCTCATAGAAAGCTGCAAAATTTTAACTGTTCATTACCTCATGAATGACAGAGGAAAAAATAACTCCCAACCTGCTAGATGTCAGCTGTGCTGAGTTTGTGTCCGCTAAAATTGAAGAATGAATTCCAAAAAATAAAAGAGGTCAGGGGGAGGAAAGATTTATTGGGGAATAGGAATCGCTCCTGAGAGACAGGAGGGGACCCAAAATGGGTTGCCACTGAGGCCCTTTGTCTGCAATAATTTGTACAGTAAATGTGGAAAAAACATGAGTCAAACTATAATCAACCTAAAGGATTGCAAATATAGCTGCTTAGCTACTACTGGTCCAAAGGGAAGCAGGTCACGGAGCAAGGTACAGGAAAAGAACAAAGGCGTTTGGGGGTAGGATGTGTCCGGATGCTCCAGTCACTCACCTGGGTGCCTTCCTGGGCCAGGTGGTGCTCATTTTCCTACCAAGTTACTGCTTATTCCTTAGAGAGGTCTGCAGGCACGACCACTGTATCTTCATTTCAAGGCCTGATCTCCCAACACGCCTCCAGTCACAATTCTGACGTCTGTATTTATTTATTTATTTTTGATGACTTCCTTAACAGCATAATCCCTCTCTGACTGTATATTAATTTGTATCCAAATTAGCTGCCTATAATGTGGTTAGAAAAGGTATGTTTCTTTTATTTTAATTAATTTTATTGAGAGAGAAAAAGGTACATTTCTGAATAAATTACTTTCGGTGAAAAGAAAAAACAGAAAAAAATAATATAAATGATTTTAGATCCTCAGACAATAAAATACCCTGAACACAGGCTTTAACTCAACCTTGCAGCCTATGAAAATCAGAATGTTAAAATAAAAATAAAATAAGAGAGAATTCTATCAATACAGGAAGCGGGAATGGGTGCCCTTCTTATCACAAAATTATTGAAGAATTTAAGCAAGATGTGGTAAGAAAGATGGCCTAGAGCCAGTCGGTGACTTGCCTTCTTCTGAAATGTGTGTGGTGACTCAGAAAGAAAGCAAAGCAGATGCTGGCTGGAACATCAGTAAAAAAAGGGTCACAACAGGGCGTGGTGGTCCATGCTTGTAATCTCAGCTATGTGGGAGGCTGAAGCAGAGGGATTCCAAGATCAATACCAGTCCTGAAATTTAAGAGACTCTCTCAAAATAAAAGATGCATGGATGTGGCTCAGCAGTAGTCCTTTCCAGACTGTGTATGAGGCTCTGGGTTCATTTCCTAGTATAGAAGTGGGGTGCTGTTGACACAAGGGCTAAGAAAACAAATGGGCCACAGAAAAACTAAGAAACCCTCCATATTAAGTAAGAAACACTCCACCTTCATTCTACCACCACAACAAATCAAGAACATTTGAAATTTAGGATATATCCTTCCACATACGAAACAGTAATCTAAGAAATCAAGGCCTTCTCTTAGGAACTGGGCACACCAAGAAAGTGGATGAACAGCTATGTTAAGAATTAGCATGTAGCTGGAAAATAATGATTTTTTTAAAAAGACCTTAGAGACACCTCCCCTGCTAAGACAAGCTCTTGGACCACTCCCCTGAGAAATGCAGATTTATACTAATCAGGTCTCTTGTAGTATTTGAAAGCGTGCTGGCTGATACACTGTGTCAACCTGAAGGATCAGGAGCTTGGCTGGATCAGCTTGGAGATTCCATGCACGCTCTGGGGGTGTGGGGGTCCTTGCCCTAATGACTCAGCACTTAAAAGGGTATATAAAGGGGCTGAGGAAGGATTTTGGGCTCCACTTTCTCGGAGGAGCTCTGGTCTTCCCAGTCAGCGTGGAAGGATGGGAGCGAGGCTTTCAAGAAGCCGCAGCTGCTCCTCCGCCGTCCGCGTTGCTGTTTGCTGCCGCCATGAGCTGCTGACCTCTGTGATGTGCTACTCTGCCTTGGAGCCAGCTGAGTATGGACTGAAGGATGAACTGAAACCTCCACTAACTGAGAGCTGAATAAACCTTTCCTTTCTTAATTTTGGGTGTCAGGTATTTTGTCCTAGCAATGAGAAAAAGGTAGCCAAGGCAGAAAGGAAAATCTACCAATATTCGAGGGCAGTGAGGTTACTCACTGCAAATGAATCTACTCACAGGGCTCAATAGATGTGACGTGCCCATGCATAACAATGAATGAAAAAAACTGGGAGGAAGCAGACAAAAAATTGGGGCAGGGGCAGGAAGAGGAGAAAAAATCTCTTCCAAAATAGAATAGAAAACATTATATAATAGTTTTGAAAACAAAACTGAGACAGTGGGGCTGAGGAGACAGCTCGGTGGTCTAAGCACCTGCCTGGCAAGCACAAGGACTAGGGTTCAATCCCCAGCACCACATGTCTTGCTAGTCACTGGAAACACGCGGCGGGGGAGTGCATGCCTGTAATCTCAGTGCTGGGGAGGCTGAGACAGGAGGATCACTATAAGTCTGAGCTGTGTAATGAGACTCTGTACCAAATAAATACAGACAGAATTTTAGTTAAAACTGAACTGAATAAAATTGAATTAGAAATGCAGATTCTTTAACAAAAAATTTAGAAAAAGATATTGGGCAACAGACAGGTTTGGCTCAGAATAAGGAAGGAAAAAGTAGAGAACTAGAAGAAATATGAGAAGAGTACACAAATTTAATACCAGAAGAAAGTATATCAAAGATAACCCAACAGAAAAACAAGCAGAGGAATTCGAGAGGCACATCACAAAAGCAGATACCCAGCTGGCCGACAAAGGAGAAAACTGTGCTCACCCTGGCAGGGTCCACTTTCTCTGCTCTAACACAGTGTCCGGCCTGTTGATTCAGAGAACACAGACGTGTTTTCAGCACACGACTCTGGAGGCTACAAAGTATGACAGCATGGCACTGGCATCTTGTTGGCTTCACGTGAGGGTCCTGTGCTGCTTCAGTTCGTGCAAGAGAGGGGATGAGCAATCAGGGTGCAAAAGAGAAGCAAGAGAAAGCCGAGGGACAGGACTTACTTCACAGCAAGCCACTCTGCTACTACATAACTCAGTCCCACAAGACAAGAACTCAGCCACACGCAGACGCAGAAGACCATAAATCCAGTGATGCGGGCTCTGCCCCACCACCCAAACACCCGCTCACTGTGCCCCACCTCCCAACAGTGCTACACTGGAAGCCTCAATGTAGCTTCTAGAGGCAACAATCATATTCAAATCATAACAACCTCATTACTTTTTTTATTTTATTGAGAACAACCTCATTATTAATCAGCAAAATGTACATTATAACCATAAAGAGAAGGTTCCATACATCTTATAAAATGAAGACAGAAAGTACCAAAAATGTATTACCAAGAATGTGGGGAACTTTCATATACTGTCTGCAGCAACATATTGGCCACAGTAACCTTGGAAAGCCCTTCAGCATTATCTGCCCAAACTGTACCGGGCAGGCATCTCTACGCCTCATCTATGGATCAGTGGTGTCAGCAGCACTAGGCACTTGCTAGAACTGCAAAAATCTCAGGTGAAAACTCAGACCTGCTGATCCACAATCAGCATTTTAGTAACAGCCCAGGTGTTCAGATGTACAGTGAAGGTTGAGATGTACTATCTTATAACTCACCAGTTCCATTCCAATCCTCATCCTACTCTCAACAACACTACATACAACTATTCACAAAGACACATACTAGAATGTTCAGAGCAGCACTCTTTTGTGATAACTAAAAGCTGGAACTGTCAAACACCTTCCAACAACGCAATGATTAGCAAATT
>NW_004524602.1:4042180-4076451 GCF_000260255.1 Octodon degus
GAGAGAGAGAGAGAGAGAGACTGCAGCGGTCTGGAGAGGAGAGCAGGAGACAGCAGGAATACACTGAAATCAGAGAATTCTTCCACATCATGTTGTACGGATTCATCAAATTTCAGTGAACTCAATGATATTCTTTATCCAAAATAAATTACACTCCAAAAAACCATTTTAAGAGATGCCAATGATAAATCAAGTAAAACATTTTAATATATATTCAAAAATTTAACATTCTTATTTTTTATATTTTAATGAGAAAAAAAGATACAGTAGCAATGAAACAGTTTCAAAACACATTAGGATAGTTACAATAATTAATACATTGCATATTGCTATCTTCATAGTACTTACTCAGAGGATGAGATGCAGACATGATATCTCGTCTAAAGAATATTAGTTAAAACTTTTATTCTCAATGAAATAAGAGAAAGTAGCTGTATATCTATCCTAACTCTTTTGTGTGTGTATATATATATTTTTTTCTTTTCACAATAAAACAGTCCTTTATTTTTACACTTTTGTGAAGTTAGTAATGCATAACACTAGGATGCCTAGCAACTGATAGCTAACCTTAACCAGACAGAACATTCATCTCAGGAGTGAGGTAGCCTGTTTGCTTTAGGCACTGATTTTATAGACATATGTCCAATAATGTCAAAGAGACAACCTCAGTATTCCAGCAGAAAATGGGAAGGACACTGTAGATTTCCAGAAGGCTAAAAAGCTTGGAGAAGAGACACATTCACAGGCTCTGTGCACTGACAGCTCTGAAAAAGATGCAGATGTGAATCCAATGCTTGTAAACATTCCATGAATTAGAAGCTGACTGTTCCTGTAAATCTTTCTGGAATAACATGATAAGTCCCAAGAATAAAAAGGCCACAGTCCAGCAAAATGTGAATCTTCCTAGAGTCTGGCAAAAGACAGTGAAACAAGAAGACAGGATTTGGACAAGCTTTGCTGAGATTCACTATACCTACCCCAGTTACAGGAGGTCGCCAGCTCTCCTTCCTGTACTAACAGAACACAGAATTTCATACAACTATACTGCATTTGGGTCCATGTCTTCCTGGCACCACCTGAAATGGGACACTGGGCAGGCACCACCAGGAGTGTTGGGAAGGTCAGGAAGAGGACCGCTGCCTGAGGAAGGCTTGAAGAAACAAGAGCCATCAAAATACTTAGGTCATTTTTTTCTGTAGCATTTATTTAGCTGAATTCAGACTATATCCCTCCACTATGGCAGACTGTGTCCCCTAAATGCCTATGTTGAAACTTTACCACTAGTGTGAATTTGTGAAGCAGGAGGCCTATAACAGGTGACTGAGTCCTGGGAGCAGAGCTCTTATACATGGGACTGCCCTTAAAAGGGGCTTACACAAGGACACAGCACCCATCCCTCTTTGTTTTTGCATTCTTTCACATATAAGGACTCAAGTGTTCCTCCCCTCAGGAGGATGCTGCAACCTTACCCACATGTGTAAATACTGTACAGCCTTCCTAGTATAAGAAATGACACCAGCTCACAGCACCAGAAAGCAAGCTTTGATCTTCTTGGATGTCCCAAACTCTACAATCTCGAGGAGGAAGTTTCTATTGTTTGTAACTCCCCAGTCTGTAGAGACCAGGTTCCCCTGCCTCCAACAAGCTGCATCAGATGGTTAAGTTAAAGAGAAAAGGCCCAGGCATCTAGAGCACCACACACTGGATTCCCACTAAGGCAGGCAGGCAGGCAGGCAGGCAGCTTAGACCCCCAAGGACAGCTGAAAAGCTGGGAGACTGGGGAGGGATGGTGGCGGGCACCTCCCATGCCTCTCAGAGGAATAAGTAACTCTTCACGCCAATACGAGTCATAGCAATTGTAGAAGGCCTCCAAGCTCGAACTTTCCACTGCTTGAACAGCAGTTTGAAAAAAATCTGCTCAGTGTTCTCAACTTTGCTCCACAGTACAACTGAAAATCTGACTTGAAAAAATCTTTGAGTCACATGTTGCTGCATCTCGCAGCAGACACAAAGGCTGCAGCCTGACACTGCCCTCCCCCAGCAAACAGTGTTTGTTTGTGCAATAAAACATTCGTCACTGTGGTTTATTAATTTATTTTTGCACTTTATTTCAATATAACCATGGCTCCAAAGGAAGTCAGTGATACCAGTAGTAAAACTAAGAGAAAAACTGTGAGCACCATGATGGAGTTGAAGAGGAAAGAAATTACAAATTTGCTAAAGACCTAAAAATATGAACTTATAAGTATAATTTTAGGGCCTCAGAACCAATTATTTGATTTTCCATTTATTTATTTATTTATTTATTTAATTTATTTATTTATTTGAACCAGGGACTGAACTCAGGCCCTTGTGCTTGCTGGGCAAGCATTTATTCTACTGAGCCATCTCTCCGGCCCCTCCATTATTTGTTAAGAGAAACATATATTTAGTTTCCTAAATTTCTGGGTGTTCAAGCAAGAATTTGGAACAAATTGAGTTTGATAACTGAGGTATCACTGTATTAAGTGATGAATATATAAGTTTATTTAGATGTGGAAAAGGATAAAGAGCAGCAAAATGCTTGGATTCTTACTAAAACAACTCTTTGATATGAAGGAAATAATATAACTCCCAAGAGTTTGTGTTTCCCCAAATCAAAAAATAAATTCTAAGGAACAGCAGAATAAGAGTAGGAAAACTCTATGGAGTGAGCTCCCAAGAGCAAAAGGGGCCCCAAAAGCAGGTTGCAAAGAGCCCAATTCTCAAAAGAAGTTTCAGAGAGCAAAATCACAAGGTAGGTACAATACAGGTCAAAACTATGATCAACCGATAAGATTACAAGCATAGCCGCCTAGGTAACATTGACCAGTGGAGAATGAGGTCATATAGCCAATACACATGGAAAGAACAAAGATCATTTTTGAAAGCCACATTTCAGGAGGTCAGGTCACCTATCTAGGTGACTGATACCTAGCCTGTACTGGACCAGGTGATACCAATTATAACATAATCTTCAATTTATTGCTTATCCTTTGGGAGGCATGTAGACCTGAACATTCCATCTTTTCTTAAGGTCTGGCCCATGACAGATGCACCTCTAACTTGCTGTATGTGTCCTCATCGTCTGCACTGACTCCCTCAAGGGGTAGCGCTGGAAGACTGCCTATATGTTTCTACTTAACTCAGCTGTCTATAATATCTCTAAAAGATATGACAAGACACCAAAACAGTGAAACTAAGTTGATGTGTGTTATAGATTATATCTAAATGTCCCCCTAAAGCTTGAAGTACTCATAGGTGGGGATTTAGGAGAAGTTGGATGGGGGGGTGTAGGATCATGGGAGGGTATGACAATGGTTTAGGTCACTGCTTGGTGTAACATGGTTCTGGGAGTGACTGGATACACTTACTAAACAGAGAAGACCTATCTAGGTACGGGTGGCACCAAAGGAAGTAACTAAGACAACGCCAGCGGTTTTAAATGATGGGAATGGATGATAAAGTTATAGAGAGCTTTGTGTTCCCTTATCTTCCAGAAAAAGTGGCTGAAGAAAAGACTAACTTCAATTTAAGAAGCTTAAATATGTGAACAACTAGATTCTGAAGGTTTGTGCTAAATCCTTCCTCCTAGAATATTCTACAGTTGAAATTCATTTGGCCATTTTAAAAACTGGATTAAAATTCATGTTTGCAAACTACAGAGTTCATAATGTAATATTTTTACTGGTAAATGAAAAAATTCTTTTAGAAGAATATTTGGGTGGGGGTGGGTGTGAAAAATACAAGGGAAACTAAAACCAAAAGCTATGACCCCTATCAAAGTTATGACCCAGGTTTCCCAAGCAAAGAGAATTAAAATTGTTTCAAGATTATTTAACTTGTGTCTCAGGCATAATTATGTTTAGGTAAAGACTGTCCTGCTGGATCAGAACTGACTCACATAAGCAAGGAGTGTCTAAGATAATGTCTGTGGTCTTGGGAAATCATTGCCCTCTCTGGGTATCTTTCAAAACTTGGCTTGACACTTTGGCTTCCCAACTCCTAGGTTGAGAAGGGAGATGAGTGCAAATGTGTTTTTTAAATTTGGAGAAATAGCCAAAAGGGTTTATGAATTCTCTAACCTTTTTTAGGAGAAATAATCAGTAATTCATTTCTGTACCTTAAATTCCAGATGTGATAAAAGAAAGGCATAAATTTGGTCATGTAATAAAAATAAAAAAATTAACATAAGCAAAACTGAGAGAAAAATACAAACTGGGGAGTTGTGGTTGAAGATTTGTAACTGAAACCACTTATAAAATGCTATTCTCCCTAATAAGTATGGAATGTAAGGAAAGAGGACAGTCCACCAAAGAGAAGTGCACTTTTTTCACGAGCTCCAGGGCCCAGAGGAGAGACACCTAACAGAGGCGATCAGGCCAAGCAGGAGGAGGCAGAGAGAACTATAGTGAATAATTCAATACCCCAGAAACACACTGCTTCCAAGTCTCCACCATCCATCCAATGTACTAAAGTACTGAGTCTACACCTAGCCCAAGCTAAAAGAAGAGATGGTTGGAGAAGATCACCTGAGACCAGGTGGGGAAAAAAAAAATCTACATTGACCTACTGAACGTGTATTTCCTATGCATGTGCGTGGACAGCAATGATAGTGTACAGGGGGATAAGCCCAATCCTACAGCTCAACAATAAAGCCCTCATCAGACCCTGCTCTAAAGAAGACATACAAATGGCCAACAAGCACATACAAGGCACTCACCCTCAGCAATCATTAGGGAAATTCGAATCAAAACCACGTGATACCCCCTCATCCACAGGAGGACAGCTTCTGCATCCATCCGCTTTTCATTTCTGGGACACAACACCTGAAGTCTCATAATTTAAAGGAGCCTCCTAGCTTAACATGGCTCACAGTTTCGGAGGATCCAGCCCCTGGTGGAAGGCTTGAGGCAGGAACATCATGACAGAAGCCCCTGGTGAAGCAAGGCTGCTTACTCACGATAGCACGGAACTAGAGCCAGGGAACTAACTGCACTGGAGATGAAGGGGCCAAGGATCAGACACAGTACAGAAGGTCAGCCTCCACGATCCACCCAAACACACCCAGATGTTTAATAATCCAGGCATTATACAAGCCCGTGAAGCTCATAATGCAGTTTTATTGTTACAATTATTATAGGAAAAGTCTTTATTTTCTTTTGTCATTCAGGGAGTCAAACCAGAGCATTGCACATCCTAGGCAAGTGGTCTACCTCTGAGTGACACCCCCAACCTCAGGGAATGAATAACAAGTATGGGTGAAGATATAGAAAGACTGGACCCTGTGGACTATTAGCAGAAATGTAAAATAGTATAAGCACTGTTCTATTAAAAATAGAATTATTGGGCTGGGGCGATAGCTCAGCAGTCTAAGCACCTGCCTGGCAAGACCAAGGACCTGGGTTTGATCCCTGGTAATGCATGCTGTGCTGCTGTACCAGCCACTGAAACCAGGTGTGGTGGCACATGCCTATAATCCCAGCGCTGAGAAGGCTGAGACAGGAGGATCACTATGAGTCTGAGGTGCACAGCAAGACCCTATACAAATAAATGATTTTAAAAAGACAGTAAAAACAGAATTATCATATCATTTACCAATTCTACTTAAATATTCATACCCAAAGAACTGAAGGAAAGGAAAGGTTTCAAACATATCTGTCCATTCATATTCACAGTTGTATTCTTAAGCACAAAGTGGAAGCAACCTAAGTGTTCACTGACTGATCAACTGGTAACACAATATAGCGGGAGGATCCTGGTAATGGCCTGTTTGGATCCTTTTTTTTTTTTTTTTTTCCTGGTACCAGGAATCAAATTCAGGACCTTGCGTTTGCCAGGCAGGTATTTAAGCCACTGAGCTATCTCCCCAGCCCCTAGCAAACAAAAAATATATATTAATACAGTAAAATATTACTCAGCCCTAAAAAGTAAAGAAACTCTGACAAACGCTATCACATGAATGAACTTCAAGGGCATTATGCTAAGTGAAATAATCCAGTCCAAAAAGATAAATATTATATGAGTCTACTTACATGAGGTACCCAGAACAGTCAAATTCATAGCCAGACAGTAGAACAGCAATGACCCAGGATAGAGAAGGGAGAAAGAAGGAGTTGTTGTTTGATTAATAAGAAGTTTCAGTTCTGCAAGATGAAAAGAGTTCTGGAGAGAGATTATGGTGGTGGCCGCCACTGACACATATGCTGAAAAATGGTTAAGGTAGGAAACTTATGTGTTTACCAACCATGAAAAATAAAAATTAAAGGCCCAAAACAGTCAAGGGACGATCTCTTCAGATACCAATGCTGGAATGCAGATGCCAGCTGAGCTCAAGTCCAAGGCAGACCAGGACCTGGCCAAGGTTCTCAGCCTTCTTGCTACATCAACCCTGTGACATAAATGGCAAGGGAATGCCTGGTGGAGGTCCACACGGAGCTCTCCACAGTGACATCTGCAGCTGAGTGCAGATGCTAAACAAGGTCTCACTTCCCTTGGTTTCAAAAGGGAAACTGGAAACATCAGTAAACACCACACACGGGTCAGCCTAAAGCTCTGCATCCATCCTGTGGGACTCACGGGAGACAGCAAACAGGCCTATGAAGTTCCAGGGAAATGGAGTTCAAACAGCAGCTCAGAGCCAGGCAGGAAACCCAAAGCCTTGTTGGCCTATTTGAATTTTCACAAAGCATATTATATCCATGGAGCTGTTACTGAGCATTAGCTACCAGTTTTCCCAAAAGCAGTGATTTGTGGGTGGGGAAGAGTCAGCTTTCATAAAAATGAGAGAATCAACAGCATTTTCATCCACAACTGGATTCTCACACTAACAACACTAGTGGCTAAAACTTGCCATAGATGTCCCATACTGTGAATATATTCTATGAATTGATGAAAACTGTTTCTTTAGGGAATAAAATACCTTTAAAATATGTATTCTTACTTTTATCATACACATGTAATATTTAAAATCAAATACTTCTTTTTTTTAACATTTATTGTGTGTGTGTGTGTGTGTGTGTGTGTGTGTGTGTGTGTGTCCAGCTCAGCCCACCAGGGGGCGCGGCTGGCTGGCATGTGGTGCTGGGGGATTGAACCGTGGTCCCTGTGCTTTAGACAAGCTTGTTCCAAAAGTAGGTGCTTTAGACCACTGAGCCATCTCTCCAGCCCTAAAATCAAATACTTCTACAATAAACTTTAATTCAGTAAAAACTGGTACTTTAAAAATCTATTAACAGAGATAAATAAAAATATAGCATCTCAATAGATGAAGAAAAGTATTTTTTTTTAAAAAACCCCTCAACTCCTACTTCATGATTAAAAACTTGGCAAACCAAAGTGAAGGAAACGATGAAAAGGCAACACATGGAAAGGAAGAAAAGTTTCCCAAACTTCAAGTCTGACAAGAGGTTAATACCAAAATATATAAAGAATGCAAAGCAATAGCAAAAGCAAATAATCCACTTAAAATTTAGAGAGAACCATGCATTAGTCAGCTTCCTGTCACTGCAGCAAACACCTGAGATAATCAGTCCCAGAGAGGAGAGTGTTCTCCAGCCCAGGCCTGGGGGCTCCCGTCCGTCATCAGTTGCCCCAGTGCTGCAGGCCTACGGGGCCCATCATGGTGGAAGAGAACAAAACCACTCACCTTGAGGCCAGGCAGCAAGAGAGCAGAAAAAGGGGCTGGGCCCCACACTATTTCAAAGTCATGCCCCTATACCCTGAGCTTCCCATTAAGCCCCACACATTCTGATACTACTCTGGGGAAAGTCTTCACACAGAGGTATTCAAGGGACATTGACTATCCCAATTACAGCAGACTGAAATAGACAATTCTCCACAGACAGACTGAGAGCTGGCAAGCTTCCGGAAAGTGCTCAACATGACTAATCAAACCTGCAGTGTGCATCACTCAGATTTCTGAGAGTGCCCACTATCAAAAAGACAAAAGGTAGAAGCTGGGGAGATGCCTCAATGGAGTAAGCACTTCCCTGGCAAGTGCAAGGGCCTGAGTTCAATCCCTGGTTTCACAAAAAAAAAAAAAAAAAAAAAAACACACACACACACACAAAAAGCAAACAAACAAACAAAAAAGGACAAAAGATAAAAACTGATGGTGAGGAAGTGAAAAGAGGGGAACCCTTACGTAGTATTAGTGGGGTACACATATTATGGAAAACAGTATGAAGCTTTGTCAAAAAAATTAGAATAGAACTCCTATATTATCTAGCAAATCTCCCTTCTAGGTGTATGACCAAAGGAAATGAAATCAGTATTTGGAAGAGGCAGCTGCACTCCCATGCTTACTGAAGCACTGTTTCAACAGCTAAGAAATAAAAGCAACCTAAATGTCCACTGATGGATAAACAAACACATGCATACACATACAGTGGAATATTATTCAGCTTTTAAAAAAAGAAATCTTGCCATTTTGGACAATACATATAAGCCTGAAGTACCTTACGTTAAGTGAAATAATAAATAGAAAAATATTACATGATCTCACATGTAGTACCTTATAAAGTTTATTTCATAAAAGCAGAGACTGGAACAGTGGTTACCAGTATGGAAGAAGTGGGAGATGTTGGTCCAAGGGTGCAAAGCTTGAGTTACATAGGATGGATAAGTTCTAGAGGCCTTAAAGCAGCATGGTGACTAAATTAATAATACTCTATTGTGAGTAGATCTTAAATTTTCACACACAGTAACTATACCAGGCGCTGATGTGTCAATAGCTTGACTATAGTAATCATTTCACATATTTATATGTTAAAACACCACACTAGCTGAGCCTAGTGGTACACAGCTGTAATCCCAGCACTCAGGAGGCTAAAGCAAGAGGGTCATTGCAAGTATGAGACCAGCCTGGGCTACAAAGTGAGCCCAAGGCCAGCCTGAACTGCATAAGAAGATCCTATCTCAAAAAGACAAAAACAAAACAAACAAAAAAATGTACAAAACACACTAAACACCCTAAATACATAAAACATTTTTATTTAGAAATTACCAGAATCTTTTTTTTTTTTAAACATTTATTTATTTGTGTGTGTGTGTGTGTGTGTGTGTGTGTGGCCAGCTCAGCCCACCAGGGGGCAGGGCTGGCTGGCATGTGGTGCTGGGGGATCGAACCGTGGTCCCTGTGCTTTGTGAAGTTTGTTCCAAGTAGGTGCTTTAGACCACTGAGCCATCTCACCAGCCCAAATTACCAGAATCTTAAAGGGGAACAAGGCGACTGGGTAAAACCAGGAATGGAAGGGAATTTCCTCAATCTCATAAGGTATATCCATGAAAAAAAATTTATAGCTAACATTATACTGTATGATGGAAAGAACGAGTGTTTTCCTAAGACTATAAACAAGGAAAGGACATCAACTCTCACAATCTAGCCAGCATAAGTTAGAGGAACAGGGTGGAGGACCCCGGGAGAGCAAACAGACTGGAAAGGAGAAGGTGAAACTACCTTCAGTTCCAGTAAACAGGCAATGTAGAAAATCCTAAGAAGCATATGTGAAAGCCATGTAGTACCTGAGACCACAGGATACATCTAGTTTTTAATATTCACCTTGTGTTTCTACATACTAGCAACAAACTATCAGCTATTCAAATTTCAAAAATTCTATTTATAATAACAAAGATATGAAATATGTATGGGCCAACTTAAGAAATCATTACAAGACTAGTCTGTGAAAACTGCAAAACACTACTAAGAGAAATTACAAGAAGCTACAAATACTTGGAGATTTAAAACATGCTCAGAGGCTGGTAGACTTAGTAGGAAGTCCATTCTCCCCAAATTGACTTATAGATTCAAAACAGTCGCACTGAAAACATTAGCAAGCTCTTTTGTAGGAAGGCACATTCTAAAAATTTACATGAAAATGTAAATAACCTAGATGGGCAAAACAACTTCGAAAAAGAACACAGTTGGAGGAATCATACTACCTGAATTCAAAAATTATAATAAAGTAAAAGAAATCAAGAGCCTGTGATTGCAGTAAGGAGACACATAGGTCAACAGAACAGAGGAGGCCAGAAATAAAACAACACATACAATACTCAGCAATCATTTTCAAAAGGCACCAAGGCAATTCAATGATGAAAAGCAGGCTTTTCCATAAATAATCCTGGAATAACTGATCTCTATTTGCAAGAAATAGACCCAAATCCTTAACTTCCATCATATTAAAAGTCAATGCTTACTTTAAAATTACTTTTAAAAATAAATTCCCCAAGATGCATGATTACATCTTATAATATTGCTTTAAGGGAAAGAAAATATTTTCTACAATAATAAATCAATACTAAAAATTTAATAATAGGCCAAAGTTTTATTTATTTTTTAATTTTTAAAAAAACATTTATTTGTGTGTGTGTGTGTGTGTGTGTGTGGCCAGCTCAGCCCACCTGGGGGCAGGGCTGGCTGGTATGTGGTGCTGGGGGATCAAACAGCGGTCCCTGTGCTTTGCCAAGTTTGTTCCAAGTAGGTGCTTTAGACCACTGAGCCATCTCACCAGCCCTAGGCCACAGTTTTAAATACAAAGCTACAACTATGTAAAATTTCTAGAAGAAAACAGAAATTTATCTTGCAATCTTGGAATAGATGAAAATTTATTAAGTACCATACAAAAAGCATGAAACAGAAGAGAAAAATTTGGACTCCAAATATTTTAATTAGCTTCAGAAGATACTATAGAAAATATTTCTACCCTTGCAAAACATATTTCTGATGAAAGACTGTAACCAGAATAAGAACTTTTATAAGTCAAATATGAGAAGGTAAACAAGTCAATGGAAAATAGTTATTAAGAGGCATGAGCAGACAGGTCCCCTAGGAGACATACAAATGGCAAACAAGCACATGAAAAGAAAGGCAAATTAAAACCTCTGTAAGACACCACTACACATCTACTAGTTAAAATGTAAAATGACTGACAATACCAAGCGTTGGAGAGGATACAGAACACCTCATATTCTTGTACCCTGTTTATGGTATAAGAATGGAACTTTGAAACATAGGTTGGCAGTTTGTTAAAGGGACACATTCCAAAAAGAGAGAGAGAGAGAGAGAGAGAGCGAGAGCGAGAGCGAGAGCGAGAGAGAGCGAGCGAGAGCGAGAGAGAGAGACAGACAGACAGGCAGACACACACACACACACACACACACACACACACACACATTCCATATGACCCAACAGTTCCTCTCTTGGGCATTTACCAAAGAAAAAGGAAAACACATACGCATACAAAAGCTTGTATGTGTTTAGCAGCATTATTCGTAAGAAAAGAAAGAAACAGCCCAAACATCTACCCATCAGAAGCTGAGTGAATAAGTAAGTTAGGTTCATTCATACCATGGAATACTGCTCAGTAATGGGAAGCAATGGTAATGAGAACAGTGAAGAACTTACTGATGGTGCTCAAAATGGATGAGTCTCAAAAGCATTATGCTAGAAGAAGCCAGATACAAAAGACTATATCGTAGGACTCTGTTACATGAAATTTGAGCCAGATATATTCGCTGCAAAATGTACACATTCTTCAAAACAATGTTGTACACAGTAAATAAATGCAATTTACCCATCAACTAAAAAACCCTATATTTATAAATATTTGTTTAAAAAAGAAAAGACAAAAACAATAGCAATAGCACAGCAGTGGCTGCTGGGAGCCAAGAGTGGACAGAAGAGCCTCACTGCAAAGTGCACATGGGAGCCCTGAAAGGGTCACCTGAAAGGCCTCCACCATGACTGTGATATCAGCCACACAACTGTGTATGAGTGTCAAGACCTGTCTAGGTGAACACAAAATTACTGAGTTTTATTTCATATAAATTATACCTCAATAGAGATGATTTTTAAAGACTATTTTAAGGGCATTTTTAAAAAGGCCTTAAACTACTTAACTTAGCAATTTAGTGAAGACCATCTCAATTATAAAAAAATAAAAAGGGGCTGGGAATATAGTGCAGTGTGAAAGTCCTGGGTTTAATCCCTAATACCCTTTCAATATAAAGAAAAATCAAATAAAGAAACTCAGTAATGAAATGTATCTATAGACACATTTAAACTGTAGAGAGCTGCCCTGGTAGCTCCCAGCAATGGGCATCTCAACATCTGATAAACTCGGCTTTGCAACAGCAGTGCAGACCTCATTCACATGACACACAGTGACTTTCCCAGTGTGTAACATCCCTGGCTGAGGGGGACAGAAAGATGGGGCAGAGACAACACTGGGTGGAGCCCCGCACCCTCACTCAGCAAAGACTCCTCACACTGCCAAGGGAGAGCGAGCCCCGTGCTAGGCACCCCTCATCTGGGAGTGTGCTCTTCCCTGGAGCAACAGAAACCTAATCTCATAAGGTGACGCAGGCGCTGACAGTGCCAATAAAGCAAAGCGGTGCAACGCAGGCTGCAGTTGTAAAAGTCACAAGGAATACAAAGATGTCTTTGCAGGTCACTTCACACTCACTGACAAGGCTGATTTCAGTTAAGTGGAAGGATGAACCGTTACGATACACACATGTGGGATGCTACCATCACGTAACAACATGAAAGACAGTCACCAAAATTAATCTTTCAAATATATTTGGCCCCTCTGCTTATCTGTTTCTCCTACAAGAATGATGATCCTCATTGCCAGTAGAAATTTCTGTCTTTGCTACTCACTGATATCCCTAGCAACCTCCAAAATGCTTAGCATATTCTAATTGGTCACTGAATATTCGTTAAATGAATAAATTATGCCTATACAGTCAGCAATCAGCTGTTATGAATGAATTAGGTCTGTGTGGACAGTATCCCCACTTAAATACTGCAATAACTTTTTATAGTCTTCTTCCTTGTATAATTTCTTTGGAAATTAGTGACTGTCTTGTTTCTTCATCCATTTTGTTTCTGCATATCAAACAGAACCTAAGGGGCTGCAGAGATAGCTCAGAAGTCTAAGCACCTGCCTAGGCAAGCACAAGGACCCAGGTTCGATTCCTGGTACTGCATGCCGTGCCAGCCCCAATCCAGGCATACCAAGCCAGCCACCAAGACCGGGCATGGTGGTGCACACCTGTAATCCCAGTAGTGGGGAGACTGAAACACGAAGATCACTATAAGTCCAAGCTGCATAGTTAGACCCTGTACCAAATAAATAAAATTGAAAAAATTGAAAAAAATAAGTAGAACCTAAACTTTCAAGCAAAGTGGTTCTTGTTTCCTTTTTTACATATTTCTTCATTTTAAAATATTGTATACACATATATTCACACACACATCTATACATACATTTAGAATAAAAAACAGATATCTTTTTAATATTAGGAAATTTATGGAGGGATCCATTAATTAAAAACAATGCATTTTGTTTTCTTTTGGTTATCCCTCTGTATCTGCTGTTTTCCCTACCTGGAAAACCCTCCCTAGTCTTCTCTGCAAGTCTAGCCTGTCTTCAAATCAATCTCTCTAATTAAGAACACTTCTTTATAGCAGGCATTATCAATCCTTTCATCTATTCTGATCCCATAAACCCTAAACTCCTTGAGGGAAGGCAATATCCAGTATGCTGCTCTATTTCCCACCGTTACAACAGGCTTGATAATGCTTCATTTCTTGAACTTAATGAATGAATTTCAGTGAGACAGAAGAAACTTGAGGGTACAAAAATTAATGTAAAGCTAGAGATACAGAAACACATTTGCATATTAAATCACTAAGCATGAAACCTACCAGTAGTGTCTGTCCTTGAGAAATGAAGAAGTGGCCTGATACAACTATGGTGAGAACAAGATATCCAGATTCTTCATCGGAATCAAAAACCTTAAAAAAAACAGAGAAATATGTTTAAACATTTTCTGTAATCCTGATAAACTTACTGTTCTAGTAACCAAAATATGTTCTCATATTTACTTTTCTGCCTTGAGTGTTCTTTCCTCTCATTTAATCTGTAACCATCCCCTTATATTTCCAAGTTTCTCCCCATTATGTATACAGCCTATGCTATCAACTCGGCTTCTAAGAGGTAAAAGTAAATACCAGTGTTTTGAAACAAAAACAACAGAAGATTAAAAGCCAAGAGCTAGGGATGCATTTATTCTGACCTTCAATTTTCTTTCTATAATATATATATACATAATGCCTTATAGCTTTGGTTTTTTCTTTTTTGTATTTAGAGCAAGGTGTACAGAGTATACAGGGTCTCACTATGTACATCGGACTCATAGTGATCCTCTCGTTTACAGCCTCCCAAGTGCTGGGATTACAGGCATGCACCACCACAAACAGACTCAAATGTTGTCTCAGCACACCCTACCTGCATCTAAGCAGACACTTTAATCCTCTGAGCTATTTGGTCTGCCCACCTTATAGAATTTCTGAGAGACTTCAGAGTCCCTTTTCCTCTAGCCAAATAATTCACATTACACAACAAAACCCAATGTTTTTCTGTGGATGATGTCTATCTAGTTTGTCGGTCACTCAAGACTTGATACAACAAACCTGAACATAATCCTCTTGGTGTCATCTAGTCACCTGGTTTCATTCAGTGGTGCAGTCTATCACACTAACCCTTTCAGGGGTACCATAGAGCAACCCGCAGCTCATCACCTATGTTTACAGATCACGCTTTCCCTTTCTTCATCTTAAACCTAAATGTAAGACCTTGGATTTATCCCCTTTATGTCTGATCTTGTTAGATTTGGACTAATCATTGCAACCTGTTGAGCTGTGGTCAAGAACTGAGGCAATGAAAACAGCAGGGAGGGCATAACCAATACACAGGCCAAGAGTGGGTCGGGATCTTCAGTGGTGACTGGGGGGGGGGTTCATATCATTAATAAGTATACACAAAGCATTCACCTAGACAAACTATATTCTGAACCACAGAATAAGTTTTAAGTTTTTGACTTCACTAAAAAACAACTGGATTAGTAAATTCAATAAAGTTGCAGGATGTAAAAATCAACATCAAAAATTGGTAGCATATCTACAGAATGATAGCAAATTATCCCAAAAAAGAAATCAAGAAAGCAAGATCTATAGCTTTAAAAAAAAAAAAAAAACTACTTAGGAAGGAATACATTCAACCAAGAAAGTGAAGAAAGTAGATTTCTACACTGAAAGCCATAAAAAAATGAAAGAAAGTGAAGATGACACAAATAAATGCAAAGATATTCTATCCTTGTGTGCTGAAAGAATTACTATTGTTAAAAAGTCCACACCACTCAGTGGCCTAGAGATTGAACACCACATGCACACCAAAAAAAGTAACCTTAAATCCAGATATAGTGTTGCACGCATGTAATCCCAGCTACTCAGGAGGCAGGAGAACTACAAGTTTGAGGTCAGCGTGGGCAACTTAGTGAAACCTTATCTCAAAAGGAAATATAAGGGCTAGCCAAACAGTTCAGTGGATTAAAGCACCTGCAAGTAGGCACAGGGTCTCAGGGTTCGATCCCAGGGCCTGCCATATAGGTCCCACCCCTGGGGCGCACTGAGACGGCAATTGAGACTGGGCATAGTGGCGCACACCTGTAATCCCAGCTCTTGGGAGGCTGTAAACAGGTGGATCACTAGGCATCTGACCTAGTAGTGAGACCCTGAACACCCTGTAGACCCTTCCCTAAAAAATAAAGAAAAATATAAAGGGGGTAAGTCTGAGAAGGTAAACAAAGACCCAAAGCTATGAGAGAGTTAACTAGTTACCTAAGGCAGAAGGTTCCAGGCTCACTGTTTTTCAAATCTGTTATATTTCCTCATTTAAGAGGTCTAAATAGTGAGCTTATACAGCTTAACAAGATTTAACTTAAGAGCACCTCAGGATTTCAGGGAAAATAGTAACTTCACAACATCCCTGCAGTCTTCCCTTCCCTAATCCATTCCAAGTGGACCTAAATGGTAGACTGAGGTCTCAGACGAAAGGAGTTGGTGTAAAGTGTTCCCCCTCTAGGAGGAAAGGCTCCTTGGGCAGGACAATGCTATTGCTCTTGGGAGAGTTTTGCCCGCAGATATCGGTGGACCTCAAGGGGAGGGGCAGCACCAGACTATGTGCTGGGAAGCCCCTTCTGCTCTCGCAGTCTCCAAGGAGTCACAGGGATCTGGACAACTTCAGTAAGTCCTTCCTAATCCTGGGCAGGAATATTGTGCATCTTTCAACACTTAGCACTTTGTCTGTCACCCCTGGCAGACTTTTGAGGCCCAGTGTGAAAAGACTCAAGTAAGTGCAATAAAAAAGCATCACTACCTACCCAACAGGCAAAGGCAGTGAAGAACAATCAGGAAACCCAGAACAGGCAGCCCCTAAGAACAAACTTGCTAGAGATCAACTTGCTAGTTGAATCAAAATGGAGCTAAGATACTGTTTTATAAATATAAAAAAATCTAACAGCTAATTAAAGATTTGGGTGAACACTACTTAGAGAAAATTAATGGTCTGAAAGATCAAACAGAAGAAATATTTAGAAATGCAAGACAAAACCACAAAGAGGAAGAATTCTTGCATTACACTGTAAGACACGGAATGATGCTGCAGAGCCAGAGGAACAAATGTTTATGATGGTTAAAGGGAAGGGAGAAAAATGGGCTGAAGAAAGGTACTGCTTAAACAAACAACGCAAGAAAATATCCCACAACTGCAGAAGATATGAGACTAAATAAAGATGGAAAAGGGTCAAGTTCCAGTCATTGATGGGGTGGAAGAAAAATCAACACCCAGGCACATTCTGGTAAAACTCCTGAATTCCAAGCACAACGAAAGATTTTAAAAGCTTCCAGTGAAAAACAAAAATGTCTTCCTTCAATGTTAGAGTATTCTAGAGAACTAATTTACTTTAAAAAGTGGTTAATAAAGGAAAAAAAAAAAGCATTCATCCTACCTGTCCTATATAACTCAACTACCAGGTAGCCTACAACAGGTATGTAAAAGTTGTTCTTTAGAGAAATATTCCAAATAATAAGGACCCACATTGTACATCAATAGCTACATTCTCCTAAAAAGAGAGACATTATGTAACTCCCAACAGCAACAACAAAACCAGGGCTGGCAAGATACCTCAGCAGACCAAGCACTGCTTAGGCAAGTGCAGGACCAGGTTCAATTGCCAGCACCACAAGCTGCGCTGGGGCCACCCCTGGGTGCACTGAGGCAGCCAAGGAGACTGAGTATGGTGGTTCATGCCTGTAGTCCTAGAGATGGGGATGCTGAAAACAGGAGAATCACTATGAGTCCAAGCTGCATAGTGAGACCCTGTACCAAATACATTTAAAAGAAAAGAAAAAGACCATCCAATCACCTAGTAAGTCATTTTCCCCCAAGAAATCAACCTGAATTTAAGGAAACTGTAGATTAAACTATCAATTCACAAAAGATCAGATTAACTTGCATCAAGATGCAATCGGCAGCATCCATGCTTTAAAATCTCTGTAGAGCCACCTGGTTTATTAAAAACAAAACAAAATTGCAAGGAAGGGAGAGAGGCAGGGTCAAGGAAACATGTGAACAGGAAAGCTAATGATTAAAAAAAAAATCCATCAATCAATCACAATGTGTGGTCCCATTTCAGAAAATTATGAAGCTTCTGAAAGACCATCTAAAACTTGAGTGCTGACCAACTACTTTTTAAGGTTAAAGAATTGTTCATTTTTAGGAGATCAGGGATATGTTTGTAAGTCCTTTTCTTTTAGGGAAAGGAACTGAAATAATTACTGATTATATAAGATTTGGTATTTGCTTCAAACTAAACTACAAAGACGTAATTTTTTTTTAACATAGTCCAGGATATTGAACCCAGTATCTCCTGAATGCCTGGCAAGTGCTCTATCACTAAGCTACACACACACACACACACTCACACACTCACACTCACACACACACACTTTCTATATTATTCTATCTTTGATTATGCTTGAGTTTCTTTAGAGTAAAATTAGAAGCTTCTATGTTCTTAACCCTAAGCATAAAACAAAGTTAAGCAAAGCACTCCACTTACTACAAGGATATTTCACTTAGGATTTGAATATAATGTGCTAATTCTACACAGAAATTCCATTATCATAACACCTAAATACACCTAAAATACCCAGGTATCCATGGGAAAAGACACTGCTTTTTTCTGACTCTTGGAAAGTACTTTTAATGAGTGGTAACTTAGCATTTTACTAGATTGTTCACATTAACAGAATATAGAAAGTTCAAAGAAAATGTTATGTCTAATAATTAAGTCATAATAGAAAATAGTATTAATTGTAAGTTGTCAGCAAATAAGAATCACACTCATGTCTTTATTTCAATCACCAACCTAAAGATAGCTTACGAGTTACATCAGTTTGATTGGCAAGCCCGTTTACCAAGGTTTTGCCATCAACACAATAGCACACATTCAGAATTATTTGGAGACCAACTTGTTTATGATCAGTTAAAACATCAGAACATAGCTTAAATTGATTAAACAGAAGCGTCTCATAATTTATATGATTGTATTTATGCAGTACACATCTAAAATGAAGTAGAAACTCAGGATTACATGAAAATACTATAGAAAAGTATTTCAAATGTACTTATCCTAAATTATTCAAGAAAAGCTAACATATTTCACATTGTGATGAATTAAACTATGTACTTGATTAAAGGTTTTGTTTTCTGCTTTTAAGATCCTTAAAAAAAAAAACCTTCAAAAATTGTCACAGTTTTACATATTGGCCCAAACTGCTGATTTGAGAACTATAAAATATGAAAAATGTGCAAAATTGGTAAAGAGTCTATCAACTGCTTCCCAACTGACTCTGTCCTAAAGAGTGTCATAAATTACTTGAATAGACATATATTATGTTAATGAATATGGTCCTGCCACATACTAGTTACCAAACTATAAAATTTAGTTTTTTGTCTCATAAGAAATGTAGTGTCAACAGTAACTGTAGGGGCCAGGGAGATGGCTCAGCAGAGTAAGTGCTTGCCTGGCAAGCACAAGGGCCTGAGTTCAATCCCCAGTTCCGCCAAAAAAACCCAAAAAACCAGCAACCGTAATAAAATAATTATGAGAGCAATAAGATCCCCTCTCCATCCCCAAAAGTAATGACATATGGTAATTTTTGTTTTAGAAAGTACAAAAATGATTTCATGTATACCAAAGCATAAGCCATGACAGCCTTTTTAATCCCATATCCCCACTTATATTACTGATCATGAAAGAATTTAGTCCTTTTAAACCTGCCTACTAGAGTTAACCCAGAGTGGTGGTGAACCTATGGCATTCACACCGCAGCAGGCTGTTTATATCACTAAAAGCTCCAAAAGGTCCAACATCACTAACCTGGAATATATCTACTCAGAACACCTTCAGGCAACCAAGGAGCAAGTTTTTTTACGTCTCTCAAACTGCTGGTCCAGGTCCCTCTAGTTAATGTTCTATGTTTTTTCTCTAACACCTTTCCAAATACATTGAGTCTCCTTACACATTTCCCAGACTAATAAACCCTGCAGAAACCCCCAAGACCAGGAAGCACTCCTTCCTTCCCATCAACATTCCCATAGCACTGACCCCACTCTCTATGTCTCTCTCCTGTGCCTCTGTGCCCTCTTCTGCTCCTTTGGAAGCCCTTAACAGTTCCAGTGTCTACACTGCATTCTAGGTCTAAGTGGCAGCAACATGGTAATGTAATTCTCAGGCATATCCTGGCACCTGTTAAGAAGCCCTCCATCTTCTATAACCAGGTCCCTGAGCTTCTTGAGTATGTGTCTCAATACTGTTGCCTTAACCGTTTACAAATAGAGCCTTGCAAGTGTCCAGCACATAGTAGGTGGGAAATCCTAAAAATGATTTTTTAATATTAGTGGGCCTCATTTTAAACTATCTTCGTTAGACTCCTTAAGCACTAAGCTGAAAAGCATCTTCAGATCTGTCCTTAAATCATGTTATGTAAATATGTCATGGCCTCTATGAAAACTATGTGTTACACAATAAAATTAAGCTTTTGTTTTTGAAGAAAGAGAACAGAGTCTGACCCCTGAGGTAGAAATATGTATTTATAAACTGAAGCTTTGGAACAAGTAATGACTTTGTCATAGAAAAAAAATGTTAGAACATCAGTTACAAAGTTCTTCCTCAAAAGCTTATGCAATCTACAATGCCTAGCACATGTGATCCAACTAAACATAACTACAGATATGAAAACACTTCCATGTCTATCAACCAAGTGTCGGACAGAATATGCTGTAGAAACTAACAGCCCCCCAAGCTGAGGCTTATTTCTCATGCACACATCCAAACATCCTCACTGTGCCTGTCTCCGCGATCTACCTTCCACTCCTACTCCCTCACTGTAGGACCAGCCAGCAGAGTAGCCCCATCTGCAGCACTGCGCCACGGGGAAAGAATAAGATGAATTGTGCGCTGGCTCCTAAAGCTTCTGCCCATGACATCTGTCAGTCTTGCTCACACTTTGTGGGCCAAAACAAGACAGGACACTTAAATCCAAAGTGCCCAGGACATGCATCTTTGTATATCTGGTGAATAGTACTGATGATTCCTGTCCTGCCTTACAAAAGATGTTATCTGAAATCAGACCTTGAGTCTCAAATCTCCACTCTCTGTCATTTGGAAGTACACTTAATTTCCTCATCTGTGAAGTAAAAATAGTAATAACTGCATTATAGGATTCACAGAAAGATTAAATGTTATGAGAATACAGTTGCTTAGCTAAATTCTTGGCTTCAATTCACTCAATATTTTAAGGGCATCTGTCAAGCACTATTTAGATAATAATAGACAGTAATCATGCACTAAATAGTTATTTTTGTTCTATTAGTCTATTTTCTGTTGCTGTAACACAATTCCCAAGGCAAGGTACTTTAAAAAGATATTTATGTAGCTCACAGTTTTAGAGGCTGACCATCTAACATCAGAGACTCCACAGGCTTGGCCTCTGGTAAGACTCCCATCCCCCAGCCATGCCATTACAGTGATGAAGCAGAAAGGAAAAGTGGCTGAGTGCATAAGGCACCATGTATGTGAGGTAGCTTCACTTTCATTCTCATGAGACCAGTGTTAATCTCTTCTGATGGCAGTGCCACCATGCCCTAATTACCTTGCACCTGCTAAGGGTTCCTTCAGCATACCACCACACTGGGGAACCAAGCTTCCAGCAAACCACACTCAAACCAGAGAACTGTCATGAGGAAGGCCTTCTGATTTCCAGCCTGAGAGCCCACGAATACTCATCCATCCTCCTGAAGCTGTCCAGTATACTGATCCTACCTAGGCTGTGAATCATAGTTATGCATGACACAGGAACAGGATAGGTGGTCTCTCCATTTCCAGTCTTAGGGTGTCACACCAGCCCTAGACCTATGTGGAGAATAATAAACTTTCCATCTTATTTAAATCCACCATTATTTTGCATTTTCCATCATTCAAAGCCAGCCAATCATAATACAAGATACAACGTAACTCTTAAAAAAAAAAAAAAAAAGCATTCTCCATGCAAGAACAGTAACTCCTAATGACATGCTCCTATTTCTTCATAGGAAGATGCCAGTGTAGGAAACGACAGCAAGCACAAAATGAGGACTGATGCAAGAAAACTAGAGTTTTAGGTTTTCTACTTCTTGTGTTAAACTGACAAGATATTTAACTAGTCTAGCCCTAGGTTAAATGTCCTGTATATGGCATCATAATAAGACCTTTAGTTGGGAGTACTACATGGGAAGAAGTTTATGAAAATATCAATTGTAAAGCACCACCTGGCATCAGCACAACTTTGTGAACTGTTCTTTTTTCTCCGTTCTGCTTTCATAATTGGGGCATGAAGACTGGCTACAGTACACTCCAATCACAAGATAGCCACCTCCTGGAATTTGATTCAATAGGTCTTGCCCAGAAATGATGCTGTGTTTTCAACATATTCGGAGAGACTCTGAAGAAAGTCACCTGTCCACCTTGAGAAACCCATCTCCAGTGATGAGTTGCTCTTCTCTCATTGCTGGGACCAATACCTGACACCCAGCTGTCTCAGTTGCTCTTCTCTCATTGCTGGGACCAATACCTGACACCCAAAATGAAGGAAAGGTTTATTTAGCTCACAGTTACTGGAGGTTTCAGTCCATACTCAGCTGGCTCCAAGGCAGAGAACCACCTTTCAAGGAGGGAGCAAAGAGCAAGAGCCCAAGGGAGGAGTATCAGCAGCTCAAGCAGCTAGCTTCTTTGCCCTCCTTACATTGTAACACAATTACTGGCCCCAGGGAAGGTGCAGCATCCACACCCACAATAATCAATCACAAACTCCAGAAGCCACCCCATGGCTGCATGAGGCTTTGGGGGGACAACTATATACAAACCATAACAGGTGCTACCTACTCTTATAACCCTGAACTTAGTGCCTAATACAGTCATTGCCAAATACTATGGTCTGCCTTTAAAACAGTGGTCCCGTTAAGACTATTCCACCTAGTGACATAGCCATCTCAGTATGTGCAAATACACACTATGATGTTCACATAGCATGTGGGAAGCCATTAACTGGTATCCATTTTATAATAGTGTCAGCCGTTTTCTTAAGTTTCTATTCCCCTGCTGAGTTAAGTTTATGGTCCTTCCCACCTTGCCCATTCCCCATGAATCACGTGCTATGCCCCAGGGGTGGCACCTTCCCCCATTGCCTAGATACCTGCTGACCCCCTAGAGCCGAGACTTCCTCATTCCTACACCCTCTTTATATACCCAGCACTTCCCCTAAATAAACGAGACTTGATCAGAATCCTGTCTTGTCTCCATTCTTTGTGTCTCCTGTCCCTTCTCATCCCCACTCCCCCTCTAGGGTCCTCGTTGACTAACCTGCGGGTCAGGACAATAGCAAAGAACAGTCAATGCATTTCTCAAAACATAAATTTGTCCTTACAGGAAACATAACTATACCTTATGGTTCTGCAATTCACCAAAAGTAGATCTCACCAAAAGACAGTGCTTAGCTTGGTGCCAACTAGCCAGGAGGTAAGTTAGTAATATTTTGTTGAGTGTATGACCTGAAGTGGAACTAAACCCTAAGATCCACTATGTGTTTATACTTCAGGCTAGCACGAAGTAACTGGGTCCAAAGTTACTCTCCTGCCTGAGCAAACTGCAAAACTGGACAAATTAAAGGGAGCAACAGATTTCAAGACACTTGATATTGAGGAATAAAGGATGTGATTCCAGAAAAATGACAAGAAACAAAGGTGAACTGTATTGTTGCCCCAGGCCAAAGAACAAGATGAAAAATGTGGGCATGGCTGGTAGTATCTGAGTTCAAAAGATGGAGCTGTGACTTCCAGGTACTTAGAGAAGCTGGAGTTTTCAGGACAGAACTCCAGAGGTAGTGACACATGAGGAAAGGGACAAACTCCAGGTGCTAAGGCCCACCCTTCTGCTGAGTACCCCTTAGAACATGTGTGTGAGGAAACTACAAAAGAACTACCTGAAAGGGTTTAAGAAGCACTCTCCAGAGCTCACACGAAGTGTGGAATAACACCTGTTCTGAGCAGCCAAAGAGAAAAACCTGAATTTATGGGACATTTGGTAGAGTTCTCTAAGGAGCTTTGCCTTAGGAGTGGGGAAAAAAATTAGCTTTAAGCCAAATGCTGTTCTGGTCAATCTGACACAGTTTAAAAGCAAAACTTGAAAGGATCCAACCTCTTCCAGCTACTTATACCAGAAAAAAAGCTCAAGAATATTTATAGAAATCCAAAAATATCCTGTACCTAACAAAATAAAATTCAGAATAAAGATCCAATCAAAATTTATCAGGCATGCAAAGAACTGTTTGTTTGTTTGTTTGTTTGCTCTAGAGATCAGAATCCAGGGCTTCAAGCATGTACTTGACTACTGAGCTACATCTTCAGCCCTATTCTATTATTTTTACGAAATGTCTTGGGGTTTACTGAATCTTAAATTTTCTTAAAAACAAAAAACTGTCATCTTTGTCATTTTCACCATGTGTGTTAATCTCAAAATTCCTCCTCCACATGATTAAATTGCTATTTCCCACAAGAATTAAGCACTTCTAAGGCAAGCAGCATGGTGACGAAAAGCACAAGCAACAGAAAAATCAAGACCTCGATTTTTTTCTTCTCAATTTATCTCTGTGCACCAAAAAAACCAATGAACCCGAGTTTCAGCTCACTTTGCTATAAAATGAGCATAACATTTGCTGCATAGGGCTGTTATAAACAATCCAAAATAAACCATAGTAGCTACTGTTTCATAATATCACATTATAAGAAAAGTTACCATACCACATATTCAAGCATTTCCCAAATACCTATTCCTGTACTAGGTAGTACACAGGCACTTGGAATAAGAAAGAACACCACTGAGAGGATCTAAAGTATATCTTATGTTAAACCTACATTTAAAAGTTCATTTCAAGTACAAACTTCATATTCTATTTCTTAATTTCTAAGTAGGGCAATTATTTTAAGTTCCTCCTATAAAAATTAAAGGATTTTTTTTTCCCTTTGAAAGGAAAAATAATCTAAGAAGCTGTCAGGTTCAACCAATTAGGACATGTCTGAGAAATACTTGGAATCTGAAAAACATGGTAAAACCTTAATTTAAAAGCAACCTGCAATTAACATCACCTTTCAAAATTATTCTCAAATTAGTAGACTAAATTATATTCAGACATAAAATGGACCAATCTGTTATTATGATAATCTTTTCAGAAAGGCTGTGCCAACAGATGTAAGGAACTAAAATCAAGTTCAAGTTTGTATTTCATTTGCTCATCCATTTAAATGACAGATGGTTTAAATATTAACCCTATTAATAAAATGTTTGCATATTCATTATAAATCTGATTAACTTACATCATAGCTTCATAAATTTATTGTGTTAATTTTGCTGCCCACTTCATTCAAGGCCTTCTAAATCCCTGCCCCTCAGAGTGTGGTCCCTAAATTAAAAGCATCCATGTCTACCTGAGAACTCATTAGAAATGCAGAACCTCACATCCGACACTACATGTACTCAACGGAGTCAGAATCTACATTGCTAACAAAATCCCCAGATTTCTATGCATATTAAAGTCTGAGTAGCACAACTATAAAATGTTCCTTTTTTGCCCACTTTAATTTTTCTTCTTTGCTGTTACAAAAAGCTTATTTACTTCCTAATTGTTAATTTCTCTCCAGATTACTTTTAATGATAATAATTCAATTCAGAGAATTAAATGATACATATATGTAATACTGTTTTTGTTTGTTTGTTTTTAGTGCCAGGAACTGAACTCAGAGCCTCACGCTTGCCAGGCAGGTGTTGTACCACTGACCTCTATGCTTAGCCCCTGTATAGTCTCTATATCTCAGATTTGACTTTACCTGTCAACTAGGACTTCAAGCCTTAGAAGTCTTGTACTACTCATTATTTCTCTTGGGTTGACATTTTTGTTTTAGCATAGGGCCACAGTGATACAAGTCTTCTAATTAAGTAACGGTCCAGAACAGATTCTTTCTATAATTTCAGAAGAAAATTCAAGACAGGCTTATACAAAAGAAAACTACTAGAATGACTTTATCCTGCACCATAATATATTTTTGCACTTAACCTAACATTTTTACTGCAGGTACCACATCTTTTTCAAAATAAGAAATTCACATGGGACTTAGAGAGTACAGTTCTTTAGATAGCTCGTCTTTTATTATTATTAGTATTGCACAATAGCCACAGTGCTCATAAAATAGAACAAATCTTATTTCTCTCACTCTTCAAAAAAAAAAAAAAAAAAAAAAAAAAACCACAAACTGATCACAGCAGGCAGGATGGTTCAGCACAGATTCAAAGGAAGGTACAAATGTTCAGTTTTCAAAAGCTCTGCAAAAGCCAACCTCATCTCTTGTCACTGTGGCTATGGCTCTTTGCCAGACATTTGAAAACTGTTGAAAAGTGCTGTTCCTTATAAGCAATTATGAAGAGCTTCACAAAAACAGAAAATGTAATAAAAATCAACTGCTTAAAATGGTCAAATATGCATAGTCCCCAGGTTGCAATACAACATTTAAGAGTTGCCTGGCCTCACCTGAGCCAACACAGATCCCTTAGGTAAAAGAGTTTAAAGGGTTTAAAGAGTGTTATCAAGGGATCTATTGAAACCATCTCAGTTCAAGATGGCCTCAAATATCTCCATTTTTATAAAGATCACAATACAGAGCCATCGTTCTTGAATTTAATTCTTATTCCATCATGCATTTTCTGTTTATATAATTCTTAGGATACTAAATTCCACAAAAGCACCAGGTATTTAATGCTTTTAAAAACGGGCCTAGATATATTGATTTCAAGCTTTAAAGAATGTCCTCTGTTCTAATTTCTAGAATGTGATGAATAATTCATTCTGCCCCATCTCTGCTCACATTCACTGCCAAACCTCTCAGAACTGTCCACACACTCGGCTGCTCTCCACCCTCCTTACCAGCCACTCTTCAGTCCATTCCTAACTGGCTTCTATTCTCTTCGCCCCACTGCAGCTTGTCTTGGTAAAGACCATTAAAGACTTCATGCTGCTAAATACAATAAGCACCCCTTAGTCATTATCTTTCTTCAGTTTATGTTTATTCCACAATTTACCAATCTCACCCTCTTGAAATAACTCTCGCTAGGACTGATGGGCCTTCATCCTTCTCAGGGCCTCCCAACTCTCTATCCCTTTGGGGACTCTCGCCCCTCTATCTGACCTCAGATATTGAACCACCTTTGGGCTCAGTCCTGTAATCTCATCAAATCCCATGACTCTTAAGTATCACTATCATACTGCTGACTCACTCCTTCACATCATTACCCTAGATCTGACTTCTGAGTCCAGAATATACCCTACTGCCTACTCAATGTCTTCATGCTTTATAAACATACTGAACTCAATGTATCCTCAATTGGAATCTTAGATCTTTGCCTCACTTTCTCCTCCAGTGTTTTCCATTCTATAGCCATGTCCTTAGTTATTCCTTTACTCTTACCACATGCATCCAATCACCAAACTTTGTCATCTTTGAGCCTTCAAAATATATGCCCTCAGGAGCCAGAGAGCTAGCTCAGTGGTATAAGTGCTTGCCTGACAAGGGCAAGGTCCCAAGTTCAATTTCTGGTACCAAAAAATGCCCACTAAAAATGTATGTCCAATCTCCCCATCTTTACTATCATCCTCCAGGTCTAGCCCATGTCATCTTCGGCCCTGACACTGCAACAGTGGTCTAAGTGACTTTCTTGAATCCACTCATACTCTCCTCCAATACACACCACACTCACAGTGATACTTTCAGAGACGAAAAATGCCACTGCTTAGCACCTTTCAGTGGCGTCCCACTAGTTTTTAGATAATATTCACAAGGTACCAACTACCTCCAAACAGATCCAATTCATGCTACTATTCCATTTGTTTTCTAAATGCTTCCACATTACACACATGGAAGTTTTTCAGGGTATGGGCTCCTTCTAAGTGCTGTGTCTTTTAACTAGAATATTCTTTTACCCTATCTATTGCTGTGTAGGACAAACACAAGTGAACCTGTGTGTGCATAACCCAAAACCATAGGGTCCACACCCAACTGTCAAATCAGACCAAAAGGACTGAATGTTAAAATACATCAGTGAAACAACATAACAGCAATCCCTTATATAACTTAGGTGATACTTAGTACTGATTCAGGGCTCAAAAAAATCTTATGAAGCAATATTGTTTGCTCTATTTATAAATATCTACTTTACCTCTGAGACAATATTAAGATATTATTTCTATTTTAAGATAAAGTACATTTTTCATATCTTTTCATATCTGATTTTATCATAACTGTATACCATTTCTAAAGAACCACAAATTTGAAATTAGAATTTAGTCCCTGATAAAACATTCAATAAAATGAAATTTTATTTTATTTTATTTATTTATTTATTTTTGCTCCGAATGCCTTCAAGGCATGACTGGCTGGCTTGAGTTATAGGAATCGAACCACAGCAACCTGAGCCTGACGGCTTTGTTGAAGCAGCCACTTAAAGAACTGAGCTAAGGGGCAGGCCCCCTAAAATGAAATTTTAGAAAGTAAAAAAAAAAAAAGACAAAGTACAAAGAGGCTAAGTGACTTAAGATCACAAAAACTTAAAGGCAAAAGTAGAATGCAGGGGCTGGGAATATAGCTCAGTGGCAGACCAAATTAGCACTCTGGAGTCTCGGATTCAATCCCCAGCACCTGCACAAACAAAAAACCCTGAATTCATATTTAGTCCTGTGTGACTGTTGGATTAGCGAACAGTATGACCCCTTGGATTCAACCTTTCCCTTCCATAATTTACATAGTTATTTGAGTACATATGCTATCCTCCACTAGAAGGTAGGGGTCACTTCTATCTTGCTCACTGCTACATTCCTAGCACCCTGAATGGAGTCTACCACATATTTGATGTTCAATATTTACTGAATACCCGGATATAAATGTTTACTGGCCCTTACACAATTATTCTGAGAGTGTAATAGGCTCTACACCTCCTAGTACTGTATACACACAAAAAACCCCACACGAGTGCATACACATGCCCGCGCACACACACACGAACACGTATCTTCTGATGTTAGCTGCAGGCCTGCCTGTCTTCAACAAGCCCGTGGGTCGGTCCCTCGACGTCTTCTCCAGTCCTCACGGTGATAAGGCCCTAGTTCGCGTCTTCTCTTGCCCCCGGGGCACGTGGGCCTGGTGGTCTTTTCTGCCCCTATGTCTCACCTTCCATGTAGGAGAGGGCGCTGCCCCAGTGTCAGGGCCAGACCCGGACTGCGCTCCGGTCCCGGAAAGCATGAAGCGGCCATAGCGCTGCAAAGGCCACTCAGTTGTGTCTCTCTGCAGAACACCGAGGCTTGTGGCGGCTTTTCCCGCTTCCGCCATGTCTGGCTGCCCTCGCGCTCAGCCTGCTGGGACCTGCCAATCAGCAAAGCTAGCCAATCAAGAACCAAAATAACTCAAGGTCCGCCCTCCTCCTTCGTGGAAGCCAATGGGCAGGCTCGAAATGTTCCTGTCCGCAGAACATTCTGGCTTCCTGCCTGATGGGTCTCTAGTGACTCCGGGCACCGGGTACAAGTGTGGTCTCCAGTTATGCCTTAAAGACAGGCTTCATGCTTATAAATGGTAGTAGCTTTCTGCGCTGCAACATTGGAACCCTCACCTTCCCCTGAGCTGCCTGTGCCATTTGTTCTTTAGCAAGGAGGAATTGAGGAATTTCCCAAATGCCTGACTCCCTGGAAGCTGCACAGCCAGGGCCTACACTGGCTTTGTAGTTTTCCTCCTTGCCCCAGCCTTTCAGAAGATACCTCAAATACGTTCACAGCACAGCCCCAATTCCATGTGATTTTGTTCTCATCATGTTGCCCTTGTGAACATAGGTACTTTCATTTTCACTAAGAGGGGAAACAGATGGGTAGGGGGCTGTCAGCAACCAAAGAGCGCTGCCCTCTCAAGGCTCACATTCTAGTGAGGGGCAGGACATCCAGAAAATGACTCCCTGTTTTTAAAGGCCACCGTATTTTCTCTGTAAAGGGTAAAGTTCTAATATCTCTTAAGGCATTTTTATACAATAAAAAGCACAAATCTCAAATGTTCAGTTAGGCATGTTTAATACCTATGTCCATTCATGTAGCCATCATCCAAAACAAGATATGACACCCAAGACAAGCATGTCTTCATCAAACAGCAGGTACAGTTAACTAAAATAAGTTGATGGGTGATTTATAGTCGACAAAGCACTCCACACCTGTTATTTCATTTATCCTCCCAACAACCTTCTGGTAAATTAAAGCATTTTTTTTTTTTTAAAAAAAAAAAAAGATTATTGAATCCATGGAACACATGTAGGCAAAATAAGGCAAAGAATAGATGTGACTTGCCTAACGTTACACAGCCGGTGCCTGGCAGAGCCAGAGTAGAAGTGTGGACAACTCTATAATTTCTCCATGTGTCAATCCCACCTGCAAAGGATTTAGGTATTCATAAAGTTTGTGTCAAGTCAGAAGAAAAGTAAACAGAATGTGGAGGCCGTGTTAACCAAATATGTGAGATCAAATTAAAATGCAAACAATTTTTTAAACTAAACGCATCAAAGGGCACTCCATGTATAAATGACGCTTGGAAAGATGGTAACTTACTCTACAAATCATCAAATATCTACACAGTGCAAACAATTATGCAAGTCAGCATCTGATAAGAGACATAATAGAGATGGGTGATGCGTACATCTAACCTCTGGGAATTGAGGATCTAATAAGGAAGCTAAAGCAAGGTACAAATATACCCATGATACCTGGCAGGTAGTGCCATGTGCTTGAACATTTCAGATAAAGTGAAAATCTTTAAAAAAAAAAAAAAAGGAGAGCGAGAGAAAGAAAATCTACCGACAGACAGAATGGCAGTATTTTTGAGTTAGGACCTGAAGAGTTAGAAAGCTTTCCAGGGGAAGGTAGAGGAAACTGGTATTCTGTATGGAGGGGAAACTGAGGAGGAAAGTTTTCAAGATGAGAGTAATGGCATAACTAGTAAGAATGTGTTTTCTTCTTTGTTGGTGGTGGGGATTAAACCTAGGACCTCATGCATATTAGGCACACACTGTACTACTGAGCTAACACTCCCAGCCTCTGAAGTTGTTTTTTAAAGAAGATGAGGCTACAAAGGTGAGTGGGGGCAAAAGAGCATTGAACAGCTGCTAAGCAGCATGGATTTTATTTGGTGGATGGTAAGGAATGCGGCAAATGTGCCTGGGGAATTGACACTATCCTTGTGGTGGTCCAGCCAGGTTTATCTCTCAGGAGCATTTGGGATAAACTGGATTAAAGGCAAGAGGGATTTGCTATGTATGTTTTCATTAGTCCAATAAGGCTTACTGAAGGAGTCAGATTTCAGAAACAACTGCTGAAGGACTTCAAATGACACAGCACTACTGCACTTAAGTAGTAAATGGTTAAAAGTTTGATTTGGATCCCAGGTCTTTCATTTGCCAGCTGTGTGACCTTGAGGAAGTCACTTACCCTGAAATACAGGGTTATGAAACAACTATTTTACAGGGTCATTAAAGGGATAAAATATAACACATGTAGGAAAAACCCCTAGTCAACTGCAAAGTGGGACCCACATTAATATTTTCTGTTTCCAGGGTTAAAGTGACTTTCCATGGGCTGGCTACAAAGAGGGAGGATGGGAACAAGAGCCTGACCTTGGGTCTCAGAGGCGCTCGCCTCCAGGTCCAGGGCTGCAGCTGCTGTCAAACACCCTTCACAGGAACAGATGGCGCTCACAGTTGGGACCCTGTCAGTGCCCAAGGACACCCAGGGCCCTGCTGGGTTCCCACCTGCAAGCTCCCTTTCTAGACAATGGCACCTGCACTTGAGCTTCTGGGGCCACCCGTGCTGCCAAGAACAGGTCATGTCTGCAGAGGGAGCTGTGATAAAGCCACAGCTCAATGCATGAGACTCATGTGTACTTATAGTATTAATGACGCTCAACGGGACCCAACAGCATATGAAGTGCTGGGGTTACTATAGAGAACCAATCAGAGCTCTGCCCTTTTAAGGCTCACATTCTAGTGGGGGGCAGGGCACCCAGAAAATTACTCCCTGTTTTTAAAGGCCAATGTATTTTCTCTTTAAAAGGTAAAGTTCTAATATTTATTAAGGCATTTTTATATAATAAAAAGCACAAATCTCACATGTTCAATTAGGCATGTTTAATACCTATGTCCATTCATGTAGCCACCATCCAAAACAAGATATGAAATAGTTCTCTCAAACTCTTTGTAACTGCCTCCTTCAATTAATCTCCATCCAACAAGGGCAACTCCATTTTTATCACTATGGCTTAGCTTTCCTGTCCCAGGACTCCATAAACATGAAACTGTGTCCTGGGATCATCCCTCAAATTACGTGCCCTTGAACCTTTGTTCCATGGTCTACTTCTGAGGGCACCAAACCAAGATGGAGAGAAACCAGAACCACAATCCTACTGCCATGCAGTTGGTTTTAATATACATGCATATAAGAAGATGGTACAAGAGGCATTGAGAGGAGGGAGTTATCATTGTCACCCGAAGAAGACCCTCTGCTGCTGACAATGCAGTAGAATAGCAGCATTCATGGTCCACACTAATGAATGACAGGCGACGATGGGCTAACACATCCCCCTCTTAGGAGACTGTTGCCAGGTAGAAAAATCTAGCCTTTGAAATTTAAAGAAAAAATATTTTTATTATAGTATAGATCCTCTCTATCCCTTCCTCTCTGTATCACTATTTTGCAGTTGAGTCATGAGCATCATTCTTGGAGGTACATGCAGAACTTATTTTGGAGCTAACATAACCCTTTTAAGGCAGACCAGGGACCCTAGACATCCATCCCCTCTTCCGGAGCTATTGAGTCAGCAGAGGGAATGATGACTTCAGTCTCCTTGGGTTCTCTAGTTGACAGGATGACAGAGAAACCCACACTTTTGCTTTGTCTGCCATGTCTCTCAGCAACAGCATATAGAGTGGCTGGGGACTTCAGGGCATGGCTGGTGGCTGCAGAGTTTCCAGAAAATCCCCACTCACATCAGGGAGGCCAGAGGAGCTGTCTCTATAACATCAGGCCTGGGGATGCTGTGTAGGAAGAAGATGTTATCCTGGAACTTTACATTCACGGCTAGAAAGCAATTTTCTTTCTCCTCTGTATCTTTCACGTGTGAAAACCAGCTGCTCCATTGCAGGTAATTGAAAGGATTTCAGTGTAACACAAACAATCCCAACTTGTCCACAGGCTGCTGTTGATCAGCACAACACGAAAAGAGAGTAACACTGATTTTTCCCAATTATTAAAAGCACAAAGAACTATAAGCCAGTAAAAAAAAAATCTTTGCCAGAAGGTAAATTGGAGAGCACACTTTATAAAGCTGGGTTAGAATCAGAAATAGGAACTTGAAGCAAATCCTACAGGAAGACTATAAACTCACACCTTGAAGACAATGACTATATTTTTTATTATGTTAGCCTCCAGAGTTTCTGGCACAGGGTAGGTTTTTAATTGTATTTTAAAATGAAACCTCTGCAAATGTTAATATGGAAGAGATAAAGGGGATGATTTAAAAATCACTTTGTAAGTACGAAGGGCTAATGTGGAACAGGCAGCTAATAACCCTCTCCCATCTTTATATCCATGTATATTTGAGCTCACATTAAAGATAAGGAACACTGTATAGTATCTAAGTACCTTCATTTAGTGGTTGTTATATTGGGAAATTCCTAACCCTGATACCCACAGATGCAGAGTCAAACTCAGGAGCAGAGACCCCCTTGAAATCTTTTCCAGTTTGACTCATCATTTATCCCAGTATTCGCTTCCCAACCCTGGAGAAGTCATTTAATCCACGTCTCTGTTCAGTGAGACTTTCGGACTTGCAATTTACACCTCAGAGGACAGATGAAAGCATCATAAAGAAAATGCTTTGTGCTGGCGAGTGACTCCACAAAAGCCTTTTGAGTTTAGTTGTTGAGAATAGTTTGGATAATTTAGGCTGTAGCCGTGGAGACGACGCCTCCAGCAGATAGGACTGGCAGAGGTTGAGAGGTCAGAGTTTTAGTGGGACCGCTGGCTATGAGCAAGCTTTAGCTCAGAGGGAGTTACAATATGTTTCAGATGAAAATCCTTCCCCAGAAGGGTGTTTTTCGTGGCGTGGTTTTATCCAATTGACTAATTTGTCCATTTATTGAGTGATGATGTGTGGGACTCTGTGTCAGTAAGATGACAAAGATAGAAATCTGAAGAGGATGTAGCTTTTTTCTTGACAACACTGAGGAAGTCTGCTAGGGAGACACCCACAAAGACAAATAATTTGAAATATAATGTGGTGATATTCAATACAAATAGGATCCAGCATTATGCTGATGCCAGTGACGGAGGATGCATTGAAGAAGGGCAGTTAGAAGGTGTGCAGAAGGTTGGACTCCTATTCCTCTTGGTAAAATTCACATTACATAAAATTAATTATTTTAACCATTTTATTATTTTTAAAATGTATTTAGTACAGAGTATACAGGGTCTCACTACGTAGATCAGACTCTTAGTGATTCTCCTGTTTTCAGCCTCCCAAGTGCTGGGATTACAGGTATGTGCCACCATGCCCAGGCTCAATTGCTGTCTCAGCATGCCCCAAGAGTGGGACAAGCATGCTGGGGATCAAATCCTGGCCACTGTGTCTGCCTAAACAGGCACTGTAGCCCACTGAGCTATCTGGCCAAACTTCAAACAT
>NW_004524602.1:4076801-4090694 GCF_000260255.1 Octodon degus
TAAATAAATAAAATTTTAAAAAATAAAAATAAAAAAAAATAAATAAAAGGAAACCCCTTACTCATTAGCAGTCACCTCCATTATTACCTCTGTTCACCAGCTAGTGTGGGTCCTTGCTTTCAGTGACAATAGATTAGAGAGACAACTTCTCTCTCTTTTTTCTATCCTGCAGTGTCAGGGATCAAACTCAGGACCTTGCACTTGCCAGGCAAGCACTTACTCCACTGAGCCATCCCCCCGGCCCTTCAATGACAATAGAAATTAAAACTAAAACACAACCCTACAAGGACAAAAAGCTTTACTTGGAAAGTGAGCAGGAAGATAGGGAAATGACTCCAACTTGAGTAGATAGAGAGCACCTACTGTTGCCGGACCCGGATTGGCCCAACCACAAGGGCAGGAGGCCAGCTCTAAGGATCAGCTGAGCAGGCATGGTCTCAGTACTAGTTTCCTATTCCTGGAGGAGTCCTCAAGGCTAGGGAGGTGATTCCATTCCCATGGAATGACTGTCTCTGTTGGTTGTTTCAGTCACATGAGGATTTGCTTTTCTTTGGACCCAGATAGCTACCAACTCAGGACAATGGCTGGAGACCTCTAGGGATTACTCCAAAGAGGAAGGGTCTGGGAATGGACATTGTAAGCCTGGTCATTGGATGTCTCTCTCTGAAGCCTGAAAGTTACTTTCTTTCGTGTGTGTGTGTGTGTGTGTGTGTGTGTGTGTGTGTAACCAGGGATTGAACTCAAGCCCTTGCACTTGCTAGGCAAGCACTTATTCTACTGAGCCATCTACCCAGCCCAAAAGTCACTTTCTTTACTTACTCTTATTTTGCTGTCCTCCATCTTAAAGAATGACAGGCTAGATAAACTCAGGGCTAATCAACTTTGTTTTGCTTAACAAAGTAACATAGCTAGAGCCAAACCTGTAAGATGATAAAGGGTACAAAAATTAAGGTCAAACTTTGTGCTGCTTTTGGCTACCTATTGAGCATTTGTAGATCCAACTGAAGCATGAGTTCTAGCAGAGAAGCACCTTTAAGACCCTGACTGTCTCAGAAGAAACACAAACTATCCTCTTAATGAGTAACAGTAACAGGTTAAGGGCCTAGGAGTTTGTCCTCTGTCCCTGTAGTAGCCTCTGACTGTGTTACCTCTCCCCAGCCCTGGAAATCACCACTTGGCTTCTGTTTCTGTGAACTTGTCTATTCTGGATGTTTTCTATCCAGAGAATTACACAATATGCAGCCTTCCATTTGGCTTCTTTTTCTTAGCATCCTGATTTCAAGGTTCAAGTGTGTAATAGCATAAATCAGTACATTTGTTTTTCCAGTACCAGAGATTGAACCCAGGGCCTTCACACTGAGCTACATCCACAGGCTTTTTAAAAATTTTTCAGACAAGGTGTCACCGCATCACTAAGTTTCCCAGCTTGGGCTTGAACCGGTGCTTCTCCAGCCTCAGCCTCCCAGAGTACTGAAATTATAGGCATGCACCCCTGTGCCCAGTTTTTGTTATGGGTCGCTCAGAATAGGAACCAGATCAGCCAGATTGGAATTTGGAAACCCGCTTATTACCGAGCTCAGGGCCGCCGGTCAGCTCTCACGCAGGAGAGGACTGAAAGTGGCTAGCCCAGGAAGCAGGGGGGTTTTAAAACCTGGAACCACATTCTGATTGGTAAACAAATTCATTATGTGACACAAAACAATGCTTTCAGGGGCAGTGTAACAACTACTCAAACTACATTTCCTGGGGCTTTCTTTTAGTTTCTGGTTATCTTGCACCTGAGTACTTGCATGCAGCCTTGCATAGCCCAGAGGTTACAAGAAGTTAAAGCCCATTTAATTTCTTGTTGAAGTCATCTCTGTAAGCTAACTTTGTTAACAGGAATTGGTGAAGGTTACAGGAATTGGTGAGGTAGGAATTTTATCTAGCAGACAGCAAGAAACAGCCATTATTTACTAAACAACTTAGAACAGTGGTGAGTAGACATTTTTACACAACAGAAAACACAAGATTTACATTTATAGTCTCAATTGTGAGCTGATTCATTACAGTTTCAACTCCATTTTTTTAAGTGACTGACTAGTATTTGATATATAGATATAAAACCACATGTTATTTATAAATTCACCTGTTGAGGGACATTTGGGTAGTTTCCACTTGGGTGGAGACTTTTGAACCTTTTATGTATTTATTTACTTTTTTTCAGGATAAAAATGGCTTTGTTATTCACTGATGAAACAAAGCACCACAGATTGCAGGTATCACAGTACAGTTACCTTCACTCTGCAGTCAATTCCACCTCCAGACACAGCAAGGACAAATGGTTCAACTATAAGAAAAAGAACCAAAAAGAGATACCTGGGGCTGGTGAGATGGCTCAGTGGTCTAAAGCACCTACTTAGAACAAGCTTGGCAAAGCACAGGGACCACGGTTCGATCCCCCAGCACCACATGCCAGCCAGCCCCACCCCCAGGTGGGCTGAGCTGCCCCCCCACACACAATAAATAAATGTAAAAAAAATAAAAAAAAGAGAAGAGATACCTGTGATGGAAGACAGGGCAAGTATGTCTGAAACCAGAAATCTATGGCTGTAGTTGGGTATGGCGGTACATGCCTGTAACCCCTGCCCTTTGCGAAGCTGAGGCAGGAGGGTTGCAAGTTTTAACCTAGCCCAGGCAACCTAGAAACCTAGCAAGAAACTGTCTCAAAGGAAATGCATTTAAAAAGAGCTGAGGGTATAGCTCAGTGCAAAGGCCCTGAGTTCAAGTCTCAGTAGTATGGCAAAAGGAGAGACAGAATAAACAGCTCTACATCATGGTCAGGATTAATCAGGATCCCTCTATGAAACCAGGAGCTGGAATAGGCGCTTTTCTTTGGAAGAAGCTTGAAAAGGCTTCCAACGTACTGCCTGGTGTAACTGTTTCCAGAAAGACGGGCTAGAGGAGGCAGGTGGACAGACCTGGCTGCGTAAGCAGAGCCAGAGCCAAGTCTCCAACAGGTGCTCGACTGGCTCTCTGCAACATGGCTTCGGAGAAAGGCTCTGAAACACCTCTGTAAGACTTCGTTCTGGCCGGCAGTTGGGAGATAGAGGGAGACAACAGCACACTACTCCAGGACTAGAAGACAAGGAAAACTGAGATGCAGAAAGCTTCCCAATTAAAATGACCTTCAGAAGGTCAAAGCCTAAGACCATCTGAGAAATGTAATTCTTAGAAAGCTGAGAAAAAAAAATCAATAACAGGGGTACAAACTCACTTCCAAGCCAAGTATGGTAGTGTAGGCCTGTGATACCAGCACTGGGAAGACTGAGGCAGGAGGATCGTTGCAGGTTTGAGGCCAGCCTGGGCTACATGGTGAATGCAGGGCCAGCCCAAACTACACAGTGAAACTACACAGTTTTTGTCTCAAAAAAACCAAACTAACTTCCAACAAAATTGGTTAGTACGGACTGACAGGCTTTAAAATAATCAATACTTTTATACCCATAACAACATAGTGAAAAACAATACAGAACCCCAGACACACAAGAGTGTAAATCTCACACTTCCCTTGATATAATGTGAAAAAAAACCAAAACAAAAAACAGGCTGATTCACAGGGTTAGAAACAGGATAGAGGAACAGAGCCCAGGGGCAGAGCTTGCTATATGGGTGTACTCAGAAAAAGATATCATGTTTCATATACAGTCACTTCTTATTCACTTGTTCTGTATTTGTGAATTTATCTACTTGCTAAAATTTATTTATAAACCCAAATCGATACTTGCTAAGCTCTGTGGTCATCTACAGACATACACAACAAGAGGGGAAATTTGAGTCACCAGGTACGCATGTCCCTAGCTGAGATCTGACAAGATGACTCTGCCGCCTGGCTTCAGCTCTCATGTTGTAAATTTCTCTTTTCCCCAATATATTTAGGACCACACTTTTAGGGGGTTTTGTTTGTTTGCTTTTTGATGATGATTTCACTAGAATGGGCTCTAAGCATAGTGTTGAAACGTTATCTAGGGTACCTAAGTACAAGACTGTAACATGTCTTACCGGAAAATGTCATCAATCAACCAAGAGTTCTTTTGCTCCATTTAGATCGAAATCATGAATTACAAAGTATGGCTATGCTAGCAGCCCTGATGCGATGGGTAGACACCAGATAACACTGAATGCTGTCAGTAAACTCTGCTGGTGCTGCCCTCTGCTGCTGATCTTCCTCAGATCCTGGTCTCTGGAGCTCTGTAGAGTTAACAGCCTCTAGTGTTTATAGCTCTTTTTATTTTTTTTGAAGAGCAGTGGTTGCTCTGTCCATGTTATTCAGGATAAGAACAGATTTACAAGGCCTTACAAGTCCATACTACCCAAGAAATAGAGCTGAGCAGATTCACGGACCATCTAAGTGAGGATTTATTAGAACGAGACCTGTGCTGCAATACAGGGGTCATCACACCAGAGGAAGACCTTCTAGGCCAACCAAGGAGTGTGAGAGGAGTGCTGCTTCTATAGCCACAGTAGGCCTGTGATTGGTTCAAATCCAAGCCTACTGATTGGTCCAAATTGGTCTAAATTCAAGCCTTCTGATCCCAGTCTATTGATTGGTCTAAATTTAATTCAGCTGTTTAGTTTAAATTTGAGTGACTCTGGTTAGGGCAGACACCTTCTAGAGTATGTGTGGGGTGTCCAGAACAGCTGCAGCTGGGATGGTTGTAGGTATATGGAACCTTGAGAGATCTGAGCTGTTGGTTGGCCGCTGTCACATCTATATGAGAGGGAGGGAGAGAGGAAGAGAGAGAGAGAGAGAGAGAGAGAGAGAGAGAGAGAGAGAGAGAGAGAGAGAGAAAGTGGGGCTCAAACCAGGGAATTTTCAGAGGGAGTACTTATCTTAATCACAACTTACAAAGGGTATCAGATGAATGTCCATTTTGTATCTGTGTATTCAAAGTGGTTGGGATAGATATATAGTTGCATTCTCTTAATGAATAGAATGATTTGTTCTAATGGTGTTTGTAAATAGGCTATCATGTCCGCATCTTGTACAGCAATTAACCACTAAGAAGAATGTATGCAGTGTGTTAATTATTGAAACTGTCCTAGCGATTTGATTTGAAACTGTCTCATTGTTATTTGTTTATCAATAAAATTATGAAAAAAAAAATCACAACTTACATAGAGTTTGGGTTGGGCATGTTAATAATGGGCCCAGCTACCTCCCTCCATGTTAGAGGTGACTTCTCCATTGCTTCTCCAAGAGCTGGTGAGAGCTGGATAGGAGCAGCATCTGACCACGGAGCCGTCTATGCTGTCTGATTGGTCCAGGGATCAGCCATGGGTGACTGTAGGGGCTGTGGGAGGACACTGAAGGAAATTGTTTCAGTCCCTCCTCGGGGGACCGTAATAAGAGAGTAAAGGGCAGCAACAGGGAGGGGTACCAGAGCTGTCGCAGGAAAAAAAGGAGAGCCCGGTGCTATTTGTCTGTCTCTAAAATACATGTGTTAGTTAAGCTGTCCATTCACATATGAGTTATAGTGCAGCTGGCAGTAAGGTCAGTATTAATGAACCAGCAATACACATTAAACAAAGCATCATTAAATAATAACACAAGATTATATTGATTGTTTGATGAAAATCCTGTGACCAAAGGCTCACAGGAGCCTAATCCTGTGTTTCCCCCGTGAGTGATGATTCAGTATTCACTGATGCAGTATTCATGGGGATTTTATAGAATGTAACTGTGACAAATAATTTCAATCAACTGTTTTTATTTTATGTGGTTTTCCCTATGCGACATTTTAATTAAAAAATTGTACATTTAAAAATTTAAGCAATAAATTTTCAATGTAATAATTAAGACAATTCATTCTGTAAACTCTTACTAAAATAATTACTAGGAATTGTATTTGATTATAGCTCAGATAACAAATTAAGCTTCAAATTAGAGAAATTTAATTGTTGACTGTTAAAACATTTTTATATTCAAAAAGTAAAATGGAAACTCAAACTTAAAAGGAGGTTTCAGTGAATGGTGTAACTACTATGACATTCAATGGTAAAACTTAAAATATTTAACAACATTTATTTCATTAGAAAAGAAAGGAGTTAAGTGTGAATATGTTCAAGAAATTAGATAAACTATTAAAAAACAGAAGAATAACCTATTGCCTCACACAGAGTTATAAAGTGGGCTGGAATTAAAAAATTCTCTGAAAAAAAGAACAAATAAAGAAAAATGGTCAACAGAAATTATGCATAAACAGGTTCTAAAAATTTAAATATACATGGTCACAAAACGTGAATAGATTTTATTTACTAAAAGTTTAACTTATTAAAATGAATTTTTAAACGCACATAGGCTAATATACAGCCCAGAAAAGCAGTCATAGATTGTGAAGTGAAACATCAATAGTAAAATACCAAAAAAAGAAATATTACATATAAAGGAGTAATTTAAAAGATCAAATGCATTGGCACATGAAGAGATGTAGAAAGCAACTAGGTGAGGGGGGAAAAAGGCCATAGTCACAAAGCAAAGTGGAGGAAAGACTTTAGCCATCTTCTTTTCTTTTTGTTTTTTTTGGTACCAGGGATCAAACTCAGGACCTTGCACTTGCCAGGCAGGCCCTTAAGCCACTAAGCTATCTCCCCAGCCCCTTCAACAATTTTCTGAAAACAAAACTACATGAGGAAGAGCAACAAGAGAACAGTGCAAGGGTATTTGCAGTCTGCAAAAAGCCAATGTGTCAGGCAGAGGTCAGTGTCCCCAGACCACAGGAGTGACTAAAATCTATGAATGAAACACTCTCAAAATCCAAATATAAAATACCTAGCCATGGGGCATTTCCCCAGGTAGAGGATTATGGGATACAGAAATGATGTAATTCTCCATGCTCTGACATTTGAGGGCCCCTCAGCATAGACACAAACTTCCTGAAAACCTAAAGCAGTGCTCACAATAGTAACTGCTCTCAGACATTTGATTAAAATCATCATAATAAAGAAGCAAGAAAAAAGGCTAAGAGTCATGCCAGAGATCAGAGATAATATACAGCAGAGGGGAAGGGGGAAGATAATTTACAACTCCAGAGACACAAGAAACTGTTATATCTATAAAACAAGAACAGGTTGTCATAAAAAAAAAGAAACAATTAGAGAAAAAAGAGTGCTTGTGGAAAATTTAAAGTGTGCTGGGTAAATTTTTTTTTTTTTTTTTGAACCGGGGATTGAACTCAGGGCCTTGCGTTTGCCAGGGAGGCACTTATTCCACTGAGCCATCTCCCCGGCCCTGGGTAAATGTAAAAGAAAGATGAATTTTAAAATAAAGTTGAGGGATTCTCCTAAAAAAAAAGCCAGAAAGACAGAACATGTGAAGAACAGAAAATCTGGGTACTTCAGCAGTGGCCTGCTAGCCAATCTGACCTATGTGTAAAAAGAGTGGGGTTTCTTTTTTTTTGTTTGTTTGTTTTGGTTTGGTTTGGTTTTTGTTTTTCGGCTGGCTCAGGCTGCCTTCAGGGCAGGTCTGGTAAGGCTCAAGGAACTGGCGATGAACCACAGCATCCTGATTGCTTTGTTTAAGCAGTCACTTAAACAACTGAGCTAATGGGCAGGCCCCCTGACCTATATGTAATATAGAAACTTGAAGGAGTGAAATGCTATTTTATTTAATTGACAGATTGATTACAGTACTAGGAAGAGAGAATTAGACTGTGAGGTGGCCCTTGACCAATGGCAACCTAGAGCCCATGGGTAAATGTGCTCATTTTCGATTTCTGGGCAAACAATCCCATGTTGCTCCCATGTAGTTCCCAAAGGGATCTCTAGAGGGATCCAGCCCCATGAGAGTTGCCTACAATGTGACCAGCCACATTCAAGTCCTAGGCTTGGGTTTTCTTTTTTCCCTTTTTGACTGTACCCACTGTCTCCACCTCTATTTCCTTAGGCCAGTTTCCAAAATAAACTCCAAGTGGATCTCCCTATCACTGGGCTCCTCATCTGTAAAATCAACCAACCGTACATTGAAAATATTGTTTTAAAAATGCATTTGCACTGCCTGTGTTCAGACTTTTTTTTTTTTTTTTTTTTTTGGTACAGGGTCTCACTACACAGCTCGGACTCATAATGATCCACCTATCCCAGCCTTCCCAGTGATGGGATTACAGGTGTGTGTCACCATGCCCAGCTCCAGTGGCTGGCTCAGTGCTCCTGGGGTTCTGAGACCCACAAGGCATGCAGTACCGGGAACCGAACTCAGGTTCTTGGTTTGCCACGCAGGCGCTTAGACTTCTAAGCTATCTCCCCAGCCCTAAACATTTTTTATTATTATTCCCTAAACAATACAGTATCACAACTATTTGCATAGCATTTATATTGTAAGAAGTAATCTAGAGATGATTTAAAGTATATAAGAGAATTGATGATTTCTGGTACCCTCCCCACCTCAAAAAAAAAAAAAAAAAAAAAAAAAAGTGGCCTGAGCATCTGCCTATCTGGAGATTTGTGGGCAGCAGCCTATGGTGGATGCTGAGAACCCATGGGACTTGCATCTAAAAACCTGGAAACTGACCTAAGAAAAAGGATTTTCTCCTTTTTCACTACTATGAAAAAGTCCTGCTTTACACCTCAGTGTGTATTTTCTTGTGACCATATGTTTGTTCTTCTCTGCAATATGAATCTAAAAGTAGAACTTTTGGGTCACATCATGCACGCACTTTTGATTTTAGTGGAAATTAGCTAAATACCTTGCCATACAGAAATATTAACTTACATTGTTGTCTGTATTGTTGGAAATTTCTATTTCCCCATATTCTCTTTAATATTGATATTGGCTGATTTTATTATTTGTTTTTTGTTATGATTTTATTTTTATTGCCTGGTTTTATTTTTATTTACTATTGACATGGTCTGTTTTTTGTTTTTTGTTTTTTGTTTTTTTTTTTTTTTGCAGAACTGGGGATTGAACTCAGGCCCTTAAGCTTGCCAGGGAAGCGCTTATTCCACTGAGCCATCTCCCTGGCCCCTGATTTTATTTTTTGTTGGAGCCTTATTTTAACTTTTGAGAAGTCCCTGATCACTGCTGAAATCAAGCGTCTCTTCGTATGTTCATTGCCTATTGTATTTTCTGTGATGTAACCTACAGCTGTTGCCCATTTCCTGTTAGTTTTGTCTCTTTGTTACTGATTTATAGCAGTTTTTTACATATCCTAGATACTAACCCTTTTTAAAAAAAAAATACTGCAAATATTTTCCCTTAGTTTTTAATTTTAATTCAATCAAATCAATGTTTCCTTTTATTGTTTATGATTTTGGGGGTCTTTTACCTAAGAAAGCCTTCTTTCTAAGGAATTATATAAGGATTTTTTTTTTCTCCGAATGCCTTCAGGGCAGGTTTGGCTGGCTTCAGTTGTGGGGATCGAACCACAGCAACCTGAGCCTGACTGCTTTGTTGAAGCAGCTGCTTAAAGAACTGAGCTAAGGGGCAGGCCCCCTAAGAACTGAGCTAAGGGGCAGGCCCCCACTAAGGAATTATACTATGCTACTTATTCTTTTCTTTCTCATAGTCCTACATTTGGGTTTTACACTAAGATCTTTGATGCATCTGGAATTATTTGCATGCATGGTGTAGAAAGACCTGTTTTTGAGTGAAAAGGTGTTGAGAAGAAGCTTTTCTTTATATTAAAAACATTTCCTGCAGCAACATCTTGGCATTTTGCATAGTGTACATTTGTCCAATCTAGAAATAGCAGAAAGGTAGAAAAAGAAGGGAAATCATAAATAAACCAGAGATGACACAGGCATTTCACATTGCATCCAAATGTGAGCACTAAGACCTTATTTGGAGAAAGCAATCATATAGAAACCACTTTGAAAAGTTTACAGTGCTCGCGATTGTCTACAGGTGGCACATTAGTGAGTATTTTTGGATTCCCTCACTTCCATTAGTCAGTTGAAATACGCTCAGGGAAATTGCAAAAGCTGTGAAAGGGGAAAATAAATAGCTTCAGTCTGAACCAAGCACAATAGGAAAAGGTCTGCAGCAAGAAAATTGCAAGAAAATTACGATTCAAAGACTCAGCCAAAGCATTTAGGGATTTTCAGCTGTTTGGGAATAGCGGCTCACCCTCTCTTCATTCATTCATTCAGTAAACATGTATGGAGAATGTCTGCTGTTCCAAAGACTATTTCGGATACACAGGAGCTGTGACAATGAGTAGGTGCTCCCTACACTCAACCAACTTCCTTCTAGGCAGAAGACAACCATGTAGGGAAATGAATCTCCATCCCGCGAGACAAACGCAGCGAAAGCAACCACAGCACTGTGCTCAAATGTAACACGGAGCAGGAAGAATGAAGTATAGAGGCTGGGGGCAGGGTGTAGAGGTGATCACAATTTTTCCTGCAGAAGCCAGCGTCTGAGGCTCTATTTTAGTTGAGCAGATAGCAATTGTCCAGGGGTGAAGGGAGGCTTTGAAAAGGTCACCCAAGCAAAAGCAACTTCTACTAATTTGAACTTGTCTTAGTTCTAAAGAAAAGTAATCCTTTCTGTGAAGAAACAAGTATAGGCTGAAATGTATCTTCTTTTATATCTTCACCTAGATTTCTTTCTTTATTTAATGTGGTATATACTTTTGCTTTTTTTTTTTTTTTTTTTAGCAGAACTGGGGATTGAATTCAGGCCCTTGCGCTTGCCAGGGAAGTGCTTACTACACTGAGCCATCTCCGTGGCCCTGTGGTATATACTTTTACAAACACCTAGTAGGTGCCAGATGGTAGTGATATTCAAGAAAATCTTGTGAAATGATAAACAGAAATCCAGGTGCTGAAAAGATGTTAAAATGTGTGGCTGTTAATGGTTGCATGGTGTCTGGGGAGATAGCTCAGCAGAATAAAGTACTACAAAAAAAAAAAAAAAAAAAAAGGCTGCACAGAGCACATGGTATGCATACAATGGAGCACTACTCTGCCATAAGGAAGGATAAGCTTCAGTCATTTGTAGAAAAATGGATGCATCTTGAGACCACAATGCTAAAGGAAATAAATCAGACATACTAACTTAAATATTTCAAGGTTTCTCTTTTTACATGAGAAATCTGAAATATAAATAAAGAGCCAAAGAAAAGAAAGATAACAGAAAATAGAAAGATAGATCTTCTGCAATGGGGAAAGACACTAGAAATGGAGAGAAGTGGGAAAGGAAAAGAAAGATACCAGAAGTAAAAAGAATTAGGATGTATTATGCACATACACCAGCACCTTATGATGAATGTAATCAGTATGCACTAATATAAAATAAAAACTGAAAAAAAATATGGAATGCAAACTGGATGTCTAGCCAAAACAGGATGATGAAGCTGGCATGCTGAGAAGCAAAGGGACTGGGTCGCAGTGGAGACCACGGATGATGGACAGCTCTTTGATGCTGGAACCCGTTCACACGTGTTCCACAATCAAGTTCCTTTCTCTCTAAAGGAGCTTCATGGCTCCTAGGGTTGACGTGAACCCTGCACAGCTGTCCTCACACACACAGTGACAAAGGTAGTGAATGAATGAGCGGCCCAACCTCTCAGAGCCCTTGGAGAGAACTTTAGGGCAACCCAGGGTGAAGAATAAGGAGAATCCTAAGAATTAACATCTACTGAGTGTTTGGTCTGTGCATGGATCTGTTTCCAGTGCTTCACAATTAAAAAACAAACCAAATCTGCAAGAGAGTCTCTATGAAGCATGACTAGTCCCATTTTATCATTAAGAAAACTCAGACCAAGAGAGGCAGAGCAACATATCCAAGCTTGCGTGGCTTCTAAGTGACAGAGGATTTCATTGCAGGTAGTTCCATCCCAGAGCCCTCAGACTGAATTCTGAAACTGTGCTTCCTGGGGCCAGGGAGATTGCTTGGTGGTCTAAGCCCCTGTCTGACAAGGGCAAGGACCTGATTCAATCCCCAGCACAGCATGCCATGGCCATCCTGGGACTGTGGAACCCCAGGTACGCTGAGCCGGCCACCGAAGCCAGGAAAGGTGACACCCACCTGTAATCCCATAGCTGTTGAGGCTGACACAGGAGGATCACTACGAATCCAAGCTGCATAGTGAGACCTTGTAGCAAATAAATAAATAAATGAAAGTTTAAAAATAACCACACTTACACTTCCTCTGTAGACAAAGAAGATTCATTGTGGCAGTGCATGGAAGACCTCATATGCCTTGCTAAGGAGTATACATGATTCAACCAAGTGGTTCTGCACTTTACTTGCATTCCAAATTGCATTTGTGTTTGAAGATTTCATTTAGATACACAATTCTGTTTCTAAGACCGCTACAGGCTACGGCAGTGACCGCGGGATTTTGAGCTAGCGGGCGATTTGGTCTGATTTTCCTTTTAGGAAGAGCATGCTGGCAGCTGTGCTGAGGATGAATTGCTGGTATCTGCTCGGAGACACAGGGCAGGAGCTCAGATGAGAGACAGAGAGGTTTGATGTAGAACAGTGCAGGAGGGAGGAAGAGCAGAAGTGGATGTGAGATTATATTTAGAAGGGGGTTCGACAGGACTGAAGAGGTTGGATGTGGACCAAGGGTGAGTACTCAAGGACACCTGTCATGGGCAGACGTTGGCACACGCACACTGTCCACAGAGGAGGGCTGCATGCTAGCTCTGCTTAGGAACACGTGTCCTCAGATTCCCACGCACATTCCCATGCTTGGTGGCACCATTCACGGTCCCCTCTGCAAAGCTCCTTCCCTCCTCTGTGTAGAATCCTGTTCTGAAACAGGAGAGCGTTGGGTCTATTGCAGATAGATGCACTATAGTTCCGTCTGTAGGGGTTCTCAGCCAGCAGGGTAGCATCCACTCTTGGAGGGAGGCTTGAAAATGTGGGAATACGTCTAGTTGTTGCAATGATCTGAGTGCGTTATTGAACTCTGATGCTCAAAGATCGAAGTTGCTAAACATGCAATAAAAAACTGTTCTGCCCCAAATACCAACAGCATCACTTCTGAGAAATGCTGGGGAAACTTTGTAGTCAACAAGCCCTAGATATGAAAGGGTCCCTCCTCTTACCAGCTGGAACAGAGTCGTTAGCGTCGCTGAGCCTTAGTTTCTCCACCTGTATGGGAGGCCGCTGTCTGAATTTTTGAGAGCATTCAGCAAGACAGCGCCATGTCTGATGCGTATGGAGCTCTCGGCAAGCAGAGTTTCCTTTCCTTGTTTAGCATACATGTCTTTTCTTAGCTTCCTTTTATGGGTCATGAACCACTGTGCTAATTCCAAGAAGCAAATGTTGTCCCCACCCCTCTCGTGACCCTGAGCACAAAGCAGGCCTGTGCAGTCCACTTCAGGGGTACGTGACTGACAGCAAAATGTCCCTTGAAATAACTCATGAACAGCTTGTGGAAGTTAAGCTGTCAGAAATTCCACCTCAGAAAGAGCTGTTGCCAACACTAATGGCTGTCAGCCCATTGTATTTATAGAGACAGGAGCGGTGTGGATGAATGGATAGTTCACACTCAAACGGGGGTGAAATTATGGACAGGCCAGGGCCTACTTCCTTACTTCAGAGCTAATCATCCTACAAGGAAGTTGCTAAGCTCCTCCACAGTCTGAAGTTTTATAACCAGTCTCTTGAGATGGTAATAAGAGATATTTACCAGTAATTGAGTCCCTACTAGGCTCTAAGCCCTGAGCTGGATCTTTATTTGCACTACTTCTATGCTGTGATTTAGGTATAGCTTATCTCCCAGAGGTCTTAGCATGGACCTCTGTTGATCTGTCTGTTCCTGAACCAGTGCTATACTGCTTGGCTATTTAAAATGTGTGCTAAGGGGCTGGTGAGATGGCTCAGTGGTCTAAAGCACCTACTTAGAACAAGTTTAGCAAAGCACAGGGACCACGGTTCAATCCCCAGCACCACATGGCAGC